>NC_080833.1:130646967-131246967 GCF_030435755.1 Ochotona princeps
CAGGATTCGCATTAGGATTTTTTGGGGGGGATAGATTAATGGTTGGATTAGTGGCAGATACAGAGTCTTGCTGTATTTCTGGTTCATACTTAGTTTTCATTAGTGTTGGATTGAAGGTTATTGTTAGGATTGGTGTAAGGACTATGTGGCTTTAGAATAGAGTTAGGGTTACAATTAATGTGAGGATTAAAGCTTGGCTACATTTCGGATTAAGATGCTGTTTTGTGTCTAGTTTTATGGTTAGGTTAGAGTCAATGGTAGTATTACTCTGCTTAGAGCTAGAGTTAACACTGGGGGAGGGCTAATGCTAGCGCTAAAGTTCTGCTAGGGTTAAGGTTAGGACACAATCTAGTGTTAGGTTTATGATTAAGGTTTGGCTACATTTGGATTTAGGTTTTGTGTTATAATTAGGGTAATGATTTGACTTCGCATTAGGGTAAAGATTCGGGTTAGCATTAGGGTTAGGTTTAGAAATACAGCTAGGGTAGGGTTCAGTATTAGTGATAGGCTTAGTTATGTCTACATCTGTGTCAGGGTTGGAGTCAGGGTGAGGGCTATGCATTATGCCTAGTTTAGGGTTAGAATACCATGTATGATTGGGACTAGAGCTAGAGCTAGTGTCGGAATTCGGGTTAGAATGATGGCAAGGATTAAGGATAATCATCATTTCTGGCTTAGGGTGTACTGTAGGGTGTAATTAGTATTAGTGCTAGGCTATTAGATAGGGTCTGGGTAAGGGCTATGTCTAGGTGTAGGGTTAGGTTAATGCCTGGGTTTGAATTATGTTAATATTAGTGCTGGAGCGAGATTCGGAGTAAGAGTAGAGTTATTCCAGGATTAGTGTTATGATTCAGGCTTGATTTATACTTAGTAAGATTAGGATCATGGTCATAGGAAGAGTTAGGGTTCTTGTTATTAGCTGAGTAAGAATTGTGCTGGGTCTGGCACAATAGCCTAGCAGTAAAAGTTCTTGCCTTCCATGTGCCGAGATCACATTTGGTGCCAGTTCTAATTGCAGAAGGGCCGCTTCCCATCAGCACCGTGATTGTGTTCTGGGAAAGCAATCTGGTATGGCCCAAAGCTTTGGGTTGCTGCACCCATGTGGAAGACCTGTGAGAGGCTGTGTGCTCCTGGCTTCAGATTGCTATGGCTATGGCAGTTATGGCTGCTTGGGGAGTGAATCATCAGATGGAAAATTTTCCTCTCTGTCTCTCCTGCTTTCTGTATATCTGACTTTGAAATGTAAAGAAATAAATTATATAAAAATGAATTATGGCAAGTTCAGATTGAATTTTTGACAAGGGTCAACTTCAGTGTTAGGATTCGGCCTACAGCATGGCTGATGATTACAGCTGTAAAAGTCAAGAGACTGAGTTAGCATTACAGTCAGGGTTAGGCTTAGGAATAATGCTAAGGTTGGTTCTAGGTTTAGAGGTAGGTGTGGAAGGAGATTGAGGGTTAGGGTCAAGTTTAAGGCTGGAGTTTTGAGATAGAGCTTGGGTTATTTCTTGAGATGATTATTATTTTTGTTTAGGATTAAGGACAACCAAATCTTAACTCTCATCTAGCCCTAATGTGAGCACTAACCATAACCCTATCGTTAACCCTAAACTAATTCCCAATTCTAAATCTAACCCTGATTCTAAGTCGAGTCCTACCCCTCGCCCAAGTTCTAACCCTTAATCCTATAATGAATCCTACTGTATCTCTGACCCCAGCACTATCCAAAGCTCAAATTCTAAATCTAACCCTAATGATTATGCCCTAATGCAAACTCTAGCCCTGCCCTAATCCTAAAGATGGGTTTACCTTGAATTAAAGCTCTAACCATAATACCAAATAAGTCTTAGATAAGGGCGCTCTTCCTGTCCTAAACCTGACACTTCCCCTGACATTAACCTTAGCTCTAACCTGAACCCTCACACTGAGTTTCAACCAACTGCAGTCCTAGCCCTGACACTAATCATAGCTCTAAATCCTTTTACTAACTATTGCCCTAGTTCTAATGTTATCCTCTCTGTATAACCATTGAGGTATCCCTAATGTTAACCATAACATGAGCACCAATCATAGCCATAGTTGTAACTGTAGTCCTACTTTTCCTCCTAACTGAAAACCTAACCCTACTCTACCCTAAGAGTAACATCAAGTCATAGCCGTAACACTAACACTAACCTTAACCCTAAAACTAATATCCATTATCACTCTACTCCTAACTCTAGTTTTTTTTTTTTATTACAAAGTCAGACATGCAGAGAGGAGGAGGAGAGACAGACATGAACATCTTCCGTCCCATGATTCATTCCCCAAGTGAGCTGCAACGGCCGGTGCTGTGCTGATCCAAAGCCGGGAGCCAGGAACCTCTTTCGGGTCTCCCACATGGGTGCAGGGTCTCAAGGCTTTGGGCCATCCTTGACTGCTTTCCCAGGCCACAAGCTGGGAGCTGGATGGGAAGTGGAGCTGCCGGGATTGCAACTGGCACCCATGTGGGATCCCGAGTGCATTCAAGGTGAGGACTTTAGCCACTAGTCCATGCTTCCGAGCCCTCTAGTTCTAACCTTAACTTCAACCTCAGCACTTGCCTTCACCCTAGGCCGAATGCTAACACCAGTCTTAAACCTAGTGACAATGTAGCACTCACCCAAACTTTGATACTAGCCCATTCCTGACACTGCAGATTTCCTTAACCTTAACTGTAATGCTAACCCTAATGCCAATCAAATCTCTAGCCATAATCCTAATGCTAGTCTTAACTTTTACTATAAAACTAGCCCTGATTCTAATCTTAACCCCAACATTAATACTTATCATAGATCTATGCTTTGACTTAACCCTATGCCAAACACTAACCTTAATCCTTGTCCATCTCTACTGCTCACCCTAACCATAGTCCTGCACCAATCATGATCCCAAGATTTTTAAAACAATGTAACTCATAATCTAAATATGAACGTTCAAGCTCAACATAATGCCAAGCAGAGTCATAGCTCCAAGTGTCACACCAGACCCAAACACAACACTAAAGATTCCCTTCATCCTGAACCAGCCGGGTTCCTGAAACAAATCTTCCCTGAGGCCAGCCCTTTCTGGAACTCTAAGCCAAGCCCTAGACTTTACCTGATCATACCCCTAGACCAAATGATGACCTGATTTGTACTACTAGTACTAAGTGCATCCCTAGCTCAAACACAAATCAAACTCCTAAAGCTAACCAAAACTCCTTTTGGCTTTGTTTAATTCTATTTTTGACAATCTTGACATAGTTCATTAGAGTAAAAAGGTTCAAGGGCTACAGGACAGTGGGTAAGGCTATTATTTCCACATTCTCTTCTTTGACTGTATGTGGGGGTAAATGGGGAGGGAGATAAAGGGAGAAGTCGCACCCAGTCTCCACCGGACCCCAGGTCCCTGATGTGGGGCATGCTCAGAGGGTCCTGCTCAAGTGGGTGTTTTGTTTGTTTGTTTTTTCTCAAGTGGTTTAGAGAGTTCAACAGTCATGAATTGCTGCCAATCTTGCAACTGCAAGTACGATGAGGTCTCTGAAGCATACACTGATTGACACAGTCCATCTTCGAGTCTGCGTTTGCCCAGGTTTTCACTGCCAATACATGGCTGAGGTGCGTGATTGACTTGTTCTGTCTTCCGTCTTTTCTTGGTTAGGATTCTGAGTCCAACATTTTGATTGGGGAGGTCTCCAAAGAAATTTTGTGTGAGGTATTCCCAGTCCAGTTTCTTGAATGTACTAGCAAGTGCAGGGCCCGGCACAGCCCATCAGCCCGCTCAGCTGGTTGTTGCAGTTCCTGGGTTGGTTCTGTTTTCAGTCCCGACTTCCACTGGAACCAATGGGTGTTGCAGTCCAGCCTGATGCTGCCCAGCACAGGCTCGGCCATCACTCTTGCTTCACTCACATAACTTCTGTGGCTGTTCTGATGACAGGGAGCATTCTGATTGGCTGCATCTCAAAGACCTCACAGGACTGTGTGGCCCTATAAGCTGTCCAATCAGCAACTGCCTGGTCATAGCAGCCCAGAATCCTGTAGCCTCAGCATTCTAGAAGAGCCATGGTGACAGCCTCCTCTGCATGGTGGAGAAAAATGGGTGAGTGGCTCAAGCTCTGCTTTCTCTGGTCTTTCTTCCCCACAGGCCCTGGGAATGAGGATTTTCAGGCTCCATGGAAGCCAGCAGAGTGTGAGTGTGTGTGGTTGTGTTTCCGTTGAGTGTGAGTTTGGAAATCCGCTGAAAATGTAGTGAAGCCTAGGGCCTTTTCAACACTGGTAGTGTGAAAGCATTTCACTTTTCTGTCAGTCAGAATGCTTGTGCCTCTCCGATGAGCCAAATGGATCCTAGCTCCCCATTAAATGTAGCATGTGGAATAGCGTTTGGATTGTAGAAGAGCCAGGTCAAGCTGATTTCCATAGGCAGACATTACATGACATTTCCTGTCATGGCTCTCAGTGAATTTTCTCTAGTGCAGTCCAGTGTCATGCAACTGGGTCACCATAGTGCAAAAGGGGTCAGTACAAGGACCAGGTGAGGTTCGATGTTGTGGTTAGGTGTAGGGTTAGAATCAGGGTTATGATTTTATCTAGAGATATGATAGTGTTTATGTCAAAGCCTAGATTTAAGGTTAGGACTGATTTTCTTTTCAAGGTTATGTTAGGCCTATGTAAATTATTAGGAATAGATCTAGGAATAAGTTTAGATGTAATTAGGGTTAGGGTTAGAACTAATGCTAAAGGTTAGGTTTAGTAGTGACATAACTTTTAGGATTGAGATAGGACTTATTGCTAGCCCAGTGGTTAGGGTTTTGGATAAACTTACAAATAGAATTAGGTACAGACCTATGTTTTATATGTTGCATTAAGCAGGATTCGCATTAGGATTTTTTGGGGGGGATAGATTAATGTTTGGATTAGTGGCAGATACAGAGTCTTGCTGTATTTCTGGTTCATACTTAGTTTTCATTAGTGTTGGATTGAAGGTTATTGTTAGGATTGGTGTAAGGACTATGTGGCTTTAGAATAGAGTTAGGGTTACAATTAATGTGAGGATTAAAGCTTGGCTACATTTCGGGTTAAGATGCTGTTTTGTGTCTAGTTTTATGGTTAGGTTAGAGTCAATGGTAGTATTACTCTGCTTAGAGCTAGAGTTAACACTGGGGGAGGGCTAATGCTAGCGCTAAAGTTCTGCTAGGGTTAAGGTTAGGACACAATCTAGTGTTAGGTTTATGATTAAGGTTTGGCTACATTTGGATTTAGGTTTTGTGTTATAATTAGGGTAATGATTTGACTTCGCATTAGGGTAAAGATTCGGGTTAGCATTAGGGTTAGGTTTAGAAATACAGCTAGGGTAGGGTTCAGTATTAGTGATAGGCTTAGTTATGTCTACATCTGTGTCAGGGTTGGAGTCAGGGTGAGGGCTATGCATTATGCCTAGTTTAGGGTTAGAATACCATGTATGATTGGGACTAGAGCTAGAGCTAGTGTCGGAATTCGGGTTAGAATGATGGCAAGGATTAAGGATAATCATCATTTCTGGCTTAGGGTGTGCTGTAGGGTGTAATTAGTATTAGTGCTAGGCTATTAGATAGGGTCTGGGTAAGGGCTATGTCTAGGTGTAGGGTTAGGTTAATGCCTGGGTTTGAATTATGTTAATATTAGTGCTGGAGCGAGATTCGGAGTAAGAGTAGAGTTATTCCAGGATTAGTGTTATGATTCAGGCTTGATTTATACTTAGTAAGATTAGGATCATGGTCATAGGAAGAGTTAGGGTTCTTGTTATTAGCTGAGTAAGAATTGTGCTGGGTCTGGCACAATAGCCTAGCAGTAAAAGTTCTTGCCTTCCATGTGCCGAGATCACATTTGGTGCCAGTTCTAATTGCAGAAGGGCCGCTTCCCATCAGCACCGTGATTGTGTTCTGGGAAAGCAATCTGGTATGGCCCAAAGCTTTGGGTTGCTGCACCCATGTGGAAGACCTGTGAGAGGCTGTGTGCTCCTGGCTTCAGATTGCTATGGCTATGGCAGTTATGGCTGCTTGGGGAGTGAATCATCAGATGGAAAATTTTCCTCTCTGTCTCTCCTGCTTTCTGTATATCTGACTTTGAAATGTAAAGAAATAAATTATATAAAAATGAATTATGGCAAGTTCAGATTGAATTTTTGACAAGGGTCAACTTCAGTGTTAGGATTCGGCCTACAGCATGGCTGATGATTACCGCTGTGAAAGTCAAGAGACTGAGTTAGCATTACAGTCAGGGTTAGGCTTAGGAATAATGCTAAGGTTGGTTCTAGGTTTAGAGGTAGGTGTGGAAGGAGATTGAGGGTTAGGGTCAAGTTTAAGGCTGGGGTTTGAGATAGAGCTTGGGTTATTTCTTGAGATGATTATTATTTTTGTTTAGGATTAAGGACAACCAAATCTTAACTCTCATCTAGCCCTAATGTGAGCACTAACCATAACCCTATCGTTAACCCTAAACTAATTCCCAATTCTAAATCTAACCCTGATTCTAAGTCGAGTCCTACCCCTCGCCCAAGTTCTAACCCTTAATCCTATAATGAATCCTACTGTATCTCTGACCCCAGCACTATCCAAAGCTCAAATTCTAAATCTAACCCTAATGATTATGCCCTAATGCAAACTTTAGCCCTGCCCTAATCCTAAAGATGGGTTTACCTTGAATTAAAGCTCTAACCATAATACCAAATAAGTCTTAGATAAGGGCGCTCTTCCTGTCCTAAACCTGACACTTCCCCTGACATTAACCTTAGCTCTAACCTGAACCCTCACACTGAGTTTCAACCAACTGCAGTCCTAGCCCTGACACTAATCATAGCTCTAAATCCTTTTACTAACTATTGCCCTAGTTCTAATGTTATCCTCTCTGTATAACCATTGAGGTATCCCTAATGTTAACCATAACATGAGCACCAATCATAGCCATAGTTGTAACTGTAGTCCTACTTTTCCTCCTAACTGAAAACCTAACCCTACTCTACCCTAAGAGTAACATCAAGTCATAGCCGTAACACTAACACTAACCTTAACCCTAAAACTAATATCCATTATCACTCTACTCCTAACTCTAGTTCTTTTTTTTTTTATTACAAAGTCAGACATGCTGAGAGGAGGAGGAGAGACAGACATGAACATCTTCCGTCCCATGATTCATTCCCCAAGTGAGCTGCAACGGCCGGTGCTGTGCTGATCCAAAGCCGGGAGCCAGGAACCTCTTTCGGGTCTCCCACATGGGTGCAGGGTCTCAAGGCTTTGGGCCATCCTTGACTGCTTTCCCAGGCCACAAGCTGGGAGCTGGATGGGAAGTGGAGCTGCCGGGATTGCAACTGGCACCCATGTGGGATCCCGAGTGCATTCAAGGTGAGGACTTTAGCCACTAGTCCATGCTTCCGAGCCCTCTAGTTCTAACCTTAACTTCAACCTCAGCACTTGCCTTCACCCTAGGCCGAATGCTAACACCAGTCTTAAACCTAGTGACAATGTAGCACTCACCCAAACTTTGATACTAGCCCATTCCTGACACTGCAGATTTCCTTAACCTTAACTGTAATGCTAACCCTAATGCCAATCAAATCTCTAGCCATAATCCTAATGCTAGTCTTAACTTTTACTGTAAAACTAGCCCTAATTCTAATCTTAACCCCAACATTAATACTTATCATAGATCTATGCTTTGACTTAACCCTATGCCAAACACTAACCTTAATCCTTGTCCATCTCTACTGCTCACCCTAACCATAGTCCTGCACCAATCATGATCCCAAGATTTTTAAAACAATGTAACTCATAATCTAAATATGAACGTTCAAGCTCAACATAATGCCAAGCAGAGTCATAGCTCCAAGTGTCACACCAGACCCAAACACAACACTAAAGATTCCCTTCATCCTGAACCAGCCGGGTTCCTGAAACAAATCTTCCCTGAGGCCAGCCCTTTCTGGAACTCTAAGCCAAGCCCTAGACTTTACCTGATCATACCCCTAGACCAAATGATGACCTGATTTCTACTACTAGTACTAAGTGCATCCCTAGCTCAAACACAAATCAAACTCCTAAAGCTAACCAAAACTCCTTTTGGCTTTGTTTAATTCTATTTTTGACAATCTTGACATAGTTCATTAGAGTAAAAAGGTTCAAGGGCTACAGGACAGTGGGTAAGGCTATTATTTCCACATTCTCTTCTTTGACTGTATGTGGGGGTAAATGGGGAGGGAGATAAAGGGAGAAGTCGCACCCAGTCTCCACCGGACCCCAGGTCCCTGATGTGGGGCATGCTCAGAGGGTCCTGCTCAAGTGGGTGTTTTGTTTGTTTGTTTTTTCTCAAGTGGTTTAGAGAGTTCAACAGTCATGAATTGCTGCCAATCTTGCAACTGCAAGTACGATGAGGTCTCTGAAGCATACACTGATTGACACAGTCCATCTTCGAGTCTGCGTTTGCCCAGGTTTTCACTGCCAATACATGGCTGAGGTGGGTGATTGACTTGTTCTGTCTTCCGTCTTTTCTTGGTTAGGATTCTGAGTCCAACATTTTGATTGGGGAGGTCTCCAAAGAAATTTTGTGTGAGGTATTCCCAGTCCAGTTTCTTGAATGTACTAGCAAGTGCAGGGCCCGGCACAGCCCATCAGCCCGCTCAGCTGGTTGTTGCAGTTCCTGGGTTGGTTCTGTTTTCAGTCCCGACTTCCACTGGAACCAATGGGTGTTGCAGTCCAGCCTGATGCTGCCCAGCACAGGCTCGGCCATCACTCTTGCTTCACTCACATAACTTCTGTGGCTGTTCTGATGACAGGGAGCATTCTGATTGGCTGCATCTCAAAGACCTCACAGGACTGTGTGGCCCTATAAGCTGTCCAATCAGCAGCTGCCTGGTCATAGCAGCCCAGAATCCTGTAGCCTCAGCATTCTAGAAGAGCCATGGTGACAGCCTCCTCTGCATGGTGGAGAAAAATGGGTGAGTGGCTCAAGCTCTGCTTTCTCTGGTCTTTCTTCCCCACAGGCCCTGGGAATGAGGATTTTCAGGCTCCATGGAAGCCAGCAGAGTGTGAGTGTGTGTGGTTGGGTTTCCGTTGAGTGTGAGTTTGGAAATCCGCTGAAAATGTAGTGAAGCCTAGGGCCTTTTCAACACTGGTAGTGTGAAAGCATTTCACTTTTCTGTCAGTCAGAATGCTTGTGCCTCTCCGATGAGCCAAATGGATCCTAGCTCCCCATTAAATGTAGTATGTGGAATAGCGTTTGGATTGTAGAAGAGCCAGGTCAAGCTGATTTCCATAGGCAGACATTACATGACATTTCCTGTCATGGCTCTCAGTGAATTTTCTCTAGTGCAGTCCAGTGTCATGCAACTGGGTCACCATAGTGCAAAAGGGGTCAGTACAAGGACCAGGTGAGGTTCGATGTTGTGGTTAGGTGTAGGGTTAGAATCAGGGTTATGATTTTATCTAGAGATATGATAGTGTTTATGTCAAAGCCTAGATTTAAGGTTAGGACTGATTTTCTTTTCAAGGTTATGTTAGGCCTATGTAAATTATTAGGAATAGATCTAGGAATAAGTTTAGATGTAATTAGGGTTAGGGTTAGAACTAATGCTAAAGGTTAGGTTTAGTAGTGACATAACTTTTAGGATTGAGATAGGACTTATTGCTAGCCCAGTGGTTAGGGTTTTGGATAAACTTACAAATAGAATTAGGTACAGACCTATGTTTTGTATGTTGCATTAAGCAGGATTCGCATTAGGATTTTTTTGGGGGGATAGATTAATGTTTGGATTAGTGGCAGATACAGAGTCTTGCTGTATTTCTGGTTCATACTTAGTTTTCATTAGTGTTGGATTGAAGGTTATTGTTAGGATTGGTGTAAGGACTATGTGGCTTTAGAATAGAGTTAGGGTTACAATTAATGTGAGGATTAAAGCTTGGCTACATTTCGGGTTAAGATGCTGTTTTGTGTCTAGTTTTATGGTTAGGTTAGAGTCAATGGTAGGATTACTCTGCTTAGAGCTAGAGTTAACACTGGGGGAGGGCTAATGCTAGCGCTAAAGTTCTGCTAGGGTTAAGGTTAGGACACAATCTAGTGTTAGGTTTATGATTAAGGTTTGGCTACATTTGGATTTAGGTTTTGTGTTATAATTAGGGTAATGATTTGACTTCGCATTAGGGTAAAGATTCGGGTTAGCATTAGGGTTAGGTTTAGAAATACAGCTAGGGTAGGGTTCAGTATTAGTGATAGGCTTAGTTATGTCTACATCTGTGTCAGGGTTGGAGTCAGGGTGAGGGCTATGCATTATGCCTAGTTTAGGGTTAGAATACCATGTATGATTGGGACTAGAGCTAGAGCTAGTGTCGGAATTCGGGCTAGAATGATGGCAAGGATTAAGGATAATCATCATTTCTGGCTTAGGGTGTGCTGTAGGGTGTAATTAGTATTAGTGCTAGGCTATTAGATAGGGTCTGGGTAAGGGCTATGTCTAGGTGTAGGGTTAGGTTAATGCCTGGGTTTGAATTATGTTAATATTAGTGCTGGAGCGAGATTCGGAGTAAGAGTAGAGTTATTCCAGGATTAGTGTTATGATTCAGGCTTGGTTTATACTTAGTAAGATTAGGATCATGGTCATAGGAAGAGTTAGGGTTCTTGTTATTAGCTGAGTAAGAATTGTGCTGGGTCTGGCACAATAGCCTAGCAGTAAAAGTTCTTGCCTTCCATGTGCCGAGATCACATTTGGTGCCAGTTCTAATTGCAGAAGGGCCGCTTCCCATCAGCACCGTGATTGTGTTCTGGGAAAGCAATCTGGTATGGCCCAAAGCTTTGGGTTGCTGCACCCATGTGGAAGACCTGTGAGAGGCTGTGTGCTCCTGGCTTCAGATTGCTATGGCTATGGCAGTTATGGCTGCTTGGGGAGTGAATCATCAGATGGAAAATTTTCCTCTCTGTCTCTCCTGCTTTCTGTATATCTGACTTTGAAATGTAAAGAAATAAATTATATAAAAATGAATTATGGCAAGTTCAGATTGAATTTTTGACAAGGGTCAACTTCAGTGTTAGGATTCGGCCTACAGCATGGCTGATGATTACCGCTGTGAAAGTCAAGAGACTGAGTTAGCATTACAGTCAGGGTTAGGCTTAGGAATAATGCTAAGGTTGGTTCTAGGTTTAGAGGTAGGTGTGGAAGGAGATTGAGGGTTAGGGTCAAGTTTAAGGCTGGGGTTTGAGATAGAGCTTGGGTTATTTCTTGAGATGATTATTATTTTTGTTTAGGATTAAGGACAACCAAATCTTAACTCTCATCTAGCCCTAATGTGAGCACTAACCATAACCCTATCGTTAACCCTAAACTAATTCCCAATTCTAAATCTAACCCTGATTCTAAGTCGAGTCCTACCCCTCGCCCAAGTTCTAACCCTTAATCCTATAATGAATCCTACTGTATCTCTGACCCCAGCACTATCCAAAGCTCAAATTCTAAATCTAACCCTAATGATTATGCCCTAATGCAAACTTTAGCCCTGCCCTAATCCTAAAGATGGGTTTAGCTTGAATTAAAGCTCTAACCATAATACCAAATAAGTCTTAGATAAGGGCGCTCTTCCTGTCCTAAACCTGACACTTCCCCTGACATTAACCTTAGCTCTAACCTGAACCCTCACACTGAGTTTCAACCAACTGCAGTCCTAGCCCTGACACTAATCATAGCTCTAAATCCTTTTACTAACTATTGCCCTAGTTCTAATGTTATCCTCTCTGTATAACCATTGAGGTATCCCTAATGTTAACCATAACATGAGCACCAATCATAGCCATAGTTGTAACTGTAGTCCTACTTTTCCTCCTAACTGAAAACCTAACCCTACTCTACCCTAAGAGTAACATCAAGTCATAGCCGTAACACTAACACTAACCTTAACCCTAAAACTAATATCCATTATCACTCTACTCCTAACTCTAGTTCTTTTTTTTTTTATTACAAAGTCAGACATGCTGAGAGGAGGAGGAGAGACAGACATGAACATCTTCCGTCCCATGATTCATTCCCCAAGTGAGCTGCAATGGCCGGTGCTGTGCTGATCCAAAGCCGGGAGCCAGGAACCTCTTTCGGGTCTCCCACATGGGTGCAGGGTCTCAAGGCTTTGGGCCATCCTTGACTGCTTTCCCAGGCCACAAGCTGGGAGCTGGATGGGAAGTGGAGCTGCCGGGATTGCAACTGGCACCCATGTGGGATCCCGAGTGCATTCAAGGTGAGGACTTTAGCCACTAGTCCATGCTTCCGAGCCCTCTAGTTCTAACCTTAACTTCAACCTCAGCACTTGCCTTCACCCTAGGCCGAATGCTAACACCAGTCTTAAACCTAGTGACAATGTAGCACTCACCCAAACTTTGATACTAGCCCATTCCTGACACTGCAGATTTCCTTAACCTTAACTGTAATGCTAACCCTAATGCCAATCAAATCTCTAGCCATAATCCTAATGCTAGTCTTAACTTTTACTGTAAAACTAGCCCTAATTCTAATCTTAACCCCAACATTAATACTTATCATAGATCTATGCTTTGACTTAACCCTATGCCAAACACTAACCTTAATCCTTGTCCATCTCTACTGCTCACCCTAACCATAGTCCTGCACCAATCATGATCCCAAGATTTTTAAAACAATGTAACTCATAATCTAAATATGAACGTTCAAGCTCAACATAATGCCAAGCAGAGTCATAGCTCCAAGTGTCACACCAGACCCAAACACAACACTAAAGATTCCCTTCATCCTGAACCAGCCGGGTTCCTGAAACAAATCTTCCCTGAGGCCAGCCCTTTCTGGAACTCTAAGCCAAGCCCTAGACTTTACCTGATCATACCCCTAGACCAAATGATGACCTGATTTCTACTACTAGTACTAAGTGCATCCCTAGCTCAAACACAAATCAAACTCCTAAAGCTAACCAAAACTCCTTTTGGCTTTGTTTAATTCTATTTTTGACAATCTTGACATAGTTCATTAGAGTAAAAAGGTTCAAGGGCTACAGGACAGTGGGTAAGGCTATTATTTCCACATTCTCTTCTTTGACTGTATGTGGGGGTAAATGGGGAGGGAGATAAAGGGAGAAGTCGCACCCAGTCTCCACCGGACCCCAGGTCCCTGATGTGGGGCATGCTCAGAGGGTCCTGCTCAAGTGGGTGTTTTGTTTGTTTGTTTTTTCTCAAGTGGTTTAGAGAGTTCAACAGTCATGAATTGCTGCCAATCTTGCAACTGCAAGTACGATGAGGTCTCTGAAGCATACACTGATTGACACAGTCCATCTTCGAGTCTGCGTTTGCCCAGGTTTTCACTGCCAATACATGGCTGAGGTGGGTGATTGACTTGTTCTGTCTTCCGTCTTTTCTTGGTTAGGATTCTGAGTCCAACATTTTGATTGGGGAGGTCTCCAAAGAAATTTTGTGTGAGGTATTCCCAGTCCAGTTTCTTGAATGTACTAGCAAGTGCAGGGCCCGGCACAGCCCATCAGCCCGCTCAGCTGGTTGTTGCAGTTCCTGGGTTGGTTCTGTTTTCAGTCCCGACTTCCACTGGAACCAATGGGTGTTGCAGTCCAGCCTGATGCTGCCCAGCACAGGCTCGGCCATCACTCTTGCTTCACTCACATAACTTCTGTGGCTGTTCTGATGACAGGGAGCATTCTGATTGGCTGCATCTCAAAGACCTCACAGGACTGTGTGGCCCTATAAGCTGTCCAATCAGCAGCTGCCTGGTCATAGCAGCCCAGAATCCTGTAGCCTCAGCATTCTAGAAGAGCCATGGTGACAGCCTCCTCTGCATGGTGGAGAAAAATGGGTGAGTGGCTCAAGCTCTGCTTTCTCTGGTCTTTCTTCCCCACAGGCCCTGGGAATGAGGATTTTCAGGCTCCATGGAAGCCAGCAGAGTGTGAGTGTGTGTGGTTGGGTTTCCGTTGAGTGTGAGTTTGGAAATCCGCTGAAAATGTAGTGAAGCCTAGGGCCTTTTCAACACTGGTAGTGTGAAAGCATTTCACTTTTCTGTCAGTCAGAATGCTTGTGCCTCTCCGATGAGCCAAATGGATCCTAGCTCCCCATTAAATGTAGTATGTGGAATAGCGTTTGGATTGTAGAAGAGCCAGGTCAAGCTGATTTCCATAGGCAGACATTACATGACATTTCCTGTCATGGCTCTCAGTGAATTTTCTCTAGTGCAGTCCAGTGTCATGCAACTGGGTCACCATAGTGCAAAAGGGGTCAGTACAAGGACCAGGTGAGGTTCGATGTTGTGGTTAGGTGTAGGGTTAGAATCAGGGTTATGATTTTATCTAGAGATATGATAGTGTTTATGTCAAAGCCTAGATTTAAGGTTAGGACTGATTTTCTTTTCAAGGTTATGTTAGGCCTATGTAAATTATTAGGAATAGATCTAGGAATAAGTTTAGATGTAATTAGGGTTAGGGTTAGAACTAATGCTAAAGGTTAGGTTTAGTAGTGACATAACTTTTAGGATTGAGATAGGACTTATTGCTAGCCCAGTGGTTAGGGTTTTGGATAAACTTACAAATAGAATTAGGTACAGACCTATGTTTTGTATGTTGCATTAAGCAGGATTCGCATTAGGATTTTTTTGGGGGGATAGATTAATGTTTGGATTAGTGGCAGATACAGAGTCTTGCTGTATTTCTGGTTCATACTTAGTTTTCATTAGTGTTGGATTGAAGGTTATTGTTAGGATTGGTGTAAGGACTATGTGGCTTTAGAATAGAGTTAGGGTTACAATTAATGTGAGGATTAAAGCTTGGCTACATTTCGGGTTAAGATGCTGTTTTGTGTCTAGTTTTATGGTTAGGTTAGAGTCAATGGTAGGATTACTCTGCTTAGAGCTAGAGTTAACACTGGGGGAGGGCTAATGCTAGCGCTAAAGTTCTGCTAGGGTTAAGGTTAGGACACAATCTAGTGTTAGGTTTATGATTAAGGTTTGGCTACATTTGGATTTAGGTTTTGTGTTATAATTAGGGTAATGATTTGACTTCGCATTAGGGTAAAGATTCGGGTTAGCATTAGGGTTAGGTTTAGAAATACAGCTAGGGTAGGGTTCAGTATTAGTGATAGGCTTAGTTATGTCTACATCTGTGTCAGGGTTGGAGTCAGGGTGAGGGCTATGCATTATGCCTAGTTTAGGGTTAGAATACCATGTATGATTGGGACTAGAGCTAGAGCTAGTGTCGGAATTCGGGTTAGAATGATGGCAAGGATTAAGGATAATCATCATTTCTGGCTTAGGGTGTGCTGTAGGGTGTAATTAGTATTAGTGCTAGGCTATTAGATAGGGTCTGGGTAAGGGCTATGTCTAGGTGTAGGGTTAGGTTAATGCCTGGGTTTGAATTATGTTAATATTAGTGCTGGAGCGAGATTCGGAGTAAGAGTAGAGTTATTCCAGGATTAGTGTTATGATTCAGGCTTGATTTATACTTAGTAAGATTAGGATCATGGTCATAGGAAGAGTTAGGGTTCTTGTTATTAGCTGAGTAAGAATTGTGCTGGGTCTGGCACAATAGCCTAGCAGTAAAAGTTCTTGCCTTCCATGTGCCGAGATCACATTTGGTGCCAGTTCTAATTGCAGAAGGGCCGCTTCCCATCAGCACCGTGATTGTGTTCTGGGAAAGCAATCTGGTATGGCCCAAAGCTTTGGGTTGCTGCACCCATGTGGAAGACCTGTGAGAGGCTGTGTGCTCCTGGCTTCAGATTGCTATGGCTATGGCAGTTATGGCTGCTTGGGGAGTGAATCATCAGATGGAAAATTTTCCTCTCTGTCTCTCCTGCTTTCTGTATATCTGACTTTGAAATGTAAAGAAATAAATTATATAAAAATGAATTATGGCAAGTTCAGATTGAATTTTTGACAAGGGTCAACTTCAGTGTTAGGATTCGGCCTACAGCATGGCTGATGATTACCGCTGTGAAAGTCAAGAGACTGAGTTAGCATTACAGTCAGGGTTAGGCTTAGGAATAATGCTAAGGTTGGTTCTAGGTTTAGAGGTAGGTGTGGAAGGAGATTGAGGGTTAGGGTCAAGTTTAAGGCTGGGGTTTGAGATAGAGCTTGGGTTATTTCTTGAGATGATTATTATTTTTGTTTAGGATTAAGGACAACCAAATCTTAACTCTCATCTAGCCCTAATGTGAGCACTAACCATAACCCTATCGTTAACCCTAAACTAATTCCCAATTCTAAATCTAACCCTGATTCTAAGTCGAGTCCTACCCCTCGCCCAAGTTCTAACCCTTAATCCTATAATGAATCCTACTGTATCTCTGACCCCAGCACTATCCAAAGCTCAAATTCTAAATCTAACCCTAATGATTATGCCCTAATGCAAACTTTAGCCCTGCCCTAATCCTAAAGATGGGTTTACCTTGAATTAAAGCTCTAACCATAATACCAAATAAGTCTTAGATAAGGGCGCTCTTCCCGTCCTAAACCTGACACTTCCCCTGACATTAACCTTAGCTCTAACCTGAACCCTCACACTGAGTTTCAACCAACTGCAGTCCTAGCCCTGACACTAATCATAGCTCTAAATCCTTTTACTAACTATTGCCCTAGTTCTAATGTTATCCTCTCTGTATAACCATTGAGGTATCCCTAATGTTAACCATAACATGAGCACCAATCATAGCCATAGTTGTAACTGTAGTCCTACTTTTCCTCCTAACTGAAAACCTAACCCTACTCTACCCTAAGAGTAACATCAAGTCATAGCCGTAACACTAACACTAACCTTAACCCTAAAACTAATATCCATTATCACTCTACTCCTAACTCTAGTTCTTTTTTTTTTTATTACAAAGTCAGACATGCTGAGAGGAGGAGGAGAGACAGACATGAACATCTTCCGTCCCATGATTCATTCCCCAAGTGAGCTGCAACGGCCGGTGCTGTGCTGATCCAAAGCCGGGAGCCAGGAACCTCTTTCGGGTCTCCCACATGGGTGCAGGGTCTCAAGGCTTTGGGCCATCCTTGACTGCTTTCCCAGGCCACAAGCTGGGAGCTGGATGGGAAGTGGAGCTGCCGGGATTGCAACTGGCACCCATGTGGGATCCCGAGTGCATTCAAGGTGAGGACTTTAGCCACTAGTCCATGCTTCCGAGCCCTCTAGTTCTAACCTTAACTTCAACCTCAGCACTTGCCTTCACCCTAGGCCGAATGCTAACACCAGTCTTAAACCTAGTGACAATGTAGCACTCACCCAAACTTTGATACTAGCCCATTCCTGACACTGCAGATTTCCTTAACCTTAACTGTAATGCTAACCCTAATGCCAATCAAATCTCTAGCCATAATCCTAATGCTAGTCTTAACTTTTACTGTAAAACTAGCCCTAATTCTAATCTTAACCCCAACATTAATACTTATCATAGATCTATGCTTTGACTTAACCCTATGCCAAACACTAACCTTAATCCTTGTCCATCTCTACTGCTCACCCTAACCATAGTCCTGCACCAATCATGATCCCAAGATTTTTAAAACAATGTAACTCATAATCTAAATATGAACGTTCAAGCTCAACATAATGCCAAGCAGAGTCATAGCTCCAAGTGTCACACCAGACCCAAACACAACACTAAAGATTCCCTTCATCCTGAACCAGCCGGGTTCCTGAAACAAATCTTCCCTGAGGCCAGCCCTTTCTGGAACTCTAAGCCAAGCCCTAGACTTTACCTGATCATACCCCTAGACCAAATGATGACCTGATTTCTACTACTAGTACTAAGTGCATCCCTAGCTCAAACACAAATCAAACTCCTAAAGCTAACCAAAACTCCTTTTGGCTTTGTTTAATTCTATTTTTGACAATCTTGACATAGTTCATATAGAGTAAAAAGGTTCAAGGGCTACAGGACAGTGGGTAAGGCTATTATTTCCACATTCTCTTCTTTGACTGTATGTGGGGGTAAATGGGGAGGGAGATAAAGGGAGAAGTCGCACCCAGTCTCCACCGGACCCCAGGTCCCTGATGTGGGGCATGCTCAGAGGGTCCTGCTCAAGTGGGTGTTTTGTTTGTTTGTTTTTTCTCAAGTGGTTTAGAGAGTTCAACAGTCATGAATTGCTGCCAATCTTGCAACTGCAAGTACGATGAGGTCTCTGAAGCATACACTGATTGACACAGTCCATCTTCGAGTCTGCGTTTGCCCAGGTTTTCACTGCCAATACATGGCTGAGGTGGGTGATTGACTTGTTCTGTCTTCCGTCTTTTCTTGGTTAGGATTCTGAGTCCAACATTTTGATTGGGGAGGTCTCCAAAGAAATTTTGTGTGAGGTATTCCCAGTCCAGTTTCTTGAATGTACTAGCAAGTGCAGGGCCCGGCACAGCCCATCAGCCCGCTCAGCTGGTTGTTGCAGTTCCTGGGTTGGTTCTGTTTTCAGTCCCGACTTCCACTGGAACCAATGGGTGTTGCAGTCCAGCCTGATGCTGCCCAGCACAGGCTCGGCCATCACTCTTGCTTCACTCACATAACTTCTGTGGCTGTTCTGATGACAGGGAGCATTCTGATTGGCTGCATCTCAAAGACCTCACAGGACTGTGTGGCCCTATAAGCTGTCCAATCAGCAGCTGCCTGGTCATAGCAGCCCAGAATCCTGTAGCCTCAGCATTCTAGAAGAGCCATGGTGACAGCCTCCTCTGCATGGTGGAGAAAAATGGGTGAGTGGCTCAAGCTCTGCTTTCTCTGGTCTTTCTTCCCCACAGGCCCTGGGAATGAGGATTTTCAGGCTCCATGGAAGCCAGCAGAGTGTGAGTGTGTGTGGTTGGGTTTCCGTTGAGTGTGAGTTTGGAAATCCGCTGAAAATGTAGTGAAGCCTAGGGCCTTTTCAACACTGGTAGTGTGAAAGCATTTCACTTTTCTGTCAGTCAGAATGCTTGTGCCTCTCCGATGAGCCAAATGGATCCTAGCTCCCCATTAAATGTAGTATGTGGAATAGCGTTTGGATTGTAGAAGAGCCAGGTCAAGCTGATTTCCATAGGCAGACATTACATGACATTTCCTGTCATGGCTCTCAGTGAATTTTCTCTAGTGCAGTCCAGTGTCATGCAACTGGGTCACCATAGTGCAAAAGGGGTCAGTACAAGGACCAGGTGAGGTTCGATGTTGTGGTTAGGTGTAGGGTTAGAATCAGGGTTATGATTTTATCTAGAGATATGATAGTGTTTATGTCAAAGCCTAGATTTAAGGTTAGGACTGATTTTCTTTTCAAGGTTATGTTAGGCCTATGTAAGTTATTAGGAATAGATCTAGGAATAAGTTTAGATGTAATTAGGGTTAGGGTTAGAACTAATGCTAAAGGTTAGGTTTAGTAGTGACATAACTTTTAGGATTGAGATAGGACTTATTGCTAGCCCAGTGGTTAGGGTTTTGGATAAACTTACAAATAGAATTAGGTACAGACCTATGTTTTGTATGTTGCATTAAGCAGGATTCGCATTAGGATTTTTTTGGGGGGATAGATTAATGTTTGGATTAGTGGCAGATACAGAGTCTTGCTGTATTTCTGGTTCATACTTAGTTTTCATTAGTGTTGGATTGAAGGTTATTGTTAGGATTGGTGTAAGGACTATGTGGCTTTAGAATAGAGTTAGGGTTACAATTAATGTGAGGATTAAAGCTTGGCTACATTTCGGGTTAAGATGCTGTTTTGTGTCTAGTTTTATGGTTAGGTTAGAGTCAATGGTAGGATTACTCTGCTTAGAGCTAGAGTTAACACTGGGGGAGGGCTAATGCTAGCGCTAAAGTTCTGCTAGGGTTAAGGTTAGGACACAATCTAGTGTTAGGTTTATGATTAAGGTTTGGCTACATTTGGATTTAGGTTTTGTGTTATAATTAGGGTAATGATTTGACTTCGCATTAGGGTAAAGATTCGGGTTAGCATTAGGGTTAGGTTTAGAAATACAGCTAGGGTAGGGTTCAGTATTAGTGATAGGCTTAGTTATGTCTACATCTGTGTCAGGGTTGGAGTCAGGGTGAGGGCTATGCATTATGCCTAGTTTAGGGTTAGAATACCATGTATGATTGGGACTAGAGCTAGAGCTAGTGTCGGAATTCGGGTTAGAATGATGGCAAGGATTAAGGATAATCATCATTTCTGGCTTAGGGTGTGCTGTAGGGTGTAATTAGTATTAGTGCTAGGCTATTAGATAGGGTCTGGGTAAGGGCTATGTCTAGGTGTAGGGTTAGGTTAATGCCTGGGTTTGAATTATGTTAATATTAGTGCTGGAGCGAGATTCGGAGTAAGAGTAGAGTTATTCCAGGATTAGTGTTATGATTCAGGCTTGATTTATACTTAGTAAGATTAGGATCATGGTCATAGGAAGAGTTAGGGTTCTTGTTATTAGCTGAGTAAGAATTGTGCTGGGTCTGGCACAATAGCCTAGCAGTAAAAGTTCTTGCCTTCCATGTGCCGAGATCACATTTGGTGCCAGTTCTAATTGCAGAAGGGCCGCTTCCCATCAGCACCGTGATTGTGTTCTGGGAAAGCAATCTGGTATGGCCCAAAGCTTTGGGTTGCTGCACCCATGTGGAAGACCTGTGAGAGGCTGTGTGCTCCTGGCTTCAGATTGCTATGGCTATGGCAGTTATGGCTGCTTGGGGAGTGAATCATCAGATGGAAAATTTTCCTCTCTGTCTCTCCTGCTTTCTGTATATCTGACTTTGAAATGTAAAGAAATAAATTATATAAAAATGAATTATGGCAAGTTCAGATTGAATTTTTGACAAGGGTCAACTTCAGTGTTAGGATTCGGCCTACAGCATGGCTGATGATTACCGCTGTGAAAGTCAAGAGACTGAGTTAGCATTACAGTCAGGGTTAGGCTTAGGAATAATGCTAAGGTTGGTTCTAGGTTTAGAGGTAGGTGTGGAAGGAGATTGAGGGTTAGGGTCAAGTTTAAGGCTGGGGTTTGAGATAGAGCTTGGGTTATTTCTTGAGATGATTATTATTTTTGTTTAGGATTAAGGACAACCAAATCTTAACTCTCATCTAGCCCTAATGTGAGCACTAACCATAACCCTATCGTTAACCCTAAACTAATTCCCAATTCTAAATCTAACCCTGATTCTAAGTCGAGTCCTACCCCTCGCCCAAGTTCTAACCCTTAATCCTATAATGAATCCTACTGTATCTCTGACCCCAGCACTATCCAAAGCTCAAATTCTAAATCTAACCCTAATAATTATGCCCTAATGCAAACTTTAGCCCTGCCCTAATCCTAAAGATGGGTTTACCTTGAATTAAAGCTCTAACCATAATACCAAATAAGTCTTAGATAAGGGCGCTCTTCCCGTCCTAAACCTGACACTTCCCCTGACATTAACCTTAGCTCTAACCTGAACCCTCACACTGAGTTTCAACCAACTGCAGTCCTAGCCCTGACACTAATCATAGCTCTAAATCCTTTTACTAACTATTGCCCTAGTTCTAATGTTATCCTCTCTGTATAACCATTGAGGTATCCCTAATGTTAACCATAACATGAGCACCAATCATAGCCATAGTTGTAACTGTAGTCCTACTTTTCCTCCTAACTGAAAACCTAACCCTACTCTACCCTAAGAGTAACATCAAGTCATAGCCGTAACACTAACACTAACCTTAACCCTAAAACTAATATCCATTATCACTCTACTCCTAACTCTAGTTCTTTTTTTTTTTATTACAAAGTCAGACATGCAGAGAGGAGGAGGAGAGACAGACATGAACATCTTCCGTCCCATGATTCATTCCCCAAGTGAGCTGCAACGGCCGGTGCTGTGCTGATCCAAAGCCGGGAGCCAGGAACCTCTTTCGGGTCTCCCACATGGGTGCAGGGTCTCAAGGCTTTGGGCCATCCTTGACTGCTTTCCCAGGCCACAAGCTGGGAGCTGGATGGGAAGTGGAGCTGCCGGGATTGCAACTGGCACCCATGTGGGATCCCGAGTGCATTCAAGGTGAGGACTTTAGCCACTAGTCCATGCTTCCGAGCCCTCTAGTTCTAACCTTAACTTCAACCTCAGCACTTGCCTTCACCCTAGGCCGAATGCTAACACCAGTCTTAAACCTAGTGACAATGTAGCACTCACCCAAACTTTGATACTAGCCCATTCCTGACACTGCAGATTTCCTTAACCTTAACTGTAATGCTAACCCTAATGCCAATCAAATCTCTAGCCATAATCCTAATGCTAGTCTTAACTTTTACTGTAAAACTAGCCCTAATTCTAATCTTAACCCCAACATTAATACTTATCATAGATCTATGCTTTGACTTAACCCTATGCCAAACACTAACCTTAATCCTTGTCCATCTCTACTGCTCACCCTAACCATAGTCCTGCACCAATCATGATCCCAAGATTTTTAAAACAATGTAACTCATAATCTAAATATGAACGTTCAAGCTCAACATAATGCCAAGCAGAGTCATAGCTCCAAGTGTCACACCAGACCCAAACACAACACTAAAGATTCCCTTCATCCTGAACCAGCCGGGTTCCTGAAACAAATCTTCCCTGAGGCCAGCCCTTTCTGGAACTCTAAGCCAAGCCCTAGACTTTACCTGATCATACCCCTAGACCAAATGATGACCTGATTTCTACTACTAGTACTAAGTGCATCCCTAGCTCAAACACAAATCAAACTCCTAAAGCTAACCAAAACTCCTTTTGGCTTTGTTTAATTCTATTTTTGACAATCTTGACATAGTTCATTAGAGTAAAAAGGTTCAAGGGCTACAGGACAGTGGGTAAGGCTATTATTTCCACATTCTCTTCTTTGACTGTATGTGGGGGTAAATGGGGAGGGAGATAAAGGGAGAAGTCGCACCCAGTCTCCACCGGACCCCAGGTCCCTGATGTGGGGCATGCTCAGAGGGTCCTGCTCAAGTGGGTGTTTTGTTTGTTTGTTTTTTCTCAAGTGGTTTAGAGAGTTCAACAGTCATGAATTGCTGCCAATCTTGCAACTGCAAGTACGATGAGGTCTCTGAAGCATACACTGATTGACACAGTCCATCTTCGAGTCTGCGTTTGCCCAGGTTTTCACTGCCAATACATGGCTGAGGTGGGTGATTGACTTGTTCTGTCTTCCGTCTTTTCTTGGTTAGGATTCTGAGTCCAACATTTTGATTGGGGAGGTCTCCAAAGAAATTTTGTGTGAGGTATTCCCAGTCCAGTTTCTTGAATGTACTAGCAAGTGCAGGGCCCGGTACAGCCCATCAGCCCGCTCAGCTGGTTGTTGCAGATCCTGGGTTGGTTCTGTTTTAAGTCCCGACTTCCACTGGAACCAATGGGTGTTGCAGTCCAGCCTGATGCTGCCCAGCACAGGCTCGGCCATCACTCTTGCTTCACTCACATAACTTCTGTGGCTGTTCTGATGACAGGGAGCATTCTGATTGGCTGCATCTCAAAGACCTCACAGGACTGTGTGGCCCTATAAGCTGTCCAATCAGCAGCTGCCTGGTCATAGCAGCCCAGAATCCTGTATCCTCAGCATTCTAGAAGAGCCATGGGGACAGCCTCCTCTGCATGGTGGAGAAAAATGGGTGAGTGGCTCAAGCTCTGCTTTCTCTGGTCTTTCTTCCCCACAGGCCCTGGGAATGAGGATTTTCAGGCTCCATGGAAGCCAGCAGAGTGTGAGTGTGTGTGGTTGGGTTTCCGTTGAGTGTGAGTTTGGAAATCCGCTGAAAATGTAGTGAAGCCTAGGGCCTTTTCAACACTGGTAGTGTGAAAGCATTTCACTTTTCTGTCAGTCAGAATGCTTGTGCCTCTCCGATGAGCCAAATGGATCCTAGCTCCCCATTAAATGTAGCATGTGGAATAGCGTTTGGATTGTAGAAGAGCCAGGTCAAGCTGATTTCCATAGGCAGACATTACATGACATTTCCTGTCATGGCTCTCAGTGAATTTTCTCTAGTGCAGTCCAGTGTCATGCAACTGGGTCACCATAGTGCAAAAGGGGTCAGTACAAGGATCAGGTGAGGTGCGATGTTGTGGTTAGGTGTAGGGTTAGAATCAGGGTTATAATTTTATCTAGAGATATGATAGTGTTTATGTCAAAGCCTAGATTTAAGGTTAGGACTGATTTTCTTTTCAAGGTTATGTTAGGCCTATGTAAGTTATTAGGAATAGATCTAGGAATAAGTTTAGATGTAATTAGGGTTAGGGTTAGAACTAATGCTAAAGGTTAGGTTTAGTAGTGACATAACTTTTAGGATTGAGATAGGACTTATTGCTAGCCCAGTGGTTAGGGTTTTGGATAAACTTACAAATAGAATTAGGTACAGACCTATGTTTTGTATGTTGCATTAAGCAGGATTCGCATTAGGATTTTTTGGGGGGGATAGATTAATGGTTGGATTAGTGGCAGATACAGAGTCTTGCTGTATTTCTGGTTCATACTTAGTTTTCATTAGTGTTGGATTGAAGGTTATTGTTAGGATTGGTGTAAGGACTATGTGGCTTTAGAATAGAGTTAGGGTTACAATTAATGTGAGGATTAAAGCTTGGCTACATTTCGGGTTAAGATGCTGTTTTGTGTCTAGTTTTATGGTTAGGTTAGAGTCAATGGTAGGATTACTCTGCTTAGAGCTAGAGTTAACACTGGGGGAGGGCTAATGCTAGCGCTAAAGTTCTGCTAGGGTTAAGGTTAGGACACAATCTAGTGTTAGGTTTATGATTAAGGTTTGGCTACATTTGGATTTAGGTTTTGTGTTATAATTAGGGTAATGATTTGGCTTCGCATTAGGGTAAAGATTCGGGTTAGCATTAGAGTTAAGTTTAGAAATACAGCTAGGGTAGGGTTCAGTATTAGTGATAGGCTTAGTTATGTCTACATCTGTGTCAGGGTTGGAGTCAGGGTGAGGGCTATGCATTATGCCTAGTTTAGGGTTAGAATACCATGTATGATTGGGACTAGAGCTAGAGCTAGTGTCGGAATTCGGGTTAGAATGATGGCAAGGATTAAGGATAATCATCATTTCTGGCTTAGGGTGTGCTGTAGGGTGTAATTAGTACTAGTGCTAGGCTATTAGATAGGGTCTGGGTAAGGGCTATGTCTAGGTGTAGGGTTAGGTTAATGCCTGGGTTTGAATTATGTTAATATTAGTGCTGGAGCGAGATTCGGAGTAAGAGTAGAGTTATTCCAGGATTAGTGTTATGATTCAGGCTTGATTTATACTTAGTAAGATTAGGATCATGGTCATAGGAAGAGTTAGGGTTCTTGTTAGTAGCTGAGTAAGAATTATGCTGGGTCTGGCACAATAGCCTAGCAGTCAAAGTTCTTGCCTTCCATGTGCCGAGATCACATTTGGTGCCAGTTCTAATTGCAGAAGGGCCGCTTCCCATCAGCACCGTGATTGTGTTCTGGGAAAGCAATCTGGTATGGCCCAAAGCTTTGGGTTGCTGCACCCATGTGGAAGACCTGTGAGAGGCTGTGTGCTCCTGGCTTAGGATTGCTATGGCTATGGCAGTTATGGCTGCTTGGGGAGTGAATCATCAGATGGAAAATTTTCCTCTCTGTCTCTCCTGCTTTCTGTATATCTGACTTTGAAATGTAAAGAAATAAATTATATAAAAATGAATTATGGCAAGTTCAGATTGAATTTTTGACAAGGGTCAACTTCAGTGTTAGGATTCGGCCTACAGCATGGCTGATGATTACAGCTGTAAAAGTCAAGAGACTGAGTTAGCATTACAGTCAGGGTTAGGCTTAGGAATAATGCTAAGGTTGGTTCTAGGTTTAGAGGTAGGTGTGGAAGGAGATTGAGGGTTAGGGTCAAGTTTAAGGCTGGGGTTTGAGATAGAGCTTGGGTTATTTCTTGAGATGATTATTATTTTTGTTTAGGATTAAGGACAACCAAATCTTAACTCTCATCTAGCCCTAATGTGAGCACTAACCATAACCCTATCGTTAACCCTAAACTAATTCCCAATTCTAAATCTAACCCTGATTCTAAGTTGAATCCTACTCCTCGCCCAAGTTCTAACCCTTAATCCTATAATGAATCCTACTGTATCTCTGACCCCAGCACTATCCAAAGCTCAAATTCTAAATCTAACCCTAATAATTATGCCCTAATGCAAACTTTAGCCCTGCCCTAATCCTAAAGATGGGTTTACCTTGAATTAAAGCTCTAACCATAATACCAAATAAGTCTTAGATAAGGGCGCTCTTCCTGTCCTAAACCTGACACTTCCCCTGACATTAACCTTAGCTCTAACCTGAACCCTCACACTGAGTTTCAACCAACTGCAGTCCTAGCCCTGACACTAATCATAGCTCTAAATCCTTTTACTAACTATTGCCCTAGTTCTAATGTTATCCTCTCTGTATAACCATTGAGGTATCCCTAATGTTAACCATAACATGAGCACCAATCATAGCCATAGTTGTAACTGTAGTCCTACTTTTCCTCCTAACTGAAAACCTAACCCTACTCTACCCTAAGAGTAACATCAAGTCATAGCCGTAACACTAACACTAACCTTAACCCTAAAACTAATATCCATTATCACTCTACTCCTAACTCTAGTTCTGTTTTTTTTTTTATTACAAAGTCAGACATGCTGAGAGGAGGAGGAGAGACAGACATGAACATCTTCCGTCCCATGATTCACTCCCCAAGTGAGCTGCAACGGCCGGTGCTGTGCTGATCCAAAGCCGGGAGCCAGGAACCTCTTTCGGGTCTCCCACATGGTTGCAGGGTCTCAAGGCTTTGGGCCATCCTTGACTGCTTTCCCAGGCCACAAGCTGGGAGCTGGATGGGAAGTGGAGCTGCCGGGATTGCAACTGGCACCCATGTGGGATCCCGAGTGCATTCAAGGTGAGGACTTTAGCCACTAGTCCATGCTTCCGAGCCCTCTAGTTCTAACCTTAACTTCAACCTTAGCACTTGCCTTCACCCTAGGCCGAATGCTAACACCAGTCTTAAACCTAGTGACAATGTAGCACTCACCCAAACTTTACTAGCCCATACCTGACACTGTATTTCCCTAACCTTAACTATAATGCTAACCCTAATGCCAATCAAATCTCTAGCCATAATCCTAACGCTAGTCTTAACTTTTACTATAAAACTAGCCCTAATTCTAATCTTAACCCCAACATTAATACTTATCATAGATCTATGCTTTGACTTAACCCTGTGCCAAACACTAACCTTAATCCTTGTCCATCTCTACTGCTCACCCTAGCCATAGTCCTGCACCAATCATGATCCCAAGATTTTTAAAACGATGTAACTCATAATCTAAATATGAACGTTCAAGCTCAACATAATGCCAAGCAGAGTCATAGCTCCAAGTGTCACACCAGACCCAAACACAACACTAAAGATTCCCTTCATCCTGAACCAGCCGGGTTCCTGAAACAAATCTTTCCTGAGGCCAGCCCTTTCTGGAACTCTAAGCCAAGCCCTAGACTTTACCTGATCATACCCCTAGACCAAATGATGACCTGATTTCTACTACTAGTACTAAGTGCATCCCTAGCTCAAACACAAATCAAACTCCTAAAGCTAACCAAAACTCCTTTTGGCTTTGTTTAATTCTATTTTTGACAATCTTGACATAGTTCATTAGAGTAAAAAGGTTCAAGGGCTACAGGACAGTGGGTAAGGCTATTATTTCCACATTCTCTTCTTTGACTGTATGTGGGGGTAAATGGGCAGGGAGATAAAGGGAGAAGTCGCACCCAGTCTCCACCGGACCCCAGGTCCCTGATGTGGGGCATGCTCAGAGGGTCCTGCTCAAGTGGGTGTTTTGTTTGTTTGTTTTTTCTCAAGTGGTTTAGAGAGTTCAACAGTCATGAATTGCTGCCAATCTTGCAACTGCAAGTACGATGAGGTCTCTGAAGCATACACTGATTGACACAGTCCATCTTCGAGTCTGCGTTTGCCCAGGTTTTCACTGCCAATGCATGGCTGAGGTGGGTGATTGACTTGTTCTGTCTTCCGTCTTTTCTTGGTTAGGATTCTGAGTCCAACATTTTGATTGGGGAGGTCTCCAAAGAAATTTTGTGTGAGGTATTCCCAGTCCAGTTTCTTGAATGTACTAGCAAGTGCAGGGCCCGGCACAGCCCATCAGCCCGCTCAGCTGGTTGTTGCAGATCCTGGGTTGGTTCTGTTTTCAGTCCCGACTTCCACTGGAACCAATGGGTGTTGCAGTCCAGCCTGATGCTGCCCAGCACAGGCTCGGCCATCACTCTTGCTTCACTCACATAACTTCTGTGGCTGTTCTGATGACAGGGAGCATTCTGATTGGCTGCATCTCAAAGACCTCACAGGACTGTGTGGCCCTATAAGCTGTCCAATCAGCAGCTGCCTGGTCATAGCAGCCCAGAATCCTGTAGCCTCAGCATTCTAGAAGAGCCATGGGGACAGCCTCCTCTGCATGGTGGAGAAAAATGGGTGAGTGGCTCAAGCTCTGCTTTCTCTGGTCTTTCTTCCCCACAGGCCCTGGGAATGAGGATTTTCAGGCTCCATGGAAGCCAGCAGAGTGTGAGTGTGTGTGGTTGGGTTTCCGTTGAGTGTGAGTTTGGAAATCCGCTGAAAATGTAGTGAAGCCTAGGGCCTTTTCAACACTGGTAGTGTGAAAGCATTTCACTTTTCTGTCAGTCAGAATGCTTGTGCCTCTCCGATGAGCCAAATGGATCCTAGCTCCCCATTAAATGTAGCATGTGGAATAGCGTTTGGATTGTAGAAGAGCCAGGTCAAGCTGATTTCCATAGGCAGACATTACATGACATTTCCTGTCATGGCTCTCAGTGAATTTTCTCTAGTGCAGTCCAGTGTCATGCAACTGGGTCACCATAGTGCAAAAGGGGTCAGTACAAGGACCAGGTGAGGTTCGATGTTGTGGTTAGGTGTAGGGTTAGAATCAGGGTTATGATTTTATCTAGAGATATGATAGTGTTTATGTCAAAGCCTAGATTTAAGGTTAGGACTGATTTTCTTTTCAAGGTTATGTTAGGCCTATGTAAGTTATTAGGAATAGATCTAGGAATAAGTTTAGATGTAATTAGGGTTAGGGTTAGAACTAATGCTAAAGGTTAGGTTTAGTAGTGACATAACTTTTAGGATTGAGATAGGACTTATTGCTAGCCCAGTGGTTAGGGTTTTGGATAAACTTACAAATAGAATTAGGTACAGACCTATGTTTTGTATGTTGCATTAAGCAGGATTCGCATTAGGATTTTTTGGGGGGGATAGATTAATGGTTGGATTAGTGGCAGATACAGAGTCTTGCTGTATTTCTGGTTCATACTTAGTTTTCATTAGTGTTGGATTGAAGGTTATTGTTAGGATTGGTGTAAGGACTATGTGGCTTTAGAATAGAGTTAGGGTTACAATTAATGTGAGGATTAAAGCTTGGCTACATTTCGGGTTAAGATGCTGTTTTGTGTCTAGTTTTATGGTTAGGTTAGAGTCAATGGTAGGATTACTCTGCTTAGAGCTAGAGTTAACACTGGGGGAGGGCTAATGCTAGCGCTAAAGTTCTGCTAGGGTTAAGGTTAGGACACAATCTAGTGTTAGGTTTATGATTAAGGTTTGGCTACATTTGGATTTAGGTTTTGTGTTATAATTAGGGTAATGATTTGGCTTCGCATTAGGGTAAAGATTCGGGTTAGCATTAGAGTTAAGTTTAGAAATACAGCTAGGGTAGGGTTCAGTATTAGTGATAGGCTTAGTTATGTCTGCATCTGTGTCAGGGTTGGAGTCAGGGTGAGGGCTATGCATTATGCCTAGTTTAGGGTTAGAATACCATGTATGATTGGGACTAGAGCTAGAGCTAGTGTCGGAATTCGGGTTAGAATGATGGCAAGGATTAAGGATAATCATCATTTCTGGCTTAGGGTGTGCTGTAGGGTGTAATTAGTATTAGTGCTAGGCTATTAGATAGGGTCTGGGTAAGGGCTATGTCTAGGTGTAGGGTTAGGTTAATGCCTGGGTTTGAATTATGTTAATATTAGTGCTGGAGCGAGATTCGGAGTAAGAGTAGAGTTATTCCAGGATTAGTGTTATGATTCAGGCTTGATTTATACTTAGTAAGATTAGGATCATGGTCATAGGAAGAGTTAGGGTTCTTGTTAGTAGCTGAGTAAGAATTATGCTGGGTCTGGCACAATAGCCTAGCAGTCAAAGTTCTTGCCTTCCATGTGCCGAGATCACATTTGGTGCCAGTTCTAATTGCAGAAGGGCCGCTTCCCATCAGCACCGTGATTGTGTTCTGGGAAAGCAATCTGGTATGGCCCAAAGCTTTGGGTTGCTGCACCCATGTGGAAGACCTGTGAGAGGCTGTGTGCTCCTGGCTTAGGATTGCTATGGCTATGGCAGTTATGGCTGCTTGTGGAGTGAATCATCAGATGGAAAATTTTCCTCTCTGTCTCTCCTGCTTTCTGTATATCTGACTTTGAAATGTAAAGAAATAAATTATATAAAAATGAATTATGGCAAGTTCAGATTGAATTTTTGACAAGGGTCAACTTCAGTGTTAGGATTCGGCCTACAGCATGGCTGATGATTACAGCTGTAAAAGTCAAGAGACTGAGTTAGCATTACAGTCAGGGTTAGGCTTAGGAATAATGCTAAGGTTGGTTCTAGGTTTAGAGGTAGGTGTGGAAGGAGATTGAGGGTTAGGGTCAAGTTTAAGGCTGGGGTTTGAGATAGAGCTTGGGTTATTTCTTGAGATGATTATTATTTTTGTTTAGGATTAAGGACAACCAAATCTTAACTCTCATCTAGCCCTAATGTGAGCACTAACCATAACCCTATCGTTAACCCTAAACTAATTCCCAATTCTAAATCTAACCCTGATTCTAAGTCGAGTCCTACCCCTCGCCCAAGTTCTAACCCTTAATCCTATAATGAATCCTACTGTATCTCTGACCCCAGCACTATCCAAAGCTCAAATTCTAAATCTAACCCTAATAATTATGCTCTAATGCAAGCTTTAGCCCTGCCCTAATCCTAAAGATGGGTTTACCTTGAATTAAAGCTCTAACCATAATACCAAATAAGTCTTAGATAAGGGCGCTCTTCCTGTCCTAAACCTGACACTTCCCCTGACATTAACCTTAGCTCTAACCTGAACCCTCACACTGAGTTTCAACCAACTGCAGTCCTAGCCCTGACACTAATCATAGCTCTAAATCCTTTTACTAACTATTGCCCTAGTTCTAATGTTATCCTCTCTGTATAACCATTGAGGTATCCCTAATGTTAACCATAACATGAGCACCAATCATAGCCATAGTTGTAACTGTAGTCCTACTTTTCCTCCTAACTGAAAACCTAACCCTACTCTACCCTAAGAGTAACATCAAGTCATAGCCGTAACACTAACACTAACCTTAACCCTAAAACTAATATCCATTATCACTCTACTCCTAACTCTAGTTCTGTTTTTTTTTTTTTTATTACAAAGTAAGACATGCTGAGAGGAGGAGGAGAGACAGACATGAACATCTTCCGTCCCATGATTCACTCCCCAAGTGAGCTGCAACGGCCGGTGCTGTGCTGATCCAAAGCCGGGAGCCAGGAACCTCTTTCGGGTCTCCCACATGGTTGCAGGGTCTCAAGGCTTTGGGCCATCCTTGACTGCTTTCCCAGGCCACAAGCTGGGAGCTGGATGGGAAGTGGAGCTGCCGGGATTGCAACTGGCACCCATGTGGGATCCCGAGTGCATTCAAGGTGAGGACTTTAGCCACTAGTCCATGCTTCCGAGCCCTCTAGTTCTAACCTTAACTTCAACCTTAGCACTTGCCTTCACCCTAGGCCGAATGCTAACACCAGTCTTAAACCTAGTGACAATGTAGCACTCACCCAAACTTTTATACTAGCCCATACCTGACACTGTATTTCCCTAACCTTAACTATAATGCTAACCCTAATGCCAATCAAATCTCTAGCCATAATCCTAACGCTAGTCTTAACTTTTACTATAAAACTAGCCCTAATTCTAATCTTAACCCCAACATTAATACTTATCATAGATCTATGCTTTGACTTAACCCTGTGCCAAACACTAACCTTAATCCTTGTCCATCTCTACTGCTCACCCTAGCCATAGTCCTGCACCAATCATGATCCCAAGATTTTTAAAACGATGTAACTCATAATCTAAATATGAACGTTCAAGCTCAACATAATGCCAAGCAGAGTCATAGCTCCAAGTGTCACACCAGACCCAAACACAACACTAAAGATTCCCTTCATCCTGAACCAGCCGGGTTCCTGAAACAAATCTTTCCTGAGGCCAGCCCTTTCTGGAACTCTAAGCCAAGCCCTAGACTTTACCTGATCATACCCCTAGACCAAATGATGACCTGATTTCTACTACTAGTACTAAGTGCATCCCTAGCTCAAACACAAATCAAACTCCTAAAGCTAACCAAAACTCCTTTTGGCTTTGTTTAATTCTATTTTTGACAATCTTGACATAGTTCATTAGAGTAAAAAGGTTCAAGGGCTACAGGACAGTGGGTAAGGCTATTATTTCCACATTCTCTTCTTTGACTGTATGTGGGGGTAAATGGGGAGGGAGATAAAGGGAGAAGTCGCACCCAGTCTCCACCGGACCCCAGGTCCCTGATGTGGGGCATGCTCAGAGGGTCCTGCTCAAGTGGGTGTTTTGTTTGTTTGTTTTTTCTCAAGTGGTTTAGAGAGTTCAACAGTCATGAATTGCTGCCAATCTTGCAACTGCAAGTACGATGAGGTCTCTGAAGCATACACTGATTGACACAGTCCATCTTCGAGTCTGCGTTTGCCCAGGTTTTCACTGCCAATGCATGGCTGAGGTGGGTGATTGACTTGTTCTGTCTTCCGTCTTTTCTTGGTTAGGATTCTGAGTCCAACATTTTGATTGGGGAGGTCTCCAAAGAAATTTTGTGTGAGGTATTCCCAGTCCAGTTTCTTGAATGTACTAGCAAGTGCAGGGCCCGGCACAGCCCATCAGCCCGCTCAGCTGGTTGTTGCAGTTCCTGGGTTGGTTCTGTTTTCAGTCCCGACTTCCACTGGAACCAATGGGTGTTGCAGTCCAGCCTGATGCTGCCCAGCACAGGCTCGGCCATCACTCTTGCTTCACTCACATAACTTCTGTGGCTGTTCTGATGACAGGGAGCATTCTGATTGGCTGCATCTCAAAGACCTCACAGGACTGTGTGGCCCTATAAGCTGTCCAATCAGCAGCTGCCTGGTCATAGCAGCCCAGAATCCTGTATCCTCAGCATTCTAGAAGAGCCATGGGGACAGCCTCCTCTGCATGGTGGAGAAAAATGGGTGAGTGGCTCAAGCTCTGCTTTCTCTGGTCTTTCTTCCCCACAGGCCCTGGGAATGAGGATTTTCAGGCTCCATGGAAGCCAGCAGAGTGTGAGTGTGTGTGGTTGGGTTTCCGTTGAGTGTGAGTTTGGAAATCCGCTGAAAATGTAGTGAAGCCTAGGGCCTTTTCAACACTGGTAGTGTGAAAGCATTTCACTTTTCTGTCAGTCAGAATGCTTGTGCCTCTCCGATGAGCCAAATGGATCCTAGCTCCCCATTAAATGTAGTATGTGGAATAGCGTTTGGATTGTAGAAGAGCCAGGTCAAGCTGATTTCCATAGGCAGACATTACATGACATTTCCTGTCATGGCTCTCAGTGAATTTTCTCTAGTGCAGTCCAGTGTCATGCAACTGGGTCACCATAGTGCAAAAGGGGTCAGTACAAGGACCAGGTGAGGTTCGATGTTGTGGTTAGGTGTAGGGTTAGAATCAGGGTTATGATTTTATCTAGAGATATGATAGTGTTTATGTCAAAGCCTAGATTTAAGGTTAGGACTGATTTTCTTTTCAAGGTTATGTTAGGCCTATGTAAGTTATTAGGAATAGATCTAGGAATAAGTTTAGATGTAATTAGGGTTAGGGTTAGAACTAATGCTAAAGGTTAGGTTTAGTAGTGACATAACTTTTAGGATTGAGATAGGACTTATTGCTAGCCCAGTGGTTAGGGTTTTGGATAAACTTACAAATAGAATTAGGTACAGACCTATGTTTTGTATGTTGCATTAAGCAGGATTCGCATTAGGATTTTTTGGGGGGGATAGATTAATGGTTGGATTAGTGGCAGATACAGAGTCTTGCTGTATTTCTGGTTCATACTTAGTTTTCATTAGTGTTGGATTGAAGGTTATTGTTAGGATTGGTGTAAGGACTATGTGGCTTTAGAATAGAGTTAGGGTTACAATTAATGTGAGGATTAAAGCTTGGCTACATTTCGGGTTAAGATGCTGTTTTGTGTCTAGTTTTATGGTTAGGTTAGAGTCAATGGTAGTATTACTCTGCTTAGAGCTAGAGTTAACACTGGGGGAGGGCTAATGCTAGCGCTAAAGTTCTGCTAGGGTTAAGGTTAGGACACAATCTAGTGTTAGGTTTATGATTAAGGTTTGGCTACATTTGGATTTAGGTTTTGTGTTATAATTAGGGTAATGATTTGGCTTCGCATTAGGGTAAAGATTCGGGTTAGCATTAGAGTTAAGTTTAGAAATACAGCTAGGGTAGGGTTCAGTATTAGTGATAGGCTTAGTTATGTCTACATCTGTGTCAGGGTTGGAGTCAGGGTGAGGGCTATGCATTATGCCTAGTTTAGGGTTAGAATACCATGTATGATTGGGACTAGAGCTAGAGCTAGTGTCGGAATTCGGGTTAGAATGATGGCAAGGATTAAGGATAATCATCATTTCTGGCTTAGGGTGTGCTGTAGGGTGTAATTAGTATTAGTGCTAGGCTATTAGATAGGGTCTGGGTAAGGGCTATGTCTAGGTGTAGGGTTAGGTTAATGCCTGGGTTTGAATTATGTTAATATTAGTGCTGGAGCGAGATTCGGAGTAAGAGTAGAGTTATTCCAGGATTAGTGTTATGATTCAGGCTTGATTTATACTTAGTAAGATTAGGATCATGGTCATAGGAAGAGTTAGGGTTCTTGTTAGTAGCTGAGTAAGAATTATGCTGGGTCTGGCACAATAGCCTAGCAGTCAAAGTTCTTGCCTTCCATGTGCCGAGATCACATTTGGTGCCAGTTCTAATTGCAGAAGGGCCGCTTCCCATCAGCACCGTGATTGTGTTCTGGGAAAGCAATCTGGTATGGCCCAAAGCTTTGGGTTGCTGCACCCATGTGGAAGACCTGTGAGAGGCTGTGTGCTCCTGGCTTAGGATTGCTATGGCTATGGCAGTTATGGCTGCTTGGGGAGTGAATCATCAGATGGAAAATTTTCCTCTCTGTCTCTCCTGCTTTCTGTATATCTGACTTTGAAATGTAAAGAAATAAATTATATAAAAATGAATTATGGCAAGTTCAGATTGAATTTTTGACAAGGGTCAACTTCAGTGTTAGGATTCGGCCTACAGCATGGCTGATGATTACAGCTGTAAAAGTCAAGAGACTGAGTTAGCATTACAGTCAGGGTTAGGCTTAGGAATAATGCTAAGGTTGGTTCTAGGTTTAGAGGTAGGTGTGGAAGGAGATTGAGGGTTAGGGTCAAGTTTAAGGCTGGGGTTTGAGATAGAGCTTGGGTTATTTCTTGAGATGATTATTATTTTTGTTTAGGATTAAGGACAACCAAATCTTAACTCTCATCTAGCCCTAATGTGAGCACTAACCATAACCCTATCGTTAACCCTAAACTAATTCCCAATTCTAAATCTAACCCTGATTCTAAGTTGAATCCTACTCCTCGCCCAAGTTCTAACCCTTAATCCTATAATGAATCCTACTGTATCTCTGACCCCAGCACTATCCAAAGCTCAAATTCTAAATCTAACCCTAATAATTATGCCCTAATGCAAACTTTAGCCCTGCCCTAATCCTAAAGATGGGTTTACCTTGAATTAAAGCTCTAACCATAATACCAAATAAGTCTTAGATAAGGGCGCTCTTCCTGTCCTAAACCTGACACTTCCCCTGACATTAACCTTAGCTCTAACCTGAACCCTCACACTGAGTTTCAACCAACTGCAGTCCTAGCCCTGACACTAATCATAGCTCTAAATCCTTTTACTAACTATTGCCCTAGTTCTAATGTTATCCTCTCTGTATAACCATTGAGGTATCCCTAATGTTAACCATAACATGAGCACCAATCATAGCCATAGTTGTAACTGTAGTCCTACTTTTCCTCCTAACTGAAAACCTAACCCTACTCTACCCTAAGAGTAACATCAAGTCATAGCCGTAACACTAACACTAACCTTAACCCTAAAACTAATATCCATTATCACTCTACTCCTAACTCTAGTTCTATTTTTTTTTTTTATTACAAAGTCAGACATGCTGAGAGGAGGAGGAGAGACAGACATGAACATCTTCCGTCCCATGATTCACTCCCCAAGTGAGCTGCAACGGCCGGTGCTGTGCTGATCCAAAGCCGGGAGCCAGGAACCTCTTTCGGGTCTCCCACATGGTTGCAGGGTCTCAAGGCTTTGGGCCATCCTTGACTGCTTTCCCAGGCCACAAGCTGGGAGCTGGATGGGAAGTGGAGCTGCCGGGATTGGAACTGGCACCCATGTGGGATCCCGAGTGCATTCAAGGTGAGGACTTTAGCCACTAGTCCATGCTTCCGAGCCCTCTAGTTCTAACCTTAACTTCAACCTTAGCACTTGCCTTCACCCTAGGCCGAATGCTAACACCAGTCTTAAACCTAGTGACAATGTAGCACTCACCCAAACTTTTATACTAGCCCATACCTGACACTGTATTTCCCTAACCTTAACTATAATGCTAACCCTAATGCCAATCAAATCTCTAGCCATAATCCTAACGCTAGTCTTAACTTTTACTATAAAACTAGCCCTAATTCTAATCTTAACCCCAACATTAATACTTATCATAGATCTATGCTTTGACTTAACCCTGTGCCAAACACTAACCTTAATCCTTGTCCATCTCTACTGCTCACCCTAGCCATAGTCCTGCACCAATCATGATCCCAAGATTTTTAAAACGATGTAACTCATAATCTAAATATGAACGTTCAAGCTCAACATAATGCCAAGCAGAGTCATAGCTCCAAGTGTCACACCAGACCCAAACACAACACTAAAGATTCCCTTCATCCTGAACCAGCCGGGTTCCTGAAACAAATCTTCCCTGAGGCCAGCCCTTTCTGGAACTCTAAGCCAAGCCCTAGACTTTACCTGATCATACCCCTAGACCAAATGATGACCTGATTTCTACTACTAGTACTAAGTGCATCCCTAGCTCAAACACAAATCAAACTCCTAAAGCTAACCAAAACTCCTTTTGGCTTTGTTTAATTCTATTTTTGACAATCTTGACATAGTTCATTAGAGTAAAAAGGTTCAAGGGCTACAGGACAGTGGGTAAGGCTATTATTTCCACATTCTCTTCTTTGACTGTATGTGGGGGTAAATGGGCAGGGAGATAAAGGGAGAAGTCGCACCCAGTCTCCACCGGACCCCAGGTCCCTGATGTGGGGCATGCTCAGAGGGTCCTGCTCAAGTGGGTGTTTTGTTTGTTTGTTTTTTCTCAAGTGGTTTAGAGAGTTCAACAGTCATGAATTGCTGCCAATCTTGCAACTGCAAGTACGATGAGGTCTCTGAAGCATACACTGATTGACACAGTCCATCTTCGAGTCTGCGTTTGCCCAGGTTTTCACTGCCAATGCATGGCTGAGGTGGGTGATTGACTTGTTCTGTCTTCCGTCTTTTCTTGGTTAGGATTCTGAGTCCAACATTTTGATTGGGGAGGTCTCCAAAGAAATTTTGTGTGAGGTATTCCCAGTCCAGTTTCTTGAATGTACTAGCAAGTGCAGGGCCCGGCACAGCCCATCAGCCCGCTCAGCTGGTTGTTGCAGTTCCTGGGTTGGTTCTGTTTTCAGTCCCGACTTCCACTGGAACCAATGGGTGTTGCAGTCCAGCCTGATGCTGCCCAGCACAGGCTCGGCCATCACTCTTGCTTCACTCACATAACTTCTGTGGCTGTTCTGATGACAGGGAGCATTCTGATTGGCTGCATCTCAAAGACCTCACAGGACTGTGTGGCCCTATAAGCTGTCCAATCAGCAGCTGCCTGGTCATAGCAGCCCAGAATCCTGTAGCCTCAGCATTCTAGAAGAGCCATGGGGACAGCCTCCTCTGCATGGTGGAGAAAAATGGGTGAGTGGCTCAAGCTCTGCTTTCTCTGGTCTTTCTTCCCCACAGGCCCTGGGAATGAGGATTTTCAGGCTCCATGGAAGCCAGCAGAGTGTGAGTGTGTGTGGTTGTGTTTCCGTTGAGTGTGAGTTTGGAAATCCGCTGAAAATGTAGTGAAGCCTAGGGCCTTTTCAACACTGGTAGTGTGAAAGCATTTCACTTTTCTGTCAGTCAGAATGCTTGTGCCTCTCCGATGAGCCAAATGGATCCTAGCTCCCCATTAAATGTAGTATGTGGAATAGCGTTTGGATTGTAGAAGAGCCAGGTCAAGCTGATTTCCATAGGCAGACATTACATGACATTTCCTGTCATGGCTCTCAGTGAATTTTCTCTAGTGCAGTCCAGTGTCATGCAACTGGGTCACCATAGTGCAAAAGGGGTCAGTACAAGGACCAGGTGAGGTTCAATGTTGTGGTTAGGTGTAGGGTTAGAATCAGGGTTATGATTTTATCTAGAGATATGATAGTGTTTATGTCAAAGCCTAGATTTAAGGTTAGGACTGATTTTCTTTTCAAGGTTATGTTAGGCCTATGTAAGTTATTAGGAATAGATCTAGGAATAAGTTTAGATGTAATTAGGGTTAGGGTTAGAACTAATGCTAAAGGTTAGGTTTAGTAGTGACATAACTTTTAGGATTGAGATAGGACTTATTGCTAGCCCAGTGGTTAGGGTTTTGGATAAACTTACAAATAGAATTAGGTACAGACCTATGTTTTGTATGTTGCATTAAGCAGGATTCGCATTAAGATTTTTTGGGGGGGGATAGATTAATGTTTGGATTAGTGGCAGATACAGAGTCTTGCTGTATTTCTGGTTCATACTTAGTTTTCATTAGTGTTGGATTGAAGGTTATTGTTAGGATTGGTGTAAGGACTATGTGGCTTTAGAATAGAGTTAGGGTTACAATTAATGTGAGGATTAAAGCTTGGCTACATTTCGGGTTAAGATGCTGTTTTGTGTCTAGTTTTATGGTTAGGTTAGAGTCAATGGTAGGATTACTCTGCTTAGAGCTAGAGTTAACACTGGGGGAGGGCTAATGCTAGCGCTAAAGTTCTGCTAGGGTTAAGGTTAGGGCACAATCTAGTGTTAGGTTTATGATTAAGGTTTGGCTACATTTGGATTTAGGTTTTGTGTTATAATTAGGGTAATGATTTGGCTTCGCATTAGGGTAAAGATTCGGGTTAGCATTAGGGTTAGGTTTAGAAATACAGCTAGGGTAGGGTTCAGTCTTCATGATAGGCTTAGTTATGTCTACATCTGTGTCAGGGTTGGAGTCAGGGTGAGGGCTATGCATTATGCCTAGTTTAGGGTTAGAATACCATGTATGATTGGGACTAGAGCTAGAGCTAGTGTCAGAATTAGGGTTAGAATGATGGCAAGGATTAGGGATAATCATCATTTCTGGCTTAGGGTGTGCTGTAGGGTGTAATTAGTATTAGTGCTAGGCTATTAGATAGGGTCTGGGTAAGGGCTATGTCTAGGTGTAGGGTTAGGTTAATGCCTGGGTTTGAATTATGTTAATATTAGTGCTGGAGCGAGATTCGGAGTAAGAGTAGAGTTATTCCAGGATTAGTGTTATGATTCAGGCTTGATTTATACTTAGTAAGATTAGGATCATGGTCATAGCAAGAGTTATTGTTCTTGTTAGTAGCTGAGTAAGAATTATGCTGGGTCTGGCACAATAGCCTAGCAGTAAAAGTTCTTGCCTTCCATGTGCCGAGATCACATTTGGTGCCAGTTCTAATTGCAGAAGGGCCGCTTCCCATCAGCACCGTGATTGTGTTCTGGGAAAGCAATCTGGTATGGCCGAAAGCTTTGGGTTGCTGCACCCATGTGGAAGACCTGTGAGAGGCTCTGTGCTCCTGGCTTCAGATTGCTATGGCTATGGCAGTTATGGCTGCTTGTGGAGTGAATCATCAGATGGAAAATTTTCCTCTCTGTCTCTCCTGCTTTCTGTATATCTGACTTTGAAATGTAAAGAAAGAAATTATATAAAAAATGAATTATGGCAAGTTCAGATTGAATTTTTGACAAGGGTCAACTTCAGTGTTAGGATTCGGCCTACAGCGTGGCTGATGATTACAGCTGTAAAAGTCAAGAGACTGAGTTAGCATTACAGTCAGGGTTAGGCTTAGGAATAATGCTAAGGTTGGTTCTAGGTTTAGAGGTAGGTGTGGAAGGAGATTGAGGGTTAGGGTCAAGTTTAAGGCTGGGGTTTTGAGATAGAGCTTGGGTTATTTCTTGAGATGATTATTATTTTTGTTTAGGATTAATGACAACCAAATCTTAAGTCTCATCTAGCCCTAATGTGAGCACTAACCATAACCCTATCGTTAACCCTAAACTAATTCCCAATTCTAAATCTAACCCTGATTCTAAGTCGAGTCCTACCCCTCGCCCAAGTTCTAACCCTTAATCCTATAATGAATCCTACTGTATCTCTGACCCCAGCACTATCCAAAGCTCAAATTCTAAATCTAACCCTAATAATTATGCCCTAATGCAAACTTTAGCCCTGCCCTAATCCTAAAGATGGGTTTACCTTGAATTAAAGCTCTAACCATAATACCAAATAAGTCTTAGATAAGGGCCCTCTTCCTGTCCTAAACCTGACACTTCCCCTGACATTAACCTTAGCTCTAACCTGAACCCTCACACTGAGTTTCAACCAACTGCAGTCCTAGCCCTAACACTAATCATAGCTCTAAATCCTTTTAGTAACTATTGCCCTAGTTCTAATGTTATCCTCTCTGTATAACCATTGAGGTATCCCTAATGTTAACCATAACATGAGCACCAATCATAGCCATAGTTGTAACTGTAGTCCTACTTTTCCTCCTAACTGAAAACCTACCCCTACTCTACCCTAAGAGTAACATCAAGTCATAGCCGTAACACTAACACTAACCTTAACCCTAAAACTAATATCCATTATCACTCTACTCCTAACTCTAGTTCTTTTTTTTTTATTACAAAGTCAGACATGCAGAGAGGAGGAGGAGAGACAGACATGAACATCTTCCGTCCCATGATTCACTCCCCAAGTGAGCTGCAACGACCGGTGCTGTGCTGATCCAAAGTCGGGAGCCAGGAACCTCTTTCGGGTCTCCCACATGGGTGCAGGGTCTCAAGGCTTTGGGCCATCCTTGACTGCTTTCCCAGGCCACAAGCTGGGAGCTGGATGGGAAGTGGAGCTGCCGGGATTGCGACTGGCACCCATGTGGGATCCCGAGTGCATTCAAGGTGAGGACTTTAGCCACAAGTCCATGCTTCCGAGCCCTCTAGTTCTAACCTTAACTTCAACCTCAGCACTTGCCTTCACCCTAGGCCGAATGCTAACACCAGTCTTAAACCTAGTGACAATGTAGCACTCACCCAAACTTTGATACTAGCCCATTCCTGACACTATATTTCCCTAACCTTAACTATAATGCTTACCCTAATGCCAGTCAAATCTCTAGCCATAATCCTAACGCTAGTCTTAACTTTTACTATAAAACTAGCCCTAATTCTAATCTTAACCCCAACATTAATACTTATCATAGATCTGTGCTTTGACTTAACCCTGTGCCAAACACTAACCGTAATCCTTGTCCATCTCTGCTGCTCACCCTAACCATAGTCCTGCACCAATCATGATCCCAAGATTTTTAAAACGATGTAACTCATAATCTAAATATGAACGTTCAAGCTCAACATAATGCCAAGCAGAGTCATAGCTCCAAGTGTCACACCAGACCCAAACACAACACTAAAGATTCCCTTCATCCTGAACCAGCCGGGTTCCTGAAACAAATCTTCCCTGAGGCCAGCCCTTTCTGGAACTCTAAGCCAAGCCCTAGACTTTACCTGATCATACCCCTAGACCAAATGATGACCTGATTTCTACTACTAGTACTAAGTGCATCCCTAGCTCAAACACAAATCAAACTCCTAAAGCTAACCAAAACTCCTTTTGGCTTTGTTTAATTCTATTTTTGACAATCTTGACATAGTTCATTAGAGTAAAAAGGTTCAAGGGCTACAGGACAGTGGGTAAGGCTATTATTTCCACATTCTCTTCTTTGACTGTATGTGGGGGTAAATGGGCAGGGAGATAAAGGGAGAAGTCGCACCCAGTCTCCACCGGACCCCAGGTCCCTGATGTGGGGCATGCTCAGAGGGTCCTGCTCAAGTGGGTGTTTTGTTTGTTTGTTTTTTCTCAAGTGGTTTAGAGAGTTCAACAGTCATGAATTGCTGCCAATCTTGCAACTGCAAGTACGATGAGGTCTCTGAAGCATAGACTGATTGACACAGTCCATCTTCGAGTCTGCGTTTGCCCAGGTTTTCACTGCCAATACATGGCTGAGGTGGGTGATTGACTTGTTCTGTCTTCCGTCTTTTCTTGGTTAGGATTCTGAGTCCAACATTTTGATTGGGGAGGTCTCCAAAGAAATTTTGTGTGAGGTATTCCCAGTCCAGTTTCTTGAATGTACTAGCAAGTGCAGGGCCCGGCACAGCCCATCAGCCCGCTCAGCTGGTTGTTGCAGTTCCTGGGTTGGTTCTGTTTTCAGTCCCGACTTCCACTGGAACCAATGGTTGTTGCAGTCCAGCCTGATGCTGCCCAGCACAGGCTCGGCCATCACTCTTGCTTCACTCACATAACTTCTGTGGCTGTTCTGATGACAGGGAGCATTCTGATTGGCTGCATCTCAAAGACCTCACAGGACTGTGTGGCCCTACAAGCTGTCCAATCAGCAGCTGCCTGGTCATAGCAGCCCAGAATCCTGTAGCCTCAGCATTCTAGAAGAGCCATGGGGACAGCCTCCTCTGCATGGTGGAGAAAAATGGGTGAGTGGCTCAAGCTCCGCTTTCTCTGGTCTTTCTTCCCCACAGGCCCTGGAAATGAGGATTTTCAGGCTCCATGGAAGCCAGCAGAGCGTGAGTGTGTGTGGTTGGGTTTCCCTTGAGTGTGAGTTTGGAAATCCGCTGAAAATGTAGTGAAGCCTAGGGCCTTTTCCAACACTGGTAGTAGGAAACATTTCACTTTTCTGTCAGTCAGAATGCTTGTGCCTCTCCGATGAGCCAAATGGATCCTAGCTCCCCATTAAATGTAGTGTGTGGAAAAGCATTTGGATTGTAGAAGAGCCAGGTCAAGCTGATTTCCATAGGCAGACATTACATGACATTTCCTGTCATGGCTCTCAGTGAATTTTCTCTAGTGCAGTCCAGTGTCATGCAACTGGGTCACCATAGTGCAAAAGGGGTCAGTACAAGGATCAGGTGAGGTGCGATGTTGTGGTTAGGTGTAGGGTTAGAATCAGGGTTATGATTTTATCTAGAGATATGATAGTGTTTATGTCAAAGCCTAGATTTAAGGTTAGGACTGATTTTCTTTTCAAGGTTATGTTAGGCCTATGTAAGTTATTAGGAATAGATCTAGGAATAAGTTTAGATGTAATTAGGGTTAGGGTTAGAACTAATGCTAAAGGTTAGGTTTAGTAGTGACATAACTTTTAGGATTGAGATAGGACTTATTGCTAGCCCAGTGGTTAGGGTTTTGGATAAACTTACAAATAGAATTAGGTACAGACCTATGTTTTGTATGTTGCATTAAGCAGGATTCGCATTAAGATTTTTTTGGGGGGGATAGATTAATGTTTGGATTAGTGGCAGATACAGAGTCTTGCTGTATTTCTGGTTCATACTTAGTTTTCATTAGTGTTGGATTGAAGGTTATTGTTAGGATTGGTGTAAGGACTATGTGGCTTTAGAATAGAGTTAGGGTTACAATTAATGTGAGGATTAAAGCTTGGCTACATTTCGGGTTAAGATGCTGTTTTGTGTTTAGTTTTATGGTTAGGTTAGAGTCAATGGTAGGATTACTCTGCTTAGAGCTAGAGTTCATACTGGGGGAGGGCTAATGCTAGCGCTAAAGTTCTGCTAGGGTTAAGGTTAGGACACAATCTAGTGTTAGGTTTATGATTAAGGTTTGGCTACATTTGGATTTAGGTTTTGTGTTATAATTAGGGTAATGATTTGGCTTCGCATTAGGGTAAAGATTCGGGTTAGCATTAGGGTTAGGTTTAGAAATACAGCTAGGGTAAGGTTCAGTATTAATGATAGGCTTAGTTATGTCTACATCTGTGTCAGGGTTGGAGTCAGGGTGAGGGCTATGCATTATGCCTAGTTTAGGGTTAGAATACCATGTATGATTGGGACTAGAGCTAGAGCTAGTGTCAGAATTCGGGTTAGAATGATGGCAAGGATTAGGGATAATCATCATTTCTGGCTTAGGGTGTGCTGTAGGGTGTAATTAGTATTAGTGCTAGGCTATTAGATAGGGTCTGGGTAAGGGCTATGTCTAGGTGTAGTGTTAGGTTAATGCCAGGGTTTGAATTATGTTAATATTAGTGCTGGAGCGAGAATCGGAGTAAGAGTAGAGTTATTCCAGGATTAGTGTTATGATTCAGGCTTGATTTATACTTAGTAAGATTAGGATCATGGTCATAGCAAGAGTTAGGGTTCTTGTTATTAGCTGAGTAAGAATTATGCTGGGTCTGGCACAATAGCCTAGCAGTAAAAGTTCTTGCCTTCCATGTGCCGAGATCACATTTGGTGCCAGTTCTAATTGCAGAAGGGCCGCTTCCCATCAGCACCGTGATTGTGTTCTGGGAAAGCAATCTGGTATGGCCCAAAGCTTTGGGTTGCTGCACCCATGTGGAAGACCTGTGAGAGGCTCTGTGCTCCTGGCTTCAGATTGCTATGGCTATGGCAGTTATGGCTGCTTGTGGAGTGAATCATCAGATGGAAAATTTTCCTCTCTGTCTCTCCTGCTTTCTGTATATCTGACTTTGAAATGTAAAGAAAGAAATTATATAAAAAATGAATTATGGCAAGTTCAGATTGAATTTTTGACAAGGGTCAACTTCAGTGTTAGGATTCGGCCTACAGCGTGGCTGATGATTACAGCTGTAAAAGTCAAGAGACTGAGTTAGCATTACAGTCCGGGTTAGGCTTAGGAATAATGCTAAGGTTGGTTCTAGGTTTAGAGGTAGGTGTGGAAGGAGATTGAGGGTTAGGGTCAAGTTTAAGGCTGGGGTTTTGAGATAGAGCTTGGGTTATTTCTTGAGATGATTATTATTTTTGTTTAGGATTAATGACAACCAAATCTTAAGTCTCATCTAGCCCTAATGTGAGCACTAACCATAACCCTATCGTTAACCCTAAACTAATTCCCAATTCTAAATCTAACCCTGATTCTAAGTCGAATCCTACCCCTCGCCCAAGTTCTAACCCTTAATCCTATAATGAATCCTACTGTATCTCTGACCCCAGCACTATCCAAAGCTCAAATTCTAAATCTAACCCTAATAATTATGCCCTAATGCAAGCTTTAGCCCTGCCCTAATCCTAAAGATGGGTTTACCTTGAATTAAAGCTCTAACCATAATACCAAATAAGTCTTAGATAAGGGCCCTCTTCCTGTCCTAAACCTGACACTTCCCCTGACATTAACCTTAGCTCTAACCTGAACCCTCACACTGAGTTTCAACCAACTGCAGTCCTAGCCCTAACACTAATCATAGCTCTAAATCCTTTTAGTAACTATTGCCCTAGTTCTAATGTTATCCTCTCTGTATAACCATTGAGGTATCCCTAATGTTAACCATAACATGAGCACCAATCATAGCCATAGTTGTAACTGTAGTCCTACTTTTCCTCCTAACTGAAAACCTACCCCTACTCTACCCTAAGAGTAACATCAAGTCATAGCCGTAACATTAACACTAACCTTAACCCTAAAACTAATATCCATTATCACTCTACTCCTAACTCTAGTTCTTTTTTTTTTATTACAAAGTCAGACATGCAGAGAGGAGGAGGAGAGACAGACATGAACATCTTCCGTCCCATGATTCACTCCCCAAGTGAGCTGCAACGGCCGGTGCTGTGCTGATCCAAAGCCGGGAGCCAGGAACCTCTTTCGGGTCTCCCACATGGGTGCAGGGTCTCAAGGCTTTGTGCCATCCTTGACTGCTTTCCCAGGCCACAAGCTGGGAGCTGGATGGGAAGTGGAGCTGCCGGGATTGCGACTGGCACCCATGTGGGATCCCGAGTGCATTCAAGGTGAGGACTTTAGCCACAAGTCCATGCTTCCGAGCCCTCTAGTTCTAACCTTAACTTCAACCTCGGCACTTGCCTTCACCCTAGGCCGAATGCTAACACCAGTCTTAAACCTAGTGACAATGTAGCACTCACCCAAACTTTGATACTAGCCCATTCCTGACACTATATTTCCCTAACCTTAACTATAATGCTTACCCTAATGCCAGTCAAATCTCTAGCCATAATCCTAACGCTAGTCTTAACTTTTACTATAAAACTAGCCCTAATTCTAATCTTAACCCCAACATTAATACTTATCATAGATCTGTGCTTTGACTTAACCCTGTGCCAAACACTAACCGTAATCCTTGTCCATCTCTGCTGCTCACCCTAGCCATAGTCCTGCACCAATCATGATCCCAAGATTTTTAAAACGATGTAACTCATAATCTAAATATGAACGTTCAAGCTCAACATAATGCCAAGCAGAGTCATAGCTCCAAGTGTCACACCAGACCCAAACACAACACTAAAGATTCCCTTCATCCTGAACCAGCCGGGTTCCTGAAACAAATCTTCCCTGAGGCCAGCCCTTTCTGGAACTCTAAGCCAAGCCCTAGACTTTACCTGATCATACCCCTAGACCAAATGATGACCTGATTTCTACTACTAGTACTAAGTGCATCCCTAGCTCAAACACAAATCAAACTCCTAAAGCTAACCAAAACTCCTTTTGGCTTTGTTTAATTCTATTTTTGACAATCTTGACATAGTTCATTAGAGTAAAAAGGTTCAAGGGCTACAGGACAGTGGGTAAGGCTATTATTTCCACATTCTCTTCTTTGACTGTATGTGGGGGTAAATGGGCAGGGAGATAAAGGGAGAAGTCGCACCCAGTCTCCACCGGACCCCAGGTCCCTGATGTGGGGCATGCTCAGAGGGTCCTGCTCAAGTGGGTGTTTTGTTTGTTTGTTTTTTCTCAAGTGGTTTAGAGAGTTCAACAGTCATGAATTGCTGCCAATCTTGCAACTGCAAGTACGATGAGGTCTCTGAAGCATACACTGATTGACACAGTCCATCTTCGAGTCTGCGTTTGCCCAGGTTTTCACTGCCAATACATGGCTGAGGTGGGTGATTGACTTGTTCTGTCTTCCGTCTTTTCTTGGTTAGGATTCTGAGTCCAACATTTTGATTGGGGAGGTCTCCAAAGAAATTTTGTGTGAGGTATTCCCAGTCCAGTTTCTTGAATGTACTAGCAAGTGCAGGGCCCGGCACAGCCCATCAGCCCGCTCAGCTGGTTGTTGCAGTTCCTGGGTTGGTTCTGTTTTCAGTCCCGACTTCCACTGGAACCAATGGGTGTTGCAGTCCAGCCTGATGCTGCCCAGCACAGGCTCGGCCATCACTCTTGCTTCACTCACATAACTTCTGTGGCTGTTCTGATGACAGGGAGCATTCTGATTGGCTGCATCTCAAAGACCTCACAGGACTGTGTGGCCCTATAAGCTGTCCAATCAGCAGCTGCCTGGTCATAGCAGCCCAGAATCCTGTAGCCTCAGCATTCTAGAAGAGCCATGGTGACAGCCTCCTCTGCATGGTGGAGAAAAATGGGTGAGTGGCTCAAGCTCTGCTTTCTCTGGTCTTTCTTCCCCACAGGCCCTGGAAATGAGGATTTTCAGGCTCCATGGAAGCCAGCAGAGCGTGAGTGTGTGTGGTTGGGTTTCCCTTGAGTGTAAGTTTGGAAATCCGCTGAAAATGAAGTCATAGGAAGAGTTAGGGTTCTTGTTATTGGCTGAGTAAGAATTGTGCTGGGTCTGGCACAATAGCCTAGCAGTAAAAGTTCTTGCCTTCCATGTGCCGAGATCACATTTGGTGCCAGTTCTAATTGCAGAAGGGCCGCTTCCCATCAGCACCGTGATTGTGTTCTGGGAAAGCAATCTGGTATGGCCCAAAGCTTTGGGTTGCTGCACCCATGTGGAAGACCTGTGAGAGGCTGTGTGCTCCTGGCTTCAGATTGCTATGGCTATGGCAGTTATGGCTGCTTGTGGAGTGAATCATCAGATGGAAAATTTTCCTCTCTGTCTCTCCTGCTTTCTGTATATCTGACTTTGAAATGTAAAGAAATAAATTATATAAAAATGAATTATGGCAAGTTCAGATTGAATTTTTGACAAGGGTCAACTTCAGTGTTAGGATTCGGCCTACAGCATGGCTGATGATTACAGCTGTAAAAGTCAAGAGACTGAGTTAGCATTACAGTCAGGGTTAGGCTTAGGAATAATGCTAAGGTTGGTTCTAGGTTTAGAGGTAGGTGTGGAAGGAGATTGAGGGTTAGGGTCAAGTTTAAGGCTGGGGTTTGAGATAGAGCTTGGGTTATTTCTTGAGATTATTATTATTTTTGTTTAGGATTAAGGACAACCAAATCTTAACTCTCATCTAGCCCTAATGTGAGCACTAACCATAACCCTATCGTTAACCTTAAACTAATTCCCAATTCTAAATCTAACCCTGATTCTAAGTTGAATCCTACCCCTCGCCCAAGTTCTAACCCTTAATCCTATAATGAATCCTACTGTATCTCTGACCCCAGCACTATCCAAAGCTCAAATTCTAAATCTAACCCTAATAATTATGCCCTAATGCAAACTTTAGCCCTGCCCTAATCCTAAAGATGGGTTTACCTTGAATTAAAGCTCTAACCATAATACCAAATAAGTCTTAGATAAGGGCCCTCTTCCTGTCCTAAACCTGACACTTCCCCTGACATTAACCTTAGCTCTAACCTGAACCCTCACACTGAGTTTCAACCAACTGCAGTCCTAGCCCTAACACTAATCATAGCTCTAAATCCTTTTAGTAACTATTGCCCTAGTTCTAATGTTATCCTCTCTGTATAACCATTGAGGTATCCCTAATGTTAACCATAACATGAGCACCAATCATAGCCATAGTTGTAACTGTAGTCCTACTTTTCCTCCTAACTGAAAACCTAACCCTACTCTACCCTAAGAGTAACATCAAGTCATAGCCGTAACACTAACACTAACCTTAACCCTAAAACTAATATCCATTATCACTCTACTCCTAACTCTAGTTCTTTTTTTTTTTTTATTACAAAGTCAGACATGCTGAGAGGAGGAGGAGAGACAGACATGAACATCTTCCGTCCCATGATTCACTCCCCAAGTGAGCTGCAACGGCCGGTGCTGTGCTGATCCAAAGCCGGGAGCCAGGAACCTCTTTCGGGTCTCCCACATGGGTGCAGGGTCTCAAGGCTTTGGGCCATCCTTGACTGCTTTCCCAGGCCACAAGCTGGGAGCTGGATGGGAAGTGGAGCTGCCGGGATTGGAACTGGCACCCATGTGGGATCCCGAGTGCATTCAAGGTGAGGACTTTAGCCACTAGTCCATGCTTCCGAGCCCTCTAGTTCTAACCTTAACTTCAACCTCAGCACTTGCCTTCACCCTAGGCCGAATGCTAACACCAGTCTTAAACCTAGTGACAATGTAGCACTCACCCAAACTTTGATACTAGCCCATTCCTGACACTATATTTCCCTAACCTTAACTATAATGCTTACCCTAGTAAGTCATAGGAAGAGTTAGGGTTCTTGTTATTAACTGAGTAAGAATTGTGCTGGGTCTGGCACAATAGCCTAGCAGTAAACGTACTTGCCTTCCATGTGCCGAGTCAAATCTCTAGCCATAATCCTAACGCTAGTCTTAACTTTTACTATAAAACTAGCCCTAATTCTAATCTTAACCCCAACATTAATACTTATCATAGATCTGTGCTTTGACTTAACCCTGTGCCAAACACTAACCGTAATCCTTGTCCATCTCTGCTGCTCACCCTAACCATAGTCCTGCACCAATCATGATCCCAAGATTTTTAAAACGATGTAACTCATAATCTAAATATGAACGTTCAAGCTCAACATAATGCCAAGCAGAGTCATAGCTCCAAGTGTCACACCAGACCCAAACACAACACTAAAGATTCCCTTCATCCTGAACCAGCCGGGTTCCTGAAACAAATCTTCCCTGAGGCCAGCCCTTTCTGGAACTCTAAGCCAAGCCCTAGACTTTACCTGATCATACCCCTAGACCAAATGATGACCTGATTTCTACTACTAGTACTAAGTGCATCCCTAGCTCAAACACAATTCAAACTCCTAAAGCTAACCAAAACTCCTTTTGGCTTTGTTTAATTCTATTTTTGACAATCTTGACATAGTTCATTAGAGTAAAAAGGTTCAAGGGCTACAGGACAGTGGGTAAGGCTATTATTTCCACATTCTCTTCTTTGACTGTATGTGGGGGTAAATGGGCAGGGAGATAAAGGGAGAAGTCGCACCCAGTCTCCACCGGACCCCAGGTCCCTGATGTGGGGCATGCTCAGAGGGTCCTGCTCAAGTGGGTGTTTTGTTTGTTTGTTTTTTCTCAAGTGGTTTAGAGAGTTCAACAGTCATGAATTGCTGCCAATCTTGCAACTGCAAGTACGATGAGGTCTCTGAAGCATACACTGATTGACACAGTCCATCTTCGAGTCTGCGTTTGCCCAGGTTTTCACTGCCAATACATGGCTGAGGTGGGTGATTGACTTGTTCTGTCTTCCGTCTTTTCTTGGTTAGGATTCTGAGTCCAACATTTTGATTGGGGAGGTCTCCAAAGAAATTTTGTGTGAGGTATTCCCAGTCCAGTTTCTTGAATGTACTAGCAAGTGCAGGGCCCGGCACAGCCCATCAGCCCGCTCAGCTGGTTGTTGCAGTTCCTGGGTTGGTTCTGTTTTCAGTCCCGACTTCCACTGGAACCAATGGGTGTTGCAGTCCAGCCTGATGCTGCCCAGCACAGGCTCGGCCATCACTCTTGCTTCACTCACATAACTTCTGTGGCTGTTCTGATGACAGGGAGCATTCTGATTGGCTGCATCTCAAAGACCTCACAGGACTGTGTGGCCCTATAAGCTGTCCAATCAGCAGCTGCCTGGTCATAGCAGCCCAGAATCCTGTAGCCTCAGCATTCTAGAAGAGCCATGGTGACAGCCTCCTCTGCATGGTGGAGAAAAATGGGTGAGTGGCTCAAGCTCTGCTTTCTCTGGTCTTTCTTCCCCACAGGCCCTGGGAATGAGGATTTTCAGGCTCCATGGAAGCCAGCAGAGCGTGAGTGTGTGTGGTTGGGTTTCCCTTGAGTGTGAGTTTGGAAATCTGCTGAAAATGTAGTGAAGCCTAGGGCCTTTTCCAACACTGGTAGTGTGAAAACATTTCACTTTTCTGTCAGTCAGAATGCTTGTGCCTCTCCGATGAGCCAAATGGATCCTAGCTCCCCATTAAATGTAGTGTGTGGAAAAGCATTTGGATTGTAGAAGAGCCAGGTCAAGCTGATTTCCATAGGCAGACATTACATGACATTTCCTGTCATGGCTCTCAGTGAATTTTCTCTAGTGCAGTCCAGTGTCATGCAACTGGGTCACCATAGTGCAAAAGGGGTCAGTACAAGGATCAGGTGAGGTTCGATGTTGTGGTTAGGTGTAGGGTTAGAATCAGGGTTATGATTTTATCTAGAGATATGATAGTGTTTATGTCAAAGCCTAGATTTAAGGTTAGGACTGATTTTCTTTTCAAGGTTATGTTAGGCCTATGTAAGTTATTAGGAATAGATCTAGGAATAAGTTTAGATGTAATTAGGGTTAGGGTTAGAACTAATGCTAAAGGTTAGGTTTAGTAGTGACATAACTTTTAGGATTGAGATAGGACTTATTGCTAGCCCAGTGGTTAGGGTTTTGGATAAACTTACAAATAGAATTAGGTACAGACCTATGTTTTGTATGTTGCATTAAGCAGGATTCGCATTAAGATTTTTTTGGGGGGGGGATAGATTAATGTTTGGATTAGTGGCAGATACAGAGTCTTGCTGTATTTCTGGTTCATACTTAGTTTTCATTAGTGTTGGATTGAAGGTTATTGTTAGGATTGGTGTAAGGACTATGTGGCTTTAGAATAGAGTTAGGGTTACAATTAATGTGAGGATTAAAGCTTGGCTACATTTCGGGTTAAGATGCTGTTTTGTGTCTAGTTTTATGGTTAGGTTAGAGTCAATGGTAGGATTACTCTGCTTAGAGCTAGAGTTAATACTGGGGGAGGGCTAATGCTAGCGCTAAAGTTCTGCTAGGGTTAAGGTTAGGACACAATCTAGTGTTAGGTTTATGATTAAGGTTTGGCTACATTTGGATTTAGGTTTTGTGTTATAATTAGGGTAATGATTTGGCTTCGCATTAGGGTAAAGATTCGGGTTAGCATTAGGGTTAGGTTTAGAAATACAGCTAGGGTAAGGTTCAGTATTAATGATAGGCTTAGTTATGTCTACATCTGTGTCAGGGTTGGAGTCAGGGTGAGGGCTATGCATTATGCCTAGTTTAGGGTTAGAATACCATGTATGATTGGGACTAGAGCTAGAGCTAGTGTCAGAATTCGGGTTAGAATGATGGCAAGGATTAGGGATAATCATCATTTCTGGCTTAGGGTGTGCTGTAGGGTGTAATTAGTATTAGTGCTAGGCTGTTAGATAGGGTCTGGGTAAGGGCTATGTCTAGGTGTAGGGTTAGGTTAATGCCTGGGTTTGAATTATGTTAATATTAGTGCTGGAGCGAGATTCGGAGTAAGAGTAGAGTTATTCCAGGATTAGTGTTATGATTCAGGCTTGATTTATACTTAGTAAGATTAGGATCATGGTCATAGCAAGAGTTAGGGTTCTTGTTAGTAGCTGAGTAAGAATTATGCTGGGTCTGGCACAATAGCCTAGCAGTAAAAGTTCTTGCCTTCCATGTGCCGAGATCACATTTGGTGCCAGTTCTAATTGCAGAAGGGCCGCTTCCCATCAGCACCGTGATTGTGTTCTGGGAAAGCAATCTGGTATGGCCCAAAGCTTTGGGTTGCTGCACCCATGTGGAAGACCTGTGAGAGGCTCTGTGCTCCTGGCTTCAGATTGCTATGGCTATGGCAGTTATGGCTGCTTGTGGAGTGAATCATCAGATGGAAAATTTTCCTCTCTGTCTCTCCTGCTTTCTGTATATCTGACTTTGAAATGTAAAGAAAGAAATTATATAAAAAATGAATTATGGCAAGTTCAGATTGAATTTTTGACAAGGGTCAACTTCAGTGTTAGGATTCGGCCTACAGCGTGGCTGATGATTACAGCTGTAAAAGTCAAGAGACTGAGTTAGCATTACAGTCAGGGTTAGGCTTAGGAATAATGCTAAGGTTGGTTCTAGGTTTAGAGGTAGGTGTGGAAGGAGATTGAGGGTTAGGGTCAAGTTTAAGGCTGGGGTTTGAGATAGAGCTTGGGTTATTTCTTGAGATGATTATTATTTTTGTTTAGGATTAATGACAACCAAATCTTAAGTCTCATCTAGCCCTAATGTGAGCACTAACCATAACCCTATCGTTAACCCTAAACTAATTCCCAATTCTAAATCTAACCCTGATTCTAAGTCGAGTCCTACCCCTCGCCCAAGTTCTAACCCTTAATCCTATAATGAATCCTACTGTATCTCTGACCCCAGCACTATCCAAAGCTCAAATTCTAAATCTAACCCTAATAATTATGCCCTAATGCAAGCTTTAGCCCTGCCCTAATCCTAAAGATGGGTTTACCTTGAATTAAAGCTCTAACCATAATACCAAATAAGTCTTAGATAAGGGCCCTCTTCCTGTCCTAAACCTGACACTTCCCCTGACATTAACCTTAGCTCTAACCTGAACCCTCACACTGAGTTTCAACCAACTGCAGTCCTAGCCCTAACACTAATCATAGCTCTAAATCCTTTTAGTAACTATTGCCCTAGTTCTAATGTTATCCTCTCTGTATAACCATTGAGGTATCCCTAATGTTAACCATAACATGAGCACCAATCATAGCCATAGTTGTAACTGTAGTCCTACTTTTCCTCCTAACTGAAAACCTAACCCTACTCTACCCTAAGAGTAACATCAAGTCATAGCCGTAACACTAACACTAACCTTAACCCTAAAACTAATATCCATTATCACTCTACTCCTAACTCTAGTTCTTTTTTTTTTTTTATTACAAAGTCAGACATGCTGAGAGGAGGAGGAGAGACAGACATGAACATCTTCCGTCCCATGATTCACTCCCCAAGTGAGCTGCAACGGCCGGTGCTGTGCTGATCCAAAGCCGGGAGCCAGGAACCTCTTTCGGGTCTCCCACATGGGTGCAGGGTCTCAAGGCTTTGGGCCATCCTTGACTGCTTTCCCAGGCCACAAGCTGGGAGCTGGATGGGAAGTGGAGCTGCCGGGATTGGAACTGGCACCCATGTGGGATCCCGAGTGCATTCAAGGTGAGGACTTTAGCCACTAGTCCATGCTTCCGAGCCCTCTAGTTCTAACCTTAACTTCAACCTCAGCACTTGCCTTCACCCTAGGCCGAATGCTAACACCAGTCTTAAACCTAGTGACAATGTAGCACTCACCCAAACTTTGATACTAGCCCATTCCTGACACTATATTTCCCTAACCTTAACTATAATGCTTACCCTAGTAAGTCATAGGAAGAGTTAGGGTTCTTGTTATTAACTGAGTAAGAATTGTGCTGGGTCTGGCACAATAGCCTAGCAGTAAACGTACTTGCCTTCCATGTGCCGAGTCAAATCTCTAGCCATAATCCTAACGCTAGTCTTAACTTTTACTATAAAACTAGCCCTAATTCTAATCTTAACCCCAACATTAATACTTATCATAGATCTGTGCTTTGACTTAACCCTGTGCCAAACACTAACCGTAATCCTTGTCCATCTCTGCTGCTCACCCTAACCATAGTCCTGCACCAATCATGATCCCAAGATTTTTAAAACGATGTAACTCATAATCTAAATATGAACGTTCAAGCTCAACATAATGCCAAGCAGAGTCATAGCTCCAAGTGTCACACCAGACCCAAACACAACACTAAAGATTCCCTTCATCCTGAACCAGCCGGGTTCCTGAAACAAATCTTCCCTGAGGCCAGCCCTTTCTGGAACTCTAAGCCAAGCCCTAGACTTTACCTGATCATACCCCTAGACCAAATGATGACCTGATTTCTACTACTAGTACTAAGTGCATCCCTAGCTCAAACACAATTCAAACTCCTAAAGCTAACCAAAACTCCTTTTGGCTTTGTTTAATTCTATTTTTGACAATCTTGACATAGTTCATTAGAGTAAAAAGGTTCAAGGGCTACAGGACAGTGGGTAAGGCTATTATTTCCACATTCTCTTCTTTGACTGTATGTGGGGGTAAATGGGGAGGGAGATAAAGGGAGAAGTCGCACCCAGTCTCCACCGGACCCCAGGTCCCTGATGTGGGGCATGCTCAGAGGGTCCTGCTCAAGTGGGTGTTTTGTTTGTTTGTTTTTTCTCAAGTGGTTTAGAGAGTTCAACAGTCATGAATTGCTGCCAATCTTGCAACTGCAAGTACGATGAGGTCTCTGAAGCATACACTGATTGACACAGTCCATCTTCGAGTCTGCGTTTGCCCAGGTTTTCACTGCCAATACATGGCTGAGGTGGGTGATTGACTTGTTCTGTCTTCCGTCTTTTCTTGGTTAGGATTCTGAGTCCAACATTTTGATTGGGGAGGTCTCCAAAGAAATTTTGTGTGAGGTATTCCCAGTCCAGTTTCTTGAATGTACTAGCAAGTGCAGGGCCCGGCACAGCCCATCAGCCCGCTCAGCTGGTTGTTGCAGTTCCTGGGTTGGTTCTGTTTTCAGTCCCGACTTCCACTGGAACCAATGGGTGTTGCAGTCCAGCCTGATGCTGCCCAGCACAGGCTCGGCCATCACTCTTGCTTCACTCACATAACTTCTGTGGCTGTTCTGATGACAGGGAGCATTCTGATTGGCTGCATCTCAAAGACCTCACAGGACTGTGTGGCCCTATAAGCTGTCCAATCAGCAGCTGCCTGGTCATAGCAGCCCAGAATCCTGTAGCCTCAGCATTCTAGAAGAGCCATGGTGACAGCCTCCTCTGCATGGTGGAGAAAAATGGGTGAGTGGCTCAAGCTCTGCTTTCTCTGGTCTTTCTTCCCCACAGGCCCTGGGAATGAGGATTTTCAGGCTCCATGGAAGCCAGCAGAGCGTGAGTGTGTGTGGTTGGGTTTCCCTTGAGTGTGAGTTTGGAAATCTGCTGAAAATGTAGTGAAGCCTAGGGCCTTTTCCAACACTGGTAGTGTGAAAACATTTCACTTTTCTGTCAGTCAGAATGCTTGTGCCTCTCCGATGAGCCAAATGGATCCTAGCTCCCCATTAAATGTAGTGTGTGGAAAAGCATTTGGATTGTAGAAGAGCCAGGTCAAGCTGATTTCCATAGGCAGACATTACATGACATTTCCTGTCATGGCTCTCAGTGAATTTTCTCTAGTGCAGTCCAGTGTCATGCAACTGGGTCACCATAGTGCAAAAGGGGTCAGTACAAGGATCAGGTGAGGTTCGATGTTGTGGTTAGGTGTAGGGTTAGAATCAGGGTTATGATTTTATCTAGAGATATGATAGTGTTTATGTCAAAGCCTAGATTTAAGGTTAGGACTGATTTTCTTTTCAAGGTTATGTTAGGCCTATGTAAGTTATTAGGAATAGATCTAGGAATAAGTTTAGATGTAATTAGGGTTAGGGTTAGAACTAATGCTAAAGGTTAGGTTTAGTAGTGACATAACTTTTAGGATTGAGATAGGACTTATTGCTAGCCCAGTGGTTAGGGTTTTGGATAAACTTACAAATAGAATTAGGTACAGACCTATGTTTTGTATGTTGCATTAAGCAGGATTCGCATTAAGATTTTTTTGGGGGGGGGATAGATTAATGTTTGGATTAGTGGCAGATACAGAGTCTTGCTGTATTTCTGGTTCATACTTAGTTTTCATTAGTGTTGGATTGAAGGTTATTGTTAGGATTGGTGTAAGGACTATGTGGCTTTAGAATAGAGTTAGGGTTACAATTAATGTGAGGATTAAAGCTTGGCTACATTTCGGGTTAAGATGCTGTTTTGTGTCTAGTTTTATGGTTAGGTTAGAGTCAATGGTAGGATTACTCTGCTTAGAGCTAGAGTTAATACTGGGGGAGGGCTAATGCTAGCGCTAAAGTTCTGCTAGGGTTAAGGTTAGGACACAATCTAGTGTTAGGTTTATGATTAAGGTTTGGCTACATTTGGATTTAGGTTTTGTGTTATAATTAGGGTAATGATTTGGCTTCGCATTAGGGTAAAGATTCGGGTTAGCATTAGGGTTAGGTTTAGAAATACAGCTAGGGTAAGGTTCAGTATTAATGATAGGCTTAGTTATGTCTACATCTGTGTCAGGGTTGGAGTCAGGGTGAGGGCTATGCATTATGCCTAGTTTAGGGTTAGAATACCATGTATGATTGGGACTAGAGCTAGAGCTAGTGTCAGAATTCGGGTTAGAATGATGGCAAGGATTAGGGATAATCATCATTTCTGGCTTAGGGTGTGCTGTAGGGTGTAATTAGTATTAGTGCTAGGCTGTTAGATAGGGTCTGGGTAAGGGCTATGTCTAGGTGTAGGGTTAGGTTAATGCCTGGGTTTGAATTATGTTAATATTAGTGCTGGAGCGAGATTCGGAGTAAGAGTAGAGTTATTCCAGGATTAGTGTTATGATTCAGGCTTGATTTATACTTAGTAAGATTAGGATCATGGTCATAGCAAGAGTTAGGGTTCTTGTTAGTAGCTGAGTAAGAATTATGCTGGGTCTGGCACAATAGCCTAGCAGTAAAAGTTCTTGCCTTCCATGTGCCGAGATCACATTTGGTGCCAGTTCTAATTGCAGAAGGGCCGCTTCCCATCAGCACCGTGATTGTGTTCTGGGAAAGCAATCTGGTATGGCCCAAAGCTTTGGGTTGCTGCACCCATGTGGAAGACCTGTGAGAGGCTCTGTGCTCCTGGCTTCAGATTGCTATGGCTATGGCAGTTATGGCTGCTTGTGGAGTGAATCATCAGATGGAAAATTTTCCTCTCTGTCTCTCCTGCTTTCTGTATATCTGACTTTGAAATGTAAAGAAAGAAATTATATAAAAAATGAATTATGGCAAGTTCAGATTGAATTTTTGACAAGGGTCAACTTCAGTGTTAGGATTCGGCCTACAGCGTGGCTGATGATTACAGCTGTAAAAGTCAAGAGACTGAGTTAGCATTACAGTCAGGGTTAGGCTTAGGAATAATGCTAAGGTTGGTTCTAGGTTTAGAGGTAGGTGTGGAAGGAGATTGAGGGTTAGGGTCAAGTTTAAGGCTGGGGTTTGAGATAGAGCTTGGGTTATTTCTTGAGATGATTATTATTTTTGTTTAGGATTAATGACAACCAAATCTTAAGTCTCATCTAGCCCTAATGTGAGCACTAACCATAACCCTATCGTTAACCCTAAACTAATTCCCAATTCTAAATCTAACCCTGATTCTAAGTCGAGTCCTACCCCTCGCCCAAGTTCTAACCCTTAATCCTATAATGAATCCTACTGTATCTCTGACCCCAGCACTATCCAAAGCTCAAATTCTAAATCTAACCCTAATAATTATGCCCTAATGCAAGCTTTAGCCCTGCCCTAATCCTAAAGATGGGTTTACCTTGAATTAAAGCTCTAACCATAATACCAAATAAGTCTTAGATAAGGGCCCTCTTCCTGTCCTAAACCTGACACTTCCCCTGACATTAACCTTAGCTCTAACCTGAACCCTCACACTGAGTTTCAACCAACTGCAGTCCTAGCCCTAACACTAATCATAGCTCTAAATCCTTTTAGTAACTATTGCCCTAGTTCTAATGTTATCCTCTCTGTATAACCATTGAGGTATCCCTAATGTTAACCATAACATGAGCACCAATCATAGCCATAGTTGTAACTGTAGTCCTACTTTTCCTCCTAACTGAAAACCTACCCCTACTCTACCCTAAGAGTAACATCAAGTCATAGCCGTAACATTAACACTAACCTTAACCCTAAAACTAATATCCATTATCACTCTACTCCTAACTCTAGTTCTTTTTTTTTTTATTACAAAGTCAGACATGCAGAGAGGAGGAGGAGAGACAGACATGAACATCTTCCGTCCCATGATTCACTCCCCAAGTGAGCTGCAACGGCCGGTGCTGTGCTGATCCAAAGCCGGGAGCCAGGAACCTCTTTCGGGTCTCCCACATGGGTGCAGGGTCTCAAGGCTTTGTGCCATCCTTGACTGCTTTCCCAGGCCACAAGCTGGGAGCTGGATGGGAAGTGGAGCTGCCGGGATTGCGACTGGCACCCATGTGGGATCCCGAGTGCATTCAAGGTGAGGACTTTAGCCACAAGTCCATGCTTCCGAGCCCTCTAGTTCTAACCTTAACTTCAACCTCAGCACTTGCCTTCACCCTAGGCCGAATGCTAACACCAGTCTTAAACCTAGTGACAATGTAGCACTCACCCAAACTTTGATACTAGCCCATTCCTGACACTATATTTCCCTAACCTTAACTATAATGCTTACCCTAATGCCAGTCAAATCTCTAGCCATAATCCTAACGCTAGTCTTAACTTTTACTATAAAACTAGCCCTAATTCTAATCTTAACCCCAACATTAATACTTATCATAGATCTGTGCTTTGACTTAACCCTGTGCCAAACACTAACCGTAATCCTTGTCCATCTCTGCTGCTCACCCTAACCATAGTCCTGCACCAATCATGATCCCAAGATTTTTAAAACGATGTAACTCATAATCTAAATATGAACGTTCAAGCTCAACATAATGCCAAGCAGAGTCATAGCTCCAAGTGTCACACCAGACCCAAACACAACACTAAAGATTCCCTTCATCCTGAACCAGCCGGGTTCCTGAAACAAATCTTCCCTGAGGCCAGCCCTTTCTGGAACTCTAAGCCAAGCCCTAGACTTTACCTGATCATACCCCTAGACCAAATGATGACCTGATTTCTACTACTAGTACTAAGTGCATCCCTAGCTCAAACACAAATCAAACTCCTAAAGCTAACCAAAACTCCTTTTGGCTTTGTTTAATTCTATTTTTGACAATCTTGACATAGTTCATTAGAGTAAAAAGGTTCAAGGGCTACAGGACAGTGGGTAAGGCTATTATTTCCACATTCTCTTCTTTGACTGTATGTGGGGGTAAATGGGCAGGGAGATAAAGGGAGAAGTCGCACCCAGTCTCCACCGGACCCCAGGTCCCTGATGTGGGGCATGCTCAGAGGGTCCTGCTCAAGTGGGTGTTTTGTTTGTTTGTTTTTTCTCAAGTGGTTTAGAGAGTTCAACAGTCATGAATTGCTGCCAATCTTGCAACTGCAAGTACGATGAGGTCTCTGAAGCATACACTGATTGACACAGTCCATCTTCGAGTCTGCGTTTGCCCAGGTTTTCACTGCCAATACATGGCTGAGGTGCGTGATTGACTTGTTCTGTCTTCCGTCTTTTCTTGGTTAGGATTCTGAGTCCAACATTTTGATTGGGGAGGTCTCCAAAGAAATTTTGTGTGAGGTATTCCCAGTCCAGTTTCTTGAATGTACTAGCAAGTGCAGGGCCCGGCACAGCCCATCAGCCCGCTCAGCTGGTTGTTGCAGTTCCTGGGTTGGTTCTGTTTTCAGTCCCGACTTCCACTGGAACCAATGGGTGTTGCAGTCCAGCCTGATGCTGCCCAGCACAGGCTCGGCCATCACTCTTGCTTCACTCACATAACTTCTGTGGCTGTTCTGATGACAGGGAGCATTCTGATTGGCTGCATCTCAAAGACCTCACAGGACTGTGTGGCCCTATAAGCTGTCCAATCAGCAGCTGCCTGGTCATAGCAGCCCAGAATCCTGTAGCCTCAGCATTCTAGAAGAGCCATGGGGACAGCCTCCTCTGCATGGTGGAGAAAAATGGGTGAGTGGCTCAAGCTCTGCTTTCTCTGGTCTTTCTTCCCCACAGGCCCTGGAAATGAGGATTTTCAGGCTCCATGGAAGCCAGCAGAGCGTGAGTGTGTGTGTGGTTGGGTTTCCCTTGAGTGTGAGTTTGGAAATCTGCTGAAAATGTAGTGAAGCCTAGGGCCTTTTCCAACACTGGTAGTGTGAAAACATTTCACTTTTCTGTCAGTCAGAATGCTTGTGCCTCTCCGATGAGCCAAATGGATCCTAGCTCCCCATTAAATGTAGTGTGTGGAAAAGCATTTGGATTGTAGAAGAGCCAGGTCAAGCTGATTTCCATAGGCAGACATTACATGACATTTCCTGTCATGGCTCTCAGTGAATTTTCTCTAGTGCAGTCCAGTGTCATGCAACTGGGTCACCATAGTGCAAAAGGGGTCAGTACAAGGATCAGGTGAGGTTCGATGTTGTGGTTAGGTGTAGGGTTAGAATCAGGGTTATGATTTTATCTAGAGATATGATAGTGTTTATGTCAAAGCCTAGATTTAAGGTTAGGACTGATTTTCTTTTCAAGGTTATGTTAGGCCTATGTAAGTTATTAGGAATAGATCTAGGAATAAGTTTAGATGTAATTAGGGTTAGGGTTAGAACTAATGCTAAAGGTTAGGTTTAGTAGTGACATAACTTTTAGGATTGAGATAGGACTTATTGCTAGCCCAGTGGTTAGGGTTTTGGATAAACTTACAAATAGAATTAGGTACAGACCTATGTTTTGTATGTTGCATTAAGCAGGATTCGCATTAAGATTTTTTTGGGGGGGGATAGATTAATGTTTGGATTAGTGGCAGATACAGAGTCTTGCTGTATTTCTGGTTCATACTTAGTTTTCATTAGTGTTGGATTGAAGGTTATTGTTAGGATTGGTGTAAGGACTATGTGGCTTTAGAATAGAGTTAGGGTTACAATTAATGTGAGGATTAAAGCTTGGCTACATTTCGGGTTAAGATGCTGTTTTGTGTCTAGTTTTATGGTTAGGTTAGAGTCAATGGTAGGATTACTCTGCTTAGAGCTAGAGTTAATACTGGGGGAGGGCTAATGCTAGCGCTAAAGTTCTGCTAGGGTTAAGGTTAGGACACAATCTAGTGTTAGGTTTATGATTAAGGTTTGGCTACATTTGGATTTAGGTTTTGTGTTATAATTAGGGTAATGATTTGGCTTCGCATTAGGGTAAAGATTCGGGTTAGCATTAGGGTTAGGTTTAGAAATACAGCTAGGGTAAGGTTCAGTATTAATGATAGGCTTAGTTATGTCTACATCTGTGTCAGGGTTGGAGTCAGGGTGAGGGCTATGCATTATGCCTAGTTTAGGGTTAGAATACCATGTATGATTGGGACTAGAGCTAGAGCTAGTGTCAGAATTCGGGTTAGAATGATGGCAAGGATTAGGGATAATCATCATTTCTGGCTTAGGGTGTGCTGTAGGGTGTAATTAGTATTAGTGCTAGGCTGTTAGATAGGGTCTGGGTAAGGGCTATGTCTAGGTGTAGGGTTAGGTTAATGCCTGGGTTTGAATTATGTTAATATTAGTGCTGGAGCGAGATTCGGAGTAAGAGTAGAGTTATTCCAGGATTAGTGTTATGATTCAGGCTTGATTTATACTTAGTAAGATTAGGATCATGGTCATAGCAAGAGTTAGGGTTCTTGTTAGTAGCTGAGTAAGAATTATGCTGGGTCTGGCACAATAGCCTAGCAGTAAAAGTTCTTGCCTTCCATGTGCCGAGATCACATTTGGTGCCAGTTCTAATTGCAGAAGGGCCGCTTCCCATCAGCACCGTGATTGTGTTCTGGGAAAGCAATCTGGTATGGCCCAAAGCTTTGGGTTGCTGCACCCATGTGGAAGACCTGTGAGAGGCTCTGTGCTCCTGGCTTCAGATTGCTATGGCTATGGCAGTTATGGCTGCTTGTGGAGTGAATCATCAGATGGAAAATTTTCCTCTCTGTCTCTCCTGCTTTCTGTATATCTGACTTTGAAATGTAAAGAAAGAAATTATATAAAAAATGAATTATGGCAAGTTCAGATTGAATTTTTGACAAGGGTCAACTTCAGTGTTAGGATTCGGCCTACAGCGTGGCTGATGATTACAGCTGTAAAAGTCAAGAGACTGAGTTAGCATTACAGTCAGGGTTAGGCTTAGGAATAATGCTAAGGTTGGTTCTAGGTTTAGAGGTAGGTGTGGAAGGAGATTGAGGGTTAGGGTCAAGTTTAAGGCTGGGGTTTGAGATAGAGCTTGGGTTATTTCTTGAGATGATTATTATTTTTGTTTAGGATTAATGACAACCAAATCTTAAGTCTCATCTAGCCCTAATGTGAGCACTAACCATAACCCTATCGTTAACCCTAAACTAATTCCCAATTCTAAATCTAACCCTGATTCTAAGTTGAATCCTACCCCTCGCCCAAGTTCTAACCCTTAATCCTATAATGAATCCTACTGTATCTCTGACCCCAGCACTATCCAAAGCTCAAATTCTAAATCTAACCCTAATAATTATGCCCTAATGCAAGCTTTAGCCCTGCCCTAATCCTAAAGATGGGTTTACCTTGAATTAAAGCTCTAACCATAATACCAAATAAGTCTTAGATAAGGGCGCTCTTCCTGTCCTAAACCTGACACTTCCCCTGACATTAACCTTAGCTCTAACCTGAACCCTCACACTGAGTTTCAACCAACTGCAGTCCTAGCCCTGACACTAATCATAGCTCTAAATCCTTTTACTAACTATTGCCCTAGTTCTAATGTTATCCTCTCTGTATAACCATTGAGGTATCCCTAATGTTAACCATAACATGAGCACCAATCATAGCCATAGTTGTAACTGTAGTCCTACTTTTCCTCCTAACTGAAAACCTAACCCTACTCTACCCTAAGAGTAACATCAAGTCATAGCCGTAACACTAACACTAACCTTAACCCTAAAACTAATATCCATTATCACTCTACTCCTAACTCTAGTTCTTTTTTTTTTTTTATTACAAAGTCAGACATGCTGAGAGGAGGAGGAGAGACAGACATGAACATCTTCCGTCCCATGATTCACTCCCCAAGTGAGCTGCAACGGCCGGTGCTGTGCTGATCCAAAGCCGGGAGCCAGGAACCTCTTTCGGGTCTCCCACATGGTTGCAGGGTCTCAAGGCTTTGTGCCATCCTTGACTGCTTTCCCAGGCCACAAGCTGGGAGCTGGATGGGAAGTGGAGCTGCCGGGATTGGAACTGGCACCCATGTGGGATCCCGAGTGCATTCAAGGTGAGGACTTTAGCCACTAGTCCATGCTTCCGAGCCCTCTAGTTCTAACCTTAACTTCAACCTTAGCACTTGCCTTCACCCTAGGCCGAATGCTAACACCAGTCTTAAACCTAGTGACAATGTAGCACTCACCCAAACTTTTATACTAGCCCATACCTGACACTGTATTTCCCTAACCTTAACTATAATGCTAACCCTAATGCCAGTCAAATCTCTAGCCATAATCCTAACGCTAGTCTTAACTTTTACTATAAAACTAGCCCTAATTCTAATCTTAACCCCAACATTAATACTTATCATAGATCTATGCTTTGACTTAACCCTGTGCCAAACACTAACCTTAATCCTTGTCCATCTCTACTGCTCACCCTAGCCATAGTCCTGCACCAATCATTATCCCAAGATTTTTAAAACGATGTAACTCATAATCTAAATATGAACGTTCAAGCTCAACATAATGCCAAGCAGAGTCATAGCTCCAAGTGTCACACCAGACCCAAACACAACACTAAAGATTCCCTTCATCCTGAACCAGCCGGGTTCCTGAAACAAATCTTTCCTGAGGCCAGCCCTTTCTGGAACTCTAAGCCAAGCCCTAGACTTTACCTGATCATACCCCTAGACCAAATGATGACCTGATTTCTACTACTAGTACTAAGTGCATCCCTAGCTCAAACACAAATCAAACTCCTAAAGCTAACCAAAACTCCTTTTGGCTTTGTTTAATTCTATTTTTGACAATCTTGACATAGTTCATTAGAGTAAAAAGGTTCAAGGGCTACAGGACAGTGGGTAAGGCTATTATTTCCACATTCTCTTCTTTGACTGTATGTGGGGGTAAATGGGCAGGGAGATAAAGGGAGAAGTCGCACCCAGTCTCCACCGGACCCCAGGTCCCTGATGTGGGGCATGCTCAGAGGGTCCTGCTCAAGTGGGTGTTTTGTTTGTTTGTTTTTTCTCAAGTGGTTTAGAGAGTTCAACAGTCATGAATTGCTGCCAATCTTGCAACTGCAAGTACGATGAGGTCTCTGAAGCATACACTGATTGACACAGTCCATCTTCGAGTCTGCGTTTGCCCAGGTTTTCACTGCCAATGCATGGCTGAGGTGGGTGATTGACTTGTTCTGTCTTCCGTCTTTTCTTGGTTAGGATTCTGAGTCCAACATTTTGATTGGGGAGGTCTCCAAAGAAATTTTGTGTGAGGTATTCCCAGTCCAGTTTCTTGAATGTACTAGCAAGTGCAGGGCCCGGCACAGCCCATCAGCCCGCTCAGCTGGTTGTTGCAGTTCCTGGGTTGGTTCTGTTTTCAGTCCCGACTTCCACTGGAACCAATGGGTGTTGCAGTCCAGCCTGATGCTGCCCAGCACAGGCTCGGCCATCACTCTTGCTTCACTCACATAACTTCTGTGGCTGTTCTGATGACAGGGAGCATTCTGATTGGCTGCATCTCAAAGACCTCACAGGACTGTGTGGCCCTATAAGCTGTCCAATCAGCAGCTGCCTGGTCATAGCAGCCCAGAATCCTGTAGCCTCAGCATTCTAGAAGAGCCATGGGGACAGCCTCCTCTGCATGGTGGAGAAAAATGGGTGAGTGGCTCAAGCTCTGCTTTCTCTGGTCTTTCTTCCCCACAGGCCCTGGGAATGAGGATTTTCAGGCTCCATGGAAGCCAGCAGAGTGTGAGTGTGTGTGGTTGTGTTTCCGTTGAGTGTGAGTTTGGAAATCCGCTGAAAATGTAGTGAAGCCTAGGGCCTTTTCAACACTGGTAGTGTGAAAGCATTTCACTTTTCTGTCAGTCAGAATGCTTGTGCCTCTCCGATGAGCCAAATGGATCCTAGCTCCCCATTAAATGTAGTATGTGGAATAGCGTTTGGATTGTAGAAGAGCCAGGTCAAGCTGATTTCCATAGGCAGACATTACATGACATTTCCTGTCATGGCTCTCAGTGAATTTTCTCTAGTGCAGTCCAGTGTCATGCAACTGGGTCACCATAGTGCAAAAGGGGTCAGTACAAGGACCAGGTGAGGTTCGATGTTGTGGTTAGGTGTAGGGTTAGAATCAGGGTTATGATTTTATCTAGAGATATGATAGTGTTTATGTCAAAGCCTAGATTTAAGGTTAGGACTGATTTTCTTTTCAAGGTTATGTTAGGCCTATGTAAGTTATTAGGAATAGATCTAGGAATAAGTTTAGATGTAATTAGGGTTAGGGTTAGAACTAATGCTAAAGGTTAGGTTTAGTAGTGACATAACTTTTAGGATTGAGATAGGACTTATTGCTAGCCCAGTGGTTAGGGTTTTGGATAAACTTACAAATAGAATTAGGTACAGACCTATGTTTTGTATGTTGCATTAAGCAGGATTCGCATTAAGATTTTTTGGGGGGGGATAGATTAATGTTTGGATTAGTGGCAGATACAGAGTCTTGCTGTATTTCTGGTTCATACTTAGTTTTCATTAGTGTTGGATTGAAGGTTATTGTTAGGATTGGTGTAAGGACTATGTGGCTTTAGAATAGAGTTAGGGTTACAATTAATGTGAGGATTAAAGCTTGGCTACATTTCGGGTTAAGATGCTGTTTTGTGTCTAGTTTTATGGTTAGGTTAGAGTCAATGGTAGGATTACTCTGCTTAGAGCTAGAGTTAACACTGGGGGAGGGCTAATGCTAGCGCTAAAGTTCTGCTAGGGTTAAGGTTAGGGCACAATCTAGTGTTAGGTTTATGATTAAGGTTTGGCTACATTTGGATTTAGGTTTTGTGTTATAATTAGGGTAATGATTTGGCTTCGCATTAGGGTAAAGATTCGGGTTAGCATTAGGGTTAGGTTTAGAAATACAGCTAGGGTAAGGTTCAGTATTCATGATAGGCTTAGTTATGTCTACATCTGTGTCAGGGTTGGAGTCAGGGTGAGGGCTATGCATTATGCCTAGTTTAGGGTTAGAATACCATGTATGATTGGGACTAGAGCTAGAGCTAGTGTCAGAATTAGGGTTAGAATGATGGCAAGGATTAGGGATAATCATCATTTCTGGCTTAGGGTGTGCTGTAGGGTGTAATTAGTATTAGTGCTAGGCTATTAGATAGGGTCTGGGTAAGGGCTATGTCTAGGTGTAGGGTTAGGTTAATGCCTGGGTTTGAATTATGTTAATATTAGTGCTGGAGCGAGATTCGGAGTAAGAGTAGAGTTATTCCAGGATTAGTGTTATGATTCAGGCTTGATTTATACTTAGTAAGATTAGGATCATGGTCATAGGAAGAGTTAGGGTTCTTGTTAGTAGCTGAGTAAGAATTATGCTGGGTCTGGCACAATAGCCTAGCAGTAAAAGTTCTTGCCTTCCATGTGCCGAGATCACATTTGGTGCCAGTTCTAATTGCAGAAAGGCCGCTTCCCATCAGCACCGTGACTGTGTTCTGGGGAAGCAATCTGGTATGGCCCAAAGCTTTGGGTTGCTGCACCCATGTGGAAGACCTGTGAGAGGCTCTGTGCTCCTGGCTTCAGATTGCTATGGCTATGGCAGTTATGGCTGCTTGTGGAGTGAATCATCAGATGGAAAATTTTCCTCTCTGTCTCTCCTGCTTTCTGTATATCTGACTTTGAAATGTAAAGAAATAAATTATATAAAAAATGAATTATGGCAAGTTCAGATTGAATTTTTGACAAGGGTCAACTTCAGTGTTAGGATTCGGCCTACAGAGTGGCTGATGGTTACAGCTGTAAAAGTCAAGAGACTGAGTTAGCATTACAGTCAGGGTTAGGCTTAGGAATAATGCTAAGGTTGGTTCTAGGTTTAGAGGTAGGTGTGGAAGGAGATTGAGGGTTAGGGTCAAGTTTAAGGCTGGGGTTTGAGATAGAGCTTGGGTTATTTCTTGAGATGATTATTATTTTTGTTTAGGATTAAGGACAACCAAATCTTAACTCTCATCTAGCCCTAATGTGAGCACTAACCATAACCCTATCGTTAACCCTAAACTAATTCCCAATTCTAAATCTAACCCTGATTCTAAGTCGAGTCCTACCCCTCGCCCAAGTTCTAACCCTTAATCCTATAATGAATCCTACTGTATCTCTGACCCCAGCACTATCCAAAGCTCAAATTCTAAATCTAACCCTAATAATTATGCCCTAATGCAAACTTTAGCCCTGCCCTAATCCTAAAGATGGGTTTACCTTGAATTAAAGCTCTAACCATAATACCAAATAAGTCTTAGATAAGGGCCCTCTTCCTGTCCTAAACCTGACACTTCCCCTGACATTAACCTTAGCTCTAACCTGAACCCTCACACTGAGTTTCAACCAACTGCAGTCCTAGCCCTAACACTAATCATAGCTCTAAATCCTTTTAGTAACTATTGCCCTAGTTCTAATGTTATCCTCTCTGTATAACCATTGAGGTATCCCTAATGTTAACCATAACATGAGCACCAATCATAGCCATAGTTGTAACTGTAGTCCTACTTTTCCTCCTAACTGAAAACCTAACCCTACTCTACCCTAAGAGTAACATCAAGTCATAGCCGTAACATTAACACTAACCTTAACCCTAAAACTAATATCCATTATCACTCTACTCCTAACTCTAGTTCTTTTTTTTTTATTACAAAGTCAGACATGCAGAGAGGAGGAGGAGAGACAGACATGAACATCTTCCGTCCCATGATTCACTCCCCAAGTGAGCTGCAACGGCCGGTGCTGTGCTGATCCAAAGCCGGGAGCCAGGAACCTCTTTCGGGTCTCCCACATGGGTGCAGGGTCTCAAGGCTTTGGGCCATCCTTGACTGCTTTCCCAGGCCACAAGCTGGGAGCTGGATGGGAAGTGGAGCTGCCGGGATTGCGACTGGCACCCATGTGGGATCCCGAGTGCATTCAAGGTGAGGACTTTAGCCACAAGTCCATGCTTCCGAGCCCTCTAGTTCTAACCTTAACTTCAACCTCAGCACTTGCCTTCACCCTAGGCCGAATGCTAACACCAGTCTTAAACCTAGTGACAATGTAGCACTCACCCAAACTTTGATACTAGCCCATTCCTGACACTATATTTCCCTAACCTTAACTATAATGCTTACCCTAATGCCAGTCAAATCTCTAGCCATAATCCTAACGCTAGTCTTAACTTTTACTATAAAACTAGCCCTAATTCTAATCTTAACCCCAACATTAATACTTATCATAGATCTGTGCTTTGACTTAACCCTGTGCCAAACACTAACCGTAATCCTTGTCCATCTCTGCTGCTCACCCTAACCATAGTCCTGCACCAATCATGATCCCAAGATTTTTAAAACAATGTAACTCATAATCTAAATATGAACGTTCAAGCTCAACATAATGCCAAGCAGAGTCATAGCTCCAAGTGTCACACCAGACCCAAACACAACACTAAAGATTCCCTTCATCCTGAACCAGCCGGGTTCCTGAAACAAATCTTCCCTGAGGCCAGCCCTTTCTGGAACTCTAAGCCAAGCCCTAGACTTTACCTGATCATACCCCTAGACCAAATGATGACCTGATTTCTACTACTAGTACTAAGTGCATCCCTAGCTCAAACACAAATCAAACTCCTAAAGCTAACCAAAACTCCTTTTGGCTTTGTTTAATTCTATTTTTGACAATCTTGACATAGTTCATTAGAGTAAAAAGGTTCAAGGGCTACAGGACAGTGGGTAAGGCTATTATTTCCACATTCTCTTCTTTGACTGTATGTGGGGGTAAATGGGCAGGGAGATAAAGGGAGAAGTCGCACCCAGTCTCCACCGGACCCCAGGTCCCTGATGTGGGGCATGCTCAGAGGGTCCTGCTCAAGTGGGTGTTTTGTTTGTTTGTTTTTTCTCAAGTGGTTTAGAGAGTTCAACAGTCATGAATTGCTGCCAATCTTGCAACTGCAAGTACGATGAGGTCTCTGAAGCATACACTGATTGACACAGTCCATCTTCGAGTCTGCGTTTGCCCAGGTTTTCACTGCCAATACATGGCTGAGGTGGGTGATTGACTTGTTCTGTCTTCCGTCTTTTCTTGGTTAGGATTCTGAGTCCAACATTTTGATTGGGGAGGTCTCCAAAGAAATTTTGTGTGAGGTATTCCCAGTCCAGTTTCTTGAATGTACTAGCAAGTGCAGGGCCCGGCACAGCCCATCAGCCCGCTCAGCTGGTTGTTGCAGTTCCTGGGTTGGTTCTGTTTTCAGTCCCGACTTCCACTGGAACCAATGGTTGTTGCAGTCCAGCCTGATGCTGCCCAGCACAGGCTCGGCCATCACTCTTGCTTCACTCACATAACTTCTGTGGCTGTTCTGATGACAGGGAGCATTCTGATTGGCTGCATCTCAAAGACCTCACAGGACTGTGTGGCCCTATAAGCTGTCCAATCAGCAGCTGCCTGGTCATAGCAGCCCAGAATCCTGTAGCCTCAGCATTCTAGAAGAGCCATGGGGACAGCCTCCTCTGCATGGTGGAGAAAAATGGGTGAGTGGCTCAAGCTCTGCTTTCTCTGGTCTTTCTTCCCCACAGGCCCTGGAAATGAGGATTTTCAGGCTCCATGGAAGCCAGCAGAGCGTGAGTGTGTGTGTGGTTGGGTTTCCCTTGAGTGTGAGTTTGGAAATCTGCTGAAAATGTAGTGAAGCCTAGGGCCTTTTCCAACACTGGTAGTGTGAAAACATTTCACTTTTCTGTCAGTCAGAATGCTTGTGCCTCTCCGATGAGCCAAATGGATCCTAGCTCCCCATTAAATGTAGTGTGTGGAAAAGCATTTGGATTGTAGAAGAGCCAGGTCAAGCTGATTTCCATAGGCAGACATTACATGACATTTCCTGTCATGGCTCTCAGTGAATTTTCTCTAGTGCAGTCCAGTGTCATGCAACTGGGTCACCATAGTGCAAAAGGGGTCAGTACAAGGATCAGGTGAGGTGCGATGTTGTGGTTAGGTGTAGGGTTAGAATCAGGGTTATGATTTTATCTAGAGATATGATAGTGTTTATGTCAAAGCCTAGATTTAAGGTTAGGACTGATTTTCTTTTCAAGGTTATGTTAGGCCTATGTAAGTTATTAGGAATAGATCTAGGAATAAGTTTAGATGTAATTAGGGTTAGGGTTAGAACTAATGCTAAAGGTTAGGTTTAGTAGTGACATAACTTTTAGGATTGAGATAGGACTTATTGCTAGCCCAGTGGTTAGGGTTTTGGATAAACTTACAAATAGAATTAGGTACAGACCTATGTTTTGTATGTTGCATTAAGCAGGATTCGCATTAAGATTTTTTGGGGGGGGGGATAGATTAATGTTTGGATTAGTGGCAGATACAGAGTCTTGCTGTATTTCTGGTTCATACTTAGTTTTCATTAGTGTTGGATTGAAGGTTATTGTTAGGATTGGTGTAAGGACTATGTGGCTTTAGAATAGAGTTAGGGTTACAATTAATGTGAGGATTAAAGCTTGGCTACATTTCGGGTTAAGATGCTGTTTTGTGTCTAGTTTTATGGTTAGGTTAGAGTCAATGGTAGGATTACTCTGCTTAGAGCTAGAGTTAATACTGGGGGAGGGCTAATGCTAGCGCTAAAGTTCTGCTAGGGTTAAGGTTAGGACACAATCTAGTGTTAGGTTTATGATTAAGGTTTGGCTACATTTGGATTTAGGTTTTGTGTTATAATTAGGGTAATGATTTGGCTTCGCATTAGGGTAAAGATTCGGGTTAGCATTAGGGTTAGGTTTAGAAATACAGCTAGGGTAAGGTTCAGTATTAATGATAGGCTTAGTTATGTCTACATCTGTGTCAGGGTTGGAGTCAGGGTGAGGGCTATGCATTATGCCTAGTTTAGGGTTAGAATACCATGTATGATTGGGACTAGAGCTAGAGCTAGTGTCAGAATTCGGGTTAGAATGATGGCAAGGATTAGGGATAATCATCATTTCTGGCTTAGGGTGTGCTGTAGGGTGTAATTAGTATTAGTGCTAGGCTGTTAGATAGGGTCTGGGTAAGGGCTATGTCTAGGTGTAGGGTTAGGTTAATGCCTGGGTTTGAATTATGTTAATATTAGTGCTGGAGCGAGATTCGGAGTAAGAGTAGAGTTATTCCAGGATTAGTGTTATGATTCAGGCTTGATTTATACTTAGTAAGATTAGGATCATGGTCATAGCAAGAGTTAGGGTTCTTGTTAGTAGCTGAGTAAGAATTATGCTGGGTCTGGCACAATAGCCTAGCAGTAAAAGTTCTTGCCTTCCATGTGCCGAGATCACATTTGGTGCCAGTTCTAATTGCAGAAGGGCCGCTTCCCATCAGCACCGTGATTGTGTTCTGGGAAAGCAATCTGGTATGGCCCAAAGCTTTGGGTTGCTGCACCCATGTGGAAGACCTGTGAGAGGCTCTGTGCTCCTGGCTTCAGATTGCTATGGCTATGGCAGTTATGGCTGCTTGTGGAGTGAATCATCAGATGGAAAATTTTCCTCTCTGTCTCTCCTGCTTTCTGTATATCTGACTTTGAAATGTAAAGAAAGAAATTATATAAAAAATGAATTATGGCAAGTTCAGATTGAATTTTTGACAAGGGTCAACTTCAGTGTTAGGATTCGGCCTACAGCGTGGCTGATGATTACAGCTGTAAAAGTCAAGAGACTGAGTTAGCATTACAGTCAGGGTTAGGCTTAGGAATAATGCTAAGGTTGGTTCTAGGTTTAGAGGTAGGTGTGGAAGGAGATTGAGGGTTAGGGTCAAGTTTAAGGCTGGGGTTTTGAGATAGAGCTTGGGTTATTTCTTGAGATTATTATTATTTTTGTTTAGGATTAAGGACAACCAAATCTTAACTCTCATCTAGCCCTAATGTGAGCACTAACCATAACCCTATCGTTAACCCTAAACTAATTCCCAATTCTAAATCTAACCCTGATTCTAAGTTGAATCCTACCCCTCGCCCAAGTTCTAACCCTTAATCCTATAATGAATCCTACTGTATCTCTGACCCCAGCACTATCCAAAGCTCAAATTCTAAATCTAACCCTAATAATTATGCCCTAATGCAAACTTTAGCCCTGCCCTAATCCTAAAGATGGGTTTACCTTGAATTAAAGCTCTAACCATAATACCAAATAAGTCTTAGATAAGGGCGCTCTTCCTGTCCTAAACCTGACACTTCCCCTGACATTAACCTTAGCTCTAACCTGAACCCTCACACTGAGTTTCAACCAACTGCAGTCCTAGCCCTGACACTAATCATAGCTCTAAATCCTTTTACTAACTATTGCCCTAGTTCTAATGTTATCCTCTCTGTATAACCATTGAGGTATCCCTAATGTTAACCATAACATGAGCACCAATCATAGCCATAGTTGTAACTGTAGTCCTACTTTTCCTCCTAACTGAAAACCTAACCCTACTCTACCCTAAGAGTAACATCAAGTCATAGCCGTAACACTAACACTAACCTTAACCCTAAAACTAATATCCATTATCACTCTACTCCTAACTCTAGTTCTGTTTTTTTTTTTTTTATTACAAAGTCAGACATGCTGAGAGGAGGAGGAGAGACAGACATGAACATCTTCCGTCCCATGATTCACTCCCCAAGTGAGCTGCAACGGCCGGTGCTGTGCTGATCCAAAGCCGGGAGCCAGGAACCTCTTTCGGGTCTCCCACATGGTTGCAGGGTCTCAAGGCTTTGGGCCATCCTTGACTGCTTTCCCAGGCCACAAGCTGGGAGCTGGATGGGAAGTGGAGCTGCCGGGATTGGAACTGGCACCCATGTGGGATCCCGAGTGCATTCAAGGTGAGGACTTTAGCCACTAGTCCATGCTTCCGAGCCCTCTAGTTCTAACCTTAACTTCAACCTTAGCACTTGCCTTCACCCTAGGCCGAATGCTAACACCAGTCTTAAACCTAGTGACAATGTAGCACTCACCCAAACTTTTATACTAGCCCATACCTGACACTGTATTTCCCTAACCTTAACTATAATGCTAACCCTAATGCCAGTCAAATCTCTAGCCATAATCCTAACGCTAGTCTTAACTTTTACTATAAAACTAGCCCTAATTCTAATCTTAACCCCAACATTAATACTTATCATAGATCTATGCTTTGACTTAACCCTGTGCCAAACACTAACCTTAATCCTTGTCCATCTCTACTGCTCACCCTAGCCATAGTCCTGCACCAATCATGATCCCAAGATTTTTAAAACGATGTAACTCATAATCTAAATATGAACGTTCAAGCTCAACATAATGCCAAGCAGAGTCATAGCTCCAAGTGTCACACCAGACCCAAACACAACACTAAAGATTCCCTTCATCCTGAACCAGCCGGGTTCCTGAAACAAATCTTCCCTGAGGCCAGCCCTTTCTGGAACTCTAAGCCAAGCCCTAGACTTTACCTGATCATACCCCTAGACCAAATGATGACCTGATTTCTACTACTAGTACTAAGTGCATCCCTAGCTCAAACACAAATCAAACTCCTAAAGCTAACCAAAACTCCTTTTGGCTTTGTTTAATTCTATTTTTGACAATCTTGACATAGTTCATTAGAGTAAAAAGGTTCAAGGGCTACAGGACAGTGGGTAAGGCTATTATTTCCACATTCTCTTCTTTGACTGTATGTGGGGGTAAATGGGCAGGGAGATAAAGGGAGAAGTCGCACCCAGTCTCCACCGGACCCCAGGTCCCTGATGTGGGGCATGCTCAGAGGGTCCTGCTCAAGTGGGTGTTTTGTTTGTTTGTTTTTTCTCAAGTGGTTTAGAGAGTTCAACAGTCATGAATTGCTGCCAATCTTGCAACTGCAAGTACGATGAGGTCTCTGAAGCATACACTGATTGACACAGTCCATCTTCGAGTCTGCGTTTGCCCAGGTTTTCACTGCCAATGCATGGCTGAGGTGGGTGATTGACTTGTTCTGTCTTCCGTCTTTTCTTGGTTAGGATTCTGAGTCCAACATTTTGATTGGGGAGGTCTCCAAAGAAATTTTGTGTGAGGTATTCCCAGTCCAGTTTCTTGAATGTACTAGCAAGTGCAGGGCCCGGCACAGCCCATCAGCCCGCTCAGCTGGTTGTTGCAGTTCCTGGGTTGGTTCTGTTTTCAGTCCCGACTTCCACTGGAACCAATGGGTGTTGCAGTCCAGCCTGATGCTGCCCAGCACAGGCTCGGCCATCACTCTTGCTTCACTCACATAACTTCTGTGGCTGTTCTGATGACAGGGAGCATTCTGATTGGCTGCATCTCAAAGACCTCACAGGACTGTGTGGCCCTATAAGCTGTCCAATCAGCAGCTGCCTGGTCATAGCAGCCCAGAATCCTGTAGCCTCAGCATTCTAGAAGAGCCATGGGGACAGCCTCCTCTGCATGGTGGAGAAAAATGGGTGAGTGGCTCAAGCTCTGCTTTCTCTGGTCTTTCTTCCCCACAGGCCCTGGGAATGAGGATTTTCAGGCTCCATGGAAGCCAGCAGAGTGTGAGTGTGTGTGGTTGGGTTTCCGTTGAGTGTGAGTTTGGAAATCCGCTGAAAATGTAGTGAAGCCTAGGGCCTTTTCAACACTGGTAGTGTGAAAGCATTTCACTTTTCTGTCAGTCAGAATGCTTGTGCCTCTCCGATGAGCCAAATGGATCCTAGCTCCCCATTAAATGTAGTATGTGGAATAGCGTTTGGATTGTAGAAGAGCCAGGTCAAGCTGATTTCCATAGGCAGACATTACATGACATTTCCTGTCATGGCTCTCAGTGAATTTTCTCTAGTGCAGTCCAGTGTCATGCAACTGGGTCACCATAGTGCAAAAGGGGTCAGTACAAGGACCAGGTGAGGTTCGATGTTGTGGTTAGGTGGAGGGTTAGAATCAGGGTTATGATTTTATCTAGAGATATGATAGTGTTTATGTCAAAGCCTAGATTTAAGGTTAGGACTGATTTTCTTTTCAAGGTTATGTTAGGCCTATGTAAGTTATTAGGAATAGATCTAGGAATAAGTTTAGATGTAATTAGGGTTAGGGTTAGAACTAATGCTAAAGGTTAGGTTTAGTAGTGACATAACTTTTAGGATTGAGATAGGACTTAATGCTAGCCCAGTGGTTAGGGTTTTGGATAAACTTACAAATAGAATTAGGTACAGACCTATGTTTTGTATGTTGCATTAAGCAGGATTCGCATTAAGATTTTTTGGGGGGGGATAGATTAATGTTTGGATTAGTGGCAGATACAGAGTCTTGCTGTATTTCTGGTTCATACTTAGTTTTCATTAGTGTTGGATTGAAGGTTATTGTTAGGATTGGTGTAAGGACTATGTGGCTTTAGAATAGAGTTAGGGTTACAATTAATGTGAGGATTAAAGCTTGGCTACATTTCGGGTTAAGATGCTGTTTTGTGTCTAGTTTTATGGTTAGGTTAGAGTCAATGGTAGGATTACTCTGCTTAGAGCTAGAGTTAACACTGGGGGAGGGCTAATGCTAGCGCTAAAGTTCTGCTAGGGTTAAGGTTAGGGCACAATCTAGTGTTAGGTTTATGATTAAGGTTTGGCTACATTTGGATTTAGGTTTTGTGTTATAATTAGGGTAATGATTTGGCTTCGCATTAGGGTAAAGATTCGGGTTAGCATTAGGGTTAGGTTTAGAAATACAGCTAGGGTAAGGTTCAGTATTCATGATAGGCTTAGTTATGTCTACATCTGTGTCAGGGTTGGAGTCAGGGTGAGGGCTATGCATTATGCCTAGTTTAGGGTTAGAATACCATGTATGATTGGGACTAGAGCTAGAGCTAGTGTCAGAATTAGGGTTTGAATGATGGCAAGGATTAGGGATAATCATCATTTCTGGCTTAGGGTGTGCTGTAGGGTGTAATTAGTATTAGTGCTAGGCTATTAGATAGGGTCTGGGTAAGGGCTATGTCTAGGTGTAGGGTTAGGTTAATGCCTGGGTTTGAATTATGTTAATATTAGTGCTGGAGCGAGATTCGGAGTAAGAGTAGAGTTATTCCAGGATTAGTGTTATGATTCAGGCTTGATTTATACTTAGTAAGATTAGGATCATGGTCATAGGAAGAGTTAGGGTTCTTGTTAGTAGCTGAGTAAGAATTATGCTGGGTCTGGCACAATAGCCTAGCAGTAAAAGTTCTTGCCTTCCATGTGCCGAGATCACATTTGGTGCCAGTTCTAATTGCAGAAAGGCCGCTTCCCATCAGCACCGTGACTGTGTTCTGGGGAAGCAATCTGGTATGGCCCAAAGCTTTGGGTTGCTGCACCCATGTGGAAGACCTGTGAGAGGCTCTGTGCTCCTGGCTTCAGATTGCTATGGCTATGGCAGTTATGGCTGCTTGTGGAGTGAATCATCAGATGGAAAATTTTCCTCTCTGTCTCTCCTGCTTTCTGTATATCTGACTTTGAAATGTAAAGAAAGAAATTATATAAAAAATGAATTATGGCAAGTTCAGATTGAATTTTTGACAAGGGTCAACTTCAGTGTTAGGATTCGGCCTACAGAGTGGCTGATGGTTACAGCTGTAAAAGTCAAGAGACTGAGTTAGCATTACAGTCAGGGTTAGGCTTAGGAATAATGCTAAGGTTGGTTCTAGGTTTAGAGGTAGGTGTGGAAGGAGATTGAGGGTTAGGGTCAAGTTTAAGGCTGGGGCTTGAGATAGAGCTTGGGTTATTTCTTGAGATGATTATTATTTTTGTTTAGGATTAAGGACAACCAAATCTTAACTCTCATCTAGCCCTAATGTGAGCACTAACCATAACCCTATCGTTAACCCTAAACTAATTCCGAATTCTAAATCTAACCCTGATTCTAAGTCGAGTCCTACCCCTCGCCCAAGTTCTAACCCTTAATCCTATAATGAATCCTACTGTATCTCTGACCCCAGCACTATCCAAAGCTCAAATTCTAAATCTAACCCTAATAATTATGCCCTAATGCAAGCTTTAGCCCTGCCCTAATCCTAAAGATGGGTTTACCTTGAATTAAAGCTCTAAGCATAATACCAAATAAGTCTTAGATAAGGGCCCTCTTCCTGTCCTAAACCTGACACTTCCCCTGACATTAAACTTAGCTCTAACCTGAACCCTCACACTGAGTTTCAACCAACTGCAGTCCTAGCCCTAACACTAATCATAGCTCTAAATCCTTTTAGTAACTATTGCCCTAGTTCTAATGTTATCCTCTCTGTATAACCATTGAGGTATCCCTAATGTTAACCATAACATGAGCACCAATCATAGCCATAGTTGTAACTGTAGTCCTACTTTTCCTCCTAACTGAAAACCTAACCCTACTCTACCCTAAGAGTAACATCAAGTCATAGCCGTAACACTAACACTAACCTTAACCCTAAAACTAATATCCATTATCACTCTACTCCTAACTCTAGTTCTGTTTTTTTTTTTATTACAAAGTCAGACATGCTGAGAGGAGGAGGAGAGACAGACATGAACATCTTCCGTCCCATGATTCACTCCCCAAGTGAGCTGCAACGGCAGGTGCTGTGCTGATCCAAAGCCGGGAGCCAGGAACCTCTTTCAGGTCTCCCACATGGGTGCAGGGTCTCAAGGCTTTGGGCCATCCTTGACTGCTTTCCCAGGCCACAAGCTGGGAGCTGGATGGGAAGTGGAGCTGCCGGGATTGCAACTGGCACCCATGTGGGATCCCGAGTGCATTCAAGGTGAGGACTTTAGCCACTAGTCCATGCTTCCGAGCCCTCTAGTTCTAACCTTAACTTCAACCTCAGCACTTGCCTTCACCCTAGGCCGAATGCTAACACCAGTCTTAAACCTAGTGACAATGTAGCACTCACCCAAACTTTGATACTAGCCCATTCCTGACACTGCAGATTTCCTTAACCTTAACTGTAATGCTAACCCTAATGCCAATCAAATCTCTAGCCATAATCCTAACGCTAGTCTTAACTTTTACTGTAAAACTAGCCCTAATTCTAATCTTAACCCCAACATTAATACTTATCATAGATCTATGCTTTGACTTAACCCTATGCCAAACACTAACCTTAATCCTTGTCCATCTCTACTGCTCACCCTAACCAGAGTCCTGCACCAATCATGATCCCAAGATTTTTAAAACAATGTAACTCATAATCTAAATATGAACGTTCAAGCTCAACATAATGCCAAGCAGAGTCATAGCTCCAAGTGTCACACCAGACCCAAACACAACACTAAAGATTCCCTTCATCCTGAACCAGCCGGGTTCCTGAAACAAATCTTCCCTGAGGCCAGCCCTTTCTGTAACTCTAAGCCAAGCCCTAGACTTTACCTGATCATACCCCTAGACCAAATGATGACCTGATTTCTACTACTAGTACTAAGTGCATCCCTAGCTCAAACACAAATCAAACTCCTAAAGCTAACCAAAACTCCTTTTGGCTTTGTTTAATTCTATTTTTGACAATCTTGACATAGTTCATTAGAGTAAAAAGGTTCAAGGGCTACAGGACAGTGGGTAAGGCTATTATTTCCACATTCTCTTCTTTGACTGTATGTGGGGGTAAATGGGCAGGGAGATAAAGGGAGAAGTCGCACCCAGTCTCCACCGGACCCCAGGTCCCTGATGTGGGGCATGCTCAGAGGGTCCTGCTCAAGTGGGTGTTTTGTTTGTTTGTTTTTTCTCAAGTGGTTTAGAGAGTTCAACAGTCATGAATTGCTGCCAATCTTGCAACTGCAAGTACGATGAGGTCTCTGAAGCATACACTGATTGACACAGTCCATCTTCGAGTCTGCGTTTGCCCAGGTTTTCACTGCCAATGCATGGCTGAGGTGGGTGATTGACTTGTTCTGTCTTCCGTCTTTTCTTGGTTAGGATTCTGAGTCCAACATTTTGATTGGGGAGGTCTCCAAAGAAATTTTGTGTGAGGTATTCCCAGTCCAGTTTCTTGAATGTACTAGCAAGTGCAGGGCCCGGCACAGCCCATCAGCCCGCTCAGCTGGTTGTTGCAGTTCCTGGGTTGGTTCTGTTTTCAGTCCCGACTTCCACTGGAACCAATGGGTGTTGCAGTCCAGCCTGATGCTGCCCAGCACAGGCTCGGCCATCACTCTTGCTTCACTCACATAACTTCTGTGGCTGTTCTGATGACAGGGAGCATTCTGATTGGCTGCATCTCAAAGACCTCACAGGACTGTGTGGCCCTATAAGCTGTCCAATCAGCAGCTGCCTGGTCATAGCAGCCCAGAATCCTGTAGCCTCAGCATTCTAGAAGAGCCATGGGGACAGCCTCCTCTGCATGGTGGAGAAAAATGGGTGAGTGGCTCAAGCTCTGCTTTCTCTGGTCTTTCTTCCCCACAGGCCCTGGGAATGAGGATTTTCAGGCTCCATGGAAGCCAGCAGAGCGTGAGTGTGTGTGGTTGGGTTTCCCTTGAGTGTGAGTTTGGAAATCTGCTGAAAATGTAGTGAAGCCTAGGGCCTTTTCCAACACTGGTAGTGTGAAAGCATTTCACTTTTCTGTCAGTCAGAATGCTTGTGCCTCTCCGATGAGCCAAATGGATCCTAGCTCCCCATTAAATGTAGTGTGTGGAAACGCATTTGGATTGTAGAAGAGCCAGGTCAAGCTGATTTCCATAGGCAGACATTACATGACATTTCCTGTCATGGCTCTCAGTGAATTTTCTCTAGTGCAGTCCAGTGTCATGCAACTGGGTCACCATAGTGCAAAAGGGGTCAGTACAAGGATCAGGTGAGGTTTGATGTTGTGGTTAGGTGTAGGGTTAGAATCAGGGTTATGATTTTATCTAGAAATATGATAGTGTTTATGTCAAAGCCTAGATTTAAGGTTAGGACTGATTTTCTTTTCAAGGTTATGTTAGGCCTATGTAAATTATTAGGAATAGATCTAGGAATAAGTTTAGATGTAATTAGGGTTAGGGTTAGAACTAATGCTAAAGGTTAGGTTTAGTAGTGACATAACTTTTAGGATTGAGATAGGACTTATTGCTAGCCCAGTGGTTAGGGTTTTGGATAAACTTACAAATAGAATTAGGTACAGACCTATGTTTTGTATGTTGCATTAAGCAGGATTCGCATTAAGATTTTTTGGGGGGGGGATAGATTAATGTTTGGATTAGTGGCAGATACAGAGTCTTGCTGTATTTCTGGTTCATACTTAGTTTTCATTAGTGTTGGATTGAAGGTTATTGTTAGGATTGGTGTAAGGACTATGTGGCTTTAGAATAGAGTTAGGGTTACAATTAATGTGAGGATTAAAGCTTGGCTACATTTCGGGTTAAGATGCTGTTTTGTGTTTAGTTTTATGGTTAGGTTAGAGTCAATGGTAGGATTACTCTGCTTAGAGCTAGAGTTAATACTGGGGGAGGGCTAATGCTAGCGCTAAAGTTCTGCTAGGGTTAAGGTTAGGACACAATCTAGTGTTAGGTTTATGATTAAGGTTTGGCTACATTTGGATTTAGGTTTTGTGTTATAATTAGGGTAATGATTTGGCTTCGCATTAGGGTAAAGATTCGGGTTAGCATTAGGGTTAGGTTTAGAAATACAGCTAGGGTAAGGTTCAGTATTAATGATAGGCTTAGTTATGTCTGCATCTGTGTCAGGGTTGGAGTCAGGGTGAGGGCTATGCATTATGCCTAGTTTAGGGTTAGAATACCATGTATGATTGGGACTAGAGCTAGAGCTAGTGTCAGAATTAGGGTTAGAATGATGGCAAGGATTAGGGATAATCATCATTTCTGGCTTAGGGTGTGCTGTAGGGTGTAATTAGTATTAGTGCTAGGCTATTAGATAGGGTCTGGGTAAGGGCTATGTCTAGGTGTAGGGTTAGGTTAATGCCTGGGTTTGAATTATGTTAATATTAGTGCTGGAGCGAGATTCGGAGTAAGAGTAGAGTTATTCCAGGATTAGTGTTATGATTCAGGCTTGATTTATACTTAGTAAGATTAGGATCATGGTCATAGGAAGAGTTAGGGTTCTTGTTAGTAGCTGAGTAAGAATTATGCTGGGTCTGGCACAATAGCCTAGCAGTAAAAGTTCTTGCCTTCCATGTGCCGAGATCACATTTGGTGCCAGTTCTAATTGCAGAAAGGCCGCTTCCCATCAGCACCGTGACTGTGTTCTGGGGAAGCAATCTGGTATGGCCCAAAGCTTTGGGTTGCTGCACCCATGTGGAAGACCTGTGAGAGGCTCTGTGCTCCTGGCTTCAGATTGCTATGGCTATGGCAGTTATGGCTGCTTGTGGAGTGAATCATCAGATGGAAAATTTTCCTCTCTGTCTCTCCTGCTTTCTGTATATCTGACTTTGAAATGTAAAGAAAGAAATTATATAAAAAATGAATTATGGCAAGTTCAGATTGAATTTTTGACAAGGGTCAACTTCAGTGTTAGGATTCGGCCTACAGCGTGGCTGATGATTACAGCTGTAAAAGTCAAGAGACTGAGTTAGCATTACAGTCCGGGTTAGGCTTAGGAATAATGCTAAGGTTGGTTCTAGGTTTAGAGGTAGGTGTGGAAGGAGATTGAGGGTTAGGGTCAAGTTTAAGGCTGGGGTTTTGAGATAGAGCTTGGGTTATTTCTTGAGATGATTATTATTTTTGTTTAGGATTAAGGACAACCAAATCTTAACTCTCATCTAGCCCTAATGTGAGCACTAACCATAACCCTATCGTTAACCCTAAACTAATTCCCAATTCTAAATCTAACCCTGATTCTAAGTCGAGTCCTACCCCTCGCCCAAGTTCTAACCCTTAATCCTATAATGAATCCTACTGTATCTCTGACCCCAGCACTATCCAAAGCTCAAATTCTAAATCTAACCCTAATAATTATGCCCTAATGCAAACTTTAGCCCTGCCCTAATCCTAAAGATGGGTTTACCTTGAATTAAAGCTCTAACCATAATACCAAATAAGTCTTAGATAAGGGCCCTCTTCCTGTCCTAAACCTGACACTTCCCCTGACATTAACCTTAGCTCTAACCTGAACCCTCACACTGAGTTTCAACCAACTGCAGTCCTAGCCCTGACACTAATCATAGCTCTAAATCCTTTTACTAACTATTGCCCTAGTTCTAATGTTATCCTCTCTGTATAACCATTGAGGTATCCCTAATGTTAACCATAACATGAGCACCAATCATAGCCATAGTTGTAACTGTAGTCCTACTTTTCCTCCTAACTGAAAACCTAACCCTACTCTACCCTAAGAGTAACATCAAGTCATAGCCGTAACACTAACACTAACCTTAACCCTAAAACTAATATCCATTATCACTCTACTCCTAACTCTAGTTCTGTTTTTTTTTTTATTACAAAGTCAGACATGCTGAGAGGAGGAGGAGAGACAGACATGAACATCTTCCGTCCCATGATTCACTCCCCAAGTGAGCTGCAACGGCAGGTGCTGTGCTGATCCAAAGCCGGGAGCCAGGAACCTCTTTCAGGTCTCCCACATGGGTGCAGGGTCTCAAGGCTTTGGGCCATCCTTGACTGCTTTCCCAGGCCACAAGCTGGGAGCTGGATGGGAAGTGGAGCTGCCGGGATTGCAACTGGCACCCATGTGGGATCTCGAGTGCATTCAAGGTGAGGACTTTAGCCACTAGTCCATGCTTCCGAGCCCTCTAGTTCTAACCTTAACTTCAACCTCAGCACTTGCCTTCACCCTAGGCCGAATGCTAACACCAGTCTTAAACCTAGTGACAATGTAGCACTCACCCAAACTTTGATACTAGCCCATTCCTGACACTGCAGATTTCCTTAACCTTAACTGTAATGCTAACCCTAATGCCAATCAAATCTCTAGCCATAATCCTAACGCTAGTCTTAACTTTTACTGTAAAACTAGCCCTAATTCTAATCTTAACCCCAACATTAATACTTATCATAGATCTATGCTTTGACTTAACCCTATGCCAAACACTAACCTTAATCCTTGTCCATCTCTACTGCTCACCCTAACCATAGTCCTGCACCAATCATGATCCCAAGATTTTTAAAACAATGTAACTCATAATCTAAATATGAACGTTCAAGCTCAACATAATGCCAAGCAGAGTCATAGCTCCAAGTGTCACACCAGACCCAAACACAACACTAAAGATTCCCTTCATCCTGAACCAGCCGGGTTCCTGAAACAAATCTTCCCTGAGGCCAGCCCTTTCTGGAACTCTAAGCCAAGCCCTAGACTTTACCTGATCATACCCCTAGACCAAATGATGACCTGATTTCTACTACTAGTACTAAGTGCATCCCTAGCTCAAACACAAATCAAACTCCTAAAGCTAACCAAAACTCCTTTTGGCTTTGTTTAATTCTATTTTTGACAATCTTGACATAGTTCATTAGAGTAAAAAGGTTCAAGGGCTACAGGACAGTGGGTAAGGCTATTATTTCCACATTCTCTTCTTTGACTGTATGTGGGGGTAAATGGGCAGGGAGATAAAGGGAGAAGTCGCACCCAGTCTCCACCGGACCCCAGGTCCCTGATGTGGGGCATGCTCAGAGGGTCCTGCTCAAGTGGGTGTTTTGTTTGTTTGTTTTTTCTCAAGTGGTTTAGAGAGTTCAACAGTCATGAATTGCTGCCAATCTTGCAACTGCAAGTACGATGAGGTCTCTGAAGCATACACTGATTGACACAGTCCATCTTCGAGTCTGCGTTTGCCCAGGTTTTCACTGCCAATGCATGGCTGAGGTGGGTGATTGACTTGTTCTGTCTTCCGTCTTTTCTTGGTTAGGATTCTGAGTCCAACATTTTGATTGGGGAGGTCTCCAAAGAAATTTTGTGTGAGGTATTCCCAGTCCAGTTTCTTGAATGTACTAGCAAGTGCAGGGCCCGGCACAGCCCATCAGCCCGCTCAGCTGGTTGTTGCAGTTCCTGGGTTGGTTCTGTTTTCAGTCCCGACTTCCACTGGAACCAATGGGTGTTGCAGTCCAGCCTGATGCTGCCCAGCACAGGCTCGGCCATCACTCTTGCTTCACTCACATAACTTCTGTGGCTGTTCTGATGACAGGGAGCATTCTGATTGGCTGCATCTCAAAGACCTCACAGGACTGTGTGGCCCTATAAGCTGTCCAATCAGCAGCTGCCTGGTCATAGCAGCCCAGAATCCTGTAGCCTCAGCATTCTAGAAGAGCCATGGGGACAGCCTCCTCTGCATGGTGGAGAAAAATGGGTGAGTGGCTCAAGCTCTGCTTTCTCTGGTCTTTCTTCCCCACAGGCCCTGGGAATGAGGATTTTCAGGCTCCATGGAAGCCAGCAGAGCGTGAGTGTGTGTGGTTGGGTTTCCCTTGAGTGTGAGTTTGGAAATCTGCTGAAAATGTAGTGAAGCCTAGGGCCTTTTCCAACACTGGTAGTGTGAAAGCATTTCACTTTTCTGTCAGTCAGAATGCTTGTGCCTCTCCGATGAGCCAAATGGATCCTAGCTCCCCATTAAATGTAGTGTGTGGAAACGCATTTGGATTGTAGAAGAGCCAGGTCAAGCTGATTTCCATAGGCAGACATTACATGACATTTCCTGTCATGGCTCTCAGTGAATTTTCTCTAGTGCAGTCCAGTGTCATGCAACTGGGTCACCATAGTGCAAAAGGGGTCAGTACAAGGATCAGGTGAGGTTTGATGTTGTGGTTAGGTGTAGGGTTAGAATCAGGGTTATGATTTTATCTAGAAATATGATAGTGTTTATGTCAAAGCCTAGATTTAAGGTTAGGACTGATTTTCTTTTCAAGGTTATGTTAGGCCTATGTAAATTATTAGGAATAGATCTAGGAATAAGTTTAGATGTAATTAGGGTTAGGGTTAGAACTAATGCTAAAGGTTAGGTTTAGTAGTGACATAACTTTTAGGATTGAGATAGGACTTATTGCTAGCCCAGTGGTTAGGGTTTTGGATAAACTTACAAATAGAATTAGGTACAGACCTATGTTTTGTATGTTGCATTAAGCAGGATTCGCATTAAGATTTTTTGGGGGGGGGATAGATTAATGTTTGGATTAGTGGCAGATACAGAGTCTTGCTGTATTTCTGGTTCATACTTAGTTTTCATTAGTGTTGGATTGAAGGTTATTGTTAGGATTGGTGTAAGGACTATGTGGCTTTAGAATAGAGTTAGGGTTACAATTAATGTGAGGATTAAAGCTTGGCTACATTTCGGGTTAAGATGCTGTTTTGTGTTTAGTTTTATGGTTAGGTTAGAGTCAATGGTAGGATTACTCTGCTTAGAGCTAGAGTTAATACTGGGGGAGGGCTAATGCTAGCGCTAAAGTTCTGCTAGGGTTAAGGTTAGGACACAATCTAGTGTTAGGTTTATGATTAAGGTTTGGCTACATTTGGATTTAGGTTTTGTGTTATAATTAGGGTAATGATTTGGCTTCGCATTAGGGTAAAGATTCGGGTTAGCATTAGGGTTAGGTTTAGAAATACAGCTAGGGTAAGGTTCAGTATTAATGATAGGCTTAGTTATGTCTGCATCTGTGTCAGGGTTGGAGTCAGGGTGAGGGCTATGCATTATGCCTAGTTTAGGGTTAGAATACCATGTATGATTGGGACTAGAGCTAGAGCTAGTGTCAGAATTAGGGTTAGAATGATGGCAAGGATTAGGGATAATCATCATTTCTGGCTTAGGGTGTGCTGTAGGGTGTAATTAGTATTAGTGCTAGGCTATTAGATAGGGTCTGGGTAAGGGCTATGTCTAGGTGTAGGGTTAGGTTAATGCCTGGGTTTGAATTATGTTAATATTAGTGCTGGAGCGAGATTCGGAGTAAGAGTAGAGTTATTCCAGGATTAGTGTTATGATTCAGGCTTGATTTATACTTAGTAAGATTAGGATCATGGTCATAGGAAGAGTTAGGGTTCTTGTTAGTAGCTGAGTAAGAATTATGCTGGGTCTGGCACAATAGCCTAGCAGTAAAAGTTCTTGCCTTCCATGTGCCGAGATCACATTTGGTGCCAGTTCTAATTGCAGAAAGGCCGCTTCCCATCAGCACCGTGACTGTGTTCTGGGGAAGCAATCTGGTATGGCCCAAAGCTTTGGGTTGCTGCACCCATGTGGAAGACCTGTGAGAGGCTCTGTGCTCCTGGCTTCAGATTGCTATGGCTATGGCAGTTATGGCTGCTTGTGGAGTGAATCATCAGATGGAAAATTTTCCTCTCTGTCTCTCCTGCTTTCTGTATATCTGACTTTGAAATGTAAAGAAAGAAATTATATAAAAAATGAATTATGGCAAGTTCAGATTGAATTTTTGACAAGGGTCAACTTCAGTGTTAGGATTCGGCCTACAGCGTGGCTGATGATTACAGCTGTAAAAGTCAAGAGACTGAGTTAGCATTACAGTCAGGGTTAGGCTTAGGAATAATGCTAAGGTTGGTTCTAGGTTTAGAGGTAGGTGTGGAAGGAGATTGAGGGTTAGGGTCAAGTTTAAGGCTGGGGTTTTGAGATAGAGCTTGGGTTATTTCTTGAGATGATTATTATTTTTGTTTAGGATTAAGGACAACCAAATCTTAACTCTCATCTAGCCCTAATGTGAGCACTAACCATAACCCTATCGTTAACCCTAAACTAATTCCCAATTCTAAATCTAACCCTGATTCTAAGTCGAGTCCTACCCCTCGCCCAAGTTCTAACCCTTAATCCTATAATGAATCCTACTGTATCTCTGACCCCAGCACTATCCAAAGCTCAAATTCTAAATCTAACCCTAATAATTATGCCCTAATGCAAACTTTAGCCCTGCCCTAATCCTAAAGATGGGTTTACCTTGAATTAAAGCTCTAACCATAATACCAAATAAGTCTTAGATAAGGGCGCTCTTCCTGTCCTAAACCTGACACTTCCCCTGACATTAACCTTAGCTCTAACCTGAACCCTCACACTGAGTTTCAACCAACTGCAGTCCTAGCCCTAACACTAATCATAGCTCTAAATCCTTTTAGTAACTATTGCCCTAGTTCTAATGTTATCCTCTCTGTATAACCATTGAGGTATCCCTAATGTTAACCATAACATGAGCACCAATCATAGCCATAGTTGTAACTGTAGTCCTACTTTTCCTCCTAACTGAAAACCTACCCCTACTCTACCCTAAGAGTAACATCAAGTCATAGCCGTAACATTAACACTAACCTTAACCCTAAAACTAATATCCATTATCACTCTACTCCTAACTCTAGTTCTTTTTTTTTTATTACAAAGTCAGACATGCAGAGAGGAGGAGGAGAGACAGACATGAACATCTTCCGTCCCATGATTCACTCCCCAAGTGAGCTGCAACGGCCGGTGCTGTGCTGATCCAAAGTCGGGAGCCAGGAACCTCTTTCGGGTCTCCCACATGGGTGCAGGGTCTCAAGGCTTTGGGCCATCCTTGACTGCTTTCCCAGGCCACAAGCTGGGAGCTGGATGGGAAGTGGAGCTGCCGGGATTGCGACTGGCACCCATGTGGGATCCCGAGTGCATTCAAGGTGAGGACTTTAGCCACAAGTCCATGCTTCCGAGCCCTCTAGTTCTAACCTTAACTTCAACCTCAGCACTTGCCTTCACCCTAGGCCGAATGCTAACACCAGTCTTAAACCTAGTGACAATGTAGCACTCACCCAAACTTTGATACTAGCCCATTCCTGACACTATATTTCCCTAACCTTAACTATAATGCTTACCCTAATGCCAGTCAAATCTCTAGCCATAATCCTAACGCTAGTCTTAACTTTTACTATAAAACTAGCCCTAATTCTAATCTTAACCCCAACATTAATACTTATCATAGATCTGTGCTTTGACTTAACCCTGTGCCAAACACTAACCGTAATCCTTGTCCATCTCTGCTGCTCACCCTAACCATAGTCCTGCACCAATCATGATCCCAAGATTTTTAAAACGATGTAACTCATAATCTAAATATGAACGTTCAAGCTCAACATAATGCCAAGCAGAGTCATAGCTCCAAGTGTCACACCAGACCCAAACACAACACTAAAGATTCCCTTCATCCTGAACCAGCCGGGTTCCTGAAACAAATCTTCCCTGAGGCCAGCCCTTTCTGTAACTCTAAGCCAAGCCCTAGACTTTACCTGATCATACCCCTAGACCAAATGATGACCTGATTTCTACTACTAGTACTAAGTGCATCCCTAGCTCAAACACAAATCAAACTCCTAAAGCTAACCAAAACTCCTTTTGGCTTTGTTTAATTCTATTTTTGACAATCTTGACATAGTTCATTAGAGTAAAAAGGTTCAAGGGCTACAGGACAGTGGGTAAGGCTATTATTTCCACATTCTCTTCTTTGACTGTATGTGGGGGTAAATGGGCAGGGAGATAAAGGGAGAAGTCGCACCCAGTCTCCACCGGACCCCAGGTCCCTGATGTGGGGCATGCTCAGAGGGTCCTGCTCAAGTGGGTGTTTTGTTTGTTTGTTTTTTCTCAAGTGGTTTAGAGAGTTCAACAGTCATGAATTGCTGCCAATCTTGCAACTGCAAGTACGATGAGGTCTCTGAAGCATACACTGATTGACACAGTCCATCTTCGAGTCTGCGTTTGCCCAGGTTTTCACTGCCAATACATGGCTGAGGTGGGTGATTGACTTGTTCTGTCTTCCGTCTTTTCTTGGTTAGGATTCTGAGTCCAACATTTTGATTGGGGAGGTCTCCAAAGAAATTTTGTGTGAGGTATTCCCAGTCCAGTTTCTTGAATGTACTAGCAAGTGCAGGGCCCGGCACAGCCCATCAGCCCGCTCACCTGGTTGTTGCAGTTCCTGGGTTGGTTCTGTTTTCAGTCCCGACTTCCACTGGAACCAATGGTTGTTGCAGTCCAGCCTGATGCTGCCCAGCACAGGCTCGGCCATCACTCTTGCTTCACTCACATAACTTCTGTGGCTGTTCTGATGACAGGGAGCATTCTGATTGGCTGCATCTCAAAGACCTCACAGGACTGTGTGGCCCTATAAGCTGTCCAATCAGCAGCTGCCTGGTCATAGCAGTCCAGAATCCTGTAGCCTCAGCATTCTAGAAGAGCCATGGGGACAGCCTCCTCTGCATGGTGGAGAAAAATGGGTGAGTGGCTCAAGCTCTGCTTTCTCTGGTCTTTCTTCCCCACAGGCCCTGGAAATGAGGATTTTCAGGCTCCATGGAAGCCAGCAGAGCGTGAGTGTGTGTGTGGTTGGGTTTCCCTTGAGTGTGAGTTTGGAAATCTGCTGAAAATGTAGTGAAGCCTAGGGCCTTTTCCAACACTGGTAGTGTGAAAGCATTTCACTTTTCTGTCAGTCAGAATGCTTGTGCCTCTCCGATGAGCCAAATGGATCCTAGCTCCCCATTAAATGTAGTGTGTGGAAAAGCATTTGGATTGTAGAAGAGCCAGGTCAAGCTGATTTCCATAGGCAGACATTACATGACATTTCCTGTCATGGCTCTCAGTGAATTTTCTCTAGTGCAGTCCAGTGTCATGCAACTGGGTCACCATAGTGCAAAAGGGGTCAGTACAAGGATCAGGTGAGGTGCGATGTTGTGGTTAGGTGTAGGGTTAGAATCAGGGTTATGATTTTATCTAGAAATATGATAGTGTTTATGTCAAAGCCTAGATTTAAGGTTAGGACTGATTTTCTTTTCAAGGTTATGTTAGGCCTATGTAAGTTATTAGGAATAGATCTAGGAATAAGTTTAGATGTAATTAGGGTTAGGGTTAGAACTAATGCTAAAGGTTAGGTTTAGTAGTGACATAACTTTTAGGATTGAGATAGGACTTATTGCTAGCCCAGTGGTTAGGGTTTTGGATAAACTTACAAATAGAATTAGGTACAGACCTATGTTTTGTATGTTGCATTAAGCAGGATTCGCATTAAGATTTTTTTTGGGGGGGATAGATTAATGTTTGGATTAGTGGCAGATACAGAGTCTTGCTGTATTTCTGGTTCATACTTAGTTTTCATTAGTGTTGGATTGAAGGTTATTGTTAGGATTGGTGTAAGGACTATGTGGCTTTAGAATAGAGTTAGGGTTACAATTAATGTGAGGATTAAAGCTTGGCTACATTTCGGGTTAAGATGCTGTTTTGTGTCTAGTTTTATGGTTAGGTTAGAGTCAATGGTAGGATTACTCTGCTTAGAGCTAGAGTTAACACTGGGGGAGGGCTAATGCTAGCGCTAAAGTTCTGCTAGGGTTAAGGTTAGGACACAATCTAGTGTTAGGTTTATGATTAAGGTTTGGCTACATTTGGATTTAGGTTTTGTGTTATAATTAGGGTAATGATTTGACTTCGCATTAGGGTAAAGATTCGGGTTAGCATTAGGGTTAGGTTTAGAAATACAGCTAGGGTAGGGTTCAGTATTAGTGATAGGCTTAGTTATGTCTACATCTGTGTCAGGGTTGGAGTCAGGGTGAGGGCTATGCATTATGCCTAGTTTAGGGTTAGAATACCATGTATGATTGGGACTAGAGCTAGAGCTAGTGTCAGAATTAGGGTTAGAATGATGGCAAGGATTAGGGATAATCATCATTTCTGGCTTAGGGTGTGCTGTAGGGTGTAATTAGTATTAGTGCTAGGCTGTTAGATAGGGTCTGGGTAAGGGCTATGTCTAGGTGTAGGGTTAGGTTAATGCCTGGGTTTGAATTATGTTAATATTAGTGCTGGAGCGAGATTCGGAGTAAGAGTAGAGTTATTCCAGGATTAGTGTTATGATTCAGGCTTGATTTATACTTAGTAAGATTAGGATCATGGTCATAGGAAGAGTTAGGGTTCTTGTTAGTAGCTGAGTAAGAATTATGCTGGGTCTGGCACAATAGCCTAGCAGTAAAAGTTCTTGCCTTCCATGTGCCGAGATCACATTTGGTGCCAGTTCTAATTGCAGAAGGGCCGCTTCCCATCAGCACCGTGATTGTGTTCTGGGAAAGCAATCTGGTATGGCCCAAAGCTTTGGGTTGCTGCACCCATGTGGAAGACCTGTGAGAGGCTGTGTGCTCCTGGCTTCAGATTGCTATGGCTATGGCAGTTATGGCTGCTTGTGGAGTGAATCATCAGATGGAAAATTTTCCTCTCTGTCTCTCCTGCTTTCTGTATATCTGACTTTGAAATGTAAAGAAAGAAATTATATAAAAAATGAATTATGGCAAGTTCAGATTGAATTTTTGACAAGGGTCAACTTCAGTGTTAGGATTCGGCCTACAGCGTGGCTGATGATTACAGCTGTAAAAGTCAAGAGACTGAGTTAGCATTACAGTCAGGGTTAGGCTTAGGAATAATGCTAAGGTTGGTTCTAGGTTTAGAGGTAGGTGTGGAAGGAGATTGAGGGTTAGGGTCAAGTTTAAGGCTGGGGTTTTGAGATAGAGCTTGGGTTATTTCTTGAGATGATTATTATTTTTGTTTAGGATTAATGACAACCAAATCTTAAGTCTCATCTAGCCCTAATGTGAGCACTAACCATAACCCTATCGTTAACCCTAAACTAATTCCCAATTCTAAATCTAACCCTGATTCTAAGTTGAATCCTACCCCTCGCCCAAGTTCTAACCCTTAATCCTATAATGAATCCTACTGTATCTCTGACCCCAGCACTATCCAAAGCTCAAATTCTAAATCTAACCCTAATAATTATGCCCTAATGCAAACTTTAGCCCTGCCCTAATCCTAAAGATGGGTTTACCTTGAATTAAAGCTCTAACCATAATACCAAATAAGTCTTAGATAAGGGCCCTCTTCCTGTCCTAAACCTGACACTTCCCCTGACATTAACCTTAGCTCTAACCTGAACCCTCACACTGAGTTTCAACCAACTGCAGTCCTAGCCCTGACACTAATCATAGCTCTAAATCCTTTTAGTAACTATTGCCCTAGTTCTAATGTTATCCTCTCTGTATAACCATTGAGGTATCCCTAATGTTAACCATAACATGAGCACCAATCATAGCCATAGTTGTAACTGTAGTCCTACTTTTCCTCCTAACTGAAAACCTAACCCTACTCTACCCTAAGAGTAACATCAAGTCATAGCCGTAACACTAACACTAACCTTAACCCTAAAACTAATATCCATTATCACTCTACTCCTAACTCTAGTTCTGTTTTTTTTTTTTTTTTATTACAAAGTCAGACATGCTGAGAGGAGGAGGAGAGACAGACATGAACATCTTCCGTCCCATGATTCACTCCCCAAGTGAGCTGCAACGGCCGGTGCTGTGCTGATCCAAAGCCGGGAGCCAGGAACCTCTTTCGGGTCTCCCACATGGTTGCAGGGTCTCAAGGCTTTGGGCCATCCTTGACTGCTTTCCCAGGCCACAAGCTGGGAGCTGGATGGGAAGTGGAGCTGCCGGGATTGGAACTGGCACCCATGTGGGATCCCGAGTGCATTCAAGGTGAGGACTTTAGCCACTAGTCCATGCTTCCGAGCCCTCTAGTTCTAACCTTAACTTCAACCTTAGCACTTGCCTTCACCCTAGGCCGAATGCTAACACCAGTCTTAAACCTAGTGACAATGTAGCACTCACCCAAACTTTTATACTAGCCCATACCTGACACTGTATTTCCCTAACCTTAACTATAATGCTAACCCTAATGCCAATCAAATCTCTAGCCATAATCCTAACGCTAGTCTTAACTTTTACTATAAAACTAGCCCTAATTCTAATCTTAACCCCAACATTAATACTTATCATAGATCTATGCTTTGACTTAACCCTGTGCCAAACACTAACCTTAATCCTTGTCCATCTCTACTGCTCACCCTAACCATAGTCCTGCACCAATCATGATCCCAAGATTTTTAAAACGATGTAACTCATAATCTAAATATGAACGTTCAAGCTCAACATAATGCCAAGCAGAGTCATAGCTCCAAGTGTCACACCAGACCCAAACACAACACTAAAGATTCCCTTCATCCTGAACCAGCCGGGTTCCTGAAACAAATCTTTCCTGAGGCCAGCCCTTTCTGGAACTCTAAGCCAAGCCCTAGACTTTACCTGATCATACCCCTAGACCAAATGATGACCTGATTTCTACTACTAGTACTAAGTGCATCCCTAGCTCAAACACAAATCAAACTCCTAAAGCTAACCAAAACTCCTTTTGGCTTTGTTTAATTCTATTTTTGACAATCTTGACATAGTTCATTAGAGTAAAAAGGTTCAAGGGCTACAGGACAGTGGGTAAGGCTATTATTTCCACATTCTCTTCTTTGACTGTATGTGGGGGTAAATGGGCAGGGAGATAAAGGGAGAAGTCGCACCCAGTCTCCACCGGACCCCAGGTCCCTGATGTGGGGCATGCTCAGAGGGTCCTGCTCAAGTGGGTGTTTTGTTTGTTTGTTTTTTCTCAAGTGGTTTAGAGAGTTCAACAGTCATGAATTGCTGCCAATCTTGCAACTGCAAGTACGATGAGGTCTCTGAAGCATACACTGATTGACACAGTCCATCTTCGAGTCTGCGTTTGCCCAGGTTTTCACTGCCAATACATGGCTGAGGTGGGTGATTGACTTGTTCTGTCTTCCGTCTTTTCTTGGTTAGGATTCTGAGTCCAACATTTTGATTGGGGAGGTCTCCAAAGAAATTTTGTGTGAGGTATTCCCAGTCCAGTTTCTTGAATGTACTAGCAAGTGCAGGGCCCGGCACAGCCCATCAGCCCGCTCAGCTGGTTGTTGCAGTTCCTGGGTTGGTTCTGTTTTCAGTCCCGACTTCCACTGGAACCAATGGTTGTTGCAGTCCAGCCTGATGCTGCCCAGCACAGGCTCGGCCATCACTCTTGCTTCACTCACATAACTTCTGTGGCTGTTCTGATGACAGGGAGCATTCTGATTGGCTGCATCTCAAAGACCTCACAGGACTGTGTGGCCCTATAAGCTGTCCAATCAGCAGCTGCCTGGTCATAGCAGTCCAGAATCCTGTAGCCTCAGCATTCTAGAAGAGCCATGGGGACAGCCTCCTCTGCATGGTGGAGAAAAATGGGTGAGTGGCTCAAGCTCTGCTTTCTCTGGTCTTTCTTCCCCACAGGCCCTGGAAATGAGGATTTTCAGGCTCCATGGAAGCCAGCAGAGCGTGAGTGTGTGTGTGGTTGGGTTTCCCTTGAGTGTGAGTTTGGAAATCTGCTGAAAATGTAGTGAAGCCTAGGGCCTTTTCCAACACTGGTAGTGTGAAAGCATTTCACTTTTCTGTCAGTCAGAATGCTTGTGCCTCTCCGATGAGCCAAATGGATCCTAGCTCCCCATTAAATGTAGTGTGTGGAAAAGCATTTGGATTGTAGAAGAGCCAGGTCAAGCTGATTTCCATAGGCAGACATTACATGACATTTCCTGTCATGGCTCTCAGTGAATTTTCTCTAGTGCAGTCCAGTGTCATGCAACTGGGTCACCATAGTGCAAAAGGGGTCAGTACAAGGATCAGGTGAGGTGCGATGTTGTGGTTAGGTGTAGGGTTAGAATCAGGGTTATGATTTTATCTAGAAATATGATAGTGTTTATGTCAAAGCCTAGATTTAAGGTTAGGACTGATTTTCTTTTCAAGGTTATGTTAGGCCTATGTAAGTTATTAGGAATAGATCTAGGAATAAGTTTAGATGTAATTAGGGTTAGGGTTAGAACTAATGCTAAAGGTTAGGTTTAGTAGTGACATAACTTTTAGGATTGAGATAGGACTTATTGCTAGCCCAGTGGTTAGGGTTTTGGATAAACTTACAAATAGAATTAGGTACAGACCTATGTTTTGTATGTTGCATTAAGCAGGATTCGCATTAAGATTTTTTTTGGGGGGGATAGATTAATGTTTGGATTAGTGGCAGATACAGAGTCTTGCTGTATTTCTGGTTCATACTTAGTTTTCATTAGTGTTGGATTGAAGGTTATTGTTAGGATTGGTGTAAGGACTATGTGGCTTTAGAATAGAGTTAGGGTTACAATTAATGTGAGGATTAAAGCTTGGCTACATTTCGGGTTAAGATGCTGTTTTGTGTCTAGTTTTATGGTTAGGTTAGAGTCAATGGTAGGATTACTCTGCTTAGAGCTAGAGTTAACACTGGGGGAGGGCTAATGCTAGCGCTAAAGTTCTGCTAGGGTTAAGGTTAGGACACAATCTAGTGTTAGGTTTATGATTAAGGTTTGGCTACATTTGGATTTAGGTTTTGTGTTATAATTAGGGTAATGATTTGACTTCGCATTAGGGTAAAGATTCGGGTTAGCATTAGGGTTAGGTTTAGAAATACAGCTAGGGTAGGGTTCAGTATTAGTGATAGGCTTAGTTATGTCTACATCTGTGTCAGGGTTGGAGTCAGGGTGAGGGCTATGCATTATGCCTAGTTTAGGGTTAGAATACCATGTATGATTGGGACTAGAGCTAGAGCTAGTGTCAGAATTAGGGTTAGAATGATGGCAAGGATTAGGGATAATCATCATTTCTGGCTTAGGGTGTGCTGTAGGGTGTAATTAGTATTAGTGCTAGGCTGTTAGATAGGGTCTGGGTAAGGGCTATGTCTAGGTGTAGGGTTAGGTTAATGCCTGGGTTTGAATTATGTTAATATTAGTGCTGGAGCGAGATTCGGAGTAAGAGTAGAGTTATTCCAGGATTAGTGTTATGATTCAGGCTTGATTTATACTTAGTAAGATTAGGATCATGGTCATAGGAAGAGTTAGGGTTCTTGTTAGTAGCTGAGTAAGAATTATGCTGGGTCTGGCACAATAGCCTAGCAGTAAAAGTTCTTGCCTTCCATGTGCCGAGATCACATTTGGTGCCAGTTCTAATTGCAGAAGGGCCGCTTCCCATCAGCACCGTGATTGTGTTCTGGGAAAGCAATCTGGTATGGCCCAAAGCTTTGGGTTGCTGCACCCATGTGGAAGACCTGTGAGAGGCTGTGTGCTCCTGGCTTCAGATTGCTATGGCTATGGCAGTTATGGCTGCTTGTGGAGTGAATCATCAGATGGAAAATTTTCCTCTCTGTCTCTCCTGCTTTCTGTATATCTGACTTTGAAATGTAAAGAAAGAAATTATATAAAAAATGAATTATGGCAAGTTCAGATTGAATTTTTGACAAGGGTCAACTTCAGTGTTAGGATTCGGCCTACAGCGTGGCTGATGATTACAGCTGTAAAAGTCAAGAGACTGAGTTAGCATTACAGTCAGGGTTAGGCTTAGGAATAATGCTAAGGTTGGTTCTAGGTTTAGAGGTAGGTGTGGAAGGAGATTGAGGGTTAGGGTCAAGTTTAAGGCTGGGGTTTTGAGATAGAGCTTGGGTTATTTCTTGAGATGATTATTATTTTTGTTTAGGATTAATGACAACCAAATCTTAAGTCTCATCTAGCCCTAATGTGAGCACTAACCATAACCCTATCGTTAACCCTAAACTAATTCCCAATTCTAAATCTAACCCTGATTCTAAGTTGAATCCTACCCCTCGCCCAAGTTCTAACCCTTAATCCTATAATGAATCCTACTGTATCTCTGACCCCAGCACTATCCAAAGCTCAAATTCTAAATCTAACCCTAATAATTATGCCCTAATGCAAACTTTAGCCCTGCCCTAATCCTAAAGATGGGTTTACCTTGAATTAAAGCTCTAACCATAATACCAAATAAGTCTTAGATAAGGGCCCTCTTCCTGTCCTAAACCTGACACTTCCCCTGACATTAACCTTAGCTCTAACCTGAACCCTCACACTGAGTTTCAACCAACTGCAGTCCTAGCCCTGACACTAATCATAGCTCTAAATCCTTTTAGTAACTATTGCCCTAGTTCTAATGTTATCCTCTCTGTATAACCATTGAGGTATCCCTAATGTTAACCATAACATGAGCACCAATCATAGCCATAGTTGTAACTGTAGTCCTACTTTTCCTCCTAACTGAAAACCTAACCCTACTCTACCCTAAGAGTAACATCAAGTCATAGCCGTAACACTAACACTAACCTTAACCCTAAAACTAATATCCATTATCACTCTACTCCTAACTCTAGTTCTGTTTTTTTTTTTTTTTTATTACAAAGTCAGACATGCTGAGAGGAGGAGGAGAGACAGACATGAACATCTTCCGTCCCATGATTCACTCCCCAAGTGAGCTGCAACGGCCGGTGCTGTGCTGATCCAAAGCCGGGAGCCAGGAACCTCTTTCGGGTCTCCCACATGGTTGCAGGGTCTCAAGGCTTTGGGCCATCCTTGACTGCTTTCCCAGGCCACAAGCTGGGAGCTGGATGGGAAGTGGAGCTGCCGGGATTGGAACTGGCACCCATGTGGGATCCCGAGTGCATTCAAGGTGAGGACTTTAGCCACTAGTCCATGCTTCCGAGCCCTCTAGTTCTAACCTTAACTTCAACCTTAGCACTTGCCTTCACCCTAGGCCGAATGCTAACACCAGTCTTAAACCTAGTGACAATGTAGCACTCACCCAAACTTTTATACTAGCCCATACCTGACACTGTATTTCCCTAACCTTAACTATAATGCTAACCCTAATGCCAATCAAATCTCTAGCCATAATCCTAACGCTAGTCTTAACTTTTACTATAAAACTAGCCCTAATTCTAATCTTAACCCCAACATTAATACTTATCATAGATCTATGCTTTGACTTAACCCTGTGCCAAACACTAACCTTAATCCTTGTCCATCTCTACTGCTCACCCTAACCATAGTCCTGCACCAATCATGATCCCAAGATTTTTAAAACGATGTAACTCATAATCTAAATATGAACGTTCAAGCTCAACATAATGCCAAGCAGAGTCATAGCTCCAAGTGTCACACCAGACCCAAACACAACACTAAAGATTCCCTTCATCCTGAACCAGCCGGGTTCCTGAAACAAATCTTTCCTGAGGCCAGCCCTTTCTGGAACTCTAAGCCAAGCCCTAGACTTTACCTGATCATACCCCTAGACCAAATGATGACCTGATTTCTACTACTAGTACTAAGTGCATCCCTAGCTCAAACACAAATCAAACTCCTAAAGCTAACCAAAACTCCTTTTGGCTTTGTTTAATTCTATTTTTGACAATCTTGACATAGTTCATTAGAGTAAAAAGGTTCAAGGGCTACAGGACAGTGGGTAAGGCTATTATTTCCACATTCTCTTCTTTGACTGTATGTGGGGGTAAATGGGCAGGGAGATAAAGGGAGAAGTCGCACCCAGTCTCCACCGGACCCCAGGTCCCTGATGTGGGGCATGCTCAGAGGGTCCTGCTCAAGTGGGTGTTTTGTTTGTTTGTTTTTTCTCAAGTGGTTTAGAGAGTTCAACAGTCATGAATTGCTGCCAATCTTGCAACTGCAAGTACGATGAGGTCTCTGAAGCATACACTGATTGACACAGTCCATCTTCGAGTCTGCGTTTGCCCAGGTTTTCACTGCCAATACATGGCTGAGGTGGGTGATTGACTTGTTCTGTCTTCCGTCTTTTCTTGGTTAGGATTCTGAGTCCAACATTTTGATTGGGGAGGTCTCCAAAGAAATTTTGTGTGAGGTATTCCCAGTCCAGTTTCTTGAATGTACTAGCAAGTGCAGGGCCCGGCACAGCCCATCAGCCCGCTCAGCTGGTTGTTGCAGTTCCTGGGTTGGTTCTGTTTTCAGTCCCGACTTCCACTGGAACCAATGGGTGTTGCAGTCCAGCCTGATGCTGCCCAGCACAGGCTCGGCCATCACTCTTGCTTCACTCACATAACTTCTGTGGCTGTTCTGATGACAGGGAGCATTCTGATTGGCTGCATCTCAAAGACCTCACAGGACTGTGTGGCCCTATAAGCTGTCCAATCAGCAGCTGCCTGGTCATAGCAGCCCAGAATCCTGTAGCCTCAGCATTCTAGAAGAGCCATGGGGACAGCCTCCTCTGCATGGTGGAGAAAAATGGGTGAGTGGCTCAAGCTCTGCTTTCTCTGGTCTTTCTTCCCCACAGGCCCTGGGAATGAGGATTTTCAGGCTCCATGGAAGCCAGCAGAGTGTGAGTGTGTGTGGTTGGGTTTCCGTTGAGTGTGAGTTTGGAAATCCGCTGAAAATGTAGTGAAGCCTAGGGCCTTTTCAACACTGGTAGTGTGAAAGCATTTCACTTTTCTGTCAGTCAGAATGCTTGTGCCTCTCCGATGAGCCAAATGGATCCTAGCTCCCCATTAAATGTAGTATGTGGAATAGCGTTTGGATTGTAGAAGAGCCAGGTCAAGCTGATTTCCATAGGCAGACATTACATGACATTTCCTGTCATGGCTCTCAGTGAATTTTCTCTAGTGCAGTCCAGTGTCATGCAACTGGGTCACCATAGTGCAAAAGGGGTCAGTACAAGGACCAGGTGAGGTTCGATGTTGTGGTTAGGTGTAGGGTTAGAATCAGGGTTATGATTTTATCTAGAGATATGATAGTGTTTATGTCAAAGCCTAGATTTAAGGTTAGGACTGATTTTCTTTTCAAGGTTATGTTAGGCCTATGTAAGTTATTAGGAATAGATCTAGGAATAAGTTTAGATGTAATTAGGGTTAGGGTTAGAACTAATGCTAAAGGTTAGGTTTAGTAGTGACATAACTTTTAGGATTGAGATAGGACTTATTGCTAGCCCAGTGGTTAGGGTTTTGGATAAACTTACAAATAGAATTAGGTACAGACCTATGTTTTGTATGTTGCATTAAGCAGGATTCGCATTAAGATTTTTTGGGGGGGGGATAGATTAATGTTTGGATTAGTGGCAGATACAGAGTCTTGCTGTATTTCTGGTTCATACTTAGTTTTCATTAGTGTTGGATTGAAGGTTATTGTTAGGATTGGTGTAAGGACTATGTGGCTTTAGAATAGAGTTAGGGTTACAATTAATGTGAGGATTAAAGCTTGGCTACATTTCGGGTTAAGATGCTGTTTTGTGTCTAGTTTTATGGTTAGGTTAGAGTCAATGGTAGGATTACTCTGCTTAGAGCTAGAGTTAACACTGGGGGAGGGCTAATGCTAGCGCTAAAGTTCTGCTAGGGTTAAGGTTAGGGCACAATCTAGTGTTAGGTTTATGATTAAGGTTTGGCTACATTTGGATTTAGGTTTTGTGTTATAATTAGGGTAATGATTTGGCTTCGCATTAGGGTAAAGATTCGGGTTAGCATTAGGGTTAGGTTTAGAAATACAGCTAGGGTAAGGTTCAGTATTCATGATAGGCTTAGTTATGTCTACATCTGTGTCAGGGTTGGAGTCAGGGTGAGGGCTATGCATTATGCCTAGTTTAGGGTTAGAATACCATGTATGATTGGGACTAGAGCTAGAGCTAGTGTCAGAATTAGGGTTAGAATGATGGCAAGGATTAGGGATAATCATCATTTCTGGCTTAGGGTGTGCTGTAGGGTGTAATTAGTATTAGTGCTAGGCTATTAGATAGGGTCTGGGTAAGGGCTATGTCTAGGTGTAGGGTTAGGTTAATGCCTGGGTTTGAATTATGTTAATATTAGTGCTGGAGCGAGATTCGGAGTAAGAGTAGAGTTATTCCAGGATTAGTGTTATGATTCAGGCTTGATTTATACTTAGTAAGATTAGGATCATGGTCATAGGAAGAGTTAGGGTTCTTGTTAGTAGCTGAGTAAGAATTATGCTGGGTCTGGCACAATAGCCTAGCAGTAAAAGTTCTTGCCTTCCATGTGCCGAGATCACATTTGGTGCCAGTTCTAATTGCAGAAAGGCCGCTTCCCATCAGCACCGTGACTGTGTTCTGGGGAAGCAATCTGGTATGGCCCAAAGCTTTGGGTTGCTGCACCCATGTGGAAGACCTGTGAGAGGCTCTGTGCTCCTGGCTTCAGATTGCTATGGCTATGGCAGTTATGGCTGCTTGTGGAGTGAATCATCAGATGGAAAATTTTCCTCTCTGTCTCTCCTGCTTTCTGTATATCTGACTTTGAAATGTAAAGAAAGAAATTATATAAAAAATGAATTATGGCAAGTTCAGATTGAATTTTTGACAAGGGTCAACTTCAGTGTTAGGATTCGGCCTACAGAGTGGCTGATGGTTACAGCTGTAAAAGTCAAGAGACTGAGTTAGCATTACAGTCAGGGTTAGGCTTAGGAATAATGCTAAGGTTGGTTCTAGGTTTAGAGGTAGGTGTGGAAGGAGATTGAGGGTTAGGGTCAAGTTTAAGGCTGGGGCTTGAGATAGAGCTTGGGTTATTTCTTGAGATGATTATTATTTTTGTTTAGGATTAAGGACAACCAAATCTTAACTCTCATCTAGCCCTAATGTGAGCACTAACCATAACCCTATCGTTAACCCTAAACTAATTCCCAATTCTAAATCTAACCCTGATTCTAAGTCGAGTCCTACCCCTCGCCCAAGTTCTAACCCTTAATCCTATAATGAATCCTACTGTATCTCTGACCCCAGCACTATCCAAAGCTCAAATTCTAAATCTAACCCTAATAATTATGCCCTAATGCAAACTTTAGCCCTGCCCTAATCCTAAAGATGGGTTTACCTTGAATTAAAGCTCTAACCATAATACCAAATAAGTCTTAGATAAGGGCCCTCTTCCTGTCCTAAACCTGACACTTCCCCTGACATTAACCTTAGCTCTAACCTGAACCCTCACACTGAGTTTCAACCAACTGCAGTCCTAGCCCTAACACTAATCATAGCTCTAAATCCTTTTAGTAACTATTGCCCTAGTTCTAATGTTATCCTCTCTGTATAACCATTGAGGTATCCCTAATGTTAACCATAACATGAGCACCAATCATAGCCATAGTTGTAACTGTAGTCCTACTTTTCCTCCTAACTGAAAACCTAACCCTACTCTACCCTAAGAGTAACATCAAGTCATAGCCGTAACACTAACACTAACCTTAACCCTAAAACTAATATCCATTATCACTCTACTCCTAACTCTAGTTCTGTTTTTTTTTTTATTACAAAGTCAGACATGCTGAGAGGAGGAGGAGAGACAGACATGAACATCTTCCGTCCCATGATTCACTCCCCAAGTGAGCTGCAACGGCAGGTGCTGTGCTGATCCAAAGCCGGGAGCCAGGAACCTCTTTCAGGTCTCCCACATGGGTGCAGGGTCTCAAGGCTTTGGGCCATCCTTGACTGCTTTCCCAGGCCACAAGCTGGGAGCTGGATGGGAAGTGGAGCTGCCGGGATTGCAACTGGCACCCATGTGGGATCCCGAGTGCATTCAAGGTGAGGACTTTAGCCACTAGTCCATGCTTCCGAGCCCTCTAGTTCTAACCTTAACTTCAACCTCAGCACTTGCCTTCACCCTAGGCCGAATGCTAACACCAGTCTTAAACCTAGTGACAATGTAGCACTCACCCAAACTTTGATACTAGCCCATTCCTGACACTGCAGATTTCCTTAACCTTAACTGTAATGCTAACCCTAATGCCAATCAAATCTCTAGCCATAATCCTAATGCTAGTCTTAACTTTTACTGTAAAACTAGCCCTAATTCTAATCTTAACCCCAACATTAATACTTATCATAGATCTATGCTTTGACTTAACCCTATGCCAAACACTAACCTTAATCCTTGTCCATCTCTACTGCTCACCCTAACCATAGTCCTGCACCAATCATGATCCCAAGATTTTTAAAACAATGTAACTCATAATCTAAATATGAACGTTCAAGCTCAACATAATGCCAAGCAGAGTCATAGCTCCAAGTGTCACACCAGACCCAAACACAACACTAAAGATTCCCTTCATCCTGAACCAGCCGGGTTCCTGAAACAAATCTTCCCTGAGGCCAGCCCTTTCTGGAACTCTAAGCCAAGCCCTAGACTTTACCTGATCATACCCCTAGACCAAATGATGACCTGATTTCTACTACTAGTACTAAGTGCATCCCTAGCTCAAACACAAATCAAACTCCTAAAGCTAACCAAAACTCCTTTTGGCTTTGTTTAATTCTATTTTTGACAATCTTGACATAGTTCATTAGAGTAAAAAGGTTCAAGGGCTACAGGACAGTGGGTAAGGCTATTATTTCCACATTCTCTTCTTTGACTGTATGTGGGGGTAAATGGGCAGGGAGATAAAGGGAGAAGTCGCACCCAGTCTCCACCGGACCCCAGGTCCCTGATGTGGGGCATGCTCAGAGGGTCCTGCTCAAGTGGGTGTTTTGTTTGTTTGTTTTTTCTCAAGTGGTTTAGAGAGTTCAACAGTCATGAATTGCTGCCAATCTTGCAACTGCAAGTACGATGAGGTCTCTGAAGCATACACTGATTGACACAGTCCATCTTCGAGTCTGCGTTTGCCCAGGTTTTCACTGCCAATACATGGCTGAGGTGGGTGATTGACTTGTTCTGTCTTCCGTCTTTTCTTGGTTAGGATTCTGAGTCCAACATTTTGATTGGGGAGGTCTCCAAAGAAATTTTGTGTGAGGTATTCCCAGTCCAGTTTCTTGAATGTACTAGCAAGTGCAGGGCCCGGCACAGCCCATCAGCCCGCTCAGCTGGTTGTTGCAGTTCCTGGGTTGGTTCTGTTTTCAGTCCCGACTTCCACTGGAACCAATGGGTGTTGCAGTCCAGCCTGATGCTGCCCAGCACAGGCTCGGCCATCACTCTTGCTTCACTCACATAACTTCTGTGGCTGTTCTGATGACAGGGAGCATTCTGATTGGCTGCATCTCAAAGACCTCACAGGACTGTGTGGCCCTATAAGCTGTCCAATCAGCAGCTGCCTGGTCATAGCAGCCCAGAATCCTGTAGCCTCAGCATTCTAGAAGAGCCATGGGGACAGCCTCCTCTGCATGGTGGAGAAAAATGGGTGAGTGGCTCAAGCTCTGCTTTCTCTGGTCTTTCTTCCCCACAGGCCCTGGGAATGAGGATTTTCAGGCTCCATGGAAGCCAGCAGAGCGTGAGTGTGTGTGGTTGGGTTTCCCTTGAGTGTGAGTTTGGAAATCCGCTGAAAATGTAGTGAAGCCTAGGGCCTTTTCCAACACTGGTAGTGTGAAAGCATTTCACTTTTCTGTCAGTCAGAATGCTTGTGCCTCTCCGATGAGCCAAATGGATCCTAGCTCCCCATTAAATGTAGTGTGTGGAAAAGCATTTGGATTGTAGAAGAGCCAGGTCAAGCTGATTTCCATAGGCAGACATTACATGACATTTCCTGTCATGGCTCTCAGTGAATTTTCTCTAGTGCAGTCCAGTGTCATGCAACTGGGTCACCATAGTGCAAAAGGGGTCAGTACAAGGATCAGGTGAGGTTTGATGTTGTGGTTAGGTGTAGGGTTAGAATCAGGGTTATGATTTTATCTAGAAATATGATAGTGTTTATGTCAAAGCCTAGATTTAAGGTTAGGACTGATTTTCTTTTCAAGGTTATGTTAGGCCTATGTAAATTATTAGGAATAGATCTAGGAATAAGTTTAGATGTAATTAGGGTTAGGGTTAGAACTAATGCTAAAGGTTAGGTTTAGTAGTGACATAACTTTTAGGATTGAGATAGGACTTATTGCTAGCCCAGTGGTTAGGGTTTTGGATAAACTTACAAATAGAATTAGGTACAGACCTATGTTTTGTATGTTGCATTAAGCAGGATTCGCATTAAGATTTTTTGGGGGGGGATAGATTAATGTTTGGATTAGTGGCAGATACAGAGTCTTGCTGTATTTCTGGTTCATACTTAGTTTTCATTAGTGTTGGATTGAAGGTTATTGTTAGGATTGGTGTAAGGACTATGTGGCTTTAGAATAGAGTTAGGGTTACAATTAATGTGAGGATTAAAGCTTGGCTACATTTCGGGTTAAGATGCTGTTTTGTGTCTAGTTTTATGGTTAGGTTAGAGTCAATGGTAGGATTACTCTGCTTAGAGCTAGAGTTAACACTGGGGGAGGGCTAATGCTAGCGCTAAAGTTCTGCTAGGGTTAAGGTTAGGGCACAATCTAGTGTTAGGTTTATGATTAAGGTTTGGCTACATTTGGATTTAGGTTTTGTGTTATAATTAGGGTAATGATTTGGCTTCGCATTAGGGTAAAGATTCGGGTTAGCATTAGGGTTAGGTTTAGAAATACAGCTAGGGTAAGGTTCAGTATTCATGATAGGCTTAGTTATGTCTACATCTGTGTCAGGGTTGGAGTCAGGGTGAGGGCTATGCATTATGCCTAGTTTAGGGTTAGAATACCATGTATGATTGGGACTAGAGCTAGAGCTAGTGTCAGAATTAGGGTTAGAATGATGGCAAGGATTAGGGATAATCATCATTTCTGGCTTAGGGTGTGCTGTAGGGTGTAATTAGTATTAGTGCTAGGCTATTAGATAGGGTCTGGGTAAGGGCTATGTCTAGGTGTAGGGTTAGGTTAATGCCTGGGTTTGAATTATGTTAATATTAGTGCTGGAGCGAGATTCGGAGTAAGAGTAGAGTTATTCCAGGATTAGTGTTATGATTCAGGCTTGATTTATACTTAGTAAGATTAGGATCATGGTCATAGGAAGAGTTAGGGTTCTTGTTAGTAGCTGAGTAAGAATTATGCTGGGTCTGGCACAATAGCCTAGCAGTAAAAGTTCTTGCCTTCCATGTGCCGAGATCACATTTGGTGCCAGTTCTAATTGCAGAAAGGCCGCTTCCCATCAGCACCATGACTGTGTTCTGGGGAAGCAATCTGGTATGGCCCAAAGCTTTGGGTTGCTGCACCCATGTGGAAGACCTGTGAGAGGCTCTGTGCTCCTGGCTTCAGATTGCTATGGCTATGGCAGTTATGGCTGCTTGTGGAGTGAATCATCAGATGGAAAATTTTCCTCTCTGTCTCTCCTGCTTTCTGTATATCTGACTTTGAAATGTAAAGAAAGAAATTATATAAAAAATGAATTATGGCAAGTTCAGATTGAATTTTTGACAAGGGTCAACTTCAGTGTTAGGATTCGGCCTACAGAGTGGCTGATGGTTACAGCTGTAAAAGTCAAGAGACTGAGTTAGCATTACAGTCAGGGTTAGGCTTAGGAATAATGCTAAGGTTGGTTCTAGGTTTAGAGGTAGGTGTGGAAGGAGATTGAGGGTTAGGGTCAAGTTTAAGGCTGGGGCTTGAGATAGAGCTTGGGTTATTTCTTGAGATGATTATTATTTTTGTTTAGGATTAAGGACAACCAAATCTTAACTCTCATCTAGCCCTAATGTGAGCACTAACCATAACCCTATCGTTAACCCTAAACTAATTCCCAATTCTAAATCTAACCCTGATTCTAAGTCGAGTCCTACCCCTCGCCCAAGTTCTAACCCTTAATCCTATAATGAATCCTACTGTATCTCTGACCCCAGCACTATCCAAAGCTCAAATTCTAAATCTAACCCTAATAATTATGCCCTAATGCAAACTTTAGCCCTGCCCTAATCCTAAAGATGGGTTTACCTTGAATTAAAGCTCTAACCATAATACCAAATAAGTCTTAGATAAGGGCCCTCTTCCTGTCCTAAACCTGACACTTCCCCTGACATTAACCTTAGCTCTAACCTGAACCCTCACACTGAGTTTCAACCAACTGCAGTCCTAGCCCTAACACTAATCATAGCTCTAAATCCTTTTAGTAACTATTGCCCTAGTTCTAATGTTATCCTCTCTGTATAACCATTGAGGTATCCCTAATGTTAACCATAACATGAGCACCAATCATAGCCATAGTTGTAACTGTAGTCCTACTTTTCCTCCTAACTGAAAACCTAACCCTACTCTACCCTAAGAGTAACATCAAGTCATAGCCGTAACACTAACACTAACCTTAACCCTAAAACTAATATCCATTATCACTCTACTCCTAACTCTAGTTCTGTTTTTTTTTTTATTACAAAGTCAGACATGCTGAGAGGAGGAGGAGAGACAGACATGAACATCTTCCGTCCCATGATTCACTCCCCAAGTGAGCTGCAACGGCAGGTGCTGTGCTGATCCAAAGCCGGGAGCCAGGAACCTCTTTCAGGTCTCCCACATGGGTGCAGGGTCTCAAGGCTTTGGGCCATCCTTGACTGCTTTCCCAGGCCACAAGCTGGGAGCTGGATGGGAAGTGGAGCTGCCGGGATTTCAACTGGCACCCATGTGGGATCCCGAGTGCATTCAAGGTGAGGACTTTAGCCACTAGTCCATGCTTCCGAGCCCTCTAGTTCTAACCTTAACTTCAACCTCAGCACTTGCCTTCACCCTAGGCCGAATGCTAACACCAGTCTTAAACCTAGTGACAATGTAGCACTCACCCAAACTTTGATACTAGCCCATTCCTGACACTGCAGATTTCCTTAACCTTAACTGTAATGCTAACCCTAATGCCAATCAAATCTCTAGCCATAATCCTAATGCTAGTCTTAACTTTTACTGTAAAACTAGCCCTAATTCTAATCTTAACCCCAACATTAATACTTATCATAGATCTATGCTTTGACTTAACCCTGTGCCAAACACTAACCTTAATCCTTGTCCATCTCTACTGCTCACCCTAACCACAGTCCTGCACCAATCATGATCCCAAGATTTTTAAAACAATGTAACTCATAATCTAAATATGAACGTTCAAGCTCAACATAATGCCAAGCAGAGTCATAGCTCCAAGTGTCACACCAGACCCAAACACAACACTAAAGATTCCCTTCATCCTGAACCAGCCGGGTTCCTGAAACAAATCTTCCCTGAGGCCAGCCCTTTCTGGAACTCTAAGCCAAGCCCTAGACTTTACCTGATCATACCCCTAGACCAAATGATGACCTGATTTCTACTACTAGTACTAAGTGCATCCCTAGCTCAAACACAAATCAAACTCCTAAAGCTAACCAAAACTCCTTTTGGCTTTGTTTAATTCTATTTTTGACAATCTTGACATAGTTCATTAGAGTAAAAAGGTTCAAGGGCTACAGGACAGTGGGTAAGGCTATTATTTCCACATTCTCTTCTTTGACTGTATGTGGGGGTAAATGGGCAGGGAGATAAAGGGAGAAGTCGCACCCAGTCTCCACCGGACCCCAGGTCCCTGATGTGGGGCATGCTCAGAGGGTCCTGCTCAAGTGGGTGTTTTGTTTGTTTGTTTTTTCTCAAGTGGTTTAGAGAGTTCAACAGTCATGAATTGCTGCCAATCTTGCAACTGCAAGTACGATGAGGTCTCTGAAGCATACACTGATTGACACAGTCCATCTTCGAGTCTGCGTTTGCCCAGGTTTTCACTGCCAATACATGGCTGAGGTGGGTGATTGACTTGTTCTGTCTTCCGTCTTTTCTTGGTTAGGATTCTGAGTCCAACATTTTGATTGGGGAGGTCTCCAAAGAAATTTTGTGTGAGGTATTCCCAGTCCAGTTTCTTGAATGTACTAGCAAGTGCAGGGCCCGGCACAGCCCATCAGCCCGCTCAGCTGGTTGTTGCAGTTCCTGGGTTGGTTCTGTTTTCAGTCCCGACTTCCACTGGAACCAATGGGTGTTGCAGTCCAGCCTGATGCTGCCCAGCACAGGCTCGGCCATCACTCTTGCTTCACTCACATAACTTCTGTGGCTGTTCTGATGACAGGGAGCATTCTGATTGGCTGCATCTCAAAGACCTCACAGGACTGTGTGGCCCTATAAGCTGTCCAATCAGCAGCTGCCTGGTCATAGCAGCCCAGAATCCTGTAGCCTCAGCATTCTAGAAGAGCCATGGGGACAGCCTCCTCTGCATGGTGGAGAAAAATGGGTGAGTGGCTCAAGCTCTGCTTTCTCTGGTCTTTCTTCCCCACAGGCCCTGGGAATGAGGATTTTCAGGCTCCATGGAAGCCAGCAGAGCGTGAGTGTGTGTGGTTGGGTTTCCCTTGAGTGTGAGTTTGGAAATCTGCTGAAAATGTAGTGAAGCCTAGGGCCTTTTCCAACACTGGTAGTGTGAAAGCATTTCACTTTTCTGTCAGTCAGAATGCTTGTGCCTCTCCGATGAGCCAAATGGATCCTAGCTCCCCATTAAATGTAGTGTGTGGAAACGCATTTGGATTGTAGAAGAGCCAGGTCAAGCTGATTTCCATAGGCAGACATTACATGACATTTCCTGTCATGGCTCTCAGTGAATTTTCTCTAGTGCAGTCCAGTGTCATGCAACTGGGTCACCATAGTGCAAAAGGGGTCAGTACAAGGATCAGGTGAGGTGCGATGTTGTGGTTAGGTGTAGGGTTAGAATCAGGGTTATGATTTTATCTAGAAATATGATAGTGTTTAGGTCAAAGCCTAGATTTAAGGTTAGGACTGATTTTCTTTTCAAGGTTATGTTAGGCCTATGTAAATTATTAGGAATAGATCTAGGAATAAGTTTAGATGTAATTAGGGTTAGGGTTAGAACTAATGCTAAAGGTTAGGTTTAGTAGTGACATAACTTTTAGGATTGAGATAGGACTTATTGCTAGCCCAGTGGTTAGGGTTTTGGATAAACTTACAAATAGAATTAGGTACAGACCTATGTTTTGTATGTTGCATTAAGCAGGATTCGCATTAAGATTTTTTTGGGGGGGGATAGATTAATGTTTGGATTAGTGGCAGATACAGAGTCTTGCTGTATTTCTGGTTCATACTTAGTTTTCATTAGTGTTGGATTGAAGGTTATTGTTAGGATTGGTGTAAGGACTATGTGGCTTTAGAATAGAGTTAGGGTTACAATTAATGTGAGGATTAAAGCTTGGCTACATTTCGGGTTAAGATGCTGTTTTGTGTTTAGTTTTATGGTTAGGTTAGAGTCAATGGTAGGATTACTCTGCTTAGAGCTAGAGTTAATACTGGGGGAGGGCTAATGCTAGCGCTAAAGTTCTGCTAGGGTTAAGGTTAGGACACAATCTAGTGTTAGGTTTATGATTAAGGTTTGGCTACATTTGGATTTAGGTTTTGTGTTATAATTAGGGTAATGATTTGGCTTCGCATTAGGGTAAAGATTCGGGTTAGCATTAGGGTTAGGTTTAGAAATACAGCTAGGGTAAGGTTCAGTATTAATGATAGGCTTAGTTATGTCTGCATCTGTGTCAGGGTTGGAGTCAGGGTGAGGGCTATGCATTATGCCTAGTTTAGGGTTAGAATACCATGTATGATTGGGACTAGAGCTAGAGCTAGTGTCAGAATTAGGGTTAGAATGATGGCAAGGATTAGGGATAATCATCATTTCTGGCTTAGGGTGTGCTGTAGGGTGTAATTAGTATTAGTGCTAGGCTATTAGATAGGGTCTGGGTAAGGGCTATGTCTAGGTGTAGGGTTAGGTTAATGCCTGGGTTTGAATTATGTTAATATTAGTGCTGGAGCGAGATTCAGAGTAAGAGTAGAGTTATTCCAGGATTAGTGTTATGATTCAGGCTTGATTTATACTTAGTAAGATTAGGATCATGGTCATAGCAAGAGTTAGGGTTCTTGTTAGTAGCTGAGTAAGAATTATGCTGGGTCTGGCACAATAGCCTAGCAGTAAAAGTTCTTGCCTTCCATGTGCCGAGATCACATTTGGTGCCAGTTCTAATTGCAGAAGGGCCGCTTCCCATCAGCACCGTGATTGTGTTCTGGGAAAGCAATCTGGTATGGCCCAAAGCTTTGGGTTGCTGCACCCATGTGGAAGACCTGTGAGAGGCTCTGTGCTCCTGGCTTCAGATTGCTATGGCTATGGCAGTTATGGCTGCTTGTGGAGTGAATCATCAGATGGAAAATTTTCCTCTCTGTCTCTCCTGCTTTCTGTATATCTGACTTTGAAATGTAAAGAAATAAATTATATAAAAAATGAATTATGGCAAGTTCAGATTGAATTTTTGACAAGGGTCAACTTCAGTGTTAGGATTCGGCCTACAGCGTGGCTGATGATTACAGCTGTAAAAGTCAAGAGACTGAGTTAGCATTACAGTCCGGGTTAGGCTTAGGAATAATGCTAAGGTTGGTTCTAGGTTTAGAGGTAGGTGTGGAAGGAGATTGAGGGTTAGGGTCAAGTTTAAGGCTGGGGTTTTGAGATAGAGCTTGGGTTATTTCTTGAGATGATTATTATTTTTGTTTAGGATTAATGACAACCAAATCTTAAGTCTCATCTAGCCCTAATGTGAGCACTAACCATAACCCTATCGTTAACCCTAAACTAATTCCCAATTCTAAATCTAACCCTGATTCTAAGTCGAGTCCTACCCCTCGCCCAAGTTCTAACCCTTAATCCTATAATGAATCCTACTGTATCTCTGACCCCAGCACTATCCAAAGCTCAAATTCTAAATCTAACCCTAATAATTATGCCCTAATGCAAACTTTAGCCCTGCCCTAATCCTAAAGATGGGTTTACCTTGAATTAAAGCTCTAACCATAATACCAAATAAGTCTTAGATAAGGGCCCTCTTCCTGTCCTAAACCTGACACTTCCCCTGACATTAACCTTAGCTCTAACCTGAACCCTCACACTGAGTTTCAACCAACTGCAGTCCTAGCCCTAACACTAATCATAGCTCTAAATCCTTTTACTAACTATTGCCCTAGTTCTAATGTTATCCTCTCTGTATAACCATTGAGGTATCCCTAATGTTAACCATAACATGAGCACCAATCATAGCCATAGTTGTAACTGTAGTCCTACTTTTCCTCCTAACTGAAAACCTACCCCTACTCTACCCTAAGAGTAACATCAAGTCATAGCCGTAACACTAACACTAACCTTAACCCTAAAACTAATATCCATTATCACTCTACTCCTAACTCTAGTTCTGTTTTTTTTTTTATTACAAAGTCAGACATGCAGAGAGGAGGAGGAGAGACAGACATGAACATCTTCCGTCCCATGATTCACTCCCCAAGTGAGCTGCAACGGCCGGTGCTGTGCTGATCCAAAGCCGGGAGCCAGGAACCTCTTTCGGGTCTCCCACATGGGTGCAGGGTCTCAAGGCTTTGGGCCATCCTTGACTGCTTTCCCAGGCCACAAGCTGGGAGCTGGATGGGAAGTGGAGCTGCCGGGATTGCGACTGGCACCCATGTGGGATCCCGAGTGCATTCAAGGTGAGGACTTTAGCCACAAGTCCATGCTTCCGAGCCCTCTAGTTCTAACCTTAACTTCAACCTCAGCACTTGCCTTCACCCTAGGCCGAATGCTAACACCAGTCTTAAACCTAGTGACAATGTAGCACTCACCCAAACTTTGATACTAGCCCATTCCTGACACTATATTTCCCTAACCTTAACTATAATGCTTACCCTAATGCCAGTCAAATCTCTAGCCATAATCCTAACGCTAGTCTTAACTTTTACTATAAAACTAGCCCTAATTCTAATCTTAACCCCAACATTAATACTTATCATAGATCTGTGCTTTGACTTAACCCTGTGCCAAACACTAACCGTAATCCTTGTCCATCTCTGCTGCTCACCCTAACCATAGTCCTGCACCAATCATGATCCCAAGATTTTTAAAACAATGTAACTCATAATCTAAATATGAACGTTCAAGCTCAACATAATGCCAAGCAGAGTCATAGCTCCAAGTGTCACACCAGACCCAAACACAACACTAAAGATTCCCTTCATCCTGAACCAGCCGGGTTCCTGAAACAAATCTTCCCTGAGGCCAGCCCTTTCTGGAACTCTAAGCCAAGCCCTAGACTTTACCTGATCATACCCCTAGACCAAATGATGACCTGATTTCTACTACTAGTACTAAGTGCATCCCTAGCTCAAACACAAATCAAACTCCTAAAGCTAACCAAAACTCCTTTTGGCTTTGTTTAATTCTATTTTTGACAATCTTGACATAGTTCATTAGAGTAAAAAGGTTCAAGGGCTACAGGACAGTGGGTAAGGCTATTATTTCCACATTCTCTTCTTTGACTGTATGTGGGGGTAAATGGGCAGGGAGATAAAGGGAGAAGTCGCACCCAGTCTCCACCGGACCCCAGGTCCCTGATGTGGGGCATGCTCAGAGGGTCCTGCTCAAGTGGGTGTTTTGTTTGTTTGTTTTTTCTCAAGTGGTTTAGAGAGTTCAACAGTCATGAATTGCTGCCAATCTTGCAACTGCAAGTACGATGAGGTCTCTGAAGCATACACTGATTGACACAGTCCATCTTCGAGTCTGCGTTTGCCCAGGTTTTCACTGCCAATACATGGCTGAGGTGGGTGATTGACTTGTTCTGTCTTCCGTCTTTTCTTGGTTAGGATTCTGAGTCCAACATTTTGATTGGGGAGGTCTCCAAAGAAATTTTGTGTGAGGTATTCCCAGTCCAGTTTCTTGAATGTACTAGCAAGTGCAGGGCCCGGCACAGCCCATCAGCCCGCTCAGCTGGTTGTTGCAGTTCCTGGGTTGGTTCTGTTTTCAGTCCCGACTTCCACTGGAACCAATGGTTGTTGCAGTCCAGCCTGATGCTGCCCAGCACAGGCTCGGCCATCACTCTTGCTTCACTCACATAACTTCTGTGGCTGTTCTGATGACAGGGAGCATTCTGATTGGCTGCATCTCAAAGACCTCACAGGACTGTGTGGCCCTATAAGCTGTCCAATCAGCAGCTGCCTGGTCATAGCAGCCCAGAATCCTGTAGCCTCAGCATTCTAGAAGAGCCATGGGGACAGCCTCCTCTGCATGGTGGAGAAAAATGGGTGAGTGGCTCAAGCTCTGCTTTCTCTGGTCTTTCTTCCCCACAGGCCCTGGAAATGAGGATTTTCAGGCTCCATGGAAGCCAGCAGAGCGTGAGTGTGTGTGTGGTTGGGTTTCCCTTGAGTGTGAGTTTGGAAATCTGCTGAAAATGTAGTGAAGCCTAGGGCCTTTTCCAACACTGGTAGTGTGAAAACATTTCACTTTTCTGTCAGTCAGAATGCTTGTGCCTCTCCGATGAGCCAAATGGATCCTAGCTCCCCATTAAATGTAGTGTGTGGAAAAGCATTTGGATTGTAGAAGAGCCAGGTCAAGCTGATTTCCATAGGCAGACATTACATGACATTTCCTGTCATGGCTCTCAGTGAATTTTCTCTAGTGCAGTCCAGTGTCATGCAACTGGGTCACCATAGTGCAAAAGGGGTCAGTACAAGGATCAGGTGAGGTGCGATGTTGTGGTTAGGTGTAGGGTTAGAATCAGGGTTATGATTTTATCTAGAGATATGATAGTGTTTATGTCAATGCCTAGATTTAAGGTTAGGACTGATTTTCTTTTCAAGGTTATGTTAGGCCTATGTAAGTTATTAGGAATAGATCTAGGAATAAGTTTAGATGTAATTAGGGTTAGGGTTAGAACTAATGCTAAAGGTTAGGTTTAGTAGTGACATAACTTTTAGGATTGAGATAGGACTTATTGCTAGCCCAGTGGTTAGGGTTTTGGATAAACTTACAAATAGAATTAGGTACAGACCTATGTTTTGTATGTTGCATTAAGCAGGATTCGCATTAAGATTTTTTTGGGGGGGGGATAGATTAATGTTTGGATTAGTGGCAGATACAGAGTCTTGCTGTATTTCTGGTTCATACTTAGTTTTCATTAGTGTTGGATTGAAGGTTATTGTTAGGATTGGTGTAAGGACTATGTGGCTTTAGAATAGAGTTAGGGTTACAATTAATGTGAGGATTAAAGCTTGGCTACATTTCGGGTTAAGATGCTGTTTTGTGTCTAGTTTTATGGTTAGGTTAGAGTCAATGGTAGGATTACTCTGCTTAGAGCTAGAGTTAATACTGGGGGAGGGCTAATGCTAGCGCTAAAGTTCTGCTAGGGTTAAGGTTAGGACACAATCTAGTGTTAGGTTTATGATTAAGGTTTGGCTACATTTGGATTTAGGTTTTGTGTTATAATTAGGGTAATGATTTGGCTTCGCATTAGGGTAAAGATTCGGGTTAGCATTAGGGTTAGGTTTAGAAATACAGCTAGGGTAAGGTTCAGTATTAATGATAGGCTTAGTTATGTCTACATCTGTGTCAGGGTTGGAGTCAGGGTGAGGGCTATGCATTATGCCTAGTTTAGGGTTAGAATACCATGTATGATTGGGACTAGAGCTAGAGCTAGTGTCAGAATTCGGGTTAGAATGATGGCAAGGATTAGGGATAATCATCATTTCTGGCTTAGGGTGTGCTGTAGGGTGTAATTAGTATTAGTGCTAGGCTGTTAGATAGGGTCTGGGTAAGGGCTATGTCTAGGTGTAGGGTTAGGTTAATGCCTGGGTTTGAATTATGTTAATATTAGTGCTGGAGCGAGATTCGGAGTAAGAGTAGAGTTATTCCAGGATTAGTGTTATGATTCAGGCTTGATTTATACTTAGTAAGATTAGGATCATGGTCATAGGAAGAGTTAGGGTTCTTGTTAGTAGCTGAGTAAGAATTATGCTGGGTCTGGCACAATAGCCTAGCAGTAAAAGTTCTTGCCTTCCATGTGCCGAGATCACATTTGGTGCCAGTTCTAATTGCAGAAGGGCCGCTTCCCATCAGCACCGTGATTGTGTTCTGGGAAAGCAATCTGGTATGGCCCAAAGCTTTGGGTTGCTGCACCCATGTGGAAGACCTGTGAGAGGCTCTGTGCTCCTGGCTTCAGATTGCTATGGCTATGGCAGTTATGGCTGCTTGTGGAGTGAATCATCAGATGGAAAATTTTCCTCTCTGTCTCTCCTGCTTTCTGTATATCTGACTTTGAAATGTAAAGAAAGAAATTATATAAAAAATGAATTATGGCAAGTTCAGATTGAATTTTTGACAAGGGTCAACTTCAGTGTTAGGATTCGGCCTACAGCGTGGCTGATGATTACAGCTGTAAAAGTCAAGAGACTGAGTTAGCATTACAGTCCGGGTTAGGCTTAGGAATAATGCTAAGGTTGGTTCTAGGTTTAGAGGTAGGTGTGGAAGGAGATTGAGGGTTAGGGTCAAGTTTAAGGCTGGGGTTTTGAGATAGAGCTTGGGTTATTTCTTGAGATGATTATTATTTTTGTTTAGGATTAATGACAACCAAATCTTAAGTCTCATCTAGCCCTAATGTGAGCACTAACCATAACCCTATCGTTAACCCTAAACTAATTCCCAATTCTAAATCTAACCCTGATTCTAAGTCGAGTCCTACCCCTCGCCCAAGTTCTAACCCTTAATCCTATAATGAATCCTACTGTATCTCTGACCCCAGCACTATCCAAAGCTCAAATTCTAAATCTAACCCTAATAATTATGCCCTAATGCAAACTTTAGCCCTGCCCTAATCCTAAAGATGGGTTTACCTTGAATTAAAGCTCTAACCATAATACCAAATAAGTCTTAGATAAGGGCCCTCTTCCTGTCCTAAACCTGACACTTCCCCTGACATTAACCTTAGCTCTAACCTGAACCCTCACACTGAGTTTCAACCAACTGCAGTCCTAGCCCTAACACTAATCATAGCTCTAAATCCTTTTAGTAACTATTGCCCTAGTTCTAATGTTATCCTCTCTGTATAACCATTGAGGTATCCCTAATGTTAACCATAACATGAGCACCAATCATAGCCATAGTTGTAACTGTAGTCCTACTTTTCCTCCTAACTGAAAACCTACCCCTACTCTACCCTAAGAGTAACATCAAGTCATAGCCGTAACACTAACACTAACCTTAACCCTAAAACTAATATCCATTATCACTCTACTCCTAACTCTAGTTCTGTTTTTTTTTTTATTACAAAGTCAGACATGCTGAGAGGAGGAGGAGAGACAGACATGAACATCTTCCGTCCCATGATTCACTCCCCAAGTGAGCTGCAACGGCCGGTGCTGTGCTGATCCAAAGCCGGGAGCCAGGAACCTCTTTCGGGTCTCCCACATGGGTGCAGGGTCTCAAGGCTTTGGGCCATCCTTGACTGCTTTCCCAGGCCACAAGCTGGGAGCTGGATGGGAAGTGGAGCTGCCGGGATTGCGACTGGCACCCATGTGGGATCCCGAGTGCATTCAAGGTGAGGACTTTAGCCACAAGTCCATGCTTCCGAGCCCTCTAGTTCTAACCTTAACTTCAACCTCAGCACTTGCCTTCACCCTAGGCCGAATGCTAACACCAGTCTTAAACCTAGTGACAATGTAGCACTCACCCAAACTTTGATACTAGCCCATTCCTGACACTATATTTCCCTAACCTTAACTATAATGCTTACCCTAATGCCAGTCAAATCTCTAGCCATAATCCTAACGCTAGTCTTAACTTTTACTATAAAACTAGCCCTAATTCTAATCTTAACCCCAACATTAATACTTATCATAGATCTGTGCTTTGACTTAACCCTGTGCCAAACACTAACCGTAATCCTTGTCCATCTCTGCTGCTCACCCTAACCATAGTCCTGCACCAATCATGATCCCAAGATTTTTAAAACAATGTAACTCATAATCTAAATATGAACGTTCAAGCTCAACATAATGCCAAGCAGAGTCATAGCTCCAAGTGTCACACCAGACCCAAACACAACACTAAAGATTCCCTTCATCCTGAACCAGCCGGGTTCCTGAAACAAATCTTCCCTGAGGCCAGCCCTTTCTGGAACTCTAAGCCAAGCCCTAGACTTTACCTGATCATACCCCTAGACCAAATGATGACCTGATTTCTACTACTAGTACTAAGTGCATCCCTAGCTCAAACACAAATCAAACTCCTAAAGCTAACCAAAACTCCTTTTGGCTTTGTTTAATTCTATTTTTGACAATCTTGACATAGTTCATTAGAGTAAAAAGGTTCAAGGGCTACAGGACAGTGGGTAAGGCTATTATTTCCACATTCTCTTCTTTGACTGTATGTGGGGGTAAATGGGCAGGGAGATAAAGGGAGAAGTCGCACCCAGTCTCCACCGGACCCCAGGTCCCTGATGTGGGGCATGCTCAGAGGGTCCTGCTCAAGTGGGTGTTTTGTTTGTTTGTTTTTTCTCAAGTGGTTTAGAGAGTTCAACAGTCATGAATTGCTGCCAATCTTGCAACTGCAAGTACGATGAGGTCTCTGAAGCATACACTGATTGACACAGTCCATCTTCGAGTCTGCGTTTGCCCAGGTTTTCACTGCCAATACATGGCTGAGGTGGGTGATTGACTTGTTCTGTCTTCCGTCTTTTCTTGGTTAGGATTCTGAGTCCAACATTTTGATTGGGGAGGTCTCCAAAGAAATTTTGTGTGAGGTATTCCCAGTCCAGTTTCTTGAATGTACTAGCAAGTGCAGGGCCCGGCACAGCCCATCAGCCCGCTCAGCTGGTTGTTGCAGTTCCTGGGTTGGTTCTGTTTTCAGTCCCGACTTCCACTGGAACCAATGGTTGTTGCAGTCCAGCCTGATGCTGCCCAGCACAGGCTCGGCCATCACTCTTGCTTCACTCACATAACTTCTGTGGCTGTTCTGATGACAGGGAGCATTCTGATTGGCTGCATCTCAAAGACCTCACAGGACTGTGTGGCCCTATAAGCTGTCCAATCAGCAGCTGCCTGGTCATAGCAGCCCAGAATCCTGTAGCCTCAGCATTCTAGAAGAGCCATGGGGACAGCCTCCTCTGCATGGTGGAGAAAAATGGGTGAGTGGCTCAAGCTCTGCTTTCTCTGGTCTTTCTTCCCCACAGGCCCTGGAAATGAGGATTTTCAGGCTCCATGGAAGCCAGCAGAGCGTGAGTGTGTGTGTGGTTGGGTTTCCCTTGAGTGTGAGTTTGGAAATCTGCTGAAAATGTAGTGAAGCCTAGGGCCTTTTCCAACACTGGTAGTGTGAAAACATTTCACTTTTCTGTCAGTCAGAATGCTTGTGCCTCTCCGATGAGCCAAATGGATCCTAGCTCCCCATTAAATGTAGTGTGTGGAAAAGCATTTGGATTGTAGAAGAGCCAGGTCAAGCTGATTTCCATAGGCAGACATTACATGACATTTCCTGTCATGGCTCTCAGTGAATTTTCTCTAGTGCAGTCCAGTGTCATGCAACTGGGTCACCATAGTGCAAAAGGGGTCAGTACAAGGATCAGGTGAGGTGCGATGTTGTGGTTAGGTGTAGGGTTAGAATCAGGGTTATGATTTTATCTAGAGATATGATAGTGTTTATGTCAATGCCTAGATTTAAGGTTAGGACTGATTTTCTTTTCAAGGTTATGTTAGGCCTATGTAAGTTATTAGGAATAGATCTAGGAATAAGTTTAGATGTAATTAGGGTTAGGGTTAGAACTAATGCTAAAGGTTAGGTTTAGTAGTGACATAACTTTTAGGATTGAGATAGGACTTATTGCTAGCCCAGTGGTTAGGGTTTTGGATAAACTTACAAATAGAATTAGGTACAGACCTATGTTTTGTATGTTGCATTAAGCAGGATTCGCATTAAGATTTTTTTGGGGGGGGGATAGATTAATGTTTGGATTAGTGGCAGATACAGAGTCTTGCTGTATTTCTGGTTCATACTTAGTTTTCATTAGTGTTGGATTGAAGGTTATTGTTAGGATTGGTGTAAGGACTATGTGGCTTTAGAATAGAGTTAGGGTTACAATTAATGTGAGGATTAAAGCTTGGCTACATTTCGGGTTAAGATGCTGTTTTGTGTCTAGTTTTATGGTTAGGTTAGAGTCAATGGTAGGATTACTCTGCTTAGAGCTAGAGTTAATACTGGGGGAGGGCTAATGCTAGCGCTAAAGTTCTGCTAGGGTTAAGGTTAGGACACAATCTAGTGTTAGGTTTATGATTAAGGTTTGGCTACATTTGGATTTAGGTTTTGTGTTATAATTAGGGTAATGATTTGGCTTCGCATTAGGGTAAAGATTCGGGTTAGCATTAGGGTTAGGTTTAGAAATACAGCTAGGGTAAGGTTCAGTATTAATGATAGGCTTAGTTATGTCTACATCTGTGTCAGGGTTGGAGTCAGGGTGAGGGCTATGCATTATGCCTAGTTTAGGGTTAGAATACCATGTATGATTGGGACTAGAGCTAGAGCTAGTGTCAGAATTCGGGTTAGAATGATGGCAAGGATTAGGGATAATCATCATTTCTGGCTTAGGGTGTGCTGTAGGGTGTAATTAGTATTAGTGCTAGGCTGTTAGATAGGGTCTGGGTAAGGGCTATGTCTAGGTGTAGGGTTAGGTTAATGCCTGGGTTTGAATTATGTTAATATTAGTGCTGGAGCGAGATTCGGAGTAAGAGTAGAGTTATTCCAGGATTAGTGTTATGATTCAGGCTTGATTTATACTTAGTAAGATTAGGATCATGGTCATAGGAAGAGTTAGGGTTCTTGTTAGTAGCTGAGTAAGAATTATGCTGGGTCTGGCACAATAGCCTAGCAGTAAAAGTTCTTGCCTTCCATGTGCCGAGATCACATTTGGTGCCAGTTCTAATTGCAGAAGGGCCGCTTCCCATCAGCACCGTGATTGTGTTCTGGGAAAGCAATCTGGTATGGCCCAAAGCTTTGGGTTGCTGCACCCATGTGGAAGACCTGTGAGAGGCTCTGTGCTCCTGGCTTCAGATTGCTATGGCTATGGCAGTTATGGCTGCTTGTGGAGTGAATCATCAGATGGAAAATTTTCCTCTCTGTCTCTCCTGCTTTCTGTATATCTGACTTTGAAATGTAAAGAAAGAAATTATATAAAAAATGAATTATGGCAAGTTCAGATTGAATTTTTGACAAGGGTCAACTTCAGTGTTAGGATTCGGCCTACAGCGTGGCTGATGATTACAGCTGTAAAAGTCAAGAGACTGAGTTAGCATTACAGTCAGGGTTAGGCTTAGGAATAATGCTAAGGTTGGTTCTAGGTTTAGAGGTAGGTGTGGAAGGAGATTGAGGGTTAGGGTCAAGTTTAAGGCTGGGGTTTTGAGATAGAGCTTGGGTTATTTCTTGAGATTATTATTATTTTTGTTTAGGATTAAGGACAACCAAATCTTAACTCTCATCTAGCCCTAATGTGAGCACTAACCATAACCCTATCGTTAACCCTAAACTAATTCCCAATTCTAAATCTAACCCTGATTCTAAGTTGAATCCTACCCCTCGCCCAAGTTCTAACCCTTAATCCTATAATGAATCCTACTGTATCTCTGACCCCAGCACTATCCAAAGCTCAAATTCTAAATCTAACCCTAATAATTATGCCCTAATGCAAACTTTAGCCCTGCCCTAATCCTAAAGATGGGTTTACCTTGAATTAAAGCTCTAACCATAATACCAAATAAGTCTTAGATAAGGGCGCTCTTCCTGTCCTAAACCTGACACTTCCCCTGACATTAACCTTAGCTCTAACCTGAACCCTCACACTGAGTTTCAACCAACTGCAGTCCTAGCCCTGACACTAATCATAGCTCTAAATCCTTTTACTAACTATTGCCCTAGTTCTAATGTTATCCTCTCTGTATAACCATTGAGGTATCCCTAATGTTAACCATAACATGAGCACCAATCATAGCCATAGTTGTAACTGTAGTCCTACTTTTCCTCCTAACTGAAAACCTAACCCTACTCTACCCTAAGAGTAACATCAAGTCATAGCCGTAACACTAACACTAACCTTAACCCTAAAACTAATATCCATTATCACTCTACTCCTAACTCTAGTTCTGTTTTTTTTTTTTTTATTACAAAGTCAGACATGCTGAGAGGAGGAGGAGAGACAGACATGAACATCTTCCGTCCCATGATTCACTCCCCAAGTGAGCTGCAACGGCCGGTGCTGTGCTGATCCAAAGCCGGGAGCCAGGAACCTCTTTCGGGTCTCCCACATGGTTGCAGGGTCTCAAGGCTTTGGGCCATCCTTGACTGCTTTCCCAGGCCACAAGCTGGGAGCTGGATGGGAAGTGGAGCTGCCGGGATTGGAACTGGCACCCATGTGGGATCCCGAGTGCATTCAAGGTGAGGACTTTAGCCACTAGTCCATGCTTCCGAGCCCTCTAGTTCTAACCTTAACTTCAACCTTAGCACTTGCCTTCACCCTAGGCCGAATGCTAACACCAGTCTTAAACCTAGTGACAATGTAGCACTCACCCAAACTTTTATACTAGCCCATACCTGACACTGTATTTCCCTAACCTTAACTATAATGCTAACCCTAATGCCAGTCAAATCTCTAGCCATAATCCTAACGCTAGTCTTAACTTTTACTATAAAACTAGCCCTAATTCTAATCTTAACCCCAACATTAATACTTATCATAGATCTATGCTTTGACTTAACCCTGTGCCAAACACTAACCTTAATCCTTGTCCATCTCTACTGCTCACCCTAGCCATAGTCCTGCACCAATCATGATCCCAAGATTTTTAAAACGATGTAACTCATAATCTAAATATGAACGTTCAAGCTCAACATAATGCCAAGCAGAGTCATAGCTCCAAGTGTCACACCAGACCCAAACACAACACTAAAGATTCCCTTCATCCTGAACCAGCCGGGTTCCTGAAACAAATCTTCCCTGAGGCCAGCCCTTTCTGGAACTCTAAGCCAAGCCCTAGACTTTACCTGATCATACCCCTAGACCAAATGATGACCTGATTTCTACTACTAGTACTAAGTGCATCCCTAGCTCAAACACAAATCAAACTCCTAAAGCTAACCAAAACTCCTTTTGGCTTTGTTTAATTCTATTTTTGACAATCTTGACATAGTTCATTAGAGTAAAAAGGTTCAAGGGCTACAGGACAGTGGGTAAGGCTATTATTTCCACATTCTCTTCTTTGACTGTATGTGGGGGTAAATGGGCAGGGAGATAAAGGGAGAAGTCGCACCCAGTCTCCACCGGACCCCAGGTCCCTGATGTGGGGCATGCTCAGAGGGTCCTGCTCAAGTGGGTGTTTTGTTTGTTTGTTTTTTCTCAAGTGGTTTAGAGAGTTCAACAGTCATGAATTGCTGCCAATCTTGCAACTGCAAGTACGATGAGGTCTCTGAAGCATACACTGATTGACACAGTCCATCTTCGAGTCTGCGTTTGCCCAGGTTTTCACTGCCAATGCATGGCTGAGGTGGGTGATTGACTTGTTCTGTCTTCCGTCTTTTCTTGGTTAGGATTCTGAGTCCAACATTTTGATTGGGGAGGTCTCCAAAGAAATTTTGTGTGAGGTATTCCCAGTCCAGTTTCTTGAATGTACTAGCAAGTGCAGGGCCCGGCACAGCCCATCAGCCCGCTCAGCTGGTTGTTGCAGTTCCTGGGTTGGTTCTGTTTTCAGTCCCGACTTCCACTGGAACCAATGGGTGTTGCAGTCCAGCCTGATGCTGCCCAGCACAGGCTCGGCCATCACTCTTGCTTCACTCACATAACTTCTGTGGCTGTTCTGATGACAGGGAGCATTCTGATTGGCTGCATCTCAAAGACCTCACAGGACTGTGTGGCCCTATAAGCTGTCCAATCAGCAGCTGCCTGGTCATAGCAGCCCAGAATCCTGTAGCCTCAGCATTCTAGAAGAGCCATGGGGACAGCCTCCTCTGCATGGTGGAGAAAAATGGGTGAGTGGCTCAAGCTCTGCTTTCTCTGGTCTTTCTTCCCCACAGGCCCTGGGAATGAGGATTTTCAGGCTCCATGGAAGCCAGCAGAGTGTGAGTGTGTGTGGTTGGGTTTCCGTTGAGTGTGAGTTTGGAAATCCGCTGAAAATGTAGTGAAGCCTAGGGCCTTTTCAACACTGGTAGTGTGAAAGCATTTCACTTTTCTGTCAGTCAGAATGCTTGTGCCTCTCCGATGAGCCAAATGGATCCTAGCTCCCCATTAAATGTAGTATGTGGAATAGCGTTTGGATTGTAGAAGAGCCAGGTCAAGCTGATTTCCATAGGCAGACATTACATGACATTTCCTGTCATGGCTCTCAGTGAATTTTCTCTAGTGCAGTCCAGTGTCATGCAACTGGGTCACCATAGTGCAAAAGGGGTCAGTACAAGGACCAGGTGAGGTTCGATGTTGTGGTTAGGTGGAGGGTTAGAATCAGGGTTATGATTTTATCTAGAGATATGATAGTGTTTATGTCAAAGCCTAGATTTAAGGTTAGGACTGATTTTCTTTTCAAGGTTATGTTAGGCCTATGTAAGTTATTAGGAATAGATCTAGGAATAAGTTTAGATGTAATTAGGGTTAGGGTTAGAACTAATGCTAAAGGTTAGGTTTAGTAGTGACATAACTTTTAGGATTGAGATAGGACTTAATGCTAGCCCAGTGGTTAGGGTTTTGGATAAACTTACAAATAGAATTAGGTACAGACCTATGTTTTGTATGTTGCATTAAGCAGGATTCGCATTAAGATTTTTTTGGGGGGGATAGATTAATGTTTGGATTAGTGGCAGATACAGAGTCTTGCTGTATTTCTGGTTCATACTTAGTTTTCATTAGTGTTGGATTGAAGGTTATTGTTAGGATTGGTGTAAGGACTATGTGGCTTTAGAATAGAGTTAGGGTTACAATTAATGTGAGGATTAAAGCTTGGCTACATTTCGGGTTAAGATGCTGTTTTGTGTCTAGTTTTATGGTTAGGTTAGAGTCAATGGTAGGATTACTCTGCTTAGAGCTAGAGTTAACACTGGGGGAGGGCTAATGCTAGCGCTAAAGTTCTGCTAGGGTTAAGGTTAGGGCACAATCTAGTGTTAGGTTTATGATTAAGGTTTGGCTACATTTGGATTTAGGTTTTGTGTTATAATTAGGGTAATGATTTGGCTTCGCATTAGGGTAAAGATTCGGGTTAGCATTAGGGTTAGGTTTAGAAATACAGCTAGGGTAAGGTTCAGTATTCATGATAGGCTTAGTTATGTCTACATCTGTGTCAGGGTTGGAGTCAGGGTGAGGGCTATGCATTATGCCTAGTTTAGGGTTAGAATACCATGTATGATTGGGACTAGAGCTAGAGCTAGTGTCAGAATTAGGGTTAGAATGATGGCAAGGATTAGGGATAATCATCATTTCTGGCTTAGGGTGTGCTGTAGGGTGTAATTAGTATTAGTGCTAGGCTATTAGATAGGGTCTGGGTAAGGGCTATGTCTAGGTGTAGGGTTAGGTTAATGCCTGGGTTTGAATTATGTTAATATTAGTGCTGGAGCGAGATTCGGAGTAAGAGTAGAGTTATTCCAGGATTAGTGTTATGATTCAGGCTTGATTTATACTTAGTAAGATTAGGATCATGGTCATAGGAAGAGTTAGGGTTCTTGTTAGTAGCTGAGTAAGAATTATGCTGGGTCTGGCACAATAGCCTAGCAGTAAAAGTTCTTGCCTTCCATGTGCCGAGATCACATTTGGTGCCAGTTCTAATTGCAGAAAGGCCGCTTCCCATCAGCACCGTGACTGTGTTCTGGGGAAGCAATCTGGTATGGCCCAAAGCTTTGGGTTGCTGCACCCATGTGGAAGACCTGTGAGAGGCTCTGTGCTCCTGGCTTCAGATTGCTATGGCTATGGCAGTTATGGCTGCTTGTGGAGTGAATCATCAGATGGAAAATTTTCCTCTCTGTCTCTCCTGCTTTCTGTATATCTGACTTTGAAATGTAAAGAAAGAAATTATATAAAAAATGAATTATGGCAAGTTCAGATTGAATTTTTGACAAGGGTCAACTTCAGTGTTAGGATTCGGCCTACAGAGTGGCTGATGGTTACAGCTGTAAAAGTCAAGAGACTGAGTTAGCATTACAGTCAGGGTTAGGCTTAGGAATAATGCTAAGGTTGGTTCTAGGTTTAGAGGTAGGTGTGGAAGGAGATTGAGGGTTAGGGTCAAGTTTAAGGCTGGGGCTTGAGATAGAGCTTGGGTTATTTCTTGAGATGATTATTATTTTTGTTTAGGATTAAGGACAACCAAATCTTAACTCTCATCTAGCCCTAATGTGAGCACTAACCATAACCCTATCGTTAACCCTAAACTAATTCCGAATTCTAAATCTAACCCTGATTCTAAGTCGAGTCCTACCCCTCGCCCAAGTTCTAACCCTTAATCCTATAATGAATCCTACTGTATCTCTGACCCCAGCACTATCCAAAGCTCAAATTCTAAATCTAACCCTAATAATTATGCCCTAATGCAAGCTTTAGCCCTGCCCTAATCCTAAAGATGGGTTTACCTTGAATTAAAGCTCTAACCATAATACCAAATAAGTCTTAGATAAGGGCCCTCTTCCTGTCCTAAACCTGACACTTCCCCTGACATTAACCTTAGCTCTAACCTGAACCCTCACACTGAGTTTCAACCAACTGCAGTCCTAGCCCTAACACTAATCATAGCTCTAAATCCTTTTAGTAACTATTGCCCTAGTTCTAATGTTATCCTCTCTGTATAACCATTGAGGTATCCCTAATGTTAACCATAACATGAGCACCAATCATAGCCATAGTTGTAACTGTAGTCCTACTTTTCCTCCTAACTGAAAACCTAACCCTACTCTACCCTAAGAGTAACATCAAGTCATAGCCGTAACACTAACACTAACCTTAACCCTAAAACTAATATCCATTATCACTCTACTCCTAACTCTAGTTCTGTTTTTTTTTTTATTACAAAGTCAGACATGCTGAGAGGAGGAGGAGAGACAGACATGAACATCTTCCGTCCCATGATTCACTCCCCAAGTGAGCTGCAACGGCAGGTGCTGTGCTGATCCAAAGCCGGGAGCCAGGAACCTCTTTCAGGTCTCCCACATGGGTGCAGGGTCTCAAGGCTTTGGGCCATCCTTGACTGCTTTCCCAGGCCACAAGCTGGGAGCTGGATGGGAAGTGGAGCTGCCGGGATTGGAACTGGCACCCATGTGGGATCCCGAGTGCATTCAAGGTGAGGACTTTAGCCACTAGTCCATGCTTCCGAGCCCTCTAGTTCTAACCTTAACTTCAACCTCAGCACTTGCCTTCACCCTAGGCCGAATGCTAACACCAGTCTTAAACCTAGTGACAATGTAGCACTCACCCAAACTTTGATACTAGCCCATTCCTGACACTGCAGATTTCCTTAACCTTAACTGTAATGCTAACCCTAATGCCAATCAAATCTCTAGCCATAATCCTAACGCTAGTCTTAACTTTTACTGTAAAACTAGCCCTAATTCTAATCTTAACCCCAACATTAATACTTATCATAGATCTATGCTTTGACTTAACCCTATGCCAAACACTAACCTTAATCCTTGTCCATCTCTACTGCTCACCCTAACCAGAGTCCTGCACCAATCATGATCCCAAGATTTTTAAAACAATGTAACTCATAATCTAAATATGAACGTTCAAGCTCAACATAATGCCAAGCAGAGTCATAGCTCCAAGTGTCACACCAGACCCAAACACAACACTAAAGATTCCCTTCATCCTGAACCAGCCGGGTTCCTGAAACAAATCTTCCCTGAGGCCAGCCCTTTCTGTAACTCTAAGCCAAGCCCTAGACTTTACCTGATCATACCCCTAGACCAAATGATGACCTGATTTCTACTACTAGTACTAAGTGCATCCCTAGCTCAAACACAAATCAAACTCCTAAAGCTAACCAAAACTCCTTTTGGCTTTGTTTAATTCTATTTTTGACAATCTTGACATAGTTCATTAGAGTAAAAAGGTTCAAGGGCTACAGGACAGTGGGTAAGGCTATTATTTCCACATTCTCTTCTTTGACTGTATGTGGGGGTAAATGGGCAGGGAGATAAAGGGAGAAGTCGCACCCAGTCTCCACCGGACCCCAGGTCCCTGATGTGGGGCATGCTCAGAGGGTCCTGCTCAAGTGGGTGTTTTGTTTGTTTGTTTTTTCTCAAGTGGTTTAGAGAGTTCAACAGTCATGAATTGCTGCCAATCTTGCAACTGCAAGTACGATGAGGTCTCTGAAGCATACACTGATTGACACAGTCCATCTTCGAGTCTGCGTTTGCCCAGGTTTTCACTGCCAATGCATGGCTGAGGTGGGTGATTGACTTGTTCTGTCTTCCGTCTTTTCTTGGTTAGGATTCTGAGTCCAACATTTTGATTGGGGAGGTCTCCAAAGAAATTTTGTGTGAGGTATTCCCAGTCCAGTTTCTTGAATGTACTAGCAAGTGCAGGGCCCGGCACAGCCCATCAGCCCGCTCAGCTGGTTGTTGCAGTTCCTGGGTTGGTTCTGTTTTCAGTCCCGACTTCCACTGGAACCAATGGGTGTTGCAGTCCAGCCTGATGCTGCCCAGCACAGGCTCGGCCATCACTCTTGCTTCACTCACATAACTTCTGTGGCTGTTCTGATGACAGGGAGCATTCTGATTGGCTGCATCTCAAAGACCTCACAGGACTGTGTGGCCCTATAAGCTGTCCAATCAGCAGCTGCCTGGTCATAGCAGCCCAGAATCCTGTAGCCTCAGCATTCTAGAAGAGCCATGGGGACAGCCTCCTCTGCATGGTGGAGAAAAATGGGTGAGTGGCTCAAGCTCTGCTTTCTCTGGTCTTTCTTCCCCACAGGCCCTGGGAATGAGGATTTTCAGGCTCCATGGAAGCCAGCAGAGCGTGAGTGTGTGTGGTTGGGTTTCCCTTGAGTGTGAGTTTGGAAATCTGCTGAAAATGTAGTGAAGCCTAGGGCCTTTTCCAACACTGGTAGTGTGAAAGCATTTCACTTTTCTGTCAGTCAGAATGCTTGTGCCTCTCCGATGAGCCAAATGGATCCTAGCTCCCCATTAAATGTAGTGTGTGGAAACGCATTTGGATTGTAGAAGAGCCAGGTCAAGCTGATTTCCATAGGCAGACATTACATGACATTTCCTGTCATGGCTCTCAGTGAATTTTCTCTAGTGCAGTCCAGTGTCATGCAACTGGGTCACCATAGTGCAAAAGGGGTCAGTACAAGGATCAGGTGAGGTTTGATGTTGTGGTTAGGTGTAGGGTTAGAATCAGGGTTATGATTTTATCTAGAAATATGATAGTGTTTATGTCAAAGCCTAGATTTAAGGTTAGGACTGATTTTCTTTTCAAGGTTATGTTAGGCCTATGTAAATTATTAGGAATAGATCTAGGAATAAGTTTAGATGTAATTAGGGTTAGGGTTAGAACTAATGCTAAAGGTTAGGTTTAGTAGTGACATAACTTTTAGGATTGAGATAGGACTTATTGCTAGCCCAGTGGTTAGGGTTTTGGATAAACTTACAAATAGAATTAGGTACAGACCTATGTTTTGTATGTTGCATTAAGCAGGATTCGCATTAAGATTTTTTGGGGGGGGGATAGATTAATGTTTGGATTAGTGGCAGATACAGAGTCTTGCTGTATTTCTGGTTCATACTTAGTTTTCATTAGTGTTGGATTGAAGGTTATTGTTAGGATTGGTGTAAGGACTATGTGGCTTTAGAATAGAGTTAGGGTTACAATTAATGTGAGGATTAAAGCTTGGCTACATTTCGGGTTAAGATGCTGTTTTGTGTTTAGTTTTATGGTTAGGTTAGAGTCAATGGTAGGATTACTCTGCTTAGAGCTAGAGTTAATACTGGGGGAGGGCTAATGCTAGCGCTAAAGTTCTGCTAGGGTTAAGGTTAGGACACAATCTAGTGTTAGGTTTATGATTAAGGTTTGGCTACATTTGGATTTAGGTTTTGTGTTATAATTAGGGTAATGATTTGGCTTCGCATTAGGGTAAAGATTCGGGTTAGCATTAGGGTTAGGTTTAGAAATACAGCTAGGGTAAGGTTCAGTATTAATGATAGGCTTAGTTATGTCTGCATCTGTGTCAGGGTTGGAGTCAGGGTGAGGGCTATGCATTATGCCTAGTTTAGGGTTAGAATACCATGTATGATTGGGACTAGAGCTAGAGCTAGTGTCAGAATTAGGGTTAGAATGATGGCAAGGATTAGGGATAATCATCATTTCTGGCTTAGGGTGTGCTGTAGGGTGTAATTAGTATTAGTGCTAGGCTATTAGATAGGGTCTGGGTAAGGGCTATGTCTAGGTGTAGGGTTAGGTTAATGCCTGGGTTTGAATTATGTTAATATTAGTGCTGGAGCGAGATTCGGAGTAAGAGTAGAGTTATTCCAGGATTAGTGTTATGATTCAGGCTTGATTTATACTTAGTAAGATTAGGATCATGGTCATAGGAAGAGTTAGGGTTCTTGTTAGTAGCTGAGTAAGAATTATGCTGGGTCTGGCACAATAGCCTAGCAGTAAAAGTTCTTGCCTTCCATGTGCCGAGATCACATTTGGTGCCAGTTCTAATTGCAGAAGGGCCGCTTCCCATCAGCACCGTGACTGTGTTCTGGGGAAGCAATCTGGTATGGCCCAAAGCTTTGGGTTGCTGCACCCATGTGGAAGACCTGTGAGAGGCTCTGTGCTCCTGGCTTCAGATTGCTATGGCTATGGCAGTTATGGCTGCTTGTGGAGTGAATCATCAGATGGAAAATTTTCCTCTCTGTCTCTCCTGCTTTCTGTATATCTGACTTTGAAATGTAAAGAAAGAAATTATATAAAAAATGAATTATGGCAAGTTCAGATTGAATTTTTGACAAGGGTCAACTTCAGTGTTAGGATTCGGCCTACAGCGTGGCTGATGATTACAGCTGTAAAAGTCAAGAGACTGAGTTAGCATTACAGTCCGGGTTAGGCTTAGGAATAATGCTAAGGTTGGTTCTAGGTTTAGAGGTAGGTGTGGAAGGAGATTGAGGGTTAGGGTCAAGTTTAAGGCTGGGGTTTTGAGATAGAGCTTGGGTTATTTCTTGAGATGATTATTATTTTTGTTTAGGATTAAGGACAACCAAATCTTAACTCTCATCTAGCCCTAATGTGAGCACTAACCATAACCCTATCGTTAACCCTAAACTAATTCCCAATTCTAAATCTAACCCTGATTCTAAGTCGAGTCCTACCCCTCGCCCAAGTTCTAACCCTTAATCCTATAATGAATCCTACTGTATCTCTGACCCCAGCACTATCCAAAGCTCAAATTCTAAATCTAACCCTAATAATTATGCCCTAATGCAAACTTTAGCCCTGCCCTAATCCTAAAGATGGGTTTACCTTGAATTAAAGCTCTAACCATAATACCAAATAAGTCTTAGATAAGGGCCCTCTTCCTGTCCTAAACCTGACACTTCCCCTGACATTAACCTTAGCTCTAACCTGAACCCTCACACTGAGTTTCAACCAACTGCAGTCCTAGCCCTGACACTAATCATAGCTCTAAATCCTTTTACTAACTATTGCCCTAGTTCTAATGTTATCCTCTCTGTATAACCATTGAGGTATCCCTAATGTTAACCATAACATGAGCACCAATCATAGCCATAGTTGTAACTGTAGTCCTACTTTTCCTCCTAACTGAAAACCTAACCCTACTCTACCCTAAGAGTAACATCAAGTCATAGCCGTAACACTAACACTAACCTTAACCCTAAAACTAATATCCATTATCACTCTACTCCTAACTCTAGTTCTGTTTTTTTTTTTATTACAAAGTCAGACATGCTGAGAGGAGGAGGAGAGACAGACATGAACATCTTCCGTCCCATGATTCACTCCCCAAGTGAGCTGCAACGGCAGGTGCTGTGCTGATCCAAAGCCGGGAGCCAGGAACCTCTTTCAGGTCTCCCACATGGGTGCAGGGTCTCAAGGCTTTGGGCCATCCTTGACTGCTTTCCCAGGCCACAAGCTGGGAGCTGGATGGGAAGTGGAGCTGCCGGGATTGCAACTGGCACCCATGTGGGATCCCGAGTGCATTCAAGGTGAGGACTTTAGCCACTAGTCCATGCTTCCGAGCCCTCTAGTTCTAACCTTAACTTCAACCTCAGCACTTGCCTTCACCCTAGGCCGAATGCTAACACCAGTCTTAAACCTAGTGACAATGTAGCACTCACCCAAACTTTGATACTAGCCCATTCCTGACACTGCAGATTTCCTTAACCTTAACTGTAATGCTAACCCTAATGCCAATCAAATCTCTAGCCATAATCCTAACGCTAGTCTTAACTTTTACTGTAAAACTAGCCCTAATTCTAATCTTAACCCCAACATTAATACTTATCATAGATCTATGCTTTGACTTAACCCTATGCCAAACACTAACCTTAATCCTTGTCCATCTCTACTGCTCACCCTAACCAGAGTCCTGCACCAATCATGATCCCAAGATTTTTAAAACAATGTAACTCATAATCTAAATATGAACGTTCAAGCTCAACATAATGCCAAGCAGAGTCATAGCTCCAAGTGTCACACCAGACCCAAACACAACACTAAAGATTCCCTTCATCCTGAACCAGCCGGGTTCCTGAAACAAATCTTCCCTGAGGCCAGCCCTTTCTGTAACTCTAAGCCAAGCCCTAGACTTTACCTGATCATACCCCTAGACCAAATGATGACCTGATTTCTACTACTAGTACTAAGTGCATCCCTAGCTCAAACACAAATCAAACTCCTAAAGCTAACCAAAACTCCTTTTGGCTTTGTTTAATTCTATTTTTGACAATCTTGACATAGTTCATTAGAGTAAAAAGGTTCAAGGGCTACAGGACAGTGGGTAAGGCTATTATTTCCACATTCTCTTCTTTGACTGTATGTGGGGGTAAATGGGCAGGGAGATAAAGGGAGAAGTCGCACCCAGTCTCCACCGGACCCCAGGTCCCTGATGTGGGGCATGCTCAGAGGGTCCTGCTCAAGTGGGTGTTTTGTTTGTTTGTTTTTTCTCAAGTGGTTTAGAGAGTTCAACAGTCATGAATTGCTGCCAATCTTGCAACTGCAAGTACGATGAGGTCTCTGAAGCATACACTGATTGACACAGTCCATCTTCGAGTCTGCGTTTGCCCAGGTTTTCACTGCCAATGCATGGCTGAGGTGGGTGATTGACTTGTTCTGTCTTCCGTCTTTTCTTGGTTAGGATTCTGAGTCCAACATTTTGATTGGGGAGGTCTCCAAAGAAATTTTGTGTGAGGTATTCCCAGTCCAGTTTCTTGAATGTACTAGCAAGTGCAGGGCCCGGCACAGCCCATCAGCCCGCTCAGCTGGTTGTTGCAGTTCCTGGGTTGGTTCTGTTTTCAGTCCCGACTTCCACTGGAACCAATGGGTGTTGCAGTCCAGCCTGATGCTGCCCAGCACAGGCTCGGCCATCACTCTTGCTTCACTCACATAACTTCTGTGGCTGTTCTGATGACAGGGAGCATTCTGATTGGCTGCATCTCAAAGACCTCACAGGACTGTGTGGCCCTATAAGCTGTCCAATCAGCAGCTGCCTGGTCATAGCAGCCCAGAATCCTGTAGCCTCAGCATTCTAGAAGAGCCATGGGGACAGCCTCCTCTGCATGGTGGAGAAAAATGGGTGAGTGGCTCAAGCTCTGCTTTCTCTGGTCTTTCTTCCCCACAGGCCCTGGGAATGAGGATTTTCAGGCTCCATGGAAGCCAGCAGAGTGTGAGTGTGTGTGGTTGGGTTTCCGTTGAGTGTGAGTTTGGAAATCCGCTGAAAATGTAGTGAAGCCTAGGGCCTTTTCAACACTGGTAGTGTGAAAGCATTTCACTTTTCTGTCAGTCAGAATGCTTGTGCCTCTCCGATGAGCCAAATGGATCCTAGCTCCCCATTAAATGTAGTATGTGGAATAGCGTTTGGATTGTAGAAGAGCCAGGTCAAGCTGATTTCCATAGGCAGACATTACATGACATTTCCTGTCATGGCTCTCAGTGAATTTTCTCTAGTGCAGTCCAGTGTCATGCAACTGGGTCACCATAGTGCAAAAGGGGTCAGTACAAGGACCAGGTGAGGTTCGATGTTGTGGTTAGGTGGAGGGTTAGAATCAGGGTTATGATTTTATCTAGAGATATGATAGTGTTTATGTCAAAGCCTAGATTTAAGGTTAGGACTGATTTTCTTTTCAAGGTTATGTTAGGCCTATGTAAGTTATTAGGAATAGATCTAGGAATAAGTTTAGATGTAATTAGGGTTAGGGTTAGAACTAATGCTAAAGGTTAGGTTTAGTAGTGACATAACTTTTAGGATTGAGATAGGACTTAATGCTAGCCCAGTGGTTAGGGTTTTGGATAAACTTACAAATAGAATTAGGTACAGACCTATGTTTTGTATGTTGCATTAAGCAGGATTCGCATTAAGATTTTTTGGGGGGGGATAGATTAATGTTTGGATTAGTGGCAGATACAGAGTCTTGCTGTATTTCTGGTTCATACTTAGTTTTCATTAGTGTTGGATTGAAGGTTATTGTTAGGATTGGTGTAAGGACTATGTGGCTTTAGAATAGAGTTAGGGTTACAATTAATGTGAGGATTAAAGCTTGGCTACATTTCGGGTTAAGATGCTGTTTTGTGTCTAGTTTTATGGTTAGGTTAGAGTCAATGGTAGGATTACTCTGCTTAGAGCTAGAGTTAACACTGGGGGAGGGCTAATGCTAGCGCTAAAGTTCTGCTAGGGTTAAGGTTAGGGCACAATCTAGTGTTAGGTTTATGATTAAGGTTTGGCTACATTTGGATTTAGGTTTTGTGTTATAATTAGGGTAATGATTTGGCTTCGCATTAGGGTAAAGATTCGGGTTAGCATTAGGGTTAGGTTTAGAAATACAGCTAGGGTAAGGTTCAGTATTCATGATAGGCTTAGTTATGTCTACATCTGTGTCAGGGTTGGAGTCAGGGTGAGGGCTATGCATTATGCCTAGTTTAGGGTTAGAATACCATGTATGATTGGGACTAGAGCTAGAGCTAGTGTCAGAATTAGGGTTAGAATGATGGCAAGGATTAGGGATAATCATCATTTCTGGCTTAGGGTGTGCTGTAGGGTGTAATTAGTATTAGTGCTAGGCTATTAGATAGGGTCTGGGTAAGGGCTATGTCTAGGTGTAGGGTTAGGTTAATGCCTGGGTTTGAATTATGTTAATATTAGTGCTGGAGCGAGATTCGGAGTAAGAGTAGAGTTATTCCAGGATTAGTGTTATGATTCAGGCTTGATTTATACTTAGTAAGATTAGGATCATGGTCATAGGAAGAGTTAGGGTTCTTGTTAGTAGCTGAGTAAGAATTATGCTGGGTCTGGCACAATAGCCTAGCAGTAAAAGTTCTTGCCTTCCATGTGCCGAGATCACATTTGGTGCCAGTTCTAATTGCAGAAAGGCCGCTTCCCATCAGCACCGTGACTGTGTTCTGGGGAAGCAATCTGGTATGGCCCAAAGCTTTGGGTTGCTGCACCCATGTGGAAGACCTGTGAGAGGCTCTGTGCTCCTGGCTTCAGATTGCTATGGCTATGGCAGTTATGGCTGCTTGTGGAGTGAATCATCAGATGGAAAATTTTCCTCTCTGTCTCTCCTGCTTTCTGTATATCTGACTTTGAAATGTAAAGAAAGAAATTATATAAAAAATGAATTATGGCAAGTTCAGATTGAATTTTTGACAAGGGTCAACTTCAGTGTTAGGATTCGGCCTACAGAGTGGCTGATGGTTACAGCTGTAAAAGTCAAGAGACTGAGTTAGCATTACAGTCAGGGTTAGGCTTAGGAATAATGCTAAGGTTGGTTCTAGGTTTAGAGGTAGGTGTGGAAGGAGATTGAGGGTTAGGGTCAAGTTTAAGGCTGGGGCTTGAGATAGAGCTTGGGTTATTTCTTGAGATGATTATTATTTTTGTTTAGGATTAAGGACAACCAAATCTTAACTCTCATCTAGCCCTAATGTGAGCACTAACCATAACCCTATCGTTAACCCTAAACTAATTCCGAATTCTAAATCTAACCCTGATTCTAAGTCGAGTCCTACCCCTCGCCCAAGTTCTAACCCTTAATCCTATAATGAATCCTACTGTATCTCTGACCCCAGCACTATCCAAAGCTCAAATTCTAAATCTAACCCTAATAATTATGCCCTAATGCAAGCTTTAGCCCTGCCCTAATCCTAAAGATGGGTTTACCTTGAATTAAAGCTCTAACCATAATACCAAATAAGTCTTAGATAAGGGCCCTCTTCCTGTCCTAAACCTGACACTTCCCCTGACATTAACCTTAGCTCTAACCTGAACCCTCACACTGAGTTTCAACCAACTGCAGTCCTAGCCCTAACACTAATCATAGCTCTAAATCCTTTTAGTAACTATTGCCCTAGTTCTAATGTTATCCTCTCTGTATAACCATTGAGGTATCCCTAATGTTAACCATAACATGAGCACCAATCATAGCCATAGTTGTAACTGTAGTCCTACTTTTCCTCCTAACTGAAAACCTAACCCTACTCTACCCTAAGAGTAACATCAAGTCATAGCCGTAACACTAACACTAACCTTAACCCTAAAACTAATATCCATTATCACTCTACTCCTAACTCTAGTTCTGTTTTTTTTTTTATTACAAAGTCAGACATGCTGAGAGGAGGAGGAGAGACAGACATGAACATCTTCCGTCCCATGATTCACTCCCCAAGTGAGCTGCAACGGCAGGTGCTGTGCTGATCCAAAGCCGGGAGCCAGGAACCTCTTTCAGGTCTCCCACATGGGTGCAGGGTCTCAAGGCTTTGGGCCATCCTTGACTGCTTTCCCAGGCCACAAGCTGGGAGCTGGATGGGAAGTGGAGCTGCCGGGATTGCAACTGGCACCCATGTGGGATCCCGAGTGCATTCAAGGTGAGGACTTTAGCCACTAGTCCATGCTTCCGAGCCCTCTAGTTCTAACCTTAACTTCAACCTCAGCACTTGCCTTCACCCTAGGCCGAATGCTAACACCAGTCTTAAACCTAGTGACAATGTAGCACTCACCCAAACTTTGATACTAGCCCATTCCTGACACTGCAGATTTCCTTAACCTTAACTGTAATGCTAACCCTAATGCCAATCAAATCTCTAGCCATAATCCTAACGCTAGTCTTAACTTTTACTGTAAAACTAGCCCTAATTCTAATCTTAACCCCAACATTAATACTTATCATAGATCTATGCTTTGACTTAACCCTATGCCAAACACTAACCTTAATCCTTGTCCATCTCTACTGCTCACCCTAACCAGAGTCCTGCACCAATCATGATCCCAAGATTTTTAAAACAATGTAACTCATAATCTAAATATGAACGTTCAAGCTCAACATAATGCCAAGCAGAGTCATAGCTCCAAGTGTCACACCAGACCCAAACACAACACTAAAGATTCCCTTCATCCTGAACCAGCCGGGTTCCTGAAACAAATCTTCCCTGAGGCCAGCCCTTTCTGTAACTCTAAGCCAAGCCCTAGACTTTACCTGATCATACCCCTAGACCAAATGATGACCTGATTTCTACTACTAGTACTAAGTGCATCCCTAGCTCAAACACAAATCAAACTCCTAAAGCTAACCAAAACTCCTTTTGGCTTTGTTTAATTCTATTTTTGACAATCTTGACATAGTTCATTAGAGTAAAAAGGTTCAAGGGCTACAGGACAGTGGGTAAGGCTATTATTTCCACATTCTCTTCTTTGACTGTATGTGGGGGTAAATGGGCAGGGAGATAAAGGGAGAAGTCGCACCCAGTCTCCACCGGACCCCAGGTCCCTGATGTGGGGCATGCTCAGAGGGTCCTGCTCAAGTGGGTGTTTTGTTTGTTTGTTTTTTCTCAAGTGGTTTAGAGAGTTCAACAGTCATGAATTGCTGCCAATCTTGCAACTGCAAGTACGATGAGGTCTCTGAAGCATACACTGATTGACACAGTCCATCTTCGAGTCTGCGTTTGCCCAGGTTTTCACTGCCAATGCATGGCTGAGGTGGGTGATTGACTTGTTCTGTCTTCCGTCTTTTCTTGGTTAGGATTCTGAGTCCAACATTTTGATTGGGGAGGTCTCCAAAGAAATTTTGTGTGAGGTATTCCCAGTCCAGTTTCTTGAATGTACTAGCAAGTGCAGGGCCCGGCACAGCCCATCAGCCCGCTCAGCTGGTTGTTGCAGTTCCTGGGTTGGTTCTGTTTTCAGTCCCGACTTCCACTGGAACCAATGGGTGTTGCAGTCCAGCCTGATGCTGCCCAGCACAGGCTCGGCCATCACTCTTGCTTCACTCACATAACTTCTGTGGCTGTTCTGATGACAGGGAGCATTCTGATTGGCTGCATCTCAAAGACCTCACAGGACTGTGTGGCCCTATAAGCTGTCCAATCAGCAGCTGCCTGGTCATAGCAGCCCAGAATCCTGTAGCCTCAGCATTCTAGAAGAGCCATGGGGACAGCCTCCTCTGCATGGTGGAGAAAAATGGGTGAGTGGCTCAAGCTCTGCTTTCTCTGGTCTTTCTTCCCCACAGGCCCTGGGAATGAGGATTTTCAGGCTCCATGGAAGCCAGCAGAGCGTGAGTGTGTGTGGTTGGGTTTCCCTTGAGTGTGAGTTTGGAAATCTGCTGAAAATGTAGTGAAGCCTAGGGCCTTTTCCAACACTGGTAGTGTGAAAGCATTTCACTTTTCTGTCAGTCAGAATGCTTGTGCCTCTCCGATGAGCCAAATGGATCCTAGCTCCCCATTAAATGTAGTGTGTGGAAACGCATTTGGATTGTAGAAGAGCCAGGTCAAGCTGATTTCCATAGGCAGACATTACATGACATTTCCTGTCATGGCTCTCAGTGAATTTTCTCTAGTGCAGTCCAGTGTCATGCAACTGGGTCACCATAGTGCAAAAGGGGTCAGTACAAGGATCAGGTGAGGTTTGATGTTGTGGTTAGGTGTAGGGTTAGAATCAGGGTTATGATTTTATCTAGAAATATGATAGTGTTTATGTCAAAGCCTAGATTTAAGGTTAGGACTGATTTTCTTTTCAAGGTTATGTTAGGCCTATGTAAATTATTAGGAATAGATCTAGGAATAAGTTTAGATGTAATTAGGGTTAGGGTTAGAACTAATGCTAAAGGTTAGGTTTAGTAGTGACATAACTTTTAGGATTGAGATAGGACTTATTGCTAGCCCAGTGGTTAGGGTTTTGGATAAACTTACAAATAGAATTAGGTACAGACCTATGTTTTGTATGTTGCATTAAGCAGGATTCGCATTAAGATTTTTTGGGGGGGGGATAGATTAATGTTTGGATTAGTGGCAGATACAGAGTCTTGCTGTATTTCTGGTTCATACTTAGTTTTCATTAGTGTTGGATTGAAGGTTATTGTTAGGATTGGTGTAAGGACTATGTGGCTTTAGAATAGAGTTAGGGTTACAATTAATGTGAGGATTAAAGCTTGGCTACATTTCGGGTTAAGATGCTGTTTTGTGTTTAGTTTTATGGTTAGGTTAGAGTCAATGGTAGGATTACTCTGCTTAGAGCTAGAGTTAATACTGGGGGAGGGCTAATGCTAGCGCTAAAGTTCTGCTAGGGTTAAGGTTAGGACACAATCTAGTGTTAGGTTTATGATTAAGGTTTGGCTACATTTGGATTTAGGTTTTGTGTTATAATTAGGGTAATGATTTGGCTTCGCATTAGGGTAAAGATTCGGGTTAGCATTAGGGTTAGGTTTAGAAATACAGCTAGGGTAAGGTTCAGTATTAATGATAGGCTTAGTTATGTCTGCATCTGTGTCAGGGTTGGAGTCAGGGTGAGGGCTATGCATTATGCCTAGTTTAGGGTTAGAATACCATGTATGATTGGGACTAGAGCTAGAGCTAGTGTCAGAATTAGGGTTAGAATGATGGCAAGGATTAGGGATAATCATCATTTCTGGCTTAGGGTGTGCTGTAGGGTGTAATTAGTATTAGTGCTAGGCTATTAGATAGGGTCTGGGTAAGGGCTATGTCTAGGTGTAGGGTTAGGTTAATGCCTGGGTTTGAATTATGTTAATATTAGTGCTGGAGCGAGATTCGGAGTAAGAGTAGAGTTATTCCAGGATTAGTGTTATGATTCAGGCTTGATTTATACTTAGTAAGATTAGGATCATGGTCATAGGAAGAGTTAGGGTTCTTGTTAGTAGCTGAGTAAGAATTATGCTGGGTCTGGCACAATAGCCTAGCAGTAAAAGTTCTTGCCTTCCATGTGCCGAGATCACATTTGGTGCCAGTTCTAATTGCAGAAAGGCCGCTTCCCATCAGCACCGTGACTGTGTTCTGGGGAAGCAATCTGGTATGGCCCAAAGCTTTGGGTTGCTGCACCCATGTGGAAGACCTGTGAGAGGCTCTGTGCTCCTGGCTTCAGATTGCTATGGCTATGGCAGTTATGGCTGCTTGTGGAGTGAATCATCAGATGGAAAATTTTCCTCTCTGTCTCTCCTGCTTTCTGTATATCTGACTTTGAAATGTAAAGAAAGAAATTATATAAAAAATGAATTATGGCAAGTTCAGATTGAATTTTTGACAAGGGTCAACTTCAGTGTTAGGATTCGGCCTACAGCGTGGCTGATGATTACAGCTGTAAAAGTCAAGAGACTGAGTTAGCATTACAGTCAGGGTTAGGCTTAGGAATAATGCTAAGGTTGGTTCTAGGTTTAGAGGTAGGTGTGGAAGGAGATTGAGGGTTAGGGTCAAGTTTAAGGCTGGGGTTTTGAGATAGAGCTTGGGTTATTTCTTGAGATTATTATTATTTTTGTTTAGGATTAATGACAACCAAATCTTAAGTCTCATCTAGCCCTAATGTGAGCACTAACCATAACCCTATCGTTAACCCTAAACTAATTCCCAATTCTAAATCTAACCCTGATTCTAAGTCGAGTCCTACCCCTCGCCCAAGTTCTAACCCTTAATCCTATAATGAATCCTACTGTATCTCTGACCCCAGCACTATCCAAAGCTCAAATTCTAAATCTAACCCTAATAATTATGCTCTAATGCAAGCTTTAGCCCTGCCCTAATCCTAAAGATGGGTTTACCTTGAATTAAAGCTCTAAGCATAATACCAAATAAGTCTTAGATAAGGGCGCTCTTCCTGTCCTAAACCTGACACTTCCCCTGACATTAACCTTAGCTATAACCTGAACCCTCACACTGAGTTTCAACCAACTGCAGTCCTAGCCCTAACACTAATCATAGCTCTAAATCCTTTTACTAACTATTGCCCTAGTTCTAATGTTATCCTCTCTGTATAACCATTGAGGTATCCCTAATGTTAACCATAACATGAGCACCAATCATAGCCATAGTTGTAACTGTAGTCCTACTTTTCCTCCTAACTGAAAACCTACCCCTACTCTACCCTAAGAGTAACATCAAGTCATAGCCGTAACACTAACACTAACCTTAACCCTAAAACTAATATCCATTATCACTCTACTCCTAACTCTAGTTCTTTTTTTTTTTATTACAAAGTCAGACATGCTGAGAGGAGGAGGAGAGACAGACATGAACATCTTCCGTCCCATGATTCACTCCCCAAGTGAGCTGCAACGGCCGGTGCTGTGCTGATCCAAAGCCGGGAGCCAGGAACCTCTTTCGGGTCTCCCACATGGTTGCAGGGTCTCAAGGCTTTGGGCCATCCTTGACTGCTTTCCCAGGCCACAAGCTGGGAGATGGATGGGAAGTGGAGCTGCCGGGATTGGAACTGGCACCCATGTGGGATCCCGAGTGCATTCAAGGTGAGGACTTTAGCCACTAGTCCATGCTTCCGAGCCCTCTAGTTCTAACCTTAACTTCAACCTCAGCACTTGCCTTCACCCTAGGCCGAATGCTAACACCAGTCTTAAACCTAGTGACAATGTAGCACTCACCCAAACTTTTATACTAGCCCATACCTGACACTGTATTTCCCTAACCTTAACTATAATGCTAACCCTAATGCCAATCAAATCTCTAGCCATAATCCTAACGCTAGTCTTAACTTTTACTATAAAACTAGCCCTAATTCTAATCTTAACCCCAACATTAATACTTATCATAGATCTGTGCTTTGACTTAACCCTGTGCCAAACACTAACCTTAATCCTTGTCCATCTCTACTGCTCACCCTAGCCATAGTCCTGCACCAATCATGATCCCAAGATTTTTAAAACGATGTAACTCATAATCTAAATATGAACGTTCAAGCTCAACATAATGCCAAGCAGAGTCATAGCTCCAAGTGTCACACCAGACCCAAACACAACACTAAAGATTCCCTTCATCCTGAACCAGCCGGGTTCCTGAAACAAATCTTCCCTGAGGCCAGCCCTTTCTGGAACTCTAAGCCAAGCCCTAGACTTTACCTGATCATACCCCTAGACCAAATGATGACCTGATTTCTACTACTAGTACTAAGTGCATCCCTAGCTCAAACACAAATCAAACTCCTAAAGCTAACCAAAACTCCTTTTGGCTTTGTTTAATTCTATTTTTGACAATCTTGACATAGTTCATTAGAGTAAAAAGGTTCAAGGGCTACAGGACAGTGGGTAAGGCTATTATTTCCACATTCTCTTCTTTGACTGTATGTGGGGGTAAATGGGGAGGGAGATAAAGGGAGAAGTCGCACCCAGTCTCCACCGGACCCCAGGTCCCTGATGTGGGGCATGCTCAGAGGGTCCTGCTCAAGTGGGTGTTTTGTTTGTTTGTTTTTTCTCAAGTGGTTTAGAGAGTTCAACAGTCATGAATTGCTGCCAATCTTGCAACTGCAAGTACGATGAGGTCTCTGAAGCATACACTGATCGACACAGTCCATCTTCGAGTCTGCGTTTGCCCAGGTTTTCACTGCCAATACATGGCTGAGGTGGGTGATTGACTTGTTCTGTCTTCCGTCTTTTCTTGGTTAGGATTCTGAGTCCAACATTTTGATTGGGGAGGTCTCCAAAGAAATTTTGTGTGAGGTATTCCCAGTCCAGTTTCTTGAATGTACTAGCAAGTGCAGGGCCCGGCACAGCCCATCAGCCCGCTCAGCTGGTTGTTGCAGTTCCTGGGTTGGTTCTGTTTTCAGTCCCGACTTCCACTGGAACCAATGGGTGTTGCAGTCCAGCCTGATGCTGCCCAGCACAGGCTCGGCCATCACTCTTGCTTCACTCACATAACTTCTGTGGCTGTTCTGATGACAGGGAGCATTCTGATTGGCTGCATCTCAAAGACCTCACAGGACTGTGTGGCCCTATAAGCTGTCCAATCAGCAGCTGCCTGGTCATAGCAGCCCAGAATCCTGTAGCCTCAGCATTCTAGAAGAGCCATGGGGACAGCCTCCTCTGCATGGTGGAGAAAAATGGGTGAGTGGCTCAAGCTCTGCTTTCTCTGGTCTTTCTTCCCCACAGGCCCTGGGAATGAGGATTTTCAGGCTCCATGGAAGCCAGCAGAGTGTGAGTGTGTGTGGTTGGGTTTCCGTTGAGTGTGAGTTTGGAAATCCGCTGAAAATGTAGTGAAGCCTAGGACCTTTTCCAACACTGGTAGTGTGAAAGCATTTCACTTTTCTGTCAGTCAGAATGCTTGTGCCTCTCCGATGAGCCAAATGGATCCTAGCTCCCCATTAAATGTAGTATGTGGAATAGCGTTTGGATTGTAGAAGAGCCAGGTCAAGCTGATTTCCATAGGCAGACATTACATGACATTTCCTGTCATGGCTCTCGGTGAATTTTCTCTAGTGCAGTCCAGTGTCATGCAACTGGGTCACCATAGTGCAAAAGGGGTCAGTACAAGGACCAGGTGAGGTTCGATGTTGTGGTTAGGTGTAGGGTTAGAATCAGGGTTATGATTTTATCTAGAGATATGATAGTGTTTATGTCAATGCCTAGATTTAAGGTTAGGACTGATTTTCTTTTCAAGGTTATGTTAGGCCTATGTAAGTTATTAGGAATAGATCTAGGAATAAGTTTAGATGTAATTAGGGTTAGGGTTAGAACTAATGCTAAAGGTTAGGTTTAGTAGTGACATAACTTTTAGGATTGAGATAGGACTTATTGCTAGCCCAGTGGTTAGGGTTTTGGATAAACTTACAAATAGAATTAGGTACAGACCTATGTTTTGTATGTTGCATTAAGCAGGATTCGCATTAGGATTTTTTTGGGGGGATAGATTAATGTTTGGATTAGTGGCAGATACAGAGTCTTGCTGTATTTCTGGTTCATACTTAGTTTTCATTAGTGTTGGATTGAAGGTTATTGTTAGGATTGGTGTAAGGACTATGTGGCTTTAGAATAGAGTTAGGGTTACAATTAATGTGAGGATTAAAGCTTGGCTACATTTCGGGTTAAGATGCTGTTTTGTGTCTAGTTTTATGGTTAGGTTAGAGTCAATGGTAGGATTACTCTGCTTAGAGCTAGAGTTAACACTGGGGGAGGGCTAATGCTAGCGCTAAAGTTCTGCTAGGGTTAAGGTTAGGACACAATCTAGTGTTAGGTTTATGATTAAGGTTTGGCTACATTTGGATTTAGGTTTTGTGTTATAATTAGGGTAATGATTTGGCTTCGCATTAGGGTAAAGATTCGGGTTAGCATTAGGGTTAGGTTTAGAAATACAGCTAGGGTAGGGTTCAGTATTAGTGATAGGCTTAGTTATGTCTACATCTGTGTCAGGGTTGGAGTCAGGGTGAGGGCTATGCATTATGCCTAGTTTAGGGTTAGAATACCATGTATGATTGGGACTAGAGCTAGAGCTAGTGTCGGAATTCGGGTTAGAATGATGGCAAGGATTAAGGATAATCATCATTTCTGGCTTAGGGTGTGCTGTAGGGTGTAATTAGTATTAGTGCTAGGCTATTAGATAGGGTCTGGGTAAGGGCTATGTCTAGGTGTAGGGTTAGGTTAATGCCTGGGTTTGAATTATGTTAATATTAGTGCTGGAGCGAGATACGGAGTAAGAGTAGAGTTATTCCAGGATTAGTGTTATGATTCAGGCTTGATTTATACTTAGTAAGATTAGGATCATGGTCATAGGAAGAGTTAGGGTTCTTGTTAGTAGCTGAGTAAGAATTGTGCTGGGTCTGGCACAATAGCCTAGCAGTAAAAGTTCTTGCCTTCCATGTGCCGAGATCACATTTGGTGCCAGTTCTAATTGCAGAAGGGCCGCTTCCCATCAGCACCGTGATTGTGTTCTGGGAAAGCAATCTGGTATGGCCCAAAGCTTTGGGTTGCTGCACCCATGTGGAAGACCTGTGAGAGGCTGTGTGCTCCTGGCTTCAGATTGCTATGGCTATGGCAGTTATGGCTGCTTGTGGAGTGAATCATCAGATGGAAAATTTTCCTCTCTGTCTCTCCTGCTTTCTGTATATCTGACTTTGAAATGTAAAGAAAGAAATTATATAAAAATGAATTATGGCAAGTTCAGATTGAATTTTTGACAAGGGTCAACTTCAGTGTTAGGATTCGGCCTACAGCATGGCTGATGATTACAGCTGTAAAAGTCAAGAGACTGAGTTAGCATTACAGTCAGGGTTAGGCTTAGGAATAATGCTAAGGTTGGTTCTAGGTTTAGAGGTAGGTGTGGAAGGAGATTGAGGGTTAGGGTCAAGTTTAAGGCTGGGGTTTGAGATAGAGCTTGGGTTATTTCTTGAGATGATTATTATTTTTGTTTAGGATTAAGGACAACCAAATCTTAACTCTCATCTAGCCCTAATGTGAGCACTAACCATAACCCTATCGTTAACCTTAAACTAATTCCCAATTCTAAATCTAACCCTGATTCTAAGTTGAATCCTACCCCTCGCCCAAGTTCTAACCCTTAATCCTATAATGAATCCTACTGTATCTCTGACCCCAGCACTATCCAAAGCTCAAATTCTAAATCTAACCCTAATAATTATGCCCTAATGCAAACTTTAGCCCTGCCCTAATCCTAAAGATGGGTTTACCTTGAATTAAAGCTCTAACCATAATACCAAATAAGTCTTAGATAAGGGCGCTCTTCCTGTCCTAAACCTGACACTTCCCCTGACATTAACCTTAGCTCTAACCTGAACCCTCACACTGAGTTTCAACCAACTGCAGTCCTAGCCCTGACACTAATCATAGCTCTAAATCCTTTTACTAACTATTGCCCTAGTTCTAATGTTATCCTCTCTGTATAACCATTGAGGTATCCCTAATGTTAACCATAACATGAGCACCAATCATAGCCATAGTTGTAACTGTAGTCCTACTTTTCCTCGTAACTGAAAACCTAACCCTACTCTACCCTAAGAGTAACATCAAGTCATAGCCGTAACACTAACACTAACCTTAACCCTAAAACTAATATCCATTATCACTCTACTCCTAACTCTAGTTCTTTTTTTTTTTATTACAAAGTCAGACATGCTGAGAGGAGGAGGAGAGACAGACATGAACATCTTCCGTCCCATGATTCACTCCCCAAGTGAGCTGCAACGGCCGGTGCTGTGCTGATCCAAAGCCGGGAGCCAGGAACCTCTTTCGGGTCTCCCACATGGTTGCAGGGTCTCAAGGCTTTGGGCCATCCTTGACTGCTTTCCCAGGCCACAAGCTGGGAGCTGGATGGGAAGTGGAGCTGCCGGGATTGGAACTGGCACCCATGTGGGATCCCGAGTGCATTCAAGGTGAGGACTTTAGCCACTAGTCCATGCTTCCGAGCCCTCTAGTTCTAACCTTAACTTCAACCTCAGCACTTGCCTTCACCCTAGGCCGAATGCTAACACCAGTCTTAAACCTAGTGACAATGTAGCACTCACCCAAACTTTTATACTAGCCCATACCTGACACTGTATTTCCCTAACCTTAACTATAATGCTAACCCAAATGCCAATCAAATCTCTAGCCATAATCCTAACGCTAGTCTTAACTTTTACTATAAAACTAGCCCTAATTCTAATCTTAACCCCAACATTAATACTTATCATAGATCTGTGCTTTGACTTAACCCTGTGCCAAACACTAACCGTAATCCTTGTCCATCTCTACTGCTCACCCTAGCCATAGTCCTACACCAATCATGATCCCAAGATTTTTAAAACGATGTAACTCATAATCTAAATATGAACGTTCAAGCTCAACATAATGCCAAGCAGAGTCATAGCTCCAAGTGTCACACCAGACCCAAACACAACACTAAAGATTCCCTTCATCCTGAACCAGCCGGGTTCCTGAAACAAATCTTCCCTGAGGCCAGCCCTTCCTGGAACTCTAAGCCAAGCCCTAGACTTTACCTGATCATACCCCTAGACCAAATGATGACCTGATTTCTACTACTAGTACTAAGTGCATCCCTAGCTCAAACACAAATCAAACTCTTAAAGCTAACCAAAACTCCTTTTGGCTTTGTTTAATTCTATTTTTGACAATCTTGACATAGTTCATTAGAGTAAAAAGGTTCAAGGGCTACAGGACAGTGGGTAAGGCTATTATTTCCACATTCTCTTCTTTGACTGTATGTGGGGGTAAATGGGGAGGGAGATAAAGGGAGAAGTCGCACCCAGTCTCCACCGGACCCCAGGTCCCTGATGTGGGGCATGCTCAGAGGGTCCTGCTCAAGTGGGTGTTTTGTTTGTTTGTTTTTTCTCAAGTGGTTTAGAGAGTTCAACAGTCATGAATTGCTGCCAATCTTGCAACTGCAAGTACGATGAGGTCTCTGAAGCATACACTGATCGACACAGTCCATCTTCGAGTCTGCGTTTGCCCAGGTTTTCACTGCCAATACATGGCTGAGGTGGGTGATTGACTTGTTCTGTCTTCCGTCTTTTCTTGGTTAGGATTCTGAGTCCAACATTTTGATTGGGGAGGTCTCCAAAGAAATTTTGTGTGAGGTATTCCCAGTCCAGTTTCTTGAATGTACTAGCAAGTGCAGGGCCCGGCACAGCCCATCAGCCCGCTCAGCTGGTTGTTGCAGTTCCTGGGTTGGTTCTGTTTTCAGTCCCGACTTCCACTGGAACCAATGGGTGTTGCAGTCCAGCCTGATGCTGCCCAGCACAGGCCCGGCCATCACTCTTGCTTCACTCACATAACTTCTGTGGCTGTTCTGATGACAGGGAGCATTCTGATTGGCTGCATCTCAAAGACCTCACAGGACTGTGTGGCCCTATAAGCTGTCCAATCAGCAGCTGCCTGGTCATAGCAGCCCAGAATCCTGTAGCCTCAGCATTCTAAAAGAGCCATGAGGACAGCCTCCTCTGCATGGTGGAGAAAAATGGGTGAGTGGCTCAAGCTCTGCTTTCTCTGGTCTTTCTTCCCCACAGGCCCTGGGAATGAGGATTTTCAGGCTCCATGGAAGCCAGCAGAGTGTGAGTGTGTGTGGTTGGGTTTCCGTTGAGTGTGAGTTTGGAAATCCGCTGAAAATGTAGTGAAGCCTAGGACCTTTTCCAACACTGGTAGTGTGAAAGCATTTCACTTTTCTGTCAGTCAGAATGCTTGTGCCTCTCCGATGAGCCAAATGGATCCTAGCTCCCCATTAAATGTAGTATGTGGAATAGCGTTTGGATTGTAGAAGAGCCAGGTCAAGCTGATTTCCATAGGCAGACATTACATGACATTTCCTGTCATGGCTCTCAGTGAATTTTCTCTAGTGCAGTCCAGTGTCATGCAACTGGGTCACCATAGTGCAAAAGGGGTCAGTACAAGGACCAGGTGAGGTTCGATGTTGTGGTTAGGTGTAGGGTTAGAATCAGGGTTATGATTTTATCTAGAAATATGATAGTGTTTATGTCAAAGCCTAGATTTAAGGTTAGGACTGATTTTCTTTTCAAGGTTATGTTAGGCCTATGTAAGTTATTAGGAATAGATCTAGGAATAAGTTTAGATGTAATTAGGGTTAGGGTTAGAACTAATGCTAAAGGTTAGGTTTAGTAGTGACATAACTTTTAGGATTGAGATAGGACTTATTGCTAGCCCAGTGGTTAGGGTTTTGGATAAACTTACAAATAGAATTAGGTACAGACCTATGTTTTGTATGTTGCATTAAGCAGGATTCGCATTAGGATTTTTTGGGGGGGATAGATTAATGGTTGGATTAGTGGCAGATACAGAGTCTTGCTGTATTTCTGGTTCATACTTAGTTTTCATTAGTGTTGGATTGAAGGTTATTGTTAGGATTGGTGTAAGGACTATGTGGCTTTAGAATAGAGTTAGGGTTACAATTAATGTGAGGATTAAAGCTTGGCTACATTTCGGGTTAAGATGCTGTTTTGTGTCTAGTTTTATGGTTAGGTTAGAGTCAATGGTAGGATTACTCTGCTTAGAGCTAGAGTTAACACTGGGGGAGGGCTAATGCTAGCGCTAAAGTTCTGCTAGGGTTAAGGTTAGGACACAATCTAGTGTTAGGTTTATGATTAAGGTTTGGCTACATTTGGATTTAGGTTTTGTGTTATAATTAGGGTAATGATTTGGCTTCGCATTAGGGTAAAGATTCGGGTTAGCATTAGGGTTAGGTTTAGAAATACAGCTAGGGTAGGGTTCAGTATTAGTGATAGGCTTAGTTATGTCTACATCTGTGTCAGGGTTGGAGTCAGGGTGAGGGCTATGCATTATGCCTAGTTTAGGGTTAGAATACCATGTATGATTGGGACTAGAGCTAGAGCTAGTGTCGGAATTCGGGTTAGAATGATGGCAAGGATTAAGGATAATCATCATTTCTGGCTTAGGGTGTGCTGTAGGGTGTAATTAGTATTAGTGCTAGGCTATTAGATAGGGTCTGGGTAAGGGCTATGTCTAGGTGTAGGGTTAGGTTAATGCCTGGGTTTGAATTATGTTAATATTAGTGCTGGAGCGAGATACGGAGTAAGAGTAGAGTTATTCCAGGATTAGTGTTATGATTCAGGCTTGATTTATACTTAGTAAGATTAGGATCATGGTCATAGCAAGAGTTAGGGTTCTTGTTATTAGCTGAGTAAGAATTGTGCTGGGTCTGGCACAATAGCCTAGCAGTAAAAGTTCTTGCCTTCCATGTGCCGAGATCACATTTGGTGCCAGTTCTAATTGCAGAAGGGCCGCTTCCCATCAGCACCGTGATTGTGTTCTGGGAAAGCAATCTGGTATGGCCCAAAGCTTTGGGTTGCTGCACCCATGTGGAAGACCTGTGAGAGGCTGTGTGCTCCTGGCTTCAGATTGCTATGGCTATGGCAGTTATGGCTGCTTGGGGAGTGAATCATCAGATGGAAAATTTTCCTCTCTGTCTCTCCTGCTTTCTGTATATCTGACTTTGAAATGTAAAGAAATAAATTATATAAAAGTGAATTATGGCAAGTTCAGATTGAATTTTTGACAAGGGTCAACTTCAGTGTTAGGATTCGGCCTACAGCATGGCTGATGATTACAGCTGTAAAAGTCAAGAGACTGAGTTAGCATTACAGTCAGGGTTAGGCTTAGGAATAATGCTAAGGTTGGTTCTAGGTTTAGAGGTAGGTGTGGAAGGAGATTGAGGGTTAGGGTCAAGTTTAAGGCTGGGGTTTTGAGATAGAGCTTGGGTTATTTCTTGAGATTATTATTATTTTTGTTTAGGATTAAGGACAACCAAATCTTAACTCTCATCTAGCCCTAATGTGAGCACTAACCATAACCCTATCGTTAACCTTAAACTAATTCCCAATTCTAAATCTAACCCTGATTCTAAGTTGAATCCTACCCCTCGCCCAAGTTCTAACCCTTAATCCTATAATGAATCCTACTGTATCTCTGACCCCAGCACTATCCAAAGCTCAAATTCTAAATCTAACCCTAATAATTATGCCCTAATGCAAACTTTAGCCCTGCCCTAATCCTAAAGATGGGTTTACCTTGAATTAAAGCTCTAAGCATAATACCAAATAAGTCTTAGATAAGGGCCCTCTTCCTGTCCTAAACCTGACACTTCCCCTGACATTAACCTTAGCTCTAACCTGAACCCTCACACTGAGTTTCAACCAACTGCAGTCCTAGCCCTGACACTAATCATAGCTCTAAATCCTTTTACTAACTATTGCCCTAGTTCTAATGTTATCCTCTCTGTATAACCATTGAGGTATCCCTAATGTTAACCATAACATGAGCACCAATCATAGCCATAGTTGTAACTGTAGTCCTACTTTTCCTCGTAACTGAAAACCTAACCCTACTCTACCCTAAGAGTAACATCAAGTCATAGCCGTAACACTAACACTAACCTTAACCCTAAAACTAATATCCATTATCACTCTACTCCTAACTCTAGTTCTGTTTTTTTTTTTTTTTATTACAAAGTCAGACATGCTGAGAGGAGGAGGAGAGACAGACATGAACATCTTCCGTCCCATGATTCACTCCCCAAGTGAGCTGCAACGGCCGGTGCTGTGCTGATCCAAAGCCGGGAGCCAGGAACCTCTTTCGGGTCTCCCACATGGTTGCAGGGTCTCAAGGCTTTGGGCCATCCTTGACTGCTTTCCCAGGCCACAAGCTGGGAGCTGGATGGGAAGTGGAGCTGCCGGGATTGGAACTGGCACCCATGTGGGATCCCGAGTGCATTCAAGGTGAGGACTTTAGCCACTAGTCCATGCTTCCGAGCCCTCTAGTTCTAACCTTAACTTCAACCTTAGCACTTGCCTTCACCCTAGGCCGAATGCTAACACCAGTCTTAAACCTAGTGACAATGTAGCACTCACCCAAACTTTTATACTAGCCCATACCTGACACTGTATTTCCCTAACCTTAACTATAATGCTAACCCTAATGCCAGTCAAATCTCTAGCCATAATCCTAACGCTAGTCTTAACTTTTACTATAAAACTAGCCCTAATTCTAATCTTAACCCCAACATTAATACTTATCATAGATCTATGCTTTGACTTAACCCTGTGCCAAACACTAACCTTAATCCTTGTCCATCTCTACTGCTCACCCTAGCCATAGTCCTGCACCAATCATGATCCCAAGATTTTTAAAACGATGTAACTCATAATCTAAATATGAACGTTCAAGCTCAACATAATGCCAAGCAGAGTCATAGCTCCAAGTGTCACACCAGACCCAAACACAACACTAAAGATTCCCTTCATCCTGAACCAGCCGGGTTCCTGAAACAAATCTTTCCTGAGGCCAGCCCTTTCTGGAACTCTAAGCCAAGCCCTAGACTTTACCTGATCATACCCCTAGACCAAATGATGACCTGATTTCTACTACTAGTACTAAGTGCATCCCTAGCTCAAACACAAATCAAACTCCTAAAGCTAACCAAAACTCCTTTTGGCTTTGTTTAATTCTATTTTTGACAATCTTGACATAGTTCATTAGAGTAAAAAGGTTCAAGGGCTACAGGACAGTGGGTAAGGCTATTATTTCCACATTCTCTTCTTTGACTGTATGTGGGGGTAAATGGGCAGGGAGATAAAGGGAGAAGTCGCACCCAGTCTCCACCGGACCCCAGGTCCCTGATGTGGGGCATGCTCAGAGGGTCCTGCTCAAGTGGGTGTTTTGTTTGTTTGTTTTTTCTCAAGTGGTTTAGAGAGTTCAACAGTCATGAATTGCTGCCAATCTTGCAACTGCAAGTACGATGAGGTCTCTGAAGCATACACTGATTGACACAGTCCATCTTCGAGTCTGCGTTTGCCCAGGTTTTCACTGCCAATGCATGGCTGAGGTGGGTGATTGACTTGTTCTGTCTTCCGTCTTTTCTTGGTTAGGATTCTGAGTCCAACATTTTGATTGGGGAGGTCTCCAAAGAAATTTTGTGTGAGGTATTCCCAGTCCAGTTTCTTGAATGTACTAGCAAGTGCAGGGCCCGGCACAGCCCATCAGCCCGCTCAGCTGGTTGTTGCAGTTCCTGGGTTGGTTCTGTTTTCAGTCCCGACTTCCACTGGAACCAATGGGTGTTGCAGTCCAGCCTGATGCTGCCCAGCACAGGCTCGGCCATCACTCTTGCTTCACTCACATAACTTCTGTGGCTGTTCTGATGACAGGGAGCATTCTGATTGGCTGCATCTCAAAGACCTCACAGGACTGTGTGGCCCTATAAGCTGTCCAATCAGCAGCTGCCTGGTCATAGCAGCCCAGAATCCTGTAGCCTCAGCATTCTAGAAGAGCCATGGGGACAGCCTCCTCTGCATGGTGGAGAAAAATGGGTGAGTGGCTCAAGCTCTGCTTTCTCTGGTCTTTCTTCCCCACAGGCCCTGGGAATGAGGATTTTCAGGCTCCATGGAAGCCAGCAGAGTGTGAGTGTGTGTGGTTGGGTTTCCGTTGAGTGTGAGTTTGGAAATCCGCTGAAAATGTAGTGAAGCCTAGGGCCTTTTCAACACTGGTAGTGTGAAAGCATTTCACTTTTCTGTCAGTCAGAATGCTTGTGCCTCTCCGATGAGCCAAATGGATCCTAGCTCCCCATTAAATGTAGTATGTGGAATAGCGTTTGGATTGTAGAAGAGCCAGGTCAAGCTGATTTCCATAGGCAGACATTACATGACATTTCCTGTCATGGCTCTCAGTGAATTTTCTCTAGTGCAGTCCAGTGTCATGCAACTGGGTCACCATAGTGCAAAAGGGGTCAGTACAAGGACCAGGTGAGGTTCGATGTTGTGGTTAGGTGTAGGGTTAGAATCAGGGTTATGATTTTATCTAGAGATATGATAGTGTTTATGTCAAAGCCTAGATTTAAGGTTAGGACTGATTTTCTTTTCAAGGTTATGTTAGGCCTATGTAAGTTATTAGGAATAGATCTAGGAATAAGTTTAGATGTAATTAGGGTTAGGGTTAGAACTAATGCTAAAGGTTAGGTTTAGTAGTGACATAACTTTTAGGATTGAGATAGGACTTATTGCTAGCCCAGTGGTTAGGGTTTTGGATAAACTTACAAATAGAATTAGGTACAGACCTATGTTTTGTATGTTGCATTAAGCAGGATTCGCATTAAGATTTTTTTGGGGGGGATAGATTAATGTTTGGATTAGTGGCAGATACAGAGTCTTGCTGTATTTCTGGTTCATACTTAGTTTTCATTAGTGTTGGATTGAAGGTTATTGTTAGGATTGGTGTAAGGACTATGTGGCTTTAGAATAGAGTTAGGGTTACAATTAATGTGAGGATTAAAGCTTGGCTACATTTCGGGTTAAGATGCTGTTTTGTGTCTAGTTTTATGGTTAGGTTAGAGTCAATGGTAGGATTACTCTGCTTAGAGCTAGAGTTAACACTGGGGGAGGGCTAATGCTAGCGCTAAAGTTCTGCTAGGGTTAAGGTTAGGGCACAATCTAGTGTTAGGTTTATGATTAAGGTTTGGCTACATTTGGATTTAGGTTTTGTGTTATAATTAGGGTAATGATTTGGCTTCGCATTAGGGTAAAGATTCGGGTTAGCATTAGGGTTAGGTTTAGAAATACAGCTAGGGTAAGGTTCAGTATTCATGATAGGCTTAGTTATGTCTACATCTGTGTCAGGGTTGGAGTCAGGGTGAGGGCTATGCATTATGCCTAGTTTAGGGTTAGAATACCATGTATGATTGGGACTAGAGCTAGAGCTAGTGTCAGAATTAGGGTTAGAATGATGGCAAGGATTAGGGATAATCATCATTTCTGGCTTAGGGTGTGCTGTAGGGTGTAATTAGTATTAGTGCTAGGCTATTAGATAGGGTCTGGGTAAGGGCTATGTCTAGGTGTAGGGTTAGGTTAATGCCTGGGTTTGAATTATGTTAATATTAGTGCTGGAGCGAGATTCGGAGTAAGAGTAGAGTTATTCCAGGATTAGTGTTATGATTCAGGCTTGATTTATACTTAGTAAGATTAGGATCATGGTCATAGGAAGAGTTAGGGTTCTTGTTAGTAGCTGAGTAAGAATTATGCTGGGTCTGGCACAATAGCCTAGCAGTAAAAGTTCTTGCCTTCCATGTGCCGAGATCACATTTGGTGCCAGTTCTAATTGCAGAAAGGCCGCTTCCCATCAGCACCGTGACTGTGTTCTGGGGAAGCAATCTGGTATGGCCCAAAGCTTTGGGTTGCTGCACCCATGTGGAAGACCTGTGAGAGGCTCTGTGCTCCTGGCTTCAGATTGCTATGGCTATGGCAGTTATGGCTGCTTGTGGAGTGAATCATCAGATGGAAAATTTTCCTCTCTGTCTCTCCTGCTTTCTGTATATCTGACTTTGAAATGTAAAGAAAGAAATTATATAAAAAATGAATTATGGCAAGTTCAGATTGAATTTTTGACAAGGGTCAACTTCAGTGTTAGGATTCGGCCTACAGAGTGGCTGATGGTTACAGCTGTAAAAGTCAAGAGACTGAGTTAGCATTACAGTCAGGGTTAGGCTTAGGAATAATGCTAAGGTTGGTTCTAGGTTTAGAGGTAGGTGTGGAAGGAGATTGAGGGTTAGGGTCAAGTTTAAGGCTGGGGCTTGAGATAGAGCTTGGGTTATTTCTTGAGATGATTATTATTTTTGTTTAGGATTAAGGACAACCAAATCTTAACTCTCATCTAGCCCTAATGTGAGCACTAACCATAACCCTATCGTTAACCCTAAACTAATTCCCAATTCTAAATCTAACCCTGATTCTAAGTCGAGTCCTACCCCTCACCCAAGTTCTAACCCTTAATCCTATAATGAATCCTACTGTATCTCTGACCCCAGCACTATCCAAAGCTCAAATTCTAAATCTAACCCTAATAATTATGCCCTAATGCAAACTTTAGCCCTGCCCTAATCCTAAAGATGGGTTTACCTTGAATTAAAGCTCTAACCATAATACCAAATAAGTCTTAGATAAGGGCCCTCTTCCTGTCCTAAACCTGACACTTCCCCTGACATTAACCTTAGCTCTAACCTGAACCCTCACACTGAGTTTCAACCAACTGCAGTCCTAGCCCTAACACTAATCATAGCTCTAAATCCTTTTAGTAACTATTGCCCTAGTTCTAATGTTATCCTCTCTGTATAACCATTGAGGTATCCCTAATGTTAACCATAACATGAGCACCAATCATAGCCATAGTTGTAACTGTAGTCCTACTTTTCCTCCTAACTGAAAACCTAACCCTACTCTACCCTAAGAGTAACATCAAGTCATAGCCGTAACACTAACACTAACCTTAACCCTAAAACTAATATCCATTATCACTCTACTCCTAACTCTAGTTCTGTTTTTTTTTTTTATTACAAAGTCAGACATGCTGAGAGGAGGAGGAGAGACAGACATGAACATCTTCCGTCCCATGATTCACTCCCCAAGTGAGCTGCAACGGCAGGTGCTGTGCTGATCCAAAGCCGGGAGCCAGGAACCTCTTTCAGGTCTCCCACATGGGTGCAGGGTCTCAAGGCTTTGGGCCATCCTTGACTGCTTTCCCAGGCCACAAGCTGGGAGCTGGATGGGAAGTGGAGCTGCCGGGATTGCAACTGGCACCCATGTGGGATCCCGAGTGCATTCAAGGTGAGGACTTTAGCCACTAGTCCATGCTTCCGAGCCCTCTAGTTCTAACCTTAACTTCAACCTCAGCACTTGCCTTCACCCTAGGCCGAATGCTAACACCAGTCTTAAACCTAGTGACAATGTAGCACTCACCCAAACTTTGATACTAGCCCATTCCTGACACTGCAGATTTCCTTAACCTTAACTGTAATGCTAACCCTAATGCCAATCAAATCTCTAGCCATAATCCTAATGCTAGTCTTAACTTTTACTATAAAACTAGCCCTAATTCTAATCTTAACCCCAACATTAATACTTATCATAGATCTATGCTTTGACTTAACCCTATGCCAAACACTAACCTTAATCCTTGTCCATCTCTACTGCTCACCCTAACCATAGTCCTGCACCAATCATGATCCCAAGATTTTTAAAACAATGTAACTCATAATCTAAATATGAACGTTCAAGCTCAACATAATGCCAAGCAGAGTCATAGCTCCAAGTGTCACACCAGACCCAAACACAACACTAAAGATTCCCTTCATCCTGAACCAGCCGGGTTCCTGAAACAAATCTTCCCTGAGGCCAGCCCTTTCTGGAACTCTAAGCCAAGCCCTAGACTTTACCTGATCATACCCCTAGACCAAATGATGACCTGATTTCTACTACTAGTACTAAGTGCATCCCTAGCTCAAACACAAATCAAACTCCTAAAGCTAACCAAAACTCCTTTTGGCTTTGTTTAATTCTATTTTTGACAATCTTGACATAGTTCATTAGAGTAAAAAGGTTCAAGGGCTACAGGACAGTGGGTAAGGCTATTATTTCCACATTCTCTTCTTTGACTGTATGTGGGGGTAAATGGGCAGGGAGATAAAGGGAGAAGTCGCACCCAGTCTCCACCGGACCCCAGGTCCCTGATGTGGGGCATGCTCAGAGGGTCCTGCTCAAGTGGGTGTTTTGTTTGTTTGTTTTTTCTCAAGTGGTTTAGAGAGTTCAACAGTCATGAATTGCTGCCAATCTTGCAACTGCAAGTACGATGAGGTCTCTGAAGCATACACTGATTGACACAGTCCATCTTCGAGTCTGCGTTTGCCCAGGTTTTCACTGCCAATACATGGCTGAGGTGGGTGATTGACTTGTTCTGTCTTCCGTCTTTTCTTGGTTAGGATTCTGAGTCCAACATTTTGATTGGGGAGGTCTCCAAAGAAATTTTGTGTGAGGTATTCCCAGTCCAGTTTCTTGAATGTACTAGCAAGTGCAGGGCCCGGCACAGCCCATCAGCCCGCTCAGCTGGTTGTTGCAGTTCCTGGGTTGGTTCTGTTTTCAGTCCCGACTTCCACTGGAACCAATGGGTGTTGCAGTCCAGCCTGATGCTGCCCAGCACAGGCTCGGCCATCACTCTTGCTTCACTCACATAACTTCTGTGGCTGTTCTGATGACAGGGAGCATTCTGATTGGCTGCATCTCAAAGACCTCACAGGACTGTGTGGCCCTATAAGCTGTCCAATCAGCAGCTGCCTGGTCATAGCAGCCCAGAATCCTGTAGCCTCAGCATTCTAGAAGAGCCATGGGGACAGCCTCCTCTGCATGGTGGAGAAAAATGGGTGAGTGGCTCAAGCTCTGCTTTCTCTGGTCTTTCTTCCCCACAGGCCCTGGGAATGAGGATTTTCAGGCTCCATGGAAGCCAGCAGAGCGTGAGTGTGTGTGGTTGGGTTTCCCTTGAGTGTGAGTTTGGAAATCTGCTGAAAATGTAGTGAAGCCTAGGGCCTTTTCCAACACTGGTAGTGTGAAAGCATTTCACTTTTCTGTCAGTCAGAATGCTTGTGCCTCTCCGATGAGCCAAATGGATCCTAGCTCCCCATTAAATGTAGTGTGTGGAAAAGCATTTGGATTGTAGAAGAGCCAGGTCAAGCTGATTTCCATAGGCAGACATTACATGACATTTCCTGTCATGGCTCTCAGTGAATTTTCTCTAGTGCAGTCCAGTGTCATGCAACTGGGTCACCATAGTGCAAAAGGGGTCAGTACAAGGATCAGGTGAGGTTTGATGTTGTGGTTAGGTGTAGGGTTAGAATCAGGGTTATGATTTTATCTAGAAATATGATAGTGTTTATGTCAAAGCCTAGATTTAAGGTTAGGACTGATTTTCTTTTCAAGGTTATGTTAGGCCTATGTAAATTATTAGGAATAGATCTAGGAATAAGTTTAGATGTAATTAGGGTTAGGGTTAGAACTAATGCTAAAGGTTAGGTTTAGTAGTGACATAACTTTTAGGATTGAGATAGGACTTATTGCTAGCCCAGTGGTTAGGGTTTTGGATAAACTTACAAATAGAATTAGGTACAGACCTATGTTTTGTATGTTGCATTAAGCAGGATTCGCATTAAGATTTTTTTGGGGGGGGATAGATTAATGTTTGGATTAGTGGCAGATACAGAGTCTTGCTGTATTTCTGGTTCATACTTAGTTTTCATTAGTGTTGGATTGAAGGTTATTGTTAGGATTGGTGTAAGGACTATGTGGCTTTAGAATAGAGTTAGGGTTACAATTAATGTGAGGATTAAAGCTTGGCTACATTTCGGGTTAAGATGCTGTTTTGTGTTTAGTTTTATGGTTAGGTTAGAGTCAATGGTAGGATTACTCTGCTTAGAGCTAGAGTTAATACTGGGGGAGGGCTAATGCTAGCGCTAAAGTTCTGCTAGGGTTAAGGTTAGGACACAATCTAGTGTTAGGTTTATGATTAAGGTTTGGCTACATTTGGATTTAGGTTTTGTGTTATAATTAGGGTAATGATTTGGCTTCGCATTAGGGTAAAGATTCGGGTTAGCATTAGGGTTAGGTTTAGAAATACAGCTAGGGTAAGGTTCAGTATTAATGATAGGCTTAGTTATGTCTGCATCTGTGTCAGGGTTGGAGTCAGGGTGAGGGCTATGCATTATGCCTAGTTTAGGGTTAGAATACCATGTATGATTGGGACTAGAGCTAGAGCTAGTGTCAGAATTAGGGTTAGAATGATGGCAAGGATTAGGGATAATCATCATTTCTGGCTTAGGGTGTGCTGTAGGGTGTAATTAGTATTAGTGCTAGGCTATTAGATAGGGTCTGGGTAAGGGCTATGTCTAGGTGTAGGGTTAGGTTAATGCCTGGGTTTGAATTATGTTAATATTAGTGCTGGAGCGAGAATCGGAGTAAGAGTAGAGTTATTCCAGGATTAGTGTTATGATTCAGGCTTGATTTATACTTAGTAAGATTAGGATCATGGTCATAGCAAGAGTTAGGGTTCTTGTTAGTAGCTGAGTAAGAATTATGCTGGGTCTGGCACAATAGCCTAGCAGTAAAAGTTCTTGCCTTCCATGTGCCGAGATCACATTTGGTGCCAGTTCTAATTGCAGAAGGGCCGCTTCCCATCAGCACCGTGATTGTGTTCTGGGAAAGCAATCTGGTATGGCCCAAAGCTTTGGGTTGCTGCACCCATGTGGAAGACCTGTGAGAGGCTCTGTGCTCCTGGCTTCAGATTGCTATGGCTATGGCAGTTATGGCTGCTTGTGGAGTGAATCATCAGATGGAAAATTTTCCTCTCTGTCTCTCCTGCTTTCTGTATATCTGACTTTAAAATGTAAAGAAAGAAATTATATAAAAAATGAATTATGGCAAGTTCAGATTGAATTTTTGACAAGGGTCAACTTCAGTGTTAGGATTCGGCCTACAGCGTGGCTGATGATTACAGCTGTAAAAGTCAAGAGACTGAGTTAGCATTACAGTCCGGGTTAGGCTTAGGAATAATGCTAAGGTTGGTTCTAGGTTTAGAGGTAGGTGTGGAAGGAGATTGAGGGTTAGGGTCAAGTTTAAGGCTGGGGTTTTGAGATAGAGCTTGGGTTATTTCTTGAGATGATTATTATTTTTGTTTAGGATTAATGACAACCAAATCTTAAGTCTCATCTTGCCCTAATGTGAGCACTAACCATAACCCTATCGTTAACCCTAAACTAATTCCCAATTCTAAATCTAACCCTGATTCTAAGTCGAGTCCTACCCCTCGCCCAAGTTCTAACCCTTAATCCTATAATGAATCCTACTGTATCTCTGACCCCAGCACTATCCAAAGCTCAAATTCTAAATCTAACCCTAATAATTATGCCCTAATGCAAACTTTAGCCCTGCCCTAATCCTAAAGATGGGTTTACCTTGAATTAAAGCTCTAACCATAATACCAAATAAGTCTTAGATAAGGGCGCTCTTCCTGTCCTAAACCTGACACTTCCCCTGACATTAACCTTAGCTCTAACCTGAACCCTCACACTGAGTTTCAACCAACTGCAGTCCTAGCCCTAACACTAATCATAGCTCTAAATCCTTTTAGTAACTATTGCCCTAGTTCTAATGTTATCCTCTCTGTATAACCATTGAGGTATCCCTAATGTTAACCATAACATGAGCACCAATCATAGCCATAGTTGTAACTGTAGTCCTACTTTTCCTCCTAACTGAAAACCTACCCCTACTCTACCCTAAGAGTAACATCAAGTCATAGCCGTAACATTAACACTAACCTTAACCCTAAAACTAATATCCATTATCACTCTACTCCTAACTCTAGTTCTGTTTTTTTTTTTATTACAAAGTCAGACATGCAGAGAGGAGGAGGAGAGACAGACATGAACATCTTCCGTCCCATGATTCACTCCCCAAGTGAGCTGCAACGGCCGGTGCTGTGCTGATCCAAAGCCGGGAGCCAGGAACCTCTTTCGGGTCTCCCACATGGGTGCAGGGTCTCAAGGCTTTGGGCCATCCTTGACTGCTTTCCCAGGCCACAAGCTGGGAGCTGGATGGGAAGTGGAGCTGCCGGGATTGCGACTGGCACCCATGTGGGATCCCGAGTGCATTCAAGGTGAGGACTTTAGCCACAAGTCCATGCTTCCGAGCCCTCTAGTTCTAACCTTAACTTCAACCTCAGCACTTGCCTTCACCCTAGGCCGAATGCTAACACCAGTCTTAAACCTAGTGACAATGTAGCACTCACCCAAACTTTGATACTAGCCCATTCCTGACACTATATTTCCCTAACCTTAACTATAATGCTTACCCTAATGCCAGTCAAATCTCTAGCCATAATCCTAACGCTAGTCTTAACTTTTACTATAAAACTAGCCCTAATTCTAATCTTAACCCCAACATTAATACTTATCATAGATCTGTGCTTTGACTTAACCCTGTGCCAAACACTAACCGTAATCCTTGTCCATCTCTGCTGCTCACCCTAACCATAGTCCTGCACCAATCATGATCCCAAGATTTTTAAAACGATGTAACTCATAATCTAAATATGAACGTTCAAGCTCAACATAATGCCAAGCAGAGTCATAGCTCCAAGTGTCACACCAGACCCAAACACAACACTAAAGATTCCCTTCATCCTGAACCAGCCGGGTTCCTGAAACAAATCTTCCCTGAGGCCAGCCCTTTCTGGAACTCTAAGCCAAGCCCTAGACTTTACCTGATCATACCCCTAGACCAAATGATGACCTGATTTCTACTACTAGTACTAAGTGCATCCCTAGCTCAAACACAAATCAAACTCCTAAAGCTAACCAAAACTCCTTTTGGCTTTGTTTAATTCTATTTTTGACAATCTTGACATAGTTCATTAGAGTAAAAAGGTTCAAGGGCTACAGGACAGTGGGTAAGGCTATTATTTCCACATTCTCTTCTTTGACTGTATGTGGGGGTAAATGGGCAGGGAGATAAAGGGAGAAGTCGCACCCAGTCTCCACCGGACCCCAGGTCCCTGATGTGGGGCATGCTCAGAGGGTCCTGCTCAAGTGGGTGTTTTGTTTGTTTGTTTTTTCTCAAGTGGTTTAGAGAGTTCAACAGTCATGAATTGCTGCCAATCTTGCAACTGCAAGTACGATGAGGTCTCTGAAGCATACACTGATTGACACAGTCCATCTTCGAGTCTGCGTTTGCCCAGGTTTTCACTGCCAATACATGGCTGAGGTGGGTGATTGACTTGTTCTGTCTTCCGTCTTTTCTTGGTTAGGATTCTGAGTCCAACATTTTGATTGGGGAGGTCTCCAAAGAAATTTTGTGTGAGGTATTCCCAGTCCAGTTTCTTGAATGTACTAGCAAGTGCAGGGCCCGGCACAGCCCATCAGCCCGCTCAGCTGGTTGTTGCAGTTCCTGGGTTGGTTCTGTTTTCAGTCCCGACTTCCACTGGAACCAATGGTTGTTGCAGTCCAGCCTGATGCTGCCCAGCACAGGCTCGGCCATCACTCTTGCTTCACTCACATAACTTCTGTGGCTGTTCTGATGACAGGGAGCATTCTGATTGGCTGCATCTCAAAGACCTCACAGGACTGTGTGGCCCTATAAGCTGTCCAATCAGCAGCTGCCTGGTCATAGCAGCCCAGAATCCTGTAGCCTCAGCATTCTAGAAGAGCCATGGGGACAGCCTCCTCTGCATGGTGGAGAAAAATGGGTGAGTGGCTCAAGCTCTGCTTTCTCTGGTCTTTCTTCCCCACAGGCCCTGGAAATGAGGATTTTCAGGCTCCATGGAAGCCAGCAGAGCGTGAGTGTGTGTGTGGTTGGGTTTCCCTTGAGTGTGAGTTTGGAAATCTGCTGAAAATGTAGTGAAGCCTAGGGCCTTTTCCAACACTGGTAGTGTGAAAACATTTCACTTTTCTGTCAGTCAGAATGCTTGTGCCTCTCCGATGAGCCAAATGGATCCTAGCTCCCCATTAAATGTAGTGTGTGGAAAAGCATTTGGATTGTAGAAGAGCCAGGTCAAGCTGATTTCCATAGGCAGACATTACATGACATTTCCTGTCATGGCTCTCAGTGAATTTTCTCTAGTGCAGTCCAGTGTCATGCAACTGGGTCACCATAGTGCAAAAGGGGTCAGTACAAGGATCAGGTGAGGTTTGATGTTGTGGTTAGGTGTAGGGTTAGAATCAGGGTTATGATTTTATCTAGAGATATGATAGTGTTTATGTCAAAGCCTAGATTTAAGGTTAGGACTGATTTTCTTTTCAAGGTTATGTTAGGCCTATGTAAGTTATTAGGAATAGATCTAGGAATAAGTTTAGATGTAATTAGGGTTAGGGTTAGAACTAATGCTAAAGGTTAGGTTTAGTAGTGACATAACTTTTAGGATTGAGATAGGACTTATTGCTAGCCCAGTGGTTAGGGTTTTGGATAAACTTACAAAGAGAATTAGGTACAGACCTATGTTTTGTATGTTGCATTAAGCAGGATTCGCATTAAGATTTTTTTGGGGGGGATAGATTAATGTTTGGATTAGTGGCAGATACAGAGTCTTGCTGTATTTCTGGTTCATACTTAGTTTTCATTAGTGTTGGATTGAAGGTTATTGTTAGGATTGGTGTAAGGACTATGTGGCTTTAGAATAGAGTTAGGGTTACAATTAATGTGAGGATTAAAGCTTGGCTACATTTCGGGTTAAGATGCTGTTTTGTGTCTAGTTTTATGGTTAGGTTAGAGTCAATGGTAGGATTACTCTGCTTAGAGCTAGAGTTAACACTGGGGGAGGGCTAATGCTAGCGCTAAAGTTCTGCTAGGGTTAAGGTTAGGACACAATCTAGTGTTAGGTTTATGATTAAGGTTTGGCTACATTTGGATTTAGGTTTTGTGTTATAATTAGGGTAATGATTTGGCTTCGCATTAGGGTAAAGATTCGGGTTAGCATTAGGGTTAGGTTTAGAAATACAGCTAGGGTAAGGTTCAGTATTAATGATAGGCTTAGTTATGTCTACATCTGTGTCAGGGTTGGAGTCAGGGTGAGGGCTATGCATTATGCCTAGTTTAGGGTTAGAATACCATGTATGATTGGGACTAGAGCTAGAGCTAGTGTCAGAATTCGGGTTAGAATGATGGCAAGGATTAGGGATAATCATCATTTCTGGCTTAGGGTGTGCTGTAGGGTGTAATTAGTATTAGTGCTAGGCTGTTAGATAGGGTCTGGGTAAGGGCTATGTCTAGGTGTAGGGTTAGGTTAATGCCTGGGTTTGAATTATGTTAATATTAGTGCTGGAGCGAGATTCGGAGTAAGAGTAGAGTTATTCCAGGATTAGTGTTATGATTCAGGCTTGATTTATACTTAGTAAGATTAGGATCATGGTCATAGCAAGAGTTAGGGTTCTTGTTAGTAGCTGAGTAAGAATTATGCTGGGTCTGGCACAATAGCCTAGCAGTAAAAGTTCTTGCCTTCCATGTGCCGAGATCACATTTGGTGCCAGTTCTAATTGCAGAAGGGCCGCTTCCCATCAGCACCGTGATTGTGTTCTGGGAAAGCAATCTGGTATGGCCCAAAGCTTTGGGTTGCTGCACCCATGTGGAAGACCTGTGAGAGGCTGTGTGCTCCTGGCTTCAGATTGCTATGGCTATGGCAGTTATGGCTGCTTGTGGAGTGAATCATCAGATGGAAAATTTTCCTCTCTGTCTCTCCTGCTTTCTGTATATCTGACTTTGAAATGTAAAGAAAGAAATTATATAAAAAATGAATTATGGCAAGTTCAGATTGAATTTTTGACAAGGGTCAACTTCAGTGTTAGGATTCAGCCTACAGCGTGGCTGATGATTACAGCTGTAAAAGTCAAGAGACTGAGTTAGCATTACAGTCAGGGTTAGGCTTAGGAATAATGCTAAGGTTGGTTCTAGGTTTAGAGGTAGGTGTGGAAGGAGATTGAGGGTTAGGGTCAAGTTTAAGGCTGGGGTTTTGAGATAGAGCTTGGGTTATTTCTTGAGATTATTATTATTTTTGTTTAGGATTAATGACAACCAAATCTTAAGTCTCATCTAGCCCTAATGTGAGCACTAACCATAACCCTATCGTTAACCCTAAACTAATTCCCAATTCTAAATCTAACCCTGATTCTAAGTCGAGTCCTACCCCTCGCCCAAGTTCTAACCCTTAATCCTATAATGAATCCTACTGTATCTCTGACCCCAGCACTATCCAAAGCTCAAATTCTAAATCTAACCCTAATAATTATGCTCTAATGCAAGCTTTAGCCCTGCCCTAATCCTAAAGATGGGTTTACCTTGAATTAAAGCTCTAACCATAATACCAAATAAGTCTTAGATAAGGGCCCTCTTCCTGTCCTAAACCTGACACTTCCCCTGATATTAACCTTAGCTCTAACCTGAACCCTCACACTGAGTTTCAACCAACTGCAGTCCTAGCCCTAACACTAATCATAGCTCTAAATCCTTTTAGTAACTATTGCCCTAGTTCTAATGTTATCCTCTCTGTATAACCATTGAGGTATCCCTAAGGTTAACCATAACATGAGCACCAATCATAGCCATAGTTGTAACTGTAGTCCTACTTTTCCTCCTAACTGAAAACCTACCCCTACTCTACCCTAAGAGTAACATCAAGTCATAGCCGTAACATTAACACTAACCTTAACCCTAAAACTAATATCCATTATCACTCTACTCCTAACTCTAGTTCTTTTTTTTTATTACAAAGTCAGACATGCAGAGAGGAGGAGGAGAGACAGACATGAACATCTTCCGTCCCATGATTCACTCCCCAAGTGAGCTGCAACGGCCGGTGCTGTGCTGATCCAAAGCCGGGAGCCAGGAACCTCTTTCGGGTCTCCCACATGGGTGCAGGGTCTCAAGGCTTTGGGCCATCCTTGACTGCTTTCCCAGGCCACAAGCTGGGAGCTGGATGGGAAGTGGAGCTGCCGGGATTGCGACTGGCACCCATGTGGGATCCCGAGTGCATTCAAGGTGAGGACTTTAGCCACAAGTCCATGCTTCCGAGCCCTCTAGTTCTAACCTTAACTTCAACCTCAGCACTTGCCTTCACCCTAGGCCGAATGCTAACACCAGTCTTAAACCTAGTGACAATGTAGCACTCACCCAAACTTTGATACTAGCCCATTCCTGACACTATATTTCCCTAACCTTAACTATAATGCTTACCCTAATGCCAATCAAATCTCTAGCCATAATCCTAACGCTAGTCTTAACTTTTACTATAAAACTAGCCCTAATTCTAATCTTAACCCCAACATTAATACTTATCATAGATCTGTGCTTTGACTTAACCCTGTGCCAAACACTAACCGTAATCCTTGTCCATCTCTGCTGCTCACCCTAACCATAGTCCTGCACCAATCATGATCCCAAGATTTTTAAAACGATGTAACTCATAATCTAAATATGAACGTTCAAGCTCAACATAATGCCAAGCAGAGTCATAGCTCCAAGTGTCACACCAGACCCAAACACAACACTAAAGATTCCCTTCATCCTGAACCAGCCGGGTTCCTGAAACAAATCTTCCCTGAGGCCAGCCCTTTCTGTAACTCTAAGCCAAGCCCTAGACTTTACCTGATCATACCCCTAGACCAAATGATGACCTGATTTCTACTACTAGTACTAAGTGCATCCCTAGCTCAAACACAAATCAAACTCTTAAAGCTAACCAAAACTCCTTTTGGCTTTGTTTAATTCTATTTTTGACAATCTTGACATAGTTCATTAGAGTAAAAAGGTTCAAGGGCTACAGGACAGTGGGTAAGGCTATTATTTCCACATTCTCTTCTTTGACTGTATGTGGGGGTAAATGGGGAGGGAGATAAAGGGAGAAGTCGCACCCAGTCTCCACCGGACCCCAGGTCCCTGATGTGGGGCATGCTCAGAGGGTCCTGCTCAAGTGGGTGTTTTGTTTGTTTGTTTTTTCTCAAGTGGTTTAGAGAGTTCAACAGTCATGAATTGCTGCCAATCTTGCAACTGCAAGTACGATGAGGTCTCTGAAGCATACACTGATTGACACAGTCCATCTTCGAGTCTGCGTTTGCCCAGGTTTTCACTGCCAATACATGGCTGAGGTGGGTGATTGACTTGTTCTGTCTTCCGTCTTTTCTTGGTTAGGATTCTGAGTCCAACATTTTGATTGGGGAGGTCTCCAAAGAAATTTTGTGTGAGGTATTCCCAGTCCAGTTTCTTGAATGTACTAGCAAGTGCAGGGCCCGGCACAGCCCATCAGCCCGCTCAGCTGGTTGTTGCAGTTCCTGGGTTGGTTCTGTTTTCAGTCCCGACTTCCACTGGAACCAATGGGTGTTGCAGTCCAGCCTGATGCTGCCCAGCACAGGCTCGGCCATCACTCTTGCTTCACTCACATAACTTCTGTGGCTGTTCTGATGACAGGGAGCATTCTGATTGGCTGCATCTCAAAGACCTCATAGGACTGTGTGGCCCTATAAGCTGTCCAATCAGCAGCTGCCTGGTCATAGCAGCCCAGAATCCTGTAGCCTCAGCATTCTAGAAGAGCCATGGTGACAGCCTCCTCTGCATGGTGGAGAAAAATGGGTGAGTGGCTCAAGCTCTGCTTTCTCTGGTCTTTCTTCCCCACAGGCCCTGGGAATGAGGATTTTCAGGCTCCATGGAAGCCAGCAGAGTGTGAGTGTGTGTGGTTGGGTTTCCGTTGAGTGTGAGTTTGGAAATCCGCTGAAAATGTAGTGAAGCCTAGGACCTTTTCCAACACTGGTAGTGTGAAAGCATTTCACTTTTCTGTCAGTCAGAATGCTTGTGCCTCTCCGATGAGCCAAATGGATCCTAGCTCCCCATTAAATGTAGTATGTGGAATAGCGTTTGGATTGTAGAAGAGCCAGGTCAAGCTGATTTCCATAGGCAGACATTACATGACATTTCCTGTCATGGCTCTCAGTGAATTTTCTCTAGTGCAGTCCAGTGTCATGCAACTGGGTCACCATAGTGCAAAAGGGGTCAGTACAAGGACCAGGTGAGGTTCGATGTTGTGGTTAGGTGTAGGGTTAGAATCAGGGTTATGATTTTATCTAGAGATATGATAGTGTTTATGTCAAAGCCTAGATTTAAGGTTAGGACTGATTTTCTTTTCAAGGTTATGTTAGGCCTATGTAAATTATTAGGAATAGATCTAGGAATAAGTTTAGATGTAATTAGGGTTAGGGTTAGAACTAATGCTAAAGGTTAGGTTTAGTAGTGACATAACTTTTAGGATTGAGATAGGACTTATTGCTAGCCCAGTGGTTAGGGTTTTGGATAAACTTACAAATAGAATTAGGTACAGACCTATGTTTTGTATGTTGCATTAAGCAGGATTCGCATTAGGATTTTTTGGGGGGGATAGATTAATGTTTGGATTAGTGGCAGATACAGAGTCTTGCTGTATTTCTGGTTCATACTTAGTTTTCATTAGTGTTGGATTGAAGGTTATTGTTAGGATTGGTGTAAGGACTATGTGGCTTTAGAATAGAGTTAGGGTTACAATTAATGTGAGGATTAAAGCTTGGCTACATTTCGGGTTAAGATGCTGTTTTGTGTCTAGTTTTATGGTTAGGTTAGAGTCAATGGTAGGATTACTCTGCTTAGAGCTAGAGTTAACACTGGGGGAGGGCTAATGCTAGCGCTAAAGTTCTGCTAGGGTTAAGGTTAGGACACAATCTAGTGTTAGGTTTATGATTAAGGTTTGGCTACATTTGGATTTAGGTTTTGTGTTATAATTAGGGTAATGATTTGGCTTCGCATTAGGGTAAAGATTCGGGTTAGCATTAGGGTTAGGTTTAGAAATACAGCTAGGGTAGGGTTCAGTATTAGTGATAGGCTTAGTTATGTCTACATCTGTGTCAGGGTTGGAGTCAGGGTGAGGGCTATGCATTATGCCTAGTTTAGGGTTAGAATACCATGTATGATTGGGACTAGAGCTAGAGCTAGTGTCGGAATTCGGGTTAGAATGATGGCAAGGATTAAGGATAATCATCATTTCTGGCTTAGGGTGTGCTGTAGGGTGTAATTAGTATTAGTGCTAGGCTATTAGATAGGGTCTGGGTAAGGGCTATGTCTAGGTGTAGGGTTAGGTTAATGCCTGGGTTTGAATTATGTTAATATTAGTGCTGGAGCGAGATACGGAGTAAGAGTAGAGTTATTCCAGGATTAGTGTTATGATTCAGGCTTGATTTATACTTAGTAAGATTAGGATCATGGTCATAGGAAGAGTTAGGGTTCTTGTTATTAGCTGAGTAAGAATTGTGCTGGGTCTGGCACAATAGCCTAGCAGTAAAAGTTCTTGCCTTCCATGTGCCGAGATCACATTTGGTGCCAGTTCTAATTGCAGAAGGGCCGCTTCCCATCAGCACCGTGACTGTGTTCTGGGAAAGCAATCTGGTATGGCCCAAAGCTTTGGGTTGCTGCACCCATGTGGAAGACCTGTGAGAGGCTGTGTGCTCCTGGCTTCAGATTGCTATGGCTATGGCAGTTATGGCTGCTTGGGGAGTGAATCATCAGATGGAAAATTTTCCTCTCTGTCTCTCCTGCTTTCTGTATATCTGACTTTGAAATGTAAAGAAAGAAATTATATAAAAATGAATTATGGCAAGTTCAGATTGAATTTTTGACAAGGGTCAACTTCAGTGTTAGGATTCGGCCTACAGCATGGCTGATGATTACAGCTGTAAAAGTCAAGAGACTGAGTTAGCATTACAGTCAGGGTTAGGCTTAGGAATAATGCTAAGGTTGGTTCTAGGTTTAGAGGTAGGTGTGGAAGGAGATTGAGGGTTAGGGTCAAGTTTAAGGCTGGGGTTTGAGATAGAGCTTGGGTTATTTCTTGAGATTATTATTATTTTTGTTTAGGATTAAGGACAACCAAATCTTAACTCTCATCTAGCCCTAATGTGAGCACTAACCATAACCCTATCGTTAACCTTAAACTAATTCCCAATTCTAAATCTAACCCTGATTCTAAGTTGAATCCTACCCCTCGCCCAAGTTCTAACCCTTAATCCTATAATGAATCCTACTGTATCTCTGACCCCAGCACTATCCAAAGCTCAAATTCTAAATCTAACCCTAATAATTATGCCCTAATGCAAACTTTAGCCCTGCCCTAATCCTAAAGATGGGTTTACCTTGAATTAAAGCTCTAAGCATAATACCAAATAAGTCTTAGATAAGGGCGCTCTTCCTGTCCTAAACCTGACACTTCCCCTGACATTAACCTTAGCTATAACCTGAACCCTCACACTGAGTTTCAACCAACTGCAGTCCTAGCCCTAACACTAATCATAGCTCTAAATCCTTTTACTAACTATTGCCCTAGTTCTAATGTTATCCTCTCTGTATAACCATTGAGGTATCCCTAATGTTAACCATAACATGAGCACCAATCATAGCCATAGTTGTAACTGTAGTCCTACTTTTCCTCCTAACTGAAAACCTACCCCTACTCTACCCTAAGAGTAACATCAAGTCATAGCCGTAACACTAACACTAACCTTAACCCTAAAACTAATATCCATTATCACTCTACTCCTAACTCTAGTTCTTTTTTTTTTTATTACAAAGTCAGACATGCTGAGAGGAGGAGGAGAGACAGACATGAACATCTTCCGTCCCATGATTCACTCCCCAAGTGAGCTGCAACGGCCGGTGCTGTGCTGATCCAAAGCCGGGAGCCAGGAACCTCTTTCGGGTCTCCCACATGGTTGCAGGGTCTCAAGGCTTTGGGCCATCCTTGACTGCTTTCCCAGGCCACAAGCTGGGAGATGGATGGGAAGTGGAGCTGCCGGGATTGGAACTGGCACCCATGTGGGATCCCGAGTGCATTCAAGGTGAGGACTTTAGCCACTAGTCCATGCTTCCGAGCCCTCTAGTTCTAACCTTAACTTCAACCTCAGCACTTGCCGTCACCCTAGGCCGAATGCTAACACCAGTCTTAAACCTAGTGACAATGTAGCACTCACCCAAACTTTTATACTAGCCCATACCTGACACTGTATTTCCCTAACCTTAACTATAATGCTAACCCTAATGCCAATCAAATCTCTAGCCATAATCCTAACGCTAGTCTTAACTTTTACTATAAAACTAGCCCTAATTCTAATCTTAACCCCAACATTAATACTTATCATAGATCTGTGCTTTGACTTAACCCTGTGCCAAACACTAACCTTAATCCTTGTCCATCTCTACTGCTCACCCTAGCCATAGTCCTGCACCAATCATGATCCCAAGATTTTTAAAACGATGTAACTCATAATCTAAATATGAACGTTCAAGCTCAACATAATGCCAAGCAGAGTCATAGCTCCAAGTGTCACACCAGACCCAAACACAACACTAAAGATTCCCTTCATCCTGAACCAGCCGGGTTCCTGAAACAAATCTTCCCTGAGGCCAGCCCTTTCTGGAACTCTAAGCCAAGCCCTAGACTTTACCTGATCATACCCCTAGACCAAATGATGACCTGATTTCTACTACTAGTACTAAGTGCATCCCTAGCTCAAACACAAATCAAACTCCTAAAGCTAACCAAAACTCCTTTTGGCTTTGTTTAATTCTATTTTTGACAATCTTGACATAGTTCATTAGAGTAAAAAGGTTCAAGGGCTACAGGACAGTGGGTAAGGCTATTATTTCCACATTCTCTTCTTTGACTGTATGTGGGGGTAAATGGGGAGGGAGATAAAGGGAGAAGTCGCACCCAGTCTCCACCGGACCCCAGGTCCCTGATGTGGGGCATGCTCAGAGGGTCCTGCTCAAGTGGGTGTTTTGTTTGTTTGTTTTTTCTCAAGTGGTTTAGAGAGTTCAACAGTCATGAATTGCTGCCAATCTTGCAACTGCAAGTACGATGAGGTCTCTGAAGCATACACTGATCGACACAGTCCATCTTCGAGTCTGCGTTTGCCCAGGTTTTCACTGCCAATACATGGCTGAGGTGGGTGATTGACTTGTTCTGTCTTCCGTCTTTTCTTGGTTAGGATTCTGAGTCCAACATTTTGATTGGGGAGGTCTCCAAAGAAATTTTGTGTGAGGTATTCCCAGTCCAGTTTCTTGAATGTACTAGCAAGTGCAGGGCCCGGCACAGCCCATCAGCCCGCTCAGCTGGTTGTTGCAGTTCCTGGGTTGGTTCTGTTTTCAGTCCCGACTTCCACTGGAACCAATGGGTGTTGCAGTCCAGCCTGATGCTGCCCAGCACAGGCTCGGCCATCACTCTTGCTTCACTCACATAACTTCTGTGGCTGTTCTGATGACAGGGAGCATTCTGATTGGCTGCATCTCAAAGACCTCACAGGACTGTGTGGCCCTATAAGCTGTCCAATCAGCAGCTGCCTGGTCATAGCAGCCCAGAATCCTGTAGCCTCAGCATTCTAAAAGAGCCATGAGGACAGCCTCCTCTGCATGGTGGAGAAAAATGGGTGAGTGGCTCAAGCTCTGCTTTCTCTGGTCTTTCTTCCCCACAGGCCCTGGGAATGAGGATTTTCAGGCTCCATGGAAGCCAGCAGAGTGTGAGTGTGTGTGGTTGGGTTTCCGTTGAGTGTGAGTTTGGAAATCCGCTGAAAATGTAGTGAAGCCTAGGACCTTTTCCAACACTGGTAGTGTGAAAGCATTTCACTTTTCTGTCAGTCAGAATGCTTGTGCCTCTCCGATGAGCCAAATGGATCCTAGCTCCCCATTAAATGTAGTATGTGGAATAGCGTTTGGATTGTAGAAGAGCCAGGTCAAGCTGATTTCCATAGGCAGACATTACATGACATTTCCTGTCATGGCTCTCAGTGAATTTTCTCTAGTGCAGTCCAGTGTCATGCAACTGGGTCACCATAGTGCAAAAGGGGTCAGTACAAGGACCAGGTGAGGTTCGATGTTGTGGTTAGGTGTAGGGTTAGAATCAGGGTTATGATTTTATCTAGAGATATGATAGTGTTTATGTCAAAGCCTAGATTTAAGGTTAGGACTGATTTTCTTTTCAAGGTTATGTTAGGCCTATGTAAGTTATTAGGAATAGATCTAGGAATAAGTTTAGATGTAATTAGGGTTAGGGTTAGAACTAATGCTAAAGGTTAGGTTTAGTAGTGACATAACTTTTAGGATTGAGATAGGACTTATTGCTAGCCCAGTGGTTAGGGTTTTGGATAAACTTACAAATAGAATTAGGTACAGACCTATGTTTTGTATGTTGCATTAAGCAGGATTCGCATTAGGATTTTTTGGGGGGGATAGATTAATGTTTGGATTAGTGGCAGATACAGAGTCTTGCTGTATTTCTGGTTCATACTTAGTTTTCATTAGTGTTGGATTGAAGGTTATTGTTAGGATTGGTGTAAGGACTATGTGGCTTTAGAATAGAGTTAGGGTTACAATTAATGTGAGGATTAAAGCTTGGCTACATTTCGGGTTAAGATGCTGTTTTGTGTCTAGTTTTATGGTTAGGTTAGAGTCAATGGTAGGATTACTCTGCTTAGAGCTAGAGTTAACACTGGGGGAGGGCTAATGCTAGCGCTAAAGTTCTGCTAGGGTTAAGGTTAGGACACAATCTAGTGTTAGGTTTATGATTAAGGTTTGGCTACATTTGGATTTAGGTTTTGTGTTATAATTAGGGTAATGATTTGGCTTCGCATTAGGGTAAAGATTCGGGTTAGCATTAGGGTTAGGTTTAGAAATACAGCTAGGGTAGGGTTCAGTATTAGTGATAGGCTTAGTTATGTCTACATCTGTGTCAGGGTTGGAGTCAGGGTGAGGGCTATGCATTATGCCTAGTTTAGGGTTAGAATACCATGTATGATTGGGACTAGAGCTAGAGCTAGTGTCGGAATTCGGGTTAGAATGATGGCAAGGATTAAGGATAATCATCATTTCTGGCTTAGGGTGTGCTGTAGGGTGTAATTAGTATTAGTGCTAGGCTATTAGATAGGGTCTGGGTAAGGGCTATGTCTAGGTGTAGGGTTAGGTTAATGCCTGGGTTTGAATTATGTTAATATTAGTGCTGGAGCGAGATACGGAGTAAGAGTAGAGTTATTCCAGGATTAGTGTTATGATTCAGGCTTGATTTATACTTAGTAAGATTAGGATCATGGTCATAGGAAGAGTTAGGGTTCTTGTTATTAGCTGAGTAAGAATTGTGCTGGGTCTGGCACAATAGCCTAGCAGTAAAAGTTCTTGCCTTCCATGTGCCGAGATCACATTTGGTGCCAGTTCTAATTGCAGAAGGGCCGCTTCCCATCAGCACCGTGATTGTGTTCTGGGAAAGCAATCTGGTATGGCCCAAAGCTTTGGGTTGCTGCACCCATGTGGAAGACCTGTGAGAGGCTGTGTGCTCCTGGCTTCAGATTGCTATGGCTATGGCAGTTATGGCTGCTTGTGGAGTGAATCATCAGATGGAAAATTTTCCTCTCTGTCTCTCCTGCTTTCTGTATATCTGACTTTGAAATGTAAAGAAATAAATTATATAAAAATGAATTATGGCAAGTTCAGATTGAATTTTTGACAAGGGTCAACTTCAGTGTTAGGATTCGGCCTACAGCATGGCTGATGATTACAGCTGTAAAAGTCAAGAGACTGAGTTAGCATTACAGTCAGGGTTAGGCTTAGGAATAATGCTAAGGTTGGTTCTAGGTTTAGAGGTAGGTGTGGAAGGAGATTGAGGGTTAGGGTCAAGTTTAAGGCTGGGGTTTGAGATAGAGCTTGGGTTATTTCTTGAGATGATTATTATTTTTGTTTAGGATTAAGGACAACCAAATCTTAACTCTCATCTAGCCCTAATGTGAGCACTAACCATAACCCTATCGTTAACCTTAAACTAATTCCCAATTCTAAATCTAACCCTGATTCTAAGTTGAATCCTACCCCTCGCCCAAGTTCTAACCCTTAATCCTATAATGAATCCTACTGTATCTCTGACCCCAGCACTATCCAAAGCTCAAATTCTAAATCTAACCCTAATAATTATGCCCTAATGCAAACTTTAGCCCTGCCCTAATCCTAAAGATGGGTTTACCTTGAATTAAAGCTCTAAGCATAATACCAAATAAGTCTTAGATAAGGGCCCTCTTCATGTCCTAAACCTGACACTTCCCCTGACATTAACCTTAGCTCTAACCTGAACCCTCACACTGAGTTTCAACCAACTGCAGTCCTAGCCCTGACACTAATCATAGCTCTAAATCCTTTTACTAACTATTGCCCTAGTTCTAATGTTATCCTCTCTGTATAACCATTGAGGTATCCCTAATGTTAACCATAACATGAGCACCAATCATAGCCATAGTTGTAACTGTAGTCCTACTTTTCCTCGTAACTGAAAACCTACCCCTACTCTACCCTAAGAGTAACATCAAGTCATAGCCGTAACACTAACACTAACCTTAACCCTAAAACTAATATCCATTATCACTCTACTCCTAACTCTAGTTCTTTTTTTTTTTATTACAAAGTCAGACATGCTGAGAGGAGGAGGAGAGACAGACATGAACATCTTCCGTCCCATGATTCACTCCCCAAGTGAGCTGCAACGGCCGGTGCTGTGCTGATCCAAAGCCGGGAGCCAGGAACCTCTTTCGGGTCTCCCACATGGTTGCAGGGTCTCAAGGCTTTGGGCCATCCTTGACTGCTTTCCCAGGCCACAAGCTGGGAGCTGGATGGGAAGTGGAGCTGCCGGGATTGGAACTGGCACCCATGTGGGATCCCGAGTGCATTCAAGGTGAGGACTTTAGCCACTAGTCCATGCTTCCGAGCCCTCTAGTTCTAACCTTAACTTCAACCTCAGCACTTGCCTTCACCCTAGGCCGAATGCTAACACCAGTCTTAAACCTAGTGACAATGTAGCACTCACCCAAACTTTTATACTAGCCCATACCTGACACTGTATTTCCCTAACCTTAACTATAATGCTAACCCAAATGCCAATCAAATCTCTAGCCATAATCCTAACGCTAGTCTTAACTTTTACTATAAAACTAGCCCTAATTCTAATCTTAACCCCAACATTAATACTTATCATAGATCTGTGCTTTGACTTAACCCTGTGCCAAACACTAACCGTAATCCTTGTCCATCTCTACTGCTCACCCTAGCCATAGTCCTACACCAATCATGATCCCAAGATTTTTAAAACGATGTAACTCATAATCTAAATATGAACGTTCAAGCTCAACATAATGCCAAGCAGAGTCATAGCTCCAAGTGTCACACCAGACCCAAACACAACACTAAAGATTCCCTTCATCCTGAACCAGCCGGGTTCCTGAAACAAATCTTCCCTGAGGCCAGCCCTTCCTGGAACTCTAAGCCAAGCCCTAGACTTTACCTGATCATACCCCTAGACCAAATGATGACCTGATTTCTACTACTAGTACTAAGTGCATCCCTAGCTCAAACACAAATCAAACTCCTAAAGCTAACCAAAACTCCTTTTGGCTTTGTTTAATTCTATTTTTGACAATCTTGACATAGTTCATTAGAGTAAAAAGGTTCAAGGGCTACAGGACAGTGGGTAAGGCTATTATTTCCACATTCTCTTCTTTGACTGTATGTGGGGGTAAATGGGCAGGGAGATAAAGGGAGAAGTCGCACCCAGTCTCCACCGGACCCCAGGTCCCTGATGTGGGGCATGCTCAGAGGGTCCTGCTCAAGTGGGTGTTTTGTTTGTTTGTTTTTTCTCAAGTGGTTTAGAGAGTTCAACAGTCATGAATTGCTGCCAATCTTGCAACTGCAAGTACGATGAGGTCTCTGAAGCATACACTGATCGACACAGTCCATCTTCGAGTCTGCGTTTGCCCAGGTTTTCACTGCCAATACATGGCTGAGGTGGGTGATTGACTTGTTCTGTCTTCCGTCTTTTCTTGGTTAGGATTCTGAGTCCAACATTTTGATTGGGGAGGTCTCCAAAGAAATTTTGTGTGAGGTATTCCCAGTCCAGTTTCTTGAATGTACTAGCAAGTGCAGGGCCCGGCACAGCCCATCAGCCCGCTCAGCTGGTTGTTGCAGTTCCTGGGTTGGTTCTGTTTTCAGTCCCGACTTCCACTGGAACCAATGGGTGTTGCAGTCCAGCCTGATGCTGCCCAGCACAGGCCCGGCCATCACTCTTGCTTCACTCACATAACTTCTGTGGCTGTTCTGATGACAGGGAGCATTCTGATTGGCTGCATCTCAAAGACCTCACAGGACTGTGTGGCCCTATAAGCTGTCCAATCAGCAGCTGCCTGGTCATAGCAGCCCAGAATCCTGTAGCCTCAGCATTCTAAAAGAGCCATGAGGACAGCCTCCTCTGCATGGTGGAGAAAAATGGGTGAGTGGCTCAAGCTCTGCTTTCTCTGGTCTTTCTTCCCCACAGGCCCTGGGAATGAGGATTTTCAGGCTCCATGGAAGCCAGCAGAGTGTGAGTGTGTGTGGTTGGGTTTCCGTTGAGTGTGAGTTTGGAAATCCGCTGAAAATGTAGTGAAGCCTAGGACCTTTTCCAACACTGGTAGTGTGAAAGCATTTCACTTTTCTGTCAGTCAGAATGCTTGTGCCTCTCCGATGAGCCAAATGGATCCTAGCTCCCCATTAAATGTAGTATGTGGAATAGCGTTTGGATTGTAGAAGAGCCAGGTCAAGCTGATTTCCATAGGCAGACATTACATGACATTTCCTGTCATGGCTCTCAGTGAATTTTCTCTAGTGCAGTCCAGTGTCATGCAACTGGGTCACCATAGTGCAAAAGGGGTCAGTACAAGGACCAGGTGAGGTTCGATGTTGTGGTTAGGTGTAGGGTTAGAATCAGGGTTATGATTTTATCTAGAGATATGATAGTGTTTATGTCAAAGCCTAGATTTAAGGTTAGGACTGATTTTCTTTTCAAGGTTATGTTAGGCCTATGTAAGTTATTAGGAATAGATCTAGGAATAAGTTTAGATGTAATTAGGGTTAGGGTTAGAACTAATGCTAAAGGTTAGGTTTAGTAGTGACATAACTTTTAGGATTGAGATAGGACTTATTGCTAGCCCAGTGGTTAGGGTTTTGGATAAACTTACAAATAGAATTAGGTACAGACCTATGTTTTGTATGTTGCATTAAGCAGGATTCGCATTAGGATTTTTTGGGGGGGATAGATTAATGGTTGGATTAGTGGCAGATACAGAGTCTTGCTGTATTTCTGGTTCATACTTAGTTTTCATTAGTGTTGGATTGAAGGTTATTGTTAGGATTGGTGTAAGGACTATGTGGCTTTAGAATAGAGTTAGGGTTACAATTAATGTGAGGATTAAAGCTTGGCTACATTTCGGGTTAAGATGCTGTTTTGTGTCTAGTTTTATGGTTAGGTTAGAGTCAATGGTAGGATTACTCTGCTTAGAGCTAGAGTTAACACTGGGGGAGGGCTAATGCTAGCGCTAAAGTTCTGCTAGGGTTAAGGTTAGGACACAATCTAGTGTTAGGTTTATGATTAAGGTTTGGCTACATTTGGATTTAGGTTTTGTGTTATAATTAGGGTAATGATTTGGCTTCGCATTAGGGTAAAGATTCGGGTTAGCATTAGGGTTAGGTTTAGAAATACAGCTAGGGTAGGGTTCAGTATTAGTGATAGGCTTAGTTATGTCTACATCTGTGTCAGGGTTGGAGTCAGGGTGAGGGCTATGCATTATGCCTAGTTTAGGGTTAGAATACCATGTATGATTGGGACTAGAGCTAGAGCTAGTGTCGGAATTCGGGTTAGAATGATGGCAAGGATTAAGGATAATCATCATTTCTGGCTTAGGGTGTGCTGTAGGGTGTAATTAGTATTAGTGCTAGGCTATTAGATAGGGTCTGGGTAAGGGCTATGTCTAGGTGTAGGGTTAGGTTAATGCCTGGGTTTGAATTATGTTAATATTAGTGCTGGAGCGAGAATCGGAGTAAGAGTAGAGTTATTCCAGGATTAGTGTTATGATTCAGGCTTGATTTATACTTAGTAAGATTAGGATCATGGTCATAGCAAGAGTTAGGGTTCTTGTTATTAGCTGAGTAAGAATTGTGCTGGGTCTGGCACAATAGCCTAGCAGTAAAAGTTCTTGCCTTCCATGTGCCGAGATCACATTTGGTGCCAGTTCTAATTGCAGAAGGGCCGCTTCCCATCAGCACCGTGATTGTGTTCTGGGAAAGCAATCTGGTATGGCCCAAAGCTTTGGGTTGCTGCACCCATGTGGAAGACCTGTGAGAGGCTGTGTGCTCCTGGCTTCAGATTGCTATGGCTATGGCAGTTATGGCTGCTTGGGGAGTGAATCATCAGATGGAAAATTTTCCTCTCTGTCTCTCCTGCTTTCTGTATATCTGACTTTGAAATGTAAAGAAATAAATTATATAAAAGTGAATTATGGCAAGTTCAGATTGAATTTTTGACAAGGGTCAACTTCAGTGTTAGGATTCGGCCTACAGCATGGCTGATGATTACAGCTGTAAAAGTCAAGAGACTGAGTTAGCATTACAGTCAGGGTTAGGCTTAGGAATAATGCTAAGGTTGGTTCTAGGTTTAGAGGTAGGTGTGGAAGGAGATTGAGGGTTAGGGTCAAGTTTAAGGCTGGGGTTTTGAGATAGAGCTTGGGTTATTTCTTGAGATTATTATTATTTTTGTTTAGGATTAAGGACAACCAAATCTTAACTCTCATCTAGCCCTAATGTGAGCACTAACCATAACCCTATCGTTAACCTTAAACTAATTCCCAATTCTAAATCTAACCCTGATTCTAAGTTGAATCCTACCCCTCGCCCAAGTTCTAACCCTTAATCCTATAATGAATCCTACTGTATCTCTGACCCCAGCACTATCCAAAGCTCAAATTCTAAATCTAACCCTAATAATTATGCCCTAATGCAAACTTTAGCCCTGCCCTAATCCTAAAGATGGGTTTACCTTGAATTAAAGCTCTAAGCATAATACCAAATAAGTCTTAGATAAGGGCCCTCTTCATGTCCTAAACCTGACACTTCCCCTGACATTAACCTTAGCTCTAACCTGAACCCTCACACTGAGTTTCAACCAACTGCAGTCCTAGCCCTAACACTAATCATAGCTCTAAATCCTTTTACTAACTATTGCCCTAGTTCTAATGTTATCCTCTCTGTATAACCATTGAGGTATCCCTAATGTTAACCATAACATGAGCACCAATCATAGCCATAGTTGTAACTGTAGTCCTACTTTTCCTCGTAACTGAAAACCTAACCCTACTCTACCCTAAGAGTAACATCAAGTCATAGCCGTAACACTAACACTAACCTTAACCCTAAAACTAATATCCATTATCACTCTACTCCTAACTCTAGTTCTTTTTTTTTTTTTATTACAAAGTCAGACATGCTGAGAGGAGGAGGAGAGACAGACATGAACATCTTCCGTCCCATGATTCACTCCCCAAGTGAGCTGCAACGGCCGGTGCTGTGCTGATCCAAAGCCGGGAGCCAGGAACCTCTTTCGGGTCTCCCACATGGTTGCAGGGTCTCAAGGCTTTGGGCCATCCTTGACTGCTTTCCCAGGCCACAAGCTGGGAGCTGGATGGGAAGTGGAGCTGCCGGGATTGGAACTGGCACCCATGTGGGATCCCGAGTGCATTCAAGGTGAGGACTTTAGCCACTAGTCCATGCTTCCGAGCCCTCTAGTTCTAACCTTAACTTCAACCTCAGCACTTGCCTTCACCCTGGGCCGAATGCTAACACCAGTCTTAAACCTAGTGACAATGTAGCACTCACCCAAACTTTTATACTAGTCCATACCTGACACTGTATTTCCCTAACCTTAACTATAATGCTAACCCTAATGCCAATCAAATCTCTAGCCATAATCCTAACGCTAGTCTTAACTTTTACTATAAAACTAGCCCTAATTCTAATCTTAACCCCAACATTAATACTTATCATAGATCTGTGCTTTGACTTAACCCTGTGCCAAACACTAACCTTAATCCTTGTCCATCTCTACTGCTCACCCTAGCCATAGTCCTGCACCAATCATGATCCCAAGATTTTTAAAATGATGTAACTCATAATCTAAATATGAACGTTCAAGCTCAACATAATGCCAAGCAGAGTCATAGCTCCAAGTGTCACACCAGACCCAAACACAACACTAAAGATTCCCTTCATCCTGAACCAGCTGGGTTCCTGAAACAAATCTTTCCTGAGGCCAGCCCTTTCTGTAACTCTAAGCCAAGCCCTAGACTTTACCTGATCATACCCCTAGACCAAATGATGACCTGATTTCTACTACTAGTACTAAGTGCATCCCTAGCTCAAACACAAATCAAACTCCTAAAGCTAACCAAAACTCCTTTTGGCTTTGTTTAATTCTATTTTTGACAATCTTGACATAGTTCATTAGAGTAAAAAGGTTCAAGGGCTACAGGACAGTGGGTAAGGCTATTATTTCCACATTCTCTTCTTTGACTGTATGTGGGGGTAAAAGGGCAGGGAGATAAAGGGAGAAGTCGCACCCAGTCTCCACCGGACCCCAGGTCCCTGATGTGGGGCATGCTCAGAGGGTCCTGCTCAAGTGGGTGTTTTGTTTGTTTGTTTTTTCTCAAGTGGTTTAGAGAGTTCAACAGTCATGAATTGCTGCCAATCTTGCAACTGCAAGTACGATGAGGTCTCTGAAGCATACACTGATTGACACAGTCCATCTTCGAGTCTGCGTTTGCCCAGGTTTTCACTGCCAATACATGGCTGAGGTGGGTGATTGACTTGTTCTGTCTTCCGTCTTTTCTTGGTTAGGATTCTGAGTCCAACATTTTGATTGGGGAGGTCTCCAAAGAAATTTTGTGTGAGGTATTCCCAGTCCAGTTTCTTGAATGTACTAGCAAGTGCAGGGCCCGGCACAGCCCATCAGCCCGCTCAGCTGGTTGTTGCAGTTCCTGGGTTGGTCCTGTTTTCAGTCCCGACTTCCACTGGAACCAATGGGTGTTGCAGTCCAGCCTGATGCTGCCCAGCACAGGCTCGGCCATCACTCTTGCTTCACTCACATAACTTCTGTGGCTGTTCTGATGACAGGGAGCATTCTGATTGGCTGCATCTCAAAGACCTCACAGGACTGTGTGGCCCTATAAGCTGTCCAATCAGCAGCTGCCTGGTCATAGCAGCCCAGAATCCTGTAGCCTCAGCATTCTAGAAGAGCCATGGGGACAGCCTCCTCTGCATGGTGGAGAAAAATGGGTGAGTGGCTCAAGCTCTGCTTTCTCTGGTCTTTCTTCCCCACAGGCCCTGGGAATGAGGATTTTCAGGCTCCATGGAAGCCAGCAGAGTGTGAGTGTGTGTGGTTGGGTTTCCGTTGAGTGTGAGTTTGGAAATCCGCTGAAAATGTAGTGAAGCCTAGGACCTTTTCCAACACTGGTAGTGTGAAAGCATTTCACTTTTCTGTCAGTCAGAATGCTTGTGCCTCTCCGATGAGCCAAATGGATCCTAGCTCCCCATTAAATGTAGTATGTGGAATAGCGTTTGGATTGTAGAAGAGCCAGGTCAAGCTGATTTCCATAGGCAGACATTACATGACATTTCCTGTCATGGCTCTCAGTGAATTTTCTCTAGTGCAGTCCAGTGTCATGCAACTGGGTCACCATAGTGCAAAAGGGGTCAGTACAAGGACCAGGTGAGGTTCGATGTTGTGGTTAGGTGTAGGGTTAGAATCAGGGTTATGATTTTATCTAGAGATATGATAGTGTTTATGTCAAAGCCTAGATTTAAGGTTAGGACTGATTTTCTTTTCAAGGTTATGTTAGGCCTATGTAAGTTATTAGGAATAGATCTAGGAATAAGTTTAGATGTAATTAGGGTTAGGGTTAGAACTAATGCTAAAGGTTAGGTTTAGTAGTGACATAACTTTTAGGATTGAGATAGGACTTATTGCTAGCCCAGTGGTTTGGGTTTTGGATAAACTTACAAATAGAATTAGGTACAGACCTATGTTTTGTATGTTGCATTAAGCAGGATTCGCATTAGGATTTTTTGGGGGGGATAGATTAATGGTTGGATTAGTGGCAGATACAGAGTCTTGCTGTATTTCTGGTTCATACTTAGTTTTCATTAGTGTTGGATTGAAGGTTATTGTTAGGATTGGTGTAAGGACTATGTGGCTTTAGAATAGAGTTAGGGTTACAATTAATGTGAGGATTAAAGCTTGGCTACATTTCGGGTTAAGATGCTGTTTTGTGTCTAGTTTTATGGTTAGGTTAGAGTCAATGGTAGGATTACTCTGCTTAGAGCTAGAGTTAACACTGGGGGAGGGCTAATGCTAGCGCTAAAGTTCTGCTAGGGTTAAGGTTAGGACACAATCTAGTGTTAGGTTTATGATTAAGGTTTGGCTACATTTGGATTTAGGTTTTGTGTTATAATTAGGGTAATGATTTGGCTTCGCATTAGGGTAAAGATTCGGGTTAGCATTAGGGTTAGGTTTAGAAATACAGCTAGGGTAGGGTTCAGTATTAGTGATAGGCTTAGTTATGTCTACATCTGTGTCAGGGTTGGAGTCAGGGTGAGGGCTATGCATTATGCCTAGTTTAGGGTTAGAATACCATGTATGATTGGGACTAGAGCTAGAGCTAGTGTCGGAATTCGGGTTAGAATGATGGCAAGGATTAAGGATAATCATCATTTCTGGCTTAGGGTGTGCTGTAGGGTGTAATTAGTATTAGTGCTAGGCTATTAGATAGGGTCTGGGTAAGGGCTATGTCTAGGTGTAGGGTTAGGTTAATGCCTGGGTTTGAATTATGTTAATATTAGTGCTGGAGCGAGATACGGAGTAAGAGTAGAGTTATTCCAGGATTAGTGTTATGATTCAGGCTTGATTTATACTTAGTAAGATTAGGATCATGGTCATAGGAAGAGTTAGGGTTCTTGTTATTAGCTGAGTAAGAATTGTGCTGGGTCTGGCACAATAGCCTAGCAGTAAAAGTTCTTGCCTTCCATGTGCCGAGATCACATTTGGTGCCAGTTCTAATTGCAGAAGGGCCGCTTCCCATCAGCACCGTGATTGTGTTCTGGGAAAGCAATCTGGTATGGCCCAAAGCTTTGGGTTGCTGCACCCATGTGGAAGACCTGTGAGAGGCTGTGTGCTCCTGGCTTCAGATTGCTATGGCTATGGCAGTTATGGCTGCTTGGGGAGTGAATCATCAGATGGAAAATTTTCCTCTCTGTCTCTCCTGCTTTCTGTATATCTGACTTTGAAATGTAAAGAAATAAATTACATAAAAATGAATTATGGCAAGTTCAGATTGAATTTTTGACAAGGGTCAACTTCAGTGTTAGGATTCGGCCTACAGCATGGCTGATGATTACAGCTGTAAAAGTCAAGAGACTGAGTTAGCATTACAGTCAGGGTTAGGCTTAGGAATAATGCTAAGGTTGGTTCTAGGTTTAGAGGTAGGTGTGGAAGGAGATTGAGGGTTAGGGTCAAGTTTAAGGCTGGGGTTTTGAGATAGAGCTTGGGTTATTTCTTGAGATGATTATTATTTTTGTTTAGGATTAAGGACAACCAAATCTTAACTCTCATCTAGCCCTAATGTGAGCACTAACCATAACCCTATCGTTAACCTTAAACTAATTCCCAATTCTAAATCTAACCCTGATTCTAAGTTGAATCCTACCCCTCGCCCAAGTTCTAACCCTTAATCCTATAATGAATCCTACTGTATCTCTGACCCCAGCACTATCCAAAGCTCAAATTCTAAATCTAACCCTAATAATTATGCCCTAATGCAAACTTTAGCCCTGCCCTAATCCTAAAGATGGGTTTACCTTGAATTAAAGCTCTAAGCATAATACCAAATAAGTCTTAGATAAGGGCCCTCTTCATGTCCTAAACCTGACACTTCCCCTGACATTAACCTTAGCTCTAACCTGAACCCTCACACTGAGTTTCAACCAACTGCAGTCCTAGCCCTGACACTAATGATAGCTCTAAATCCTTTTACTAACTATTGCCCTAGTTCTAATGTTATCCTCTCTGTATAACCATTGAGGTATCCCTAATGTTAACCATAACATGAGCACCAATCATAGCCATAGTTGTAACTGTAGTCCTACTTTTCCTCGTAACTGAAAACCTAACCCTACTCTACCCTAAGAGTAACATCAAGTCATAGCCGTAACACTAACACTAACCTTAACCCTAAAACTAATATCCATTATCACTCTACTCCTAACTCTAGTTCTTTTTTTTTTTTTATTATTACAAAGTCAGACATGCTGAGAGGAGGAGGAGAGACAGACATGAACATCTTCCGTCCCATGATTCACTCCCCAAGTGAGCTGCAACGGCCGGTGCTGTGCTGATCCAAAGCCGGGAGCCAGGAACCTCTTTCGGGTCTCCCACATGGTTGCAGGGTCTCAAGGCTTTGGGCCATCCTTGACTGCTTTCCCAGGCCACAAGCTGGGAGCTGGATGGGAAGTGGAGCTGCCGGGATTGGAACTGGCACCCATGTGGGATCCCGAGTGCATTCAAGGTGAGGACTTTAGCCACTAGTCCATGCTTCCGAGCCCTCTAGTTCTAACCTTAACTTCAACCTCAGCACTTGCCTTCACCCTAGGCCGAATGCTAACACCAGTCTTAAACCTAGTGACAATGTAGCACTCACCCAAACTTTTATACTAGCCCATACCTGACACTGTATTTCCCTAACCTTAACTATAATGCTAACCCTAATGCCAATCAAATCTCTAGCCATAATCCTAACGCTAGTCTTAACTTTTACTATAAAACTAGCCCTAATTCTAATCTTAACCCCAACATTAATACTTATCATAGATCTATGCTTTGACTTAACCCTGTGCCAAACACTAACCTTAATCCTTGTCCATCTCTACTGCTCACCCTAGCCATAGTCCTGCACCAATCATGATCCCAAGATTTTTAAAACGATGTAACTCATAATCTAAATATGAACGTTCAAGCTCAACATAATGCCAAGCAGAGTCATAGCTCCAAGTGTCACACCAGACCCAAACACAACACTAAAGATTCCCTTCATCCTGAACCAGCCGGGTTCCTGAAACAAATCTTTCCTGAGGCCAGCCCTTTCTGGAACTCTAAGCCAAGCCCTAGACTTTACCTGATCATACCCCTAGACCAAATGATGACCTGATTTCTACTACTAGTACTAAGTGCATCCCTAGCTCAAACACAAATCAAACTCCTAAAGCTAACCAAAACTCCTTTTGGCTTTGTTTAATTCTATTTTTGACAATCTTGACATAGTTCATTAGAGTAAAAAGGTTCAAGGGCTACAGGACAGTGGGTAAGGCTATTATTTCCACATTCTCTTCTTTGACTGTATGTGGGGGTAAATGGGCAGGGAGATAAAGGGAGAAGTCGCACCCAGTCTCCACCGGACCCCAGGTCCCTGATGTGGGGCATGCTCAGAGGGTCCTGCTCAAGTGGGTGTTTTGTTTGTTTGTTTTTTCTCAAGTGGTTTAGAGAGTTCAACAGTCATGAATTGCTGCCAATCTTGCAACTGCAAGTACGATGAGGTCTCTGAAGCATACACTGATTGACACAGTCCATCTTCGAGTCTGCGTTTGCCCAGGTTTTCACTGCCAATACATGGCTGAGGTGGGTGATTGACTTGTTCTGTCTTCCGTCTTTTCTTGGTTAGGATTCTGAGTCCAACATTTTGATTGGGGAGGTCTCCAAAGAAATTTTGTGTGAGGTATTCCCAGTCCAGTTTCTTGAATGTACTAGCAAGTGCAGGGCCCGGCACAGCCCATCAGCCCGCTCAGCTGGTTGTTGCAGTTCCTGGGTTGGTTCTGTTTTCAGTCCCGACTTCCACTGGAACCAATGGGTGTTGCAGTCCAGCCTGATGCTGCCCAGCACAGGTTCGGCCATCACTCTTGCTTCACTCACATAACTTCTGTGGCTGTTCTGATGACAGGGAGCATTCTGATTGGCTGCATCTCAAAGACCTCACAGGACTGTGTGGCCCTATAAGCTGTCCAATCAGCAGCTGCCTGGTCATAGCAGCCCAGAATCCTGTAGCCTCAGCATTCTAGAAGAGCCATGGGGACAGCCTCCTCTGCATGGTGGAGAAAAATGGGTGAGTGGCTCAAGCTCTGCTTTCTCTGGTCTTTCTTCCCCACAGGCCCTGGGAATGAGGATTTTCAGGCTCCATGGAAGCCAGCAGAGTGTGACTGTGTGTGGTTGGGTTTCCGTTGAGTGTGAGTTTGGAAATCCGCTGAAAATGTGGTGAAGCCTAGGACCTTTTCCAACACTGGTAGTGTGAAAGCATTTCACTTTTCTGTCAGTCAGAATGCTTGTGCCTCTCTGATGAGCCAAATGGATCCTAGCTCCCCATTAAATGTAGTGTGTGGAAAAGCATTTGGATTGTAGAAGAGCCAGGTCAAGCTGATTTCCATAGGCAGACATTACATGACATTTCCTGTCATGGCTCTCAGTGAATTTTCTCTAGTGCAGTCCAGTGTCATGCAACTGGGTCACCATAGTGCAAAAGGGGTCAGTACAAGGATCAGGTGAGGTGCGATGTTGTGGTTAGGTGTAGGGTTAGAATCAGGGTTATGATTTTATCTAGAGATATGATAGTGTTTATGTCAAAGCCTAGATTTAAGGTTAGGACTGATTTTCTTTTCAAGGTTATGTTAGGCCTATGTAAATTATTAGGAATAGATCTAGGAATAAGTTTAGATGTAATTAGGGTTAGGGTTAGAACTAATGCTAAAGGTTAGGTTTAGTAGTGACATAACTTTTAGGATTGAGATAGGACTTATTGCTAGCCCAGTGGTTAGGGTTTTGGATAAACTTACAAATAGAATTAGGTACAGACCTATGTTTTGTATGTTGCATTAAGCAGGATTCGCATTAAGATTTTTTGGGGGGGGGATAGATTAATGTTTGGATTAGTGGCAGATACAGAGTCTTGCTGTATTTCTGGTTCATACTTAGTTTTCATTAGTGTTGGATTGAAGGTTATTGTTAGGATTGGTGTAAGGACTATGTGGCTTTAGAATAGAGTTAGGGTTACAATTAATGTGAGGATTAAAGCTTGGCTACATTTCAGGTTAAGATGCTGTTTTGTGTTTAGTTTTATGGTTAGGTTAGAGTCAATGGTAGGATTACTCTGCTTAGAGCTAGAGTTAACACTGGGGGAGGGCTAATGCTAGCGCTAAAGTTCTGCTAGGGTTAAGGTTAGGGCACAATCTAGTGTTAGGTTTATGATTAAGGTTTGGCTACATTTGGATTTAGGTTTTGTGTTATAATTAGGGTAATGATTTGGCTTCGCATTAGGGTAAAGATTCGGGTTAGCATTAGGGTTAGGTTTAGAAATACAGCTAGGGTAGGGTTCAGTATTAGTGATAGGCTTAGTTATGTCTACATCTGTGTCAGGGTTGGAGTCAGGGTGAGGGCTATGCATTATGCCTAGTTTAGGGTTAGAATACCATGTATGATTGGGACTAGAGCTAGAGCTAGTGTCAGAATTCGGGTTAGAATGATGGCAAGGATTAAGGATAATCATCATTTCTGGCTTAGGGTGTGCTGTAGGGTGTAATTAGTATTAGTGCTAGGCTATTAGATAGGGTCTGGGTAAGGGCTATGTCTAGGTGTAGGGTTAGGTTAATGCCTGGGTTTGAATTATGTTAATATTAGTGCTGGAGCGAGATTCGGAGTAAGAGTAGAGTTATTCCAGGATTAGTGTTATGATTCAGGCTTGATTTATACTTAGTAAGATTAGGATCATGGTCATAGCAAGAGTTAGGGTTCTTGTTAGTAGCTGAGTAAGAATTATGCTGGGTCTGGCACAATAGCCTAGCAGTAAAAGTTCTTGCCTTCCATGTGCCGAGATCACATTTGGTGCCAGTTCTAATTGCAGAAGGGCCGCTTCCCATCAGCACCGTGATTGTGTTCTGGGAAAGCAATCTGGTATGGCCCAAAGCTTTGGGTTGCTGCACCCATGTGGAAGACCTGTGAGAGGCTCTGTGCTCCTGGCTTCAGATTGCTATGGCTATGGCAGTTATGGCTGCTTGTGGAGTGAATCATCAGATGGAAAATTTTCCTCTCTGTCTCTCCTGCTTTCTGTATATCTGACTTTGAAATGTAAAGAAAGAAATTATATAAAAAATGAATTATGGCAAGTTCAGATTGAATTTTTGACAAGGGTCAACTTCAGTGTTAGGATTCGGCCTACAGCGTGGCTGATGGTTACAGCTGTAAAAGTCAAGAGACTGAGTTAGCATTACAGTCAGGGTTAGGCTTAGGAATAATGCTAAGGTTGGTTCTAGGTTTAGAGGTAGGTGTGGAAGGAGATTGAGGGTTAGGGTCAAGTTTAAGGCTGGGGTTTTGAGATAGAGCTTGGGTTATTTCTTGAGATGATTATTATTTTTGTTTAGGATTAATGACAACCAAATCTTAACTCTCATCTAGCCCTAATGTGAGCACTAACCATAACCCTATCGTTAACCCTAAACTAATTCCCAATTCTAAATCTAACCCTGATTCTAAGTCGAGTCCTACCCCTCGCCCAAGTTCTAACCCTTAATCCTATAATGAATCCTACTGTATCTCTGACCCCAGCACTATCCAAAGCTCAAATTCTAAATCTAACCCTAATAATTATGCCCTAATGCAAACTTTAGCCCTGCCCTAACCTAAAGATGGGTTTACCTTGAATTAAAGCTCTAACCATAATACCAAATAAGTCTTAGATAAGGGCGCTCTTCCTGTCCTAAACCTGACACTTCCCCTGACATTAACCTTAGCTCTAACCTGAACCCTCACACTGAGTTTCAACCAACTGCAGTCCTAGCCCTAACACTAATCATAGCTCTAAGTTCTTTTACTAACTATTGCCCTAGTTCTAATGTTATCCTCTCTGTATAACCATTGAGGTATCCCTAATGTTAACCATAACATGAGCACCAATCATAGCCATAGTTGTAACTGTAGTCCTACTTTTCCTCCTAACTGAAAACCTAACCCTACTCTACCCTAAGAGTAACATCAAGTCATAGCCGTAACACTAACACTAACCTTAACCCTAAAACTAATATCCATTATCACTCTACTCCTAACTCTAGTTCTTTTTTTTTTATTACAAAGTCAGACATGCTGAGAGGAGGAGGAGAGACAGACATGAACATCTTCCGTCCCATGATTCACTCCTCAAGTGAGCTGCAACGGCCGGTGCTGTGCTGATCCAAAGCCGGGAGCCAGGAACCTCTTTCGGGTCTCCCACATGGGTGCAGGGTCTCAAGGCTTTGGGCCATCCTTGACTGCTTTCCCAGGCCACAAGCTGGGAGCTGGATGGGAAGTGGAGCTGCCGGGATTGGAACTGGCACCCATGTGGGATCCCGAGTGCATTCAAGGTGAGGACTTTAGCCACAAGTCCATGCTTCCGAGCCCTCTAGTTTTAACCTTAACTTCAACCTCAGCACTTGCCTTCACCCTAGGCCAAATGCTAACACCAGTCTTAAACCTAGTGACAATGTAGCACTCACCCAAACTTTGATACTAGCCCATTCCTGACACTATATTTCCCTAACCTTAACTATAATGCTAACCCTAATGCCAATCAAATCTCTAGCCATAATCCTAAGGCTAGTCTTAACTTTTACTATAAAACTAACCCTAATTCTAATCTTAACCCCAACATTAATACTTATCATAGATCTATGCTTTGACTTAACCCTATGCCAAACACTAACGTTAATCCTTGTCCATCTCTACTGCTCACCCTAACCATAGTCCTGCACCAATCATGATCCCAAGATTTTTAAAACGATGTAACTCATAATCTAAATATGAACGTTCAAGCTCAACATAATGCCAAGCAGAGTCATAGCTCCAAGTGTCACACCAGACCCAAACACAACACTAAAGATTCCCTTCATCCTGAACCAGCCGGGTTCCTGAAACAAATCTTCCCTGAGGCCAGCCCTTTCTGGAACTCTAAGCCAAGCCCTAGACTTTACCTGATCATACCCCTAGACCAAATGATGACCTGATTTCTACTACTAGTACTAAGTGCATCCCTAGCTCAAACACAAATCAAACTCCTAAAGCTAACCAAAACTCCTTTTGGCTTTGTTTAATTCTATTTTTGACAATCTTGACATAGTTCATTAGAGTAAAAAGGTTCAAGGGCTACAGGACAGTGGGTAAGGCTATTATTTCCACATTCTCTTCTTTGACTGTATGTGGGGGTAAATGGGCAGGGAGATAAAGGGAGAAGTCGCACCCAGTCTCCACCGGACCCCAGGTCCCTGATGTGGGGCATGCTCAGAGGGTCCTGCTCAAGTGGGTGTTTTGTTTGTTTGTTTTTTTATCAAGTGGTTTAGAGAGTTCAACAGTCATGAATTGCTGCCAATCTTGCAACTGCAAGTACGATGAGGTCTCTGAAGCTTACACTGATTGACACAGTCCATCTTCGAGTCTGCGTTTGCCCAGGTTTTCACTGCCAATACATGGCTGAGGTGGGTGATTGACTTGTTCTGTCTTCCGTCTTTTCTTGGTTAGGATTCTGAGTCCAACATTTTGATTGGGGAGGTCTCCAAAGAAATTTTGTGTGAGGTATTCCCAGTCCAGTTTCTTGAATGTACTAGCAAGTGCAGGGCCCGGCACAGCCCGTCAGCCCGCTCAGCTGGTTGTTGCAGTTCCTGGGTTGGTTCTGTTTTCAGTCCCGACTTCCACTGGAACCAATGGGTGTTGCAGTCCAGCCTGATGCTGCCCAGCACAGGCTCGGCCATCACTCTTGCTTCACTCACATAACTTCTGTGGCTGTTCTGATGACAGGGAGCATTCTGATTGGCTGCATCTCAAAGACCTCACAGGACTGTGTGGCCCTATAAGCTGTCCAATCAGCAGCTGTCTGGTCATAGCAGCCCAGAATCCTGTAGCCTCAGCATTCTAGAAGAGCCATGGTGACAGCCTCCTCTGCATGGTGGAGAAAAATGGGTGAGTGGCTCAAGCTCTGCTTTCTCTGGTCTTTCTTCCCCACAGACCCTGGAAATGAGGATTTTCAGGCTCCATGGAAGCCAGCAGAGTGTGACTGTGTGTGGTTGGGTTTCCGTTGAGTGTGAGTTTGGAAATCCGCTGAAAATGTAGTGAAGCCTAGGGCCTTTTCAACACTGGTAGTGTGAAAGCATTTCACTTTTCTGTCAGTCAGAATGCTTGTGCCTCTCCGATGAGCCAAATGGATCCTAGCTCCCCATTAAATGTAGTATGTGGAATAGCGTTTGGATTGTAGAAGAGCCAGGTCAAGCTGATTTCCATAGGCAGACATTACATGACATTTCCTGTCATGGCTCTCAGTGAATTTTCTCTAGTGCAGTCCAGTGTCATGCAACTGGGTCACCATAGTGCAAAAGGGGTCAGTACAAGGACCAGGTGAGGTGCGATGTTGTGGTTAGGTGTAGGGTTAGAATCAGGGTTATGATTTTATCTAGAGATATGATAGTGTTTATGTCAAAGCCTAGATTTAAGGTTAGGACTGATTTTCTTTTCAAGGTTATGTTAGGCCTATGTAAGTTATTAGGAATAGATCTAGGAATAAGTTTAGATGTAATTAGGGTTAGGGTTAGAACTAATGCTAAAGGTTAGGTTTAGTAGTGACATAACTTTTAGGATTGAGATAGGACTTATTGCTAGCCCAGTGGTTAGGGTTTTGGATAAACTTACAAATAGAATTAGGTACAGACCTATGTTTTGTATGTTGCATTAAGCAGGATTCGCATTAAGATTTTTTGGGGGGGGATAGATTAATGTTTGGATTAGTGGCAGATACAGAGTCTTGCTGTATTTCTGGTTCATACTTAGTTTTCATTAGTGTTGGATTGAAGGTTATTGTTAGGATTGGTGTAAGGACTATGTGGCTTTAGAATAGAGTTAGGGTTACAATTAATGTGAGGATTAAAGCTTGGCTACATTTCGGGTTAAGATGCTGTTTTGTGTCTAGTTTTATGGTTAGGTTAGAGTCAATGGTAGGATTACTCTGCTTAGAGCTAGAGTTAACACTGGGGGAGGGCTAATGCTAGCGCTAAAGTTCTGCTAGGGTTAAGGTTAGGGCACAATCTAGTGTTAGGTTTATGATTAAGGTTTGGCTACATTTGGATTTAGGTTTTGTGTTATAATTAGGGTAATGATTTGGCTTCGCATTAGGGTAAAGATTCGGGTTAGCATTAGGGTTAGGTTTAGAAATACAGCTAGGGTAGGGTTCAGTATTAATGATAGGCTTAGTTATGTCTACATCTGTGTCAGGGTTGGAGTCAGGGTGAGGGCTATGCATTATGCCTAGTTTAGGGTTAGAATACCATGTATGATTGGGACTAGAGCTAGAGCTAGTGTCGGAATTAGGGTTAGAATGATGGCAAGGATTAGGGATAATCATCATTTCTGGCTTAGGGTGTGCTGTAGGGTGTAATTAGTATTAGTGCTAGGCTATTAGATAGGGTCTGGGTAAGGGCTATGTCTAGGTGTAGGGTTAGGTTAATGCCTGGGTTTGAATTATGTTAATATTAGTGCTGGAGCGAGATACGGAGTAAGAGTAGAGTTATTCCAGGATTAGTGTTATGATTCAGGCTTGATTTATACTTAGTAAGATTAGGATCATGGTCATAGGAAGAGTTAGGGTTCTTGTTATTAGCTGAGTAAGAATTGTGCTGGGTCTGGCACAATAGCCTAGCAGTAAAAGTTCTTGCCTTCCATGTGCCGAGATCACATTTGGTGCCAGTTCTAATTGCAGAAGGGCCGCTTCCCATCAGCACCGTGATTGTGTTCTGGGAAAGCAATCTGGTATGGCCCAAAGCTTTGGGTTGCTGCACCCATGTGGAAGACCTGTGAGAGGCTCTGTGCTCCTGGCTTCAGATTGCTATGGCTATGGCAGTTATGGCTGCTTGGGGAGTGAATCATCAGATGGAAAATTTTCCTCTCTGTCTCTCCTGCTTTCTGTATATCTGACTTTGAAATGTAAAGAAATAAATTATATAAAAATGAATTATGGCAAGTTCAGATTGAATTTTTGACAAGGGTCAACTTCAGTGTTAGGATTCGGCCTACAGCATGGCTGATGATTACAGCTGTAAAAGTCAAGAGACTGAGTTAGCATTACAGTCAGGGTTAGGCTTAGGAATAATGCTAAGGTTGGTTCTAGGTTTAGAGGTAGGTGTGGAAGGAGATTGAGGGTTAGGGTCAAGTTTAAGGCTGGGGTTTTGAGATAGAGCTTGGGTTATTTCTTGAGATTATTATTATTTTTGTTTAGGATTAAGGACAACCAAATCTTAACTCTCATCTAGCCCTAATGTGAGCACTAACCATAACCCTATCGTTAACCCTAAACTAATTCCCAATTCTAAATCTAACCCTGATTCTAAGTCGAGTCCTACCCCTCGCCCAAGTTCTAACCCTTAATCCTATAATGAATCCTACTGTATTTCTGACCCCAGCACTATCCAAAGCTCAAATTCTAAATCTAACCCTAATAATTATGCCCTAATGCAAACTTTAGCCCTGCCCTAACCTAAAGATGGGTTTACCTTGAATTAAAGCTCTAACCATAATACCAAATAAGTCTTAGATAAGGGCGCTCTTCCTGTCCTAAACCTGACACTTCCCCTGACATTAACCTTAGCTCTAACCTGAACCCTCACACTGAGTTTCAACCAACTGCAGTCCTAGCCCTAACACTAATCATAGCTCTAAGTCCTTTTACTAACTATTGCCCTAGTTCTAATGTTATCCTCTCTGTATAACCATTGAGGTATCCCTAATGTTAACCATAACATGAGCACCAATCATAGCCATAGTTGTAACTGTAGTCCTACTTTTCCTCCTAACTGAAAACCTAACCCAACTCTACCCTAAGAGTGACATCAAGTCATAGCCGTAACACTAACACTAACCTTAACCCTAAAACTAATATCCATTATCACTCTACTCCTAACTCTAGTTCTTTTTTTTTTTATTACAAAGTCAGACATGCTGAGAGGAGGAGGAGAGACAGACATGAACATCTTCCGTCCCATGATTCACTCCCCAAGTGAGCTGCAACGGCAGGTGCTGTGCTGATCCAAAGCCGGGAGCCAGGAACCTCTTTCGGGTCTCCCAATGGGTGCAGGGTCTCAAGGCTTTGTGCCATCCTTGACTGCTTTCCCAGGCCACAAGCTGGGAGCTGGATGGGAAGTGGAGCTGCCGGGATTGGAACTGGCACCCATGTGGGATCCCGAGTGCATTCAAGGTGAGGACTTTAGCCACAAGTCCATGCTTCCGAGCCCTCTAGTTCTAACCTTAACTTCAACCTCAGCACTTGCCTTCACCCTAGGCCGAATGCTAACACCAGTCTTAAACCTAGTGACAATGTAGCACTCACCCAAACTTTGATACTAGCCCATTCCTGACACTATATTTCCCTAACCTTAACTATAATGCTAACCCTAATGCCAATCAAATCTCTAGCCATAATCCTAACGCTAGTCTCAACTTTTACTATAAAACTAGCAATAATTCTAATCTTAACCCCAACATTCATACTTATCATAGGTCTATGCTTTGACTTAACCCTGTGCCAAACACTAACCTTAATCCTTGTCCATCTCTGCTGCTCACCCTAACCATAGTCCTGCACCAATCATGATCCCAAGATTTTTAAAACGATGTAACTCATAATCTAAATATGAACGTTCAAGCTCAACATAATGCCAAGCAGAGTCATAGCTCCAAGTGTCACACCAGACCCAAACACAACACTAAAGATTCCCTTCATCCTGAACCAGCCGGGTTCCTGAAACAAATCTTTCCTGAGGCCAGCCCTTTCTGGAACTCTAAGCCAAGCCCTAGACTTTACCTGATCATACCCCTAGACCAAATGATGACCTGATTTCTACTACTAGTACTAAGTGCATCCCTAGCTCAAACACAAATCAAACTCCTAAAGCTAACCAAAACTCCTTTTGGCTTTGTTTAATTCTATTTTTGACAATCTTGACATAGTTCATTAGAGTAAAAAGGTTCAAGGGCTACAGGACAGTGGGTAAGGCTATTATTTCCACATTCTCTTCTTTGACTGTATGTGGGGGTAAATGGGCAGGGAGATAAAGGGAGAAGTCGCACCCAGTCTCCACCGGACCCCAGGTCCCTGATGTGGGGTATGCTCGGAGGGTCCTGCTCAAGTGGGTGTTTTGTTTGTTTGTTTTTTCTCAAGTGGTTTAGAGAGTTCAACAGTCATGAATTGCTGCCAATCTTGCAACTGCAAGTACGATGAGGTCTCTGAAGCATACACTGATTGACACAGTCCATCTTCGAGTCTGCGTTTGCCCAGGTTTTCACTGCCAATACATGGCTGAGGTGGGTGATTGACTTGTTCTGTCTTCCGTCTTTTCTTGGTTAGGATTCTGAGTCCAACATTTTGATTGGGGAGGTCTCCAAAGAAATTTTGTGTGAGGTATTCCCAGTCCAGTTTCTTGAATGTACTAGCAAGTGCAGGGCCCGGCACAGCCCATCAGCCCGCTCAGCTGGTTGTTGCAGTTCCTGGGTTGGTTCTGTTTTCAGTCCCGACTTCCACTGGAACCAATGGGTGTTGCAGTCCAGCCTGATGCTGCCCAGCACAGGCTCGGCCATCACTCTTGCTTCACTCACATAACTTCTGTGGCTGTTCTGATGACAGGGAGCATTCTGATTGGCTGCATCTCAAAGACCTCACAGGACTGTGTGGCCCTATAAGCTGTCCAATCAGCAGCTGCCTGGTCATAGCAGCCCAGAATCCTGTAGCCTCAACATTCTAGAAGAGCCATGGGGACAGCCTCCTCTGCATGGTGGAGAAAAATGGGTGAGTGGCTCAAGCTCTGCTTTCTCTGGTCTTTCTTCCCCACAGACCCTGGGAATGAGGATTTTCAGGCTCCATGGAAGCCAGCAGAGTGTGAGTGTGTGTGGTTGGGTTTCCGTTGAGTGTGAGTTTGGAAATCCGCTGAAAATGTAGTGAAGCCTAGGGCCTTTTCAACACTGGTAGTGTGAAAGCATTTCACTTTTCTGTCAGTCAGAATGCTTGTGCCTCTCCGATGAGCCAAATGGATCCTAGCTCCCCATTAAATGTAGTATGTGGAATAGCGTTTGGATTGTAGAAGAGCCAGGTCAAGCTGATTTCCATAGGCAGACATTACATGACATTTCCTGTCATGGCTCTCAGTGAATTTTCTCTAGTGCAGTCCAGTGTCATGCAACTGGGTCACCATAGTGCAAAAGGGGTCAGTACAAGGACCAGGTGAGGTTCGATGTTGTGGTTAGGTGTAGGGTTAGAATCAGGGTTATGATTTTATCTAGAGATATGATAGTGTTTATGTCAAAGCCTAGATTTAAGGTTAGGACTGATTTTCTTTTCAAGGTTATGTTAGGCCTATGTAAATTATTAGGAATAGATCTAGGAATAAGTTTAGATGTAATTAGGGTTAGGGTTAGAACTAATGCTAAAGGTTAGGTTTAGTAGTGACATAACTTTTAGGATTGAGATAGGACTTATTGCTAGCCCAGTGGTTAGGGTTTTGGATAAACTTACAAATAGAATTAGGTACAGACCTATGTTTTGTATGTTGCATTAAGCAGGATTCGCATTAGGATTTTTTGGGGGGGGGGATAGATTAATGTTTGGATTAGTGGCAGATACAGAGTCTTGCTGTATTTCTGGTTCATACTTAGTTTTCATTAGTGTTGGATTGAAGGTTATTGTTAGGATTGGTGTAAGGACTATGTGGCTTTAGAATAGAGTTAGGGTTACAATTAATGTGAGGATTAAAGCTTGGCTACATTTCGGGTTAAGATGCTGTTTTGTGTCTAGTTTTATGGTTAGGTTAGAGTCAATGGTAGGATTACTCTGCTTAGAGCTAGAGTTAACACTGGGGGAGGGCTAATGCTAGCGCTAAAGTTCTGCTAGGGTTAAGGTTAGGGCACAATCTAGTGTTAGGTTTATGATTAAGGTTTGGCTACATTTGGATTTAGGTTTTGTGTTATAATTAGGGTAATGATTTGGCTTCGCATTAGGGTAAAGATTCGGGTTAGCATTAGGGTTAGGTTTAGAAATACAGCTAGGGTAGGGTTCAGTATTAATGATAGGCTTAGTTATGTCTACATCTGTGTCAGGGTTGGAGTCAGGGTGAGGGCTATGCATTATGCCTAGTTTAGGGTTAGAATACCATGTATGATTGGGACTAGAGCTAGAGCTAGTGTCGGAATTCGGGTTAGAATGATGGCAAGGATTAAGGATAATCATCATTTCTGGCTTAGGGTGTGCTGTAGGGTGCAATTAGTATTAGTGCTAGGCTATTAGATAGGGTCTGGGTAAGGGCTATGTCTAGGTGTAGGGTTAGGTTAATGCCTGGGTTTGAATTATGTTAATATTAGTGCTGGAGCGAGATTCGGAGTAAGAGTAGAGTTATTCCAGGATTAGTGTTATGATTCAGGCTTGATTTATACTTAGTAAGATTAGGATCATGGTCATAGGAAGAGTTAGGGTTCTTGTTATTAGCTGAGTAAGAATTATGCTGGGTCTGGCACAATAGCCTAGCAGTAAAAGTTCTTGCCTTCCATGTGCCGAGATCACATTTGGTGCCAGTTCTAATTGCAGAAGGGCCGCTTCCCATCAGCACCGTGATTGTGTTCTGGGAAAGCAATCTGGTATGGCCCAAAGCTTTGGGTTGCTGCACCCATGTGGAAGACCTGTGAGAGGCTCTGTGCTCCTGGCTTCAGATTGCTATGGCTATGGCAGTTATGGCTGCTTGGGGAGTGAATCATCAGATGGAAAATTTTCCTCTCTGTCTCTCCTGCTTTCTGTATATCTGACTTTGAAATGTAAAGAAAGAAATTATATAAAAATGAATTATGGCAAGTTCAGATTGAATTTTTGACAAGGGTCAACTTCAGTGTTAGGATTCGGCCTACAGCATGGCTGATGATTACAGCTGTAAAAGTCAAGAGACTGAGTTAGCATTACAGTCAGGGTTAGGCTTAGGAATAATGCTAAGGTTGGTTCTAGGTTTAGAGGTAGGTGTGGAAGGAGATTGAGGGTTAGGGTCAAGTTTAAGGCTGGGGTTTGAGATAGAGCTTGGGTTATTTCTTGAGATTATTATTATTTTTGTTTAGGATTAAGGACAACCAAATCTTAACTCTCATCTAGCCCTAATGTGAGCACTAACCATAACCCTATCGTTAACCCTAAACTAATTCCCAATTCTAAATCTAACCCTGATTCTAAGTTGAATCCTACCCCTTGCCCAAGTTCTAACCCTTAATCCTATAATGAATCCTACTGTATCTCTGACCCCAGCACTATCCAAAGCTCAAATTCTAAATCTAACCCTAATAATTATGCCCTAATGCAAACTTTAGCCCTGCCCTAATCCTAAAGATGGGTTTACCTTGAATTAAAGCTCTAAGCATAATACCAAATAAGTCTTAGATAAGGGCGCTCTTCCTGTCCTAAACCTGACACTTCCCCTGACATTAACCTTAGCTTTAACCTGAACCCTCACACTGAGTTTCAACCAACTGCAGTCCTAGCCCTGACACTAATCATAGCTCTAAATCCTTTTACTAACTATTGCCCTAGTTCTAATGTTATCCTCTCTGTATAACCATTGAGGTATCCCTAATGTTAACCATAACATGAGCACCAATCATAGCCATAGTTGTAACTGTAGTCCTACTTTTCCTCGTAACTGAAAACCTAACCCTACTCTACCCTAAGAGTAACATCAAGTCATAGCCGTAACACTAACACTAACCTTAACCCTAAAACTAATATCCATTATCACTCTACTCCTAACTCTAGTTCTGTTTTTTTTTTTTATTACAAAGTCAGACATGCTGAGAGGAGGAGGAGAGACAGACATGAACATCTTCCGTCCCATGATTCATTCCCCAAGTGAGCCGCAACGGCCGGTGCTGTGCTGATCCAAAGCCGGGAGCCAGGAACCTCTTTCGGGTCTCCCACATGGGTGCAGGGTCTCAAGGCTTTGGGCCATCCTTGACTGCTTTCCCAGGCCACAAGCTGGGAGCTGGATGGGAAGTGGAGCTGCCGGGATTGGAACTGGCACCCATGTGGGATCCCGAGTGCATTCAAGGTGAGGACTTTAGCCACTAGTCCATGCTTCCGAGCCCTCTAGTTCTAACCTTAACTTCAACCTCAGCACTTGCCTTCACCCTAGGCCGAATGCTAACACCAGTCTTAAACCTAGTGACAATGTAGCACTAACCGAAACTTTGATCAGGCCCATTCCTGACACTGCAGATTTCCTTAACCTTAACTGTAATGCTAACCCTAATGCCAATCAAATCTCTAGCCATAATCCTAATGCTAGTCTTAACTTTTACTGTAAAACTAGCCCTAATTCTAATCTTAACCCCAACATTAATACTTATCATAGATCTATGCTTTGACTTAACCCTATGCCAAACACTAACCTTAATCCTTGTCCATCTCTACTGCTCACCCTAACCATAGTCCTGTACCAATCATGATCCCAAGATTTTTAAAACGATGTAACTCATAATCTAAATATGAACGTTCAAGCTCAACATAATGCCAAGCAGAGTCATAGCTCCAAGTGTCACACCAGACCCAAACACAACACTAAAGATTCCCTTCATCCTGAACCAGCCGGGTTCCTGAAACAAATCTTTCCTGAGGCCAGCCCTTTCTGTAACTCTAAGCCAAGCCCTAGACTTTACCTGATCATACCCCTAGACCAAATGATGACCTTATTTGTACTAGTAGTACTAAGTGCATCCCTAGCTCAAACACAAATCAAACTCCTAAAGCTAACCAAAACTCCTTTTGGCTTTGTTTAATTCTATTTTTGACAATCTTGACATAGTTCATTAGAGTAAAAAGGTTCAAGGGCTACAGGACAGTGGGTAAGGCTATTATTTCCACATTCTCTTCTTTGACTGTATGTGGGGGTAAATGGGCAGGGAGATAAAGGGAGAAGTCGCACCCAGTCTCCACCGGACCCCAGGTCCCTGATGTGGGGCATGCTCAGAGGGTCCTGCTCAAGTGGGTGTTTTGTTTGTTTGTTTTTTATCAAGTGGTTTAGAGAGTTCAACAGTCATGAATTGCTGCCAATCTTGCAACTGCAAGTACGATGAGGTCTCTGAAGCATACACTGATTGACACAGTCCATCTTCGAGTCTGCGTTTGCCCAGGTTTTCACTGCCAATACATGGCTGAGGTGGGTGATTGACTTGTTCTGTCTTCCGTCTTTTCTTGGTTAGGATTCTGAGTCCAACATTTTGATTGGGGAGGTCTCCAAAGAAATTTTGTGTGAGGTATTCCCAGTCCAGTTTCTTGAATGTACTAGCAAGTGCAGGGCCCGGCACAGCCCGTCAGCCCGCTCAGCTGGTTGTTGCAGTTCCTGGGTTGGTTCTGTTTTCAGTCCCGACTTCCACTGGAACCAATGGGTGTTGCAGTCCAGCCTGATGCTGCCCAGCACAGGCTCGGCCATCACTCTTGCTTCACTCACATAACTTCTGTGGCTGTTCTGATGACAGGGGGCATTCTGATTGGCTGCATCTCAAAGACCTCACAGGACTGTGTGGCCCTATAAGCTGTCCAATCAGCAGCTGCCTGGTCATAGCAGCCCAGAATCCTGTAGCCTCCGCATTCTAGAAGAGCCATGGTGACAGCCTCCTCTGCATGGTGGAGAAAAAATGGGTGAGTGGCTCAAGCTCTGCTTTCTCTGGTCTTTCTTCCCCACAGGCCCTGGAAATGAGGATTTTCAGGCTCCATGGAAGCCAGCAGAGTGTGAGTGTGTGTGGTTGGGTTTCCGTTGAGTGTGAGTTTGGAAATCCGCTGAAAATGTAGTGAAGCCTAGGGCCTTTTCCAACACTGGTAGTGTGAAAGTATTTCACTTTTCTGTCAGTCAGAATGCTTGTGCCTCTCCGATGAGCCAAACGGATCCTAGCTCCCCATTAAATGTAGTGTGTGGAAAAGCATTTGGATTGTAGAAGAGCCAGGTCAAGCTGATTTCCATAGGCAGACATTACATGACATTTCCTGTCATGGCTCTCAGTGAATTTTCTCTAGTGCAGTCCAGTGTCATGCAACTGGGTCACCATAGTGCAAAAGGGGTCAGTACAAGGATCAGGTGAGGTGCGATGTTGTGGTTAGGTGTAGGGTTAGAATCAGGGTTATGATTTTATCTAGAGATATGATAGTGTTTATGTCAAAGCCTAGATTTAAGGTTAGGACTGATTTTCTTTTCAAGGTTATGTTAGGCCTATGTAAGTTATTAGGAATAGATCTAGGAATAAGTTTAGATGTAATTAGGGTTAGGGTTAGAACTAATGCTAAAGGTTAGGTTTAATAGTGACATATCTTTTAGGATTGAGATATGACTTATTGCTAGCCCAGTGGTTTGGGTTTTGGATAAACTTACAAATAGAATTAGGTACAGACCTATGTTTTGTATGTTGCATTAAGCAGGATTCGCATTAGGATTTTTTGGGGGGGATAGATTAATGTTTGGATTAGTGGCAGATACAGAGTCTTGCTGTATTTCTGGTTCATACTTAGTTTTCATTAGTGTTGGATTGAAGGTTATTGTTAGGATTGGTGTAAGGACTATGTGGCTTTAGAATAGAGTTAGGGTTACAATTAATGTGAGGATTAAAGCTTGGCTACATTTCGGGTTAAGATGCTGTTTTGTGTTTAGTTTTTTTTTTTTTAATTATTTATTATTTAACTTCAGTAATTACATTGTATTATGTGACACAGTTACATAGATACTTGGGTTCTCCCCACCCCTCCCCAAACCCTCCCACCATGGTGGATTCCTCCACCTTGTTGCATAAACACAGCTCAAGTTCAGTTGAGATTTCCCCATTGCAAGCGTATACCAAACATAGAGTCCAGCATCTTATTGTCCCGTCAAGTTCAACGGCTTCTTAGGTATACCCTCTCTGGTCTGATGACAGAGCCAGCAGAGTATCATCCCAGTCAATTGAAAGCTCCAACATACCATCAGCAAAAATTTACATCATTATGGAATTAATTGACATAGTAATGAGTAACCAATATGTTAAAAGTAAATGCGGGTTCCCAGCCACCTTCTGTGACCACCTCACCTATACTTCAATTTTAGTTTTATGGTTAGGTTAGAGTCAATGGTAGGATTACTCTGCTTAGAGCTAGAGTTCATACTGGGGGAGGGCTAGATAGGCTTAGTTATGTCTACATCTGTGTCAGGGTTGGAGTCAGGGTGAGGGCTATGCATTATGCCTAGTTTAGGGTTAGAATACCATGTATGATTGGGACTAGAGCTAGAGCTAGTGTCGGAGTTCGGGTTAAAATGATGGCAAGGATTAGGGATAATCATCATTTCTGGCTTAGGGTGTGCTGTAGGGTGTAATTAGTATTAGTGCTAGGCTATTAGATAGGGTCTGGGTAAGGGCTATGTCTAGGTGTAGGGTTAGGTTAATGCCTGGGTTTGAATTATGTTAATATTAGTGCTGGAGCGAGATTCGGAGTAAGAGTAGAGTTATTCCAGGATTAGTGTTATGATTCAGGCTTGATTTATACTTAGTAAAATTAGGATCATGGTCATAGGAAGAGTTAGGGTTCTTGTTAGTAGCTGAGTAAGAATTATGCTGGGTCTGGCACAATAGCCTAGCAGTAAAAGTTCTTGCCTTCCATGTGCCGAGATCACATTTGGTGCCAGTTCTAATTGCAGAAAGGCCGCTTCCCATCAGCACCGTGACTGTGTTCTGGGGAAGCAATCTGGTATGGCCCAAAGCTTTGGGTTGCTGCACCCATGTGGAAGACCTGTGAGAGGCTGTGTGCTCCTGGCTTCAGATTGCTATGGCTATGGCAGTTATGGCTGCTTGTGGAGTGAATCATCAGATGGAAAATTTTCCTCTCTGTCTCTCCTGCTTTCTGTATATCTGACTTTGAAATGTAAAGAAAGAAATTATATAAAAAATGAATTATGGCAAGTTCAGATTGAATTTTTGACAAGGGTCAACTTCAGTGTTAGGATTCGGCCTACAGCGTGGCTGATGGTTACAGCTGTAAAAGTCAAGAGACTGAGTTAGCATTACAGTCAGGGTTAGGCTTAGGAATAATGCTAAGGTTGGTTGTAGATTTAGAGGTAGGTGTGGAAGGAGATTGAGGGTTAGGGTCAAGTTTAAGGCTGTAGTTTGAGATAGAGCTTGGGTTATTTCTTGAGATGATTATTATTTTTGTTTAGGATTAATGACAACCAAATCTTAACTCTCATCTAGCCCTAATGTGAGCACTAACCATAACCCTATCGTTAACCTTAAACTAATTCCCAATTCTAAATCTAACCCTGATTCTAAGTTGAATCCTACCCCTTGCCCAAGTTCTAACCCTTAATCCTATAATGAATCCTACTGTATCTCTGACCCCAGCACTATCCAAAGCTCAAATTCTAAATCTAACCCTAATAATTATGCCCTAATGCAAGCTTTAGCCCTGCCCTAATCCTAAAGATGGGTTTACCTTGAATTAAAGCTCTAAGCATAATACCAAATAAGTCTTAGATAATGGCCCTCTTCCTGTCCTAAACCTGACACTTCCCCTGACATTAACCTTAGCTCTAACCTGAACCCTCACACTGAGTTTCAACCAACTGCAGTCCTAGCCCTAACACTAATCATAGCTCTAAATCCTTTTACTAACTATTGCCCTAGTTCTAATGTTATCCTCTCTGTATAACCATTGAGGTATCCCTAATGTTAACCATAACATGAGCACCAATCATAGCCATAGTTGTAACTGTAGTCCTGCTTTTCCTCCTAACTGAAAACCTACCCCTACTCTACCCTAAGAGTAACATCAAGTCATAGCCGTAACACTAACACTAACCTTAACCCTAAAACTAATATCCATTATCACTCTACTCCTAACTCTAGTTTTTTTTTTTTTTTTTATTACAAAGTCAGACATACAGAGAGGAGGAGAGACAGACATGAACATCTTCCGTCCCATGATTCACTCCCCAAGTGAGCCGCAACGGCCGGTGCTGTGCTGATCCAAAGCCGGGAGCCAGGAGCCTCTTTCGGGTCTCCCACATGGGTGCAGGGTCTCAAGGCTTTGGGCCATCCTTGACTGCTTTCCCAGGCCACAAGCTGGGAGCTGGATGGGAAGTGGAGCTGCCGGGATTGCAACTGGCACCCATGTGGGATCCCAAGTGCATTCAAGGCGAGGACTTTAACCACTAGTCCATGCTTCGGAGCCCTCTAGTCCTAACCTTAACTTCAACCTCAGCACTTGCCTTCACCCTAGGCCGAATGCTAACACCAGTCTTAAACCTAGTGACAATGTAGCACTCACCCAAACTTTGATACTAGCCCATTCCTGACACTGCAGATTTCCTTAACCTTAACTGTAATGCTAATTCTAATGCCAATCAAATCTCTAGCCATAATCCTAACGCTAGTCTTAACTTTTATTGTAAAACTAGCCCTAATTCTAATCTTAACCCCAACATTAATACTTATCATAGATCTATGCTTTGACTTAACCCTGTGCCAAACACTAACCTTAATCCTTGTCCATCTCTACTGCTCACCCTAGCCATCGTCCTACACCAACCGTAATCCCAAGATTTTTAAAACAATGTAACTGAAATATGAGCGTTCAAGCTCAACATAATGCCAAGCAGAGTCATAGCTCCAAGTGTCACACCAGACCCAAACACAACACTAAAGATTCCCTTCATCCTGAACCAGCCGGGTTCCTGAAACAAATCTTCCCTGAGGCCAGCCCTTTCTGGAACTCTAAGCCAAGCCCTAGACTTTACCTGATCATACCCCTAGACCAAATGATGACCTGAATTCTACTACTAGTACTAAGTGCATCCCTAGCTCAAACACAAATCAAACTCCTAAAGCTAACCAAAACTCCTTTTGGCTTTGTTTAATTCTATTTTTGACAATCTTGACATAGTTCATTAGAGTAAAAAGGTTCAAGGGCTACAGGACAGTGGGTAAGGCTATTATTTCCACATTCTCTTCTTTGACTGTATGTGGGGGTAAAAGGGGAGGGAGATAAAGGGAGAAGTCGCACCCAGTCTCCACCGGACCCCAGGTCCCTGATGTGGGGCATGCTCAGAGGGTCCTGCTCAAGTGGGTGTTTTGTTTGTTTGTTTTTTTATCAAGTGGTTTAGAGAGTTCAACAGTCATGAATTGCTGCCAATCTTGCAACTGCAAGTACGATGAGGTCTCTGAAGCTTACACTGATTGACACAGTCCATCTTCGAGTCTGCGTTTGCCCAGGTTTTCACTGCCAATACATGGCTGAGGTGGGTGATTGACTTGTTCTGTCTTCTGTCTTTTCTTGGTTAGGATTCTGAGTCCAACATTTTGATTGGGGAGGTCTCCAAAGAAATTTTGTGTGAGGTATTCCCAGTCCAGTTTCTTGAATGTACTAGCAAGTGCAGGGCCCGGCACAGCCCATCAGCCCGCTCAGCTGGTTGTTGCAGTTCCTGGGTTGGTTCTGTTTTCAGTCCCGACTTCCACTGGAAACAATGGGTGTTGCAGTCCAGCCTGATGCTGCCCAGCACAGGTTCGGCCATCATTCTTGCTTCACTCACATAACTTCTGTGGCTGTTCTGATGACAGGGGGCATTCTGATTGGCTGCATCTCAAAGACCTCACAGGACTGTGTGGCCCTATAAGCTGTCCAATCAGCAGCTGCCTGGTCATAGCAGCCCAGAATCCTGTAGCCTCCGCATTCTAGAAGAGCCATGGTGACAGCCTCCTCTGCATGGTGGAGAAAAATGGGTGAGTGGCTCAAGCTCTGCTTTCTCTGGTCTTTCTTCCCCACAGGCCCTGGAAATGAGGATTTTCAGGCTCCATGGAAGCCAGCAGAGTGTGACTGTGTGTGGTTGGGTTTCCGTTGAGTGTGAGTTTGGAAATCCGCTGAAAATGTAGTGAAGCCTAGGGCCTTTTCCAACACTGGTAGTGTGAAAGCATTTCACTTTTCTGTCAGTCAGAATGCTTGTGCCTCTCCGATGAGCCAAACAGATCCTAGCTCCCCATTAAATGTAGTGTGTGGAAAAGCATTTGGATTGTAGAAGAGCCAGGTCAAGCTGATTTCCATAGGCAGACATTACATGACATTTCCTGTCATGGCTCTCAGTGAATTTTCTCTAGTGCAGTCCAGTGTCATGCAACTGGGTCACCATAGTGCAAAAGGGGTCAGTACAAGGACCAGGTGAGGTTCGATGTTGTGGTTAGGTGTAGGGTTAGAATCAGGGTTATGATTTTATCTAGAGATATGATAGTGTTTATGTCAAAGCCTAGATTTAAGGTTAGGACTGATTTTCTTTTCAAGGTTATGTTAGGCCTATGTAAGTTATTAGGAATAGATCTAGGAATAAGTTTAGATGTAATTAGGGTTAGGGTTAGAACTAATGCTAAAGGTTAGGTTTAATAGTGACATATCTTTTAGGATTGAGATATGACTTATTGCTAGCCCAGTGGTTTGGGTTTTGGATAAACTTACAAATAGAATTAGGTACAGACCTATGTTTTGTATGTTGCATTAAGCAGGATTCGCATTAGGATTTTTTGGGGGGGATAGATTAATGTTTGGATTAGTGGCAGATACAGAGTCTTGCTGTATTTCTGGTTCATACTTAGTTTTCATTAGTGTTGGATTGAAGGTTATTGTTAGGATTGGTGTAAGGACTATGTGGCTTTAGAATAGAGTTAGGGTTACAATTAATGTGAGGATTAAAGCTTGGCTACATTTCGGGTTAAGATGCTGTTTTGTGTTTAGTTTTTTTTTTTTTAATTATTTATTATTTAACTTCAGTAATTACATTGTATTATGTGACACAGTTACATAGATACTTGGGTTCTCCCCACCCCTCCCCAAACCCTCCCACCATGGTGGATTCCTCCACCTTGTTGCATAAACACAGCTCAAGTTCAGTTGAGATTTCCCCATTGCAAGCGTATACCAAACATAGAGTCCAGCATCTTATTGTCCCGTCAAGTTCAACGGCTTCTTAGGTATACCCTCTCTGGTCTGATGACAGAGCCAGCAGAGTATCATCCCAGTCAATTGAAAGCTCCAACATACCATCAGCAAAAATTTACATCATTATGGAATTAATTGACATAGTAATGAGTAACCAATATGTTAAAAGTAAATGCGGGTTCCCAGCCACCTTCTGTGACCACCTCACCTATACTTCAATTTTAGTTTTATGGTTAGGTTAGAGTCAATGGTAGGATTACTCTGCTTAGAGCTAGAGTTCATACTGGGGGAGGGCTAGATAGGCTTAGTTATGTCTACATCTGTGTCAGGGTTGGAGTCAGGGTGAGGGCTATGCATTATGCCTAGTTTAGGGTTAGAATACCATGTATGATTGGGACTAGAGCTAGAGCTAGTGTCGGAGTTCGGGTTAAAATGATGGCAAGGATTAGGGATAATCATCATTTCTGGCTTAGGGTGTGCTGTAGGGTGTAATTAGTATTAGTGCTAGGCTATTAGATAGGGTCTGGGTAAGGGCTATGTCTAGGTGTAGGGTTAGGTTAATGCCTGGGTTTGAATTATGTTAATATTAGTGCTGGAGCGAGATTCGGAGTAAGAGTAGAGTTATTCCAGGATTAGTGTTATGATTCAGGCTTGATTTATACTTAGTAAGATTAGGATCATGGTCATAGCAAGAGTTAGGGTTCTTGTTAGTAGCTGAGTAAGAATTATGCTGGGTCTGGCACAATAGCCTAGCAGTAAAAGTTCTTGCCTTCCATGTGCCGAGATCACATTTGGTGCCAGTTCTAATTGCAGAAAGGCCGCTTCCCATCAGCACCGTGACTGTGTTCTGGGGAAGCAATCTGGTATGGCCCAAAGCTTTGGGTTGCTGCACCCATGTGGAAGACCTGTGAGAGGCTGTGTGCTCCTGGCTTCAGATTGCTATGGCTATGGCAGTTATGGCTGCTTGTGGAGTGAATCATCAGATGGAAAATTTTCCTCTCTGTCTCTCCTGCTTTCTGTATATCTGACTTTGAAATGTAAAGAAAGAAATTATATAAAAAATGAATTATGGCAAGTTCAGATTGAATTTTTGACAAGGGTCAACTTCAGTGTTAGGATTCGGCCTACAGCGTGGCTGATGGTTACAGCTGTAAAAGTCAAGAGACTGAGTTAGCATTACAGTCAGGGTTAGGCTTAGGAATAATGCTAAGGTTGGTTGTAGATTTAGAGGTAGGTGTGGAAGGAGATTGAGGGTTAGGGTCAAGTTTAAGGCTGTAGTTTGAGATAGAGCTTGGGTTATTTCTTGAGATGATTATTATTTTTGTTTAGGATTAATGACAACCAAATCTTAACTCTCATCTAGCCCTAATGTGAGCACTAACCATAACCCTATCGTTAACCTTAAACTAATTCCCAATTCTAAATCTAACCCTGATTCTAAGTTGAATCCTACCCCTTGCCCAAGTTCTAACCCTTAATCCTATAATGAATCCTACTGTATCTCTGACCCCAGCACTATCCAAAGCTCAAATTCTAAATCTAACCCTAATAATTATGCCCTAATGCAAGCTTTAGCCCTGCCCTAATCCTAAAGATGGGTTTACCTTGAATTAAAGCTCTAAGCATAATACCAAATAAGTCTTAGATAATGGCCCTCTTCCTGTCCTAAACCTGACACTTCCCCTGACATTAACCTTAGCTCTAACCTGAACCCTCACACTGAGTTTCAACCAACTGCAGTCCTAGCCCTAACACTAATCATAGCTCTAAATCCTTTTACTAACTATTGCCCTAGTTCTAATGTTATCCTCTCTGTATAACCATTGAGGTATCCCTAATGTTAACCATAACATGAGCACCAATCATAGCCATAGTTGTAACTGTAGTCCTGCTTTTCCTCCTAACTGAAAACCTACCCCTACTCTACCCTAAGAGTAACATCAAGTCATAGCCGTAACACTAACACTAACCTTAACCCTAAAACTAATATCCATTATCACTCTACTCCTAACTCTAGTTCTTTTTTTTTTTTTTTATTACAAAGTCAGACATACAGAGAGGAGGAGAGACAGACATGAACATCTTCCGTCCCATGATTCACTCCCCAAGTGAGCCGCAACGGCCGGTGCTGTGCTGATCCAAAGGCGGGAGCCAGGAGCCTCTTTCGGGTCTCCCACATGGGTGCAGGGTCTCAAGGCTTTGGGCCATCCTTGACTGCTTTCCCAGGCCACAAGCTGGGAGCTGGATGGGAAGTGGAGCTGCCGGGATTGCAACTGGCACCCATGTGGGATCCCAAGTGCATTCAAGGCGAGGACTTTAACCACTAGTCCATGCTTCGGAGCCCTCTAGTCCTAACCTTAACTTCAACCTCAGCACTTGCCTTCACCCTAGGCCGAATGCTAACACCAGTCTTAAACCTAGTGACAATGTAGCACTCACCCAAACTTTGATACTAGCCCATTCCTGACACTGCAGATTTCCTTAACCTTAACTGTAATGCTAATTCTAATGCCAATCAAATCTCTAGCCATAATCCTAACGCTAGTCTTAACTTTTATTGTAAAACTAGCCCTAATTCTAATCTTAACCCCAACATTAATACTTATCATAGATCTATGCTTTGACTTAACCCTGTGCCAAACACTAACCTTAATCCTTGTCCATCTCTACTGCTCACCCTAGCCATCGTCCTACACCAACCGTAATCCCAAGATTTTTAAAACAATGTAACTGAAATATGAGCGTTCAAGCTCAACATAATGCCAAGCAGAGTCATAGCTCCAAGTGTCACACCAGACCCAAACACAACACTAAAGATTCCCTTCATCCTGAACCAGCCGGGTTCCTGAAACAAATCTTCCCTGAGGCCAGCCCTTTCTGGAACTCTAAGCCAAGCCCTAGACTTTACCTGATCATACCCCTAGACCAAATGATGACCTGAATTCTACTACTAGTACTAAGTGCATCCCTAGCTCAAACACAAATCAAACTCCTAAAGCTAACCAAAACTCCTTTTGGCTTTGTTTAATTCTATTTTTGACAATCTTGACATAGTTCATTAGAGTAAAAAGGTTCAAGGGCTACAGGACAGTGGGTAAGGCTATTATTTCCACATTCTCTTCTTTGACTGTATGTGGGGGTAAAAGGGGAGGGAGATAAAGGGAGAAGTCGCACCCAGTCTCCACCGGACCCCAGGTCCCTGATGTGGGGCATGCTCAGAGGGTCCTGCTCAAGTGGGTGTTTTGTTTGTTTGTTTTTTTATCAAGTGGTTTAGAGAGTTCAACAGTCATGAATTGCTGCCAATCTTGCAACTGCAAGTACGATGAGGTCTCTGAAGCTTACACTGATTGACACAGTCCATCTTCGAGTCTGCGTTTGCCCAGGTTTTCACTGCCAATACATGGCTGAGGTGGGTGATTGACTTGTTCTGTCTTCCGTCTTTTCTTGGTTAGGATTCTGAGTCCAACATTTTGATTGGGGAGGTCTCCAAAGAAATTTTGTGTGAGGTATTCCCAGTCCAGTTTCTTGAATGTACTAGCAAGTGCAGGGCCCGGCACAGCCCGTCAGCCCGCTCAGCTGGTTGTTGCAGTTCCTGGGTTGGTTCTGTTTTCAGTCCCGACTTCCACTGGAAACAATGGGTGTTGCAGTCCAGCCTGATGCTGCCCAGCACAGGTTCGGCCATCATTCTTGCTTCACTCACATAACTTCTGTGGCTGTTCTGATGACAGGGGGCATTCTGATTGGCTGCATCTCAAAGACCTCACAGGACTGTGTGGCCCTATAAGCTGTCCAATCAGCAGCTGCCTGGTCATAGCAGCCCAGAATCCTGTAGCCTCAGCATTCTAGAAGAGCCATGGGGACAGCCTCCTCTGCATGGTGGAGAAAAATGGGTGAGTGGCTCAAGCTCTGCTTTCTCTGGTCTTTCTTCCCCACAGGCCCTGGAAATGAGGATTTTCAGGCTCCATGGAAGGCAGCAGAGCGTGAGTGTGTGTGGTTGGGTTTCCGTTGAGTGTGAGTTTGGAAATCCGCTGAAAATGTAGTGAAGCCTAGGGCCTTTTCCAACACTGGTAGTGTGAAAGTATTTCACTTTTCTGTCAGTCAGAATGCTTGTGCCTCTCCGATGAGCCAAACGGATCCTAGCTCCCCATTAAATGTAGTGTGTGGAAAAGCATTTGGATTGTAGAAGAGCCAGGTCAAGCTGATTTCCATAGGCAGACATTACATGACATTTCCTGTCATGGCTCTCAGTGAATTTTCTCTAGTGCAGTCCAGTGTCATGCAACTGGGTCACCATAGTGCAAAAGGGGTCAGTACAAGGATCAGGTGAGGTGCGATGTTGTGGTTAGGTGTAGGGTTAGAATCAGGGTTATGATTTTATCTAGAGATATGATAGTGTTTATGTCAAAGCCTAGATTTAAGGTTAGGACTGATTTTCTTTTCAAGGTTATGTTAGGCCTATGTAAGTTATTAGGAATAGATCTAGGAATAAGTTTAGATGTAATTAGGGTTAGGGTTAGAACTAATGCTAAAGGTTAGGTTTAATAGTGACATATCTTTTAGGATTGAGATATGACTTATTGCTAGCCCAGTGGTTTGGGTTTTGGATAAACTTACAAATAGAATTAGGTACAGACCTATGTTTTGTATGTTGCATTAAGCAGGATTCGCATTAGGATTTTTTGGGGGGGATAGATTAATGTTTGGATTAGTGGCAGATACAGAGTCTTGCTGTATTTCTGGTTCATACTTAGTTTTCATTAGTGTTGGATTGAAGGTTATTGTTAGGATTGGTGTAAGGACTATGTGGCTTTAGAATAGAGTTAGGGTTACAATTAATGTGAGGATTAAAGCTTGGCTACATTTCGGGTTAAGATGCTGTTTTGTGTTTAGTTTTTTTTTTTTAATTATTTATTATTTAACTTCAGTAATTACATTGTATTATGTGACACAGTTACATAGATACTTGGGTTCTCCCCACCCCTCCCCAAACCCTCCCACCATGGTGGATTCCTCCACCTTGTTGCATAAACACAGCTCAAGTTCAGTTGAGATTTCCCCATTGCAAGCGTATACCAAACATAGAGTCCAGCATCTTATTGTCCCGTCAAGTTCAACGGCTTCTTAGGTATACCCTCTCTGGTCTGATGACAGAGTCAGCAGAGTATCATCCCAGTCAATTGAAAGCTCCAACATACCATCAGCAAAAATTTACATCATTCTGGAATTAATTGACATACTAATGAGTAACCAATATGTTAAAAGTAAATGCGGGTTCCCAGCCACCTTCTGTGACCACCTCACCTATACTTCAATTTTAGTTTTATGGTTAGGTTAGAGTCAATGGTAGGATTACTCTGCTTAGAGCTAGAGTTCATACTGGGGGAGGGCTAGATAGGCTTAGTTATGTCTACATCTGTGTCAGGGTTGGAGTCAGGGTGAGGGCTATGCATTATGCCTAGTTTAGGGTTAGAATACCATGTATGATTGGGACTAGAGCTAGAGCTGGTGTCAGAATTCGGGTTAGAATGATGGCAAGGATTAGGGATAATCATCATTTCTGGCTTAGGGTGTGCTGTAGGGTGTAATTAGTATTAGTGCTAGGCTATTAGATAGGGTCTGGGTAAGGGCTATGTCTAGGTGTAGGGTTAGGTTAATGCCTGGGTTTGAATTATGTTAATATTAGTGCTGGAGTGAGATTCGGAGTAAGAGTAGAGTTATTCCAGGATTAGTGTTATGATTCAGGCTTGATTTATACTTAGTAAGATTAGGATCATGGTCATAGGAAGAGTTAGGGTTCTTGTTAGTAGCTGAGTAAGAATTATGCTGGGTCTGGCACAATAGCCTAGCAGTAAAAGTTCTTGCCTTCCATGTGCCGAGATCACATTTGGTGCCAGTTCTAATTGCAGAAAGGCTGCTTCCCATCAGCACCGTGACTGTGTTCTGGGGAAGCAATCTGGTATGGCCCAAAGCTTTGGGTTGCTGCACCCATGTGGAAGACCTGTGAGAGGCTGTGTGCTCCTGGTTTCAGATTGCTATGGCTATGGCAGTTATGGCTGCTTGTGGAGTGAATCATCAGATGGAAAATTTTCCTCTCTGTCTCTCCTGCTTTCTGTATATCTGACTTTGAAATGTAAAGAAAGAAATTATATAAAAAATGAATTATGGCAAGTTCAGATTGAATTTTTGACAAGGGTCAACTTCAGTGTTAGGATTCGGCCTACAGCATGGCTGATGGTTACAGCTGTAAAAGTCAAGAGACTGAGTTAGCATTACAGTCAGGGTTAGGCTTAGGAATAATGCTAAGGTTGGTTCTAGGTTTAGAGGTAGGTGTGGAAGGAGATTGAGGGTTAGGGTCAAGTTTAAGGCTGGGGTTTGAGGTAGAGCTTGGGTTATTTCTTGAGATGATTATTATTTTTGTTTAGGGTTAATGACAACCAAATCTTAACTCTCATCTAGCCCTAATGTGAGCACTAACCATAACCCTATCGTTAACCTTAAACTAATTCCCAATTCTAAATCTAACCCTGATTCTAAGTTGAATCCTACCCCTTGCCCAAGTTCTAACCCTTAATCCTATAATGAATCCTACTGTATCTCTGACCCCAGCACTATCCAAAGCTCAAATTCTAAATCTAACCCTAATAATTATGCCCTAATGCAAGCTTTAGCCCTGCCCTAATCCTAAAGATGGGTTTACCTTGAATTAAAGCTCTAAGCATAATACCAAATAAGTCTTAGATAATGGCCCTCTTCCTGTCCTAAACCTGACACTTCCCCTGACATTAACCTTAGCTCTAACCTGAACCCTCACACTGAGTTTCAACCAACTGCAGTCCTAGCCCTAACACTAATCATAGCTCTAAATCCTTTTACTAACTATTGCCCTAGTTCTAATGTTATCCTCTCTGTATAACTATTGAGGTATCCCTAATGTTAACCATAACATGAGCACCAATCATAGCCATAGTTGTAACTGTAGTCCTGCTTTTCCTCCTAACTGAAAACCTACCCCTACTCTACCCTAAGAGTAACATCAAGTCATAGCCGTAACACTAACACTAACCTTAACCCTAAAACTAATATCCATTATCACTCTACTCCTAACTCTAGTTCTTTTTTTTTTTTTTTTTATTATAAAGTCAGACATACAGAGAGGAGGAGAGACAGACATGAACATCTTCCGTCCCATGATTCACTCCCCAAGTGAGCTGCAACGGCCGGTGCTGTGCTGATCCAAAGCCGGGAGCCAGGAGCCTCTTTCGGGTCTCCCACATGGGTGCAGGGTCTCAAGGCTTTGGGCCATCCTTGACTGCTTTCCCAGGCCACAAGCTGGGAGCTGGATGGGAAGTGGAGCTGCCGGGATTGCAACTGGCACCCATGTGGGATCCCAAGTGCATTCAAGGCGAGGACTTTAACCACTAGTCCATGCTTCGGAGCCCTCTAGTTCTAACCTTAACTTCAACCTCAGCACTTGCCTTCACCCTAGGCCGAATGCTAACACCAGTCTTAAAGCTAGTGACAATGTAGCACTCACCCAAACTTTTATACTAGCCCATTCCTGACACTGCAGATTTCCTTAACCTTAACTATAATGCTAATTCTAATGCCAATCAAATCTCTAGCCATAATCCTAACGCTAGTCTTAACTTTTACTATAAAACTAGCCCTAATTCTAATCTTAACCCCAACATTAATACTTATCATAGATCTATGCTTTGACTTAACCCTGTGCCAAACACTAACCTTAATCCTTGTCCATCTCTACTGCTCACCCTAGCCATAGTCCTACACCAATCATAATCCCAAGATTTTTAAAACAATGTAACTCATAATCTAAATATGAACGTTCAAGCTCAACATAATGCCAAGCAGAGTCATAGCTCCAAGTGTCACACCAGACCCAAACACAACACTAAAGATTCCCTTCATCCTGAACCAGCCGGGTTCCTGAAACAAATCTTTCCTGAGGCCAGCCCTTTCTGGAACTCTAAGCCAAGCCCTAGACTTTACCTGATCATACCCCTAGACCAAATGATGACCTGATTTCTACTACTAGTACTAAGTGCATCCCTAGCTCAAACACAAATCAAACTCCTAAAGCTAACCAAAACTCCTTTTGGCTTTGTTTAATTCTATTTTTGACAATCTTGACATAGTTCATTAGAGTAAAAACGTTCAAGGGCTACAGAACAGTGGGTAAGGCTATTATTTCCACATTCTCTTCTTTGACTGTATGTGGGGGTAAAAGGGGAGGGAGATAAAGGGAGAAGTCGCACCCAGTCTCCACCGGACCCCAGGTCCCTGATGTGGGGCATGCTCAGAGGGTCCTGCTCAAGTGGGTGTTTTGTTTGTTTGTTTTTTATCAAGTGGTTTAGAGAGTTCAACAGTCATGAATTGCTGCCAATCTTGCAACTGCAAGTACGATGAGGTCTCTGAAGCTTACACTGATTGACACAGTCCATCTTCGAGTCTGCGTTTGCCCAGGTTTTCACTGCCAATACATGGCTGAGGTGGGTGATTGACTTGTTCTGTCTTCCGTCTTTTCTTGGTTAGGATTCTGAGTCCAACATTTTGATTGGGGAGGTCTCCAAAGAAATTTTGTGTGAGGTATTCCCAGTCCAGTTTCTTGAATGTACTAGCAAGTGCAGGGCCCGGCACAGCCCGTCAGCCCGCTCAGCTGGTTGTTGCAGTTCCTGGGTTGGTTCTGTTTTCAGTCCCGACTTCCACTGGAAACAATGGGTGTTGCAGTCCAGCCTGATGCTGCCCAGCACAGGTTCGGCCATCATTCTTGCTTCACTCACATAACTTCTGTGGCTGTTCTGATGACGGGGCATTCTGATTGGCTGCATCTCAAAGACCTCACAGGACTGTGTGGCCCTATAAGCTGTCCAATCAGCAGCTGCCTGGTCATAGCAGCCCAGAATCCTGTAGCCTCAGCATTCTAGAAGAGCCATGGTGACAGCCTCCTCTGCATGGTGGAGAAAAATGGGTGAGTGGCTCAAGCTCTGCTTTCTCTGGTCTTTCTTCCCCACAGGCCCTGGAAATGAGGATTTTCAGGCTCCATGGAAGCCAGCAGAGCGTGAGTGTGTGTGGTTGGGTTTCCGTTGAGTGTGAGTTTGGAAATCCGCTGAAAATGTAGTGAAGCCTAGGGCCTTTTCCAACACTGGTAGTGTGAAAGTATTTCACTTTTCTGTCAGTCAGAATGCTTGTGCCTCTCCGATGAGCCAAACAGATCCTAGCTCCCCATTAAATGTAGTGTGTGGAAAAGCATTTGGATTGTAGAAGAGCCAGGTCAAGCTGATTTCCATAGGCAGACATTACATGACATTTCCTGTCATGGCTCTCAGTGAATTTTCTCTAGTGCAGTCCAGTGTCATGCAACTGGGTCACCATAGTGCAAAAGGGGTCAGTACAAGGATCAGGTGAGGTTCGATGTTGTGGTTAGGTGTAGGGTTAGAATCAGGGTTATGATTTTATCTAGAGATATGATAGTGTTTATGTCAAAGCCTAGATTTAAGGTTAGGACTGATTTTCTTTTCAAGGTTATGTTAGGCCTATGTAAGTTATTAGGAATAGATCTAGGAATAAGTTTAGATGTAATTAGGGTTAGGGTTAGAACTAATGCTAAAGGTTAGGTTTAATAGTGACATATCTTTTAGGATTGAGATATGACTTATTGCTAGCCCAGTGGTTTGGGTTTTGGATAAACTTACAAATAGAATTAGGTACAGACCTATGTTTTGTATGTTGCATTAAGCAGGATTCGCATTAGGATTTTTTGGGGGGGATAGATTAATGTTTGGATTAGTGGCAGATACAGAGTCTTGCTGTATTTCTGGTTCATACTTAGTTTTCATTAGTGTTGGATTGAAGGTTATTGTTAGGATTGGTGTAAGGACTATGTGGCTTTAGAATAGAGTTAGGGTTACAATTAATGTGAGGATTAAAGCTTGGCTACATTTCGGGTTAAGATGCTGTTTTGTGTTTAGTTTTTTTTTTTTAATTATTTATTATTTAACTTCAGTAATTACATTGTATTATGTGACACAGTTACATAGATACTTGGGTTCTCCCCACCCTTCCACAAACCCTCCCACCATGGTGGATTCCTCCACCTTGTTGCATAAACACAGCTCAAGTTCAGTTGAGATTTCCCCATTGCAAGCGTATACCAAACATAGAGTCCAGCATCTTATTGTCCCATCAAGTTCAACGGCTTCTTAGGTATACCCTCTCTGGTCTGATGACAGAGTCAGCAGAGTATCATCCCAGTCAATTGAAAGCTCCAACATACCATCAGCAAAAATTTACATCATTCTGGAATTAATTGACATACTAATGAGTAACCAATATGTTAAAAGTAAATGCGGGTTCCCAGCCACCTTCTGTGACCACCTCACCTATACTTCAATTTTAGTTTTATGGTTAGGTTAGAGTCAATGGTAGGATTACTCTGCTTAGAGCTAGAGTTCATACTGGGGGAGGGCTAGATAGGCTTAGTTATGTCTACATCTGTGTCAGGGTTGGAGTCAGGGTGAGGGCTATGCATTATGCCTAGTTTAGGGTTAGAATACCATGTATGATTGGGACTAGAGCTAGAGCTAGTGTCGGAATTCGGGTTAGAATGATGGCAAGGATTAGGGATAATCATCATTTCTGGCTTAGGGTGTGCTGTAGGGTGTAATTAGTATTAGTGCTAGGCTATTAGATAGGGTCTGGGTAAGGGCTATGTCTAGGTGTAGGGTTAGGTTAATGCCTGGGTTTGAATTATGTTAATATTAGTGCTGGAGTGAGATTCGGAGTAAGAGTAGAGTTATTCCAGGATTAGTGTTATGATTCAGGCTTGATTTATACTTAGTAAGATTAGGATCATGGTCATAGGAAGAGTTAGGGTTCTTGTTAGTAGCTGAGTAAGAATTATGCTGGGTCTGGCACAATAGCCTAGCAGTAAAAGTTCTTGCCTTCCATGTGCCGAGATCACATTTGGTGCCAGTTCTAATTGAGGAAAGGCTGCTTCCCATCAGCACCGTGACTGTGTTCTGGGGAAGCAATCTGGTATGGCCCAAAGCTTTGGGTTGCTGCACCCATGTGGAAGACCTGTGAGAGGCTGTGTGCTCCTGGTTTCAGATTGCTATGGCTATGGCAGTTATGGCTGCTTGTGGAGTGAATCATCAGATGGAAAATTTTCCTCTCTGTCTCTCCTGCTTTCTGTATATCTGACTTTGAAATGTAAAGAAAGAAATTATATAAAAAATGAATTATGGCAAGTTCAGATTGAATTTTTGACAAGGGTCAACTTCAGTGTTAGGATTCGGCCTACAGCATGGCTGATGGTTACAGCTGTAAAAGTCAAGAGACTGAGTTAGCATTACAGTCAGGGTTAGGCTTAGGAATAATGCTAAGGTTGGTTCTAGGTTTAGAGGTAGGTGTGGAAGGAGATTGAGGGTTAGGGTCAAGTTTAAGGCTGGAGTTTGAGATAGAGCTTGGGTTATTTCTTGAGATGATTATTATTTTTGTTTAGGATTAATGACAACCAAATCTTAACTCTCATCTAGCCCTAATGTGAGCACTAACCATAACCCTATCGTTAACCTTAAACTAATTCCCAATTCTAAATCTAACCCTGATTCTAAGTTGAATCCTACCCCTTGCCCAAGTTCTAACCCTTAATCCTATAATGAATCCTACTGTATCTCTGACCCCAGCACTATCCAAAGCTCAAATTCTAAATCTAACCCTAATAATTATGCCCTAATGCAAGCTTTAGCCCTGCCCTAATCATAAAGATGGGTTTACCTTGAATTAAAGCTCTAAGCATAATACCAAATAAGTCTTAGATAATGGCCCTCTTCCTGTCCTAAACCTGACACTTCCCCTGACATTAACCTTAGCTCTAACCTGAACCCTCACACTGAGTTTCAACCAACTGCAGTCCTAGCCCTAACACTAATCATAGCTCTAAATCCTTTTACTAACTATTGCCCTAGTTCTAATGTTATCCTCTCTGTATAACTATTGAGGTATCCCTAATGTTAACCATAACATGAGCACCAATCATAGCCATAGTTGTAACTGTAGTCCTGCTTTTCCTCCTAACTGAAAACCTACCCCTACTCTACCCTAAGAGTAACATCAAGTCATAGCCGTAACACTAACACTAACCTTAACCCTAAAACTAATATCCATTATCACTCTACTCCTAACTCTAGTTCTTTTTTTTTTTTTTATTACAAAGTCAGACATACAGAGAGGAGGAGAGACAGACATGAACATCTTCCGTCCCATGATTCACTCCCCAAGTGAGCCGCAACGGCCGGTGCTGTGCTGATCCAAAGCCGGGAGCCAGGAGCCTCTTTCGGGTCTCCCACATGGGTGCAGGGTCTCAAGGCTTTGGGCCATCCTTGACTGCTTTCCCAGGCCACAAGCTGGGAGCTGGATGGGAAGTGGAGCTGCCGGGATTGGAACTGGCACCCATGTGGGATCCCAAGTGCATTCAAGGCGAGGACTTTAACCACTAGTCCATGCTTCGGAGCCCTCTAGTTCTAACCTTAACTTCAACCTCAGCACTTGCCTTCACCCTAGGCCGAATGCTAACACCAGTCTTAAAGCTAGTGACAATGTAGCACTCACCCAAACTTTTATACTAGCCCATTCCTGACACTGCAGATTTCCTTAACCTTAACTATAATGCTAATTCTAATGCCAATCAAATCTCTAGCCATAATCCTAACGCTAGTCTTAACTTTTACTATAAAACTAGCCCTAATTCTAATCTTAACCCCAACATTAATACTTATCATAGATCTATGCTTTGACTTAACCCTGTGCCAAACACTAACCTTAATCCTTGTCCATCTCTACTGCTCACCCTAGCCATAGTCCTACACCAATCATAATCCCAAGATTTTTAAAACAATGTAACTCATAATCTAAATATGAACGTTCAAGCTCAACATAATGCCAAGCAGAGTCATAGCTCCAAGTGTCACACCAGACCCAAACACAACACTAAAGATTCCCTTCATCCTGAACCAGCCGGGTTCCTGAAACAAATCTTTCCTGAGGCCAGCCCTTTCTGGAACTCTAAGCCAAGCCCTAGACTTTACCTGATCATACCCCTAGACCAAATGATGACCTGATTTCTACTACTAGTACTAAGTGCATCCCTAGCTCAAACACAAATCAAACTCCTAAAGCTAACCAAAACTCCTTTTGGCTTTGTTTAATTCTATTTTTGACAATCTTGACATAGTTCATTAGAGTAAAAACGTTCAAGGGCTACAGAACAGTGGGTAAGGCTATTATTTCCACATTCTCTTCTTTGACTGTATGTGGGGGTAAAAGGGGAGGGAGATAAAGGGAGAAGTCGCACCCAGTCTCCACCGGACCCCAGGTCCCTGATGTGGGGCATGCTCAGAGGGTCCTGCTCAAGTGGGTGTTTTGTTTGTTTGTTTTTTATCAAGTGGTTTAGAGAGTTCAACAGTCATGAATTGCTGCCAATCTTGCAACTGCAAGTACGATGAGGTCTCTGAAGCTTACACTGATTGACACAGTCCATCTTCGAGTCTGCGTTTGCCCAGGTTTTCACTGCCAATACATGGCTGAGGTGGGTGATTGACTTGTTCTGTCTTCCGTCTTTTCTTGGTTAGGATTCTGAGTCCAACATTTTGATTGGGGAGGTCTCCAAAGAAATTTTGTGTGAGGTATTCCCAGTCCAGTTTCTTGAATGTACTAGCAAGTGCAGGGCCCGGCACAGCCCGTCAGCCCGCTCAGCTGGTTGTTGCAGTTCCTGGGTTGGTTCTGTTTTCAGTCCCGACTTCCACTGGAAACAATGGGTGTTGCAGTCCAGCCTGATGCTGCCCAGCACAGGTTCGGCCATCATTCTTGCTTCACTCACATAACTTCTGTGGCTGTTCTGATGACGGGGCATTCTGATTGGCTGCATCTCAAAGACCTCACAGGACTGTGTGGCCCTATAAGCTGTCCAATCAGCAGCTGCCTGGTCATAGCAGCCCAGAATCCTGTAGCCTCAGCATTCTAGAAGAGCCATGGTGACAGCCTCCTCTGCATGGTGGAGAAAAATGGGTGAGTGGCTCAAGCTCTGCTTTCTCTGGTCTTTCTTCCCCACAGGCCCTGGAAATGAGGATTTTCAGGCTCCATGGAAGCCAGCAGAGCGTGAGTGTGTGTGGTTGGGTTTCCGTTGAGTGTGAGTTTGGAAATCCGCTGAAAATGTAGTGAAGCCTAGGGCCTTTTCCAACACTGGTAGTGTGAAAGTATTTCACTTTTCTGTCAGTCAGAATGCTTGTGCCTCTCCGATGAGCCAAACAGATCCTAGCTCCCCATTAAATGTAGTGTGTGGAAAAGCATTTGGATTGTAGAAGAGCCAGGTCAAGCTGATTTCCATAGGCAGACATTACATGACATTTCCTGTCATGGCTCTCAGTGAATTTTCTCTAGTGCAGTCCAGTGTCATGCAACTGGGTCACCATAGTGCAAAAGGGGTCAGTACAAGGATCAGGTGAGGTTCGATGTTGTGGTTAGGTGTAGGGTTAGAATCAGGGTTATGATTTTATCTAGAGATATGATAGTGTTTATGTCAAAGCCTAGATTTAAGGTTAGGACTGATTTTCTTTTCAAGGTTATGTTAGGCCTATGTAAGTTATTAGGAATAGATCTAGGAATAAGTTTAGATGTAATTAGGGTTAGGGTTAGAACTAATGCTAAAGGTTAGGTTTAGTAGTGACATAACTTTTAGGATTGAGATAGGACTTATTGCTAGCCCAGTGGTTAGGGTTTTGGATAAACTTACAAATAGAATTAGGTACAGACCTATGTTTTGTATGTTGCATTAAGCAGGATTCGCATTAAGATTTTTTTGGGGGGGGGATAGATTAATGTTTGGATTAGTGGCAGATACAGAGTCTTGCTGTATTTCTGGTTCATACTTAGTTTTCATTAGTGTTGGATTGAAGGTTATTGTTAGGATTGGTGTAAGGACTATGTGGCTTTAGAATAGAGTTAGGGTTACAATTAATGTGAGGATTAAAGCTTGGCTACATTTCGGGTTAAGATGCTGTTTTGTGTTTAGTTTTATGGTTAGGTTAGAGTCAATGGTAGGATTACTCTGCTTAGAGCTAGAGTTAATACTGGGGGAGGGCTAATGCTAGCGCTAAAGTTCTGCTAGGGTTAAGGTTAGGACACAATCTAGTGTTAGGTTTATGATTAAGGTTTGGCTACATTTGGATTTAGGTTTTGTGTTATAATTAGGGTAATGATTTGGCTTCGCATTAGGGTAAAGATTCGGGTTAGCATTAGGGTTAGGTTTAGAAATACAGCTAGGGTAAGGTTCAGTATTAATGATAGGCTTAGTTATGTCTGCATCTGTGTCAGGGTTGGAGTCAGGGTGAGGGCTATGCATTATGCCTAGTTTAGGGTTAGAATACCATGTATGATTGGGACTAGAGCTAGAGCTAGTGTCAGAATTAGGGTTAGAATGATGGCAAGGATTAGGGATAATCATCATTTCTGGCTTAGGGTGTGCTGTAGGGTGTAATTAGTATTAGTGCTAGGCTATTAGATAGGGTCTGGGTAAGGGCTATGTCTAGGTGTAGGGTTAGGTTAATGCCTGGGTTTGAATTATGTTAATATTAGTGCTGGAGCGAGATTCAGAGTAAGAGTAGAGTTATTCCAGGATTAGTGTTATGATTCAGGCTTGATTTATACTTAGTAAGATTAGGATCATGGTCATAGCAAGAGTTATTGTTCTTGTTAGTAGCTGAGTAAGAATTATGCTGGGTCTGGCACAATAGCCTAGCAGTAAAAGTTCTTGCCTTCCATGTGCCGAGATCACATTTGGTGCCAGTTCTAATTGCAGAAGGGCCGCTTCCCATCAGCACCGTGATTGTGTTCTGGGAAAGCAATCTGGTATGGCCCAAAGCTTTGGGTTGCTGCACCCATGTGGAAGACCTGTGAGAGGCTCTGTGCTCCTGGCTTCAGATTGCTATGGCTATGGCAGTTATGGCTGCTTGTGGAGTGAATCATCAGATGGAAAATTTTCCTCTCTGTCTCTCCTGCTTTCTGTATATCTGACTTTGAAATGTAAAGAAAGAAATTATATAAAAAATGAATTATGGCAAGTTCAGATTGAATTTTTGACAAGGGTCAACTTCAGTGTTAGGATTCGGCCTACAGCGTGGCTGATGATTACAGCTGTAAAAGTCAAGAGACTGAGTTAGCATTACAGTCAGGGTTAGGCTTAGGAATAATGCTAAGGTTGGTTCTAGGTTTAGAGGTAGGTGTGGAAGGAGATTGAGGGTTAGGGTCAAGTTTAAGGCTGGGGTTTTGAGATAGAGCTTGGGTTATTTCTTGAGATTATTATTATTTTTGTTTAGGATTAATGACAACCAAATCTTAAGTCTCATCTAGCCCTAATGTGAGCACTAACCATAACCCTATCGTTAACCCTAAACTAATTCCCAATTCTAAATCTAACCCTGATTCTAAGTCGAGTCCTACCCCTCGCCCAAGTTCTAACCCTTAATCCTATAATGAATCCTACTGTATCTCTGACCCCAGCACTATCCAAAGCTCAAATTCTAAATCTAACCCTAATAATTATGCTCTAATGCAAGCTTTAGCCCTGCCCTAATCCTAAAGATGGGTTTACCTTGAATTAAAGCTCTAACCATAATACCAAATAAGTCTTAGATAAGGGCGCTCTTCCTGTCCTAAACCTGACACTTCCCCTGACATTAACCTTAGCTCTAACCTGAACCCTCACACTGAGTTTCAACCAACTGCAGTCCTAGCCCTAACACTAATCATAGCTCTAAATCCTTTTAGTAACTATTGCCCTAGTTCTAATGTTATCCTCTCTGTATAACCATTGAGGTATCCCTAAGGTTAACCATAACATGAGCACCAATCATAGCCATAGTTGTAACTGTAGTCCTACTTTTCCTCCTAACTGAAAACCTACCCCTACTCTACCCTAAGAGTAACATCAAGTCATAGCCGTAACATTAACACTAACCTTAACCCTAAAACTAATATCCATTATCACTCTACTCCTAACTCTAGTTCTTTTTTTTTATTACAAAGTCAGACATGCAGAGAGGAGGAGGAGAGACAGACATGAACATCTTCCGTCCCATGATTCACTCCCCAAGTGAGCTGCAACGGCCGGTGCTGTGCTGATCCAAAGCCGGGAGCCAGGAACCTCTTTCGGGTCTCCCACATGGGTGCAGGGTCTCAAGGCTTTGGGCCATCCTTGACTGCTTTCCCAGGCCACAAGCTGGGAGCTGGATGGGAAGTGGAGCTGCCGGGATTGCGACTGGCACCCATGTGGGATCCCGAGTGCATTCAAGGTGAGGACTTTAGCAACAAGTCCATGCTTCCGAGCCCTCTAGTTCTAACCTTAACTTCAACCTCAGCACTTGCCTTCACCCTAGGCCGAATGCTAACACCAGTCTTAAACCTAGTGACAATGTAGCACTCACCCAAACTTTGATACTAGCCCATTCCTGACACTATATTTCCCTAACCTTAACTATAATGCTTACCCTAATGCCAGTCAAATCTCTAGCCATAATCCTAACGCTAGTCTTAACTTTTACTATAAAACTAGCCCTAATTCTAATCTTAACCCCAACATTAATACTTATCATAGATCTGTGCTTTGACTTAACCCTGTGCCAAACACTAACCGTAATCCTTGTCCATCTCTGCTGCTCACCCTAACCATAGTCCTGCACCAATCATGATCCCAAGATTTTTAAAACGATGTAACTCATAATCTAAATATGAACGTTCAAGCTCAACATAATGCCAAGCAGAGTCATAGCTCCAAGTGTCACACCAGACCCAAACACAACACTAAAGATTCCCTTCATCCTGAACCAGCCGGGTTCCTGAAACAAATCTTCCCTGAGGCCAGCCCTTTCTGGAACTCTAAGCCAAGCCCTAGACTTTACCTGATCATACCCCTAGACCAAATGATGACCTGATTTCTACTACTAGTACTAAGTGCATCCCTAGCTCAAACACAAATCAAACTCCTAAAGCTAACCAAAACTCCTTTTGGCTTTGTTTAATTCTATTTTTGACAATCTTGACATAGTTCATTAGAGTAAAAAGGTTCAAGGGCTACAGGACAGTGGGTAAGGCTATTATTTCCACATTCTCTTCTTTGACTGTATGTGGGGGTAAATGGGCAGGGAGATAAAGGGAGAAGTCGCACCCAGTCTCCACCGGACCCCAGGTCCCTGATGTGGGGCATGCTCAGAGGGTCCTGCTCAAGTGGGTGTTTTGTTTGTTTGTTTTTTCTCAAGTGGTTTAGAGAGTTCAACAGTCATGAATTGCTGCCAATCTTGCAACTGCAAGTACGATGAGGTCTCTGAAGCATACACTGATTGACACAGTCCATCTTCGAGTCTGCGTTTGCCCAGGTTTTCACTGCCAATACATGGCTGAGGTGGGTGATTGACTTGTTCTGTCTTCCGTCTTTTCTTGGTTAGGATTCTGAGTCCAACATTTTGATTGGGGAGGTCTCCAAAGAAATTTTGTGTGAGGTATTCCCAGTCCAGTTTCTTGAATGTACTAGCAAGTGCAGGGCCCGGCACAGCCCATCAGCCCGCTCAGCTGGTTGTTGCAGTTCCTGGGTTGGTTCTGTTTTCAGTCCCGACTTCCACTGGAACCAATGGGTGTTGCAGTCCAGCCTGATGCTGCCCAGCACAGGCTCGGCCATCATTCTTGCTTCACTCACATAACTTCTGTGGCTGTTCTGATGACAGGGAGCATTCTGATTGGCTGCATCTCAAAGACCTCACAGGACTGTGTGGCCCTACAAGCTGTCCAATCAGCAGCTGCCTGGTCATAGCAGCCCAGAATCCTGTAGCCTCAGCATTCTAGAAGAGCCATGGTGACAGCCTCCTCTGCATGGTGGAGAAAAATGGGTGAGTGGCTCAAGCTCCGCTTTCTCTGGTCTTTCTTCCCCACAGGCCCTGGAAATGAGGATTTTCAGGCTCCATGGAAGCCAGCAGAGCGTGAGTGTGTGTGGTTGGGTTTCCCTTGAGTGTGAGTTTGGAAATCCGCTGAAAATGTAGTGAAGCCTAGGGCCTTTTCCAACACTGGTAGTAGGAAACATTTCACTTTTCTGTCAGTCAGAATGCTTGTGCCTCTCCGATGAGCCAAATGGATCCTAGCTCCCCATTAAATGTAGTGTGTGGAAAAGCATTTGGATTGTAGAAGAGCCAGGTCAAGCTGATTTCCATAGGCAGACATTACATGACATTTCCTGTCATGGCTCTCAGTGAATTTTCTCTAGTGCAGTCCAGTGTCATGCAACTGGGTCACCATAGTGCAAAAGGGGTCAGTACAAGGATCAGGTGAGGTGCGATGTTGTGGTTAGGTGTAGGGTTAGAATCAGGGTTATGATTTTATCTAGAGATATGATAGTGTTTATGTCAAAGCCTAGATTTAAGGTTAGGACTGATTTTCTTTTCAAGGTTATGTTAGGCCTATGTAAGTTATTAGGAATAGATCTAGGAATAAGTTTAGATGTAATTAGGGTTAGGGTTAGAACTAATGCTAAAGGTTAGGTTTAGTAGTGACATAACTTTTAGGATTGAGATAGGACTTATTGCTAGCCCAGTGGTTAGGGTTTTGGATAAACTTACAAATAGAATTAGGTACAGACCTATGTTTTGTATGTTGCATTAAGCAGGATTCGCATTAAGATTTTTTTGGGGGGGATAGATTAATGTTTGGATTAGTGGCAGATACAGAGTCTTGCTGTATTTCTGGTTCATACTTAGTTTTCATTAGTGTTGGATTGAAGGTTATTGTTAGGATTGGTGTAAGGACTATGTGGCTTTAGAATAGAGTTAGGGTTACAATTAATGTGAGGATTAAAGCTTGGCTACATTTCGGGTTAAGATGCTGTTTTGTGTTTAGTTTTATGGTTAGGTTAGAGTCAATGGTAGGATTACTCTGCTTAGAGCTAGAGTTCATACTGGGGGAGGGCTAATGCTAGCGCTAAAGTTCTGCTAGGGTTAAGGTTAGGACACAATCTAGTGTTAGGTTTATGATTAAGGTTTGGCTACATTTGGATTTAGGTTTTGTGTTATAATTAGGGTAATGATTTGGCTTCGCATTAGGGTAAAGATTCGGGTTAGCATTAGGGTTAGGTTTAGAAATACAGCTAGGGTAAGGTTCAGTATTAATGATAGGCTTAGTTATGTCTACATCTGTGTCAGGGTTGGAGTCAGGGTGAGGGCTATGCATTATGCCTAGTTTAGGGTTAGAATACCATGTATGATTGGGACTAGAGCTAGAGCTAGTGTCAGAATTCGGGTTAGAATGATGGCAAGGATTAGGGATAATCATCATTTCTGGCTTAGGGTGTGCTGTAGGGTGTAATTAGTATTAGTGCTAGGCTATTAGATAGGGTCTGGGTAAGGGCTATGTCTAGGTGTAGTGTTAGGTTAATGCCAGGGTTTGAATTATGTTAATATTAGTGCTGGAGCGAGAATCGGAGTAAGAGTAGAGTTATTCCAGGATTAGTGTTATGATTCAGGCTTGATTTATACTTAGTAAGATTAGGATCATGGTCATAGCAAGAGTTAGGGTTCTTGTTATTAGCTGAGTAAGAATTATGCTGGGTCTGGCACAATAGCCTAGCAGTAAAAGTTCTTGCCTTCCATGTGCCGAGATCACATTTGGTGCCAGTTCTAATTGCAGAAGGGCCGCTTCCCATCAGCACCGTGATTGTGTTCTGGGAAAGCAATCTGGTATGGCCCAAAGCTTTGGGTTGCTGCACCCATGTGGAAGACCTGTGAGAGGCTCTGTGCTCCTGGCTTCAGATTGCTATGGCTATGGCAGTTATGGCTGCTTGTGGAGTGAATCATCAGATGGAAAATTTTCCTCTCTGTCTCTCCTGCTTTCTGTATATCTGACTTTGAAATGTAAAGAAAGAAATTATATAAAAAATGAATTATGGCAAGTTCAGATTGAATTTTTGACAAGGGTCAACTTCAGTGTTAGGATTCGGCCTACAGCGTGGCTGATGATTACAGCTGTAAAAGTCAAGAGACTGAGTTAGCATTACAGTCAGGGTTAGGCTTAGGAATAATGCTAAGGTTGGTTCTAGGTTTAGAGGTAGGTGTGGAAGGAGATTGAGGGTTAGGGTCAAGTTTAAGGCTGGGGTTTTGAGATAGAGCTTGGGTTATTTCTTGAGATTATTATTATTTTTGTTTAGGATTAATGACAACCAAATCTTAAGTCTCATCTAGCCCTAATGTGAGCACTAACCATAACCCTATCGTTAACCCTAAACTAATTCCCAATTCTAAATCTAACCCTGATTCTAAGTCGAGTCCTACCCCTCGCCCAAGTTCTAACCCTTAATCCTATAATGAATCCTACTGTATCTCTGACCCCAGCACTATCCAAAGCTCAAATTCTAAATCTAACCCTAATAATTATGCCCTAATGCAAGCTTTAGCCCTGCCCTAATCCTAAAGATGGGTTTACCTTGAATTAAAGCTCTAACCATAATACCAAATAAGTCTTAGATAAGGGCCCTCTTCCTGTCCTAAACCTGACACTTCCCCTGACATTAACCTTAGCTCTAACCTGAACCCTCACACTGAGTTTCAACCAACTGCAGTCCTAGCCCTAACACTAATCATAGCTCTAAATCCTTTTAGTAACTATTGCCCTAGTTCTAATGTTATCCTCTCTGTATAACCATTGAGGTATCCCTAAGGTTAACCATAACATGAGCACCAATCATAGCCATAGTTGTAACTGTAGTCCTACTTTTCCTCCTAACTGAAAACCTACCCCTACTCTACCCTAAGAGTAACATCAAGTCATAGCCGTAACATTAACACTAACCTTAACCCTAAAACTAATATCCATTATCACTCTACTCCTAACTCTAGTTCTTTTTTTTTTATTACAAAGTCAGACATGCAGAGAGGAGGAGGAGAGACAGACATGAACATCTTCCGTCCCATGATTCACTCCCCAAGTGAGCTGCAACGGCCGGTGCTGTGCTGATCCAAAGCCGGGAGCCAGGAACCTCTTTCGGGTCTCCCACATGGGTGCAGGGTCTCAAGGCTTTGTGCCATCCTTGACTGCTTTCCCAGGCCACAAGCTGGGAGCTGGATGGGAAGTGGAGCTGCCGGGATTGCGACTGGCACCCATGTGGGATCCCGAGTGCATTCAAGGTGAGGACTTTAGCCACAAGTCCATGCTTCCGAGCCCTCTAGTTCTAACCTTAACTTCAACCTCAGCACTTGCCTTCACCCTAGGCCGAATGCTAACACCAGTCTTAAACCTAGTGACAATGTAGCACTCACCCAAACTTTGATACTAGCCCATTCCTGACACTATATTTCCCTAACCTTAACTATAATGCTTACCCTAATGCCAGTCAAATCTCTAGCCATAATCCTAACGCTAGTCTTAACTTTTACTATAAAACTAGCCCTAATTCTAATCTTAACCCCAACATTAATACTTATCATAGATCTGTGCTTTGACTTAACCCTGTGCCAAACACTAACCGTAATCCTTGTCCATCTCTGCTGCTCACCCTAACCATAGTCCTGCACCAATCATGATCCCAAGATTTTTAAAACGATGTAACTCATAATCTAAATATGAACGTTCAAGCTCAACATAATGCCAAGCAGAGTCATAGCTCCAAGTGTCACACCAGACCCAAACACAACACTAAAGATTCCCTTCATCCTGAACCAGCCGGGTTCCTGAAACAAATCTTCCCTGAGGCCAGCCCTTTCTGTAACTCTAAGCCAAGCCCTAGACTTTACCTGATCATACCCCTAGACCAAATGATGACCTGATTTCTACTACTAGTACTAAGTGCATCCCTAGCTCAAACACAAATCAAACTCCTAAAGCTAACCAAAACTCCTTTTGGCTTTGTTTAATTCTATTTTTGACAATCTTGACATAGTTCATTAGAGTAAAAAGGTTCAAGGGCTACAGGACAGTGGGTAAGGCTATTATTTCCACATTCTCTTCTTTGACTGTATGTGGGGGTAAATGGGCAGGGAGATAAAGGGAGAAGTCGCACCCAGTCTCCACCGGACCCCAGGTCCCTGATGTGGGGCATGCTCAGAGGGTCCTGCTCAAGTGGGTGTTTTGTTTGTTTGTTTTTTCTCAAGTGGTTTAGAGAGTTCAACAGTCATGAATTGCTGCCAATCTTGCAACTGCAAGTACGATGAGGTCTCTGAAGCATACACTGATTGACACAGTCCATCTTCGAGTCTGCGTTTGCCCAGGTTTTCACTGCCAATACATGGCTGAGGTGGGTGATTGACTTGTTCTGTCTTCCGTCTTTTCTTGGTTAGGATTCTGAGTCCAACATTTTGATTGGGGAGGTCTCCAAAGAAATTTTGTGTGAGGTATTCCCAGTCCAGTTTCTTGAATGTACTAGCAAGTGCAGGGCCCGGCACAGCCCATCAGCCCGCTCAGCTGGTTGTTGCAGTTCCTGGGTTGGTTCTGTTTTCAGTCCCGACTTCCACTGGAACCAATGGGTGTTGCAGTCCAGCCTGATGCTGCCCAGCACAGGCTCGGCCATCACTCTTGCTTCACTCACATAACTTCTGTGGCTGTTCTGATGACAGGGAGCATTCTGATTGGCTGCATCTCAAAGACCTCACAGGACTGTGTGGCCCTATAAGCTGTCCAATCAGCAGCTGCCTGGTCATAGCAGCCCAGAATCCTGTAGCCTCAGCATTCTAGAAGAGCCATGGGGACAGCCTCCTCTGCATGGTGGAGAAAAATGGGTGAGTGGCTCAAGCTCTGCTTTCTCTGGTCTTTCTTCCCCACAGGCCCTGGAAATGAGGATTTTCAGGCTCCATGGAAGCCAGCAGAGCGTGAGTGTGTGTGTGGTTGGGTTTCCCTTGAGTGTGAGTTTGGAAATCTGCTGAAAATGTAGTGAAGCCTAGGGCCTTTTCCAACACTGGTAGTGTGAAAACATTTCACTTTTCTGTCAGTCAGAATGCTTGTGCCTCTCCGATGAGCCAAATGGATCCTAGCTCCCCATTAAATGTAGTGTGTGGAAAAGCATTTGGATTGTAGAAGAGCCAGGTCAAGCTGATTTCCATAGGCAGACATTACATGACATTTCCTGTCATGGCTCTCAGTGAATTTTCTCTAGTGCAGTCCAGTGTCATGCAACTGGGTCACCATAGTGCAAAAGGGGTCAGTACAAGGATCAGGTGAGGTTCGATGTTGTGGTTAGGTGTAGGGTTAGAATCAGGGTTATGATTTTATCTAGAGATATGATAGTGTTTATGTCAAAGCCTAGATTTAAGGTTAGGACTGATTTTCTTTTCAAGGTTATGTTAGGCCTATGTAAGTTATTAGGAATAGATCTAGGAATAAGTTTAGATGTAATTAGGGTTAGGGTTAGAACTAATGCTAAAGGTTAGGTTTAGTAGTGACATAACTTTTAGGATTGAGATAGGACTTATTGCTAGCCCAGTGGTTAGGGTTTTGGATAAACTTACAAAGAGAATTAGGTACAGACCTATGTTTTGTATGTTGCATTAAGCAGGATTCGCATTAAGATTTTTTTTGGGGGGGATAGATTAATGTTTGGATTAGTGGCAGATACAGAGTCTTGCTGTATTTCTGGTTCATACTTAGTTTTCATTAGTGTTGGATTGAAGGTTATTGTTAGGATTGGTGTAAGGACTATGTGGCTTTAGAATAGAGTTAGGGTTACAATTAATGTGAGGATTAAAGCTTGGCTACATTTCGGGTTAAGATGCTGTTTTGTGTCTAGTTTTATGGTTAGGTTAGAGTCAATGGTAGGATTACTCTGCTTAGAGCTAGAGTTAATACTGGGGGAGGGCTAATGCTAGCGCTAAAGTTCTGCTAGGGTTAAGGTTAGGACACAATCTAGTGTTAGGTTTATGATTAAGGTTTGGCTACATTTGGATTTAGGTTTTGTGTTATAATTAGGGTAATGATTTGGCTTCGCATTAGGGTAAAGATTCGGGTTAGCATTAGGGTTAGGTTTAGAAATACAGCTAGGGTAAGGTTCAGTATTAATGATAGGCTTAGTTATGTCTACATCTGTGTCAGGGTTGGAGTCAGGGTGAGGGCTATGCATTATGCCTAGTTTAGGGTTAGAATACCATGTATGATTGGGACTAGAGCTAGAGCTAGTGTCAGAATTCGGGTTAGAATGATGGCAAGGATTAGGGATAATCATCATTTCTGGCTTAGGGTGTGCTGTAGGGTGTAATTAGTATTAGTGCTAGGCTGTTAGATAGGGTCTGGGTAAGGGCTATGTCTAGGTGTAGGGTTAGGTTAATGCCTGGGTTTGAATTATGTTAATATTAGTGCTGGAGCGAGATTCGGAGTAAGAGTAGAGTTATTCCAGGATTAGTGTTATGATTCAGGCTTGATTTATACTTAGTAAGATTAGGATCATGGTCATAGGAAGAGTTAGGGTTCTTGTTAGTAGCTGAGTAAGAATTATGCTGGGTCTGGCACAATAGCCTAGCAGTAAAAGTTCTTGCCTTCCATGTGCCGAGATCACATTTGGTGCCAGTTCTAATTGCAGAAGGGCCGCTTCCCATCAGCACCGTGATTGTGTTCTGGGAAAGCAATCTGGTATGGCCCAAAGCTTTGGGTTGCTGCACCCATGTGGAAGACCTGTGAGAGGCTCTGTGCTCCTGGCTTCAGATTGCTATGGCTATGGCAGTTATGGCTGCTTGTGGAGTGAATCATCAGATGGAAAATTTTCCTCTCTGTCTCTCCTGCTTTCTGTATATCTGACTTTGAAATGTAAAGAAAGAAATTATATAAAAAATGAATTATGGCAAGTTCAGATTGAATTTTTGACAAGGGTCAACTTCAGTGTTAGGATTCGGCCTACAGCGTGGCTGATGATTACAGCTGTAAAAGTCAAGAGACTGAGTTAGCATTACAGTCAGGGTTAGGCTTAGGAATAATGCTAAGGTTGGTTCTAGGTTTAGAGGTAGGTGTGGAAGGAGATTGAGGGTTAGGGTCAAGTTTAAGGCTGGGGTTTTGAGATAGAGCTTGGGTTATTTCTTGAGATTATTATTATTTTTGTTTAGGATTAATGACAACCAAATCTTAAGTCTCATCTAGCCCTAATGTGAGCACTAACCATAACCCTATCGTTAACCCTAAACTAATTCCCAATTCTAAATCTAACCCTGATTCTAAGTTGAATCCTACCCCTCGCCCAAGTTCTAACCCTTAATCCTATAATGAATCCTACTGTATCTCTGACCCCAGCACTATCCAAAGCTCAAATTCTAAATCTAACCCTAATAATTATGCCCTAATGCAAACTTTAGCCCTGCCCTAATCCTAAAGATGGGTTTACCTTGAATTAAAGCTCTAACCATAATACCAAATAAGTCTTAGATAAGGGCGCTCTTCCTGTCCTAAACCTGACACTTCCCCTGACATTAACCTTAGCTCTAACCTGAACCCTCACACTGAGTTTCAACCAACTGCAGTCCTAGCCCTGACACTAATCATAGCTCTAAATCCTTTTACTAACTATTGCCCTAGTTCTAATGTTATCCTCTCTGTATAACCATTGAGGTATCCCTAATGTTAACCATAACATGAGCACCAATCATAGCCATAGTTGTAACTGTAGTCCTACTTTTCCTCCTAACTGAAAACCTAACCCTACTCTACCCTAAGAGTAACATCAAGTCATAGCCGTAACACTAACACTAACCTTAACCCTAAAACTAATATCCATTATCACTCTACTCCTAACTCTAGTTCTGTTTTTTTTTTTTTTTTATTACAAAGTCAGACATGCTGAGAGGAGGAGGAGAGACAGACATGAACATCTTCCGTCCCATGATTCACTCCCCAAGTGAGCTGCAACGGCCGGTGCTGTGCTGATCCAAAGCCGGGAGCCAGGAACCTCTTTCGGGTCTCCCACATGGTTGCAGGGTCTCAAGGCTTTGGGCCATCCTTGACTGCTTTCCCAGGCCACAAGCTGGGAGCTGGATGGGAAGTGGAGCTGCCGGGATTGGAACTGGCACCCATGTGGGATCCCGAGTGCATTCAAGGTGAGGACTTTAGCCACTAGTCCATGCTTCCGAGCCCTCTAGTTCTAACCTTAACTTCAACCTCAGCACTTGCCTTCACCCTAGGCCGAATGCTAACACCAGTCTTAAACCTAGTGACAATGTAGCACTCACCCAAACTTTTATACTAGCCCATACCTGACACTGTATTTCCCTAACCTTAACTATAATGCTAACCCTAATGCCAGTCAAATCTCTAGCCATAATCCTAACGCTAGTCTTAACTTTTACTATAAAACTAGCCCTAATTCTAATCTTAACCCCAACATTAATACTTATCATAGATCTATGCTTTGACTTAACCCTGTGCCAAACACTAACCTTAATCCTTGTCCATCTCTACTGCTCACCCTAGCCATAGTCCTGCACCAATCATGATCCCAAGATTTTTAAAACGATGTAACTCATAATCTAAATATGAACGTTCAAGCTCAACATAATGCCAAGCAGAGTCATAGCTCCAAGTGTCACACCAGACCCAAACACAACACTAAAGATTCCCTTCATCCTGAACCAGCCGGGTTCCTGAAACAAATCTTTCCTGAGGCCAGCCCTTTCTGGAACTCTAAGCCAAGCCCTAGACTTTACCTGATCATACCCCTAGACCAAATGATGACCTGATTTCTACTACTAGTACTAAGTGCATCCCTAGCTCAAACACAAATCAAACTCCTAAAGCTAACCAAAACTCCTTTTGGCTTTGTTTAATTCTATTTTTGACAATCTTGACATAGTTCATTAGAGTAAAAAGGTTCAAGGGCTACAGGACAGTGGGTAAGGCTATTATTTCCACATTCTCTTCTTTGACTGTATGTGGGGGTAAATGGGCAGGGAGATAAAGGGAGAAGTCGCACCCAGTCTCCACCGGACCCCAGGTCCCTGATGTGGGGCATGCTCAGAGGGTCCTGCTCAAGTGGGTGTTTTGTTTGTTTGTTTTTTCTCAAGTGGTTTAGAGAGTTCAACAGTCATGAATTGCTGCCAATCTTGCAACTGCAAGTACGATGAGGTCTCTGAAGCATACACTGATTGACACAGTCCATCTTCGAGTCTGCGTTTGCCCAGGTTTTCACTGCCAATGCATGGCTGAGGTGGGTGATTGACTTGTTCTGTCTTCCGTCTTTTCTTGGTTAGGATTCTGAGTCCAACATTTTGATTGGGGAGGTCTCCAAAGAAATTTTGTGTGAGGTATTCCCAGTCCAGTTTCTTGAATGTACTAGCAAGTGCAGGGCCCGGCACAGCCCATCAGCCCGCTCAGCTGGTTGTTGCAGTTCCTGGGTTGGTTCTGTTTTCAGTCCCGACTTCCACTGGAACCAATGGGTGTTGCAGTCCAGCCTGATGCTGCCCAGCACAGGCTCGGCCATCACTCTTGCTTCACTCACATAACTTCTGTGGCTGTTCTGATGACAGGGAGCATTCTGATTGGCTGCATCTCAAAGACCTCACAGGACTGTGTGGCCCTATAAGCTGTCCAATCAGCAGCTGCCTGGTCATAGCAGCCCAGAATCCTGTAGCCTCAGCATTCTAGAAGAGCCATGGGGACAGCCTCCTCTGCATGGTGGAGAAAAATGGGTGAGTGGCTCAAGCTCTGCTTTCTCTGGTCTTTCTTCCCCACAGGCCCTGGGAATGAGGATTTTCAGGCTCCATGGAAGCCAGCAGAGCGTGAGTGTGTGTGGTTGGGTTTCCGTTGAGTGTGAGTTTGGAAATCCGCTGAAAATGTAGTGAAGCCTAGGGCCTTTTCAACACTGGTAGTGTGAAAGCATTTCACTTTTCTGTCAGTCAGAATGCTTGTGCCTCTCCGATGAGCCAAATGGATCCTAGCTCCCCATTAAATGTAGTATGTGGAATAGCGTTTGGATTGTAGAAGAGCCAGGTCAAGCTGATTTCCATAGGCAGACATTACATGACATTTCCTGTCATGGCTCTCAGTGAATTTTCTCTAGTGCAGTCCAGTGTCATGCAACTGGGTCACCATAGTGCAAAAGGGGTCAGTACAAGGACCAGGTGAGGTTCGATGTTGTGGTTAGGTGTAGGGTTAGAATCAGGGTTATGATTTTATCTAGAGATATGATAGTGTTTATGTCAAAGCCTAGATTTAAGGTTAGGACTGATTTTCTTTTCAAGGTTATGTTAGGCCTATGTAAGTTATTAGGAATAGATCTAGGAATAAGTTTAGATGTAATTAGGGTTAGGGTTAGAACTAATGCTAAAGGTTAGGTTTAGTAGTGACATAACTTTTAGGATTGAGATAGGACTTATTGCTAGCCCAGTGGTTAGGGTTTTGGATAAACTTACAAATAGAATTAGGTACAGACCTATGTTTTGTATGTTGCATTAAGCAGGATTCGCATTAAGATTTTTTTGGGGGGGATAGATTAATGTTTGGATTAGTGGCAGATACAGAGTCTTGCTGTATTTCTGGTTCATACTTAGTTTTCATTAGTGTTGGATTGAAGGTTATTGTTAGGATTGGTGTAAGGACTATGTGGCTTTAGAATAGAGTTAGGGTTACAATTAATGTGAGGATTAAAGCTTGGCTACATTTCGGGTTAAGATGCTGTTTTGTGTCTAGTTTTATGGTTAGGTTAGAGTCAATGGTAGGATTACTCTGCTTAGAGCTAGAGTTAACACTGGGGGAGGGCTAATGCTAGCGCTAAAGTTCTGCTAGGGTTAAGGTTAGGGCACAATCTAGTGTTAGGTTTATGATTAAGGTTTGGCTACATTTGGATTTAGGTTTTGTGTTATAATTAGGGTAATGATTTGGCTTCGCATTAGGGTAAAGATTCGGGTTAGCATTAGGGTTAGGTTTAGAAATACAGCTAGGGTAAGGTTCAGTATTCATGATAGGCTTAGTTATGTCTACATCTGTGTCAGGGTTGGAGTCAGGGTGAGGGCTATGCATTATGCCTAGTTTAGGGTTAGAATACCATGTATGATTGGGACTAGATCTAGAGCTAGTGTCAGAATTAGGGTTAGAATGATGGCAAGGATTAGGGATAATCATCATTTCTGGCTTAGGGTGTGCTGTAGGGTGTAATTAGTATTAGTGCTAGGCTATTAGATAGGGTCTGGGTAAGGGCTATGTCTAGGTGTAGGGTTAGGTTAATGCCTGGGTTTGAATTATGTTAATATTAGTGCTGGAGCGAGATTCGGAGTAAGAGTAGAGTTATTCCAGGATTAGTGTTATGATTCAGGCTTGATTTATACTTAGTAAGATTAGGATCATGGTCATAGGAAGAGTTAGGGTTCTTGTTAGTAGCTGAGTAAGAATTATGCTGGGTCTGGCACAATAGCCTAGCAGTAAAAGTTCTTGCCTTCCATGTGCCGAGATCACATTTGGTGCCAGTTCTAATTGCAGAAAGGCCGCTTCCCATCAGCACCGTGACTGTGTTCTGGGGAAGCAATCTGGTATGGCCCAAAGCTTTGGGTTGCTGCACCCATGTGGAAGACCTGTGAGAGGCTCTGTGCTCCTGGCTTCAGATTGCTATGGCTATGGCAGTTATGGCTGCTTGTGGAGTGAATCATCAGATGGAAAATTTTCCTCTCTGTCTCTCCTGCTTTCTGTATATCTGACTTTGAAATGTAAAGAAAGAAATTATATAAAAAATGAATTATGGCAAGTTCAGATTGAATTTTTGACAAGGGTCAACTTCAGTGTTAGGATTCGGCCTACAGAGTGGCTGATGGTTACAGCTGTAAAAGTCAAGAGACTGAGTTAGCATTACAGTCAGGGTTAGGCTTAGGAATAATGCTAAGGTTGGTTCTAGGTTTAGAGGTAGGTGTGGAAGGAGATTGAGGGTTAGGGTCAAGTTTAAGGCTGGGGCTTGAGATAGAGCTTGGGTTATTTCTTGAGATGATTATTATTTTTGTTTAGGATTAAGGACAACCAAATCTTAACTCTCATCTAGGCCTAATGTGAGCACTAACCATAACCCTATCGTTAACCCTAAACTAATTCCCAATTCTAGATCTAACCCTGATTCTAAGTCGAGTCCTACCCCTCGCCCAAGTTCTAACCCTTAATCCTATAATGAATCCTACTGTATCTCTGACCCCAGCACTATCCAAAGCTCAAATTCTAAATCTAACCCTAATAATTATGCCCTAATGCAAACTTTAGCCCTGCCCTAATCCTAAAGATGGGTTTACCTTGAATTAAAGCTCTAACCATAATACCAAATAAGTCTTAGATAAGGGCCCTCTTCCTGTCCTAAACCTGACACTTCCCCTGACATTAACCTTAGCTCTAACCTGAACCCTCACACTGAGTTTCAACCAACTGCAGTCCTAGCCCTAACACTAATCATAGCTCTAAATCCTTTTAGTAACTATTGCCCTAGTTCTAATGTTATCCTCTCTGTATAACCATTGAGGTATCCCTAATGTTAACCATAACATGAGCACCAATCATAGCCATAGTTGTAACTGTAGTCCTACTTTTCCTCCTAACTGAAAACCTACCCCTACTCTACCCTAAGAGTAACATCAAGTCATAGCCGTAACATTAACACTAACCTTAACCCTAAAACTAATATCCATTATCACTCTACTCCTAACTCTAGTTCTTTTTTTTTTATTACAAAGTCAGACATGCTGAGAGGAGGAGGAGAGACAGACATGAACATCTTCCGTCCCATGATTCACTCCCCAAGTGAGCTGCAACGGCCGGTGCTGTGCTGATCCAAAGCCGGGAGCCAGGAACCTCTTTCGGGTCTCCCACATGGGTGCAGGGTCTCAAGGCTTTGGGCCATCCTTGACTGCTTTCCCAGGCCACAAGCTGGGAGCTGGATGGGAAGTGGAGCTGCCGGGATTGCGACTGGCACCCATGTGGGATCCCGAGTGCATTCAAGGTGAGGACTTTAGCCACAAGTCCATGCTTCCGAGCCCTCTAGTTCTAACCTTAACTTCAACCTCAGCACTTGCCTTCACCCTAGGCCGAATGATAACACCAGTCTTAAACCTAGTGACAATGTAGCACTCACCCAAACTTTGATACTAGCCCATTCCTGACACTGCAGATTTCCTTAACCTTAACTGTAATGCTAACCCTAATGCCAATCAAATCTCTAGCCATAATCCTAATGCTAGTCTTAACTTTTACTGTAAAACTAGCCCTAATTCTAATCTTAACCCCAACATTAATACTTATCATAGATCTATGCTTTGACTTAACCCTATGCCAAACACTAACCTTAATCCTTGTCCATCTCTACTGCTCACCCTAACCAGAGTCCTGCACCAATCATGATCCCAAGATTTTTAAAACAATGTAACTCATAATCTAAATATGAACGTTCAAGCTCAACATAATGCCAAGCAGAGTCATAGCTCCAAGTGTCACACCAGACCCAAACACAACACTAAAGATTCCCTTCATCCTGAACCAGCCGGGTTCCTGAAACAAATCTTCCCTGAGGCCAGCCCTTTCTGGAACTCTAAGCCAAGCCCTAGACTTTACCTGATCATACCCCTAGACCAAATGATGACCTGATTTCTACTACTAGTACTAAGTGCATCCCTAGCTCAAACACAAATCAAACTCCTAAAGCTAACCAAAACTCCTTTTGGCTTTGTTTAATTCTATTTTTGACAATCTTGACATAGTTCATTAGAGTAAAAAGGTTCAAGGGCTACAGGACAGTGGGTAAGGCTATTATTTCCACATTCTCTTCTTTGACTGTATGTGGGGGTAAATGGGCAGGGAGATAAAGGGAGAAGTCGCACCCAGTCTCCACCGGACCCCAGGTCCCTGATGTGGGGCATGCTCAGAGGGTCCTGCTCAAGTGGGTGTTTTGTTTGTTTGTTTTTTCTCAAGTGGTTTAGAGAGTTCAACAGTCATGAATTGCTGCCAATCTTGCAACTGCAAGTACGATGAGGTCTCTGAAGCATACACTGATTGACACAGTCCATCTTCGAGTCTGCGTTTGCCCAGGTTTTCACTGCCAATACATGGCTGAGGTGGGTGATTGACTTGTTCTGTCTTCCGTCTTTTCTTGGTTAGGATTCTGAGTCCAACATTTTGATTGGGGAGGTCTCCAAAGAAATTTTGTGTGAGGTATTCCCAGTCCAGTTTCTTGAATGTACTAGCAAGTGCAGGGCCCGGCACAGCCCATCAGCCCGCTCAGCTGGTTGTTGCAGTTCCTGGGTTGGTTCTGTTTTCAGTCCCGACTTCCACTGGAACCAATGGGTGTTGCAGTCCAGCCTGATGCTGCCCAGCACAGGCTCGGCCATCACTCTTGCTTCACTCACATAACTTCTGTGGCTGTTCTGATGACAGGGAGCATTCTGATTGGCTGCATCTCAAAGACCTCACAGGACTGTGTGGCCCTATAAGCTGTCCAATCAGCAGCTGCCTGGTCATAGCAGCCCAGAATCCTGTAGCCTCAGCATTCTAGAAGAGCCATGGGGACAGCCTCCTCTGCATGGTGGAGAAAAATGGGTGAGTGGCTCAAGCTCTGCTTTCTCTGGTCTTTCTTCCCCACAGGCCCTGGGAATGAGGATTTTCAGGCTCCATGGAAGCCAGCAGAGCGTGAGTGTGTGTGGTTGGGTTTCCCTTGAGTGTGAGTTTGGAAATCTGCTGAAAATGTAGTGAAGCCTAGGGCCTTTTCCAACACTGGTAGTGTGAAAGCATTTCACTTTTCTGTCAGTCAGAATGCTTGTGCCTCTCCGATGAGCCAAATGGATCCTAGCTCCCCATTAAATGTAGTGTGTGGAAACGCATTTGGATTGTAGAAGAGCCAGGTCAAGCTGATTTCCATAGGCAGACATTACATGACATTTCCTGTCTTGGCTCTCAGTGAATTTTCTCTAGTGCAGTCCAGTGTCATGCAACTGGGTCACCATAGTGCAAAAGGGGTCAGTACAAGGATCAGGTGAGGTTTGATGTTGTGGTTAGGTGTAGGGTTAGAATCAGGGTTATGATTTTATCTAGAAATATGATAGTGTTTATGTCAAAGCCTAGATTTAAGGTTAGGACTGATTTTCTTTTCAAGGTTATGTTAGGCCTATGTAAATTATTAGGAATAGATCTAGGAATAAGTTTAGATGTAATTAGGGTTAGGGTTAGAACTAATGCTAAAGGTTAGGTTTAGTAGTGACATAACTTTTAGGATTGAGATAGGACTTATTGCTAGCCCAGTGGTTAGGGTTTTGGATAAACTTACAAATAGAATTAGGTACAGACCTATGTTTTGTATGTTGCATTAAGCAGGATTCGCATTAAGATTTTTTTGGGGGGGGATAGATTAATGTTTGGATTAGTGGCAGATACAGAGTCTTGCTGTATTTCTGGTTCATACTTAGTTTTCATTAGTGTTGGATTGAAGGTTATTGTTAGGATTGGTGTAAGGACTATGTGGCTTTAGAATAGAGTTAGGGTTACAATTAATGTGAGGATTAAAGCTTGGCTACATTTCGGGTTAAGATGCTGTTTTGTGTTTAGTTTTATGGTTAGGTTAGAGTCAATGGTAGGATTACTCTGCTTAGAGCTAGAGTTAATACTGGGGGAGGGCTAATGCTAGCGCTAAAGTTCTGCTAGGGTTAAGGTTAGGACACAATCTAGTGTTAGGTTTATGATTAAGGTTTGGCTACATTTGGATTTAGGTTTTGTGTTATAATTAGGGTAATGATTTGGCTTCGCATTAGGGTAAAGATTCGGGTTAGCATTAGGGTTAGGTTTAGAAATACAGCTAGGGTAAGGTTCAGTATTAATGATAGGCTTAGTTATGTCTGCATCTGTGTCAGGGTTGGAGTCAGGGTGAGGGCTATGCATTATGCCTAGTTTAGGGTTAGAATACCATGTATGATTGGGACTAGAGCTAGAGCTAGTGTCAGAATTAGGGTTAGAATGATGGCAAGGATTAGGGATAATCATCATTTCTGGCTTAGGGTGTGCTGTAGGGTGTAATTAGTATTAGTGCTAGGCTATTAGATAGGGTCTGGGTAAGGGCTATGTCTAGGTGTAGGGTTAGGTTAATGCCTGGGTTTGAATTATGTTAATATTAGTGCTGGAGCGAGATTCAGAGTAAGAGTAGAGTTATTCCAGGATTAGTGTTATGATTCAGGCTTGATTTATACTTAGTAAGATTAGGATCATGGTCATAGCAAGAGTTAGGGTTCTTGTTAGTAGCTGAGTAAGAATTATGCTGGGTCTGGCACAATAGCCTAGCAGTAAAAGTTCTTGCCTTCCATGTGCCGAGATCACATTTGGTGCCAGTTCTAATTGCAGAAGGGCCGCTTCCCATCAGCACCGTGATTGTGTTCTGGGAAAGCAATCTGGTATGGCCCAAAGCTTTGGGTTGCTGCACCCATGTGGAAGACCTGTGAGAGGCTCTGTGCTCCTGGCTTCAGATTGCTATGGCTATGGCAGTTATGGCTGCTTGTGGAGTGAATCATCAGATGGAAAATTTTCCTCTCTGTCTCTCCTGCTTTCTGTATATCTGACTTTGAAATGTAAAGAAATAAATTATATAAAAAATGAATTATGGCAAGTTCAGATTGAATTTTTGACAAGGGTCAACTTCAGTGTTAGGATTCGGCCTACAGCGTGGCTGATGATTACAGCTGTAAAAGTCAAGAGACTGAGTTAGCATTACAGTCAGGGTTAGGCTTAGGAATAATGCTAAGGTTGGTTCTAGGTTTAGAGGTAGGTGTGGAAGGAGATTGAGGGTTAGGGTCAAGTTTAAGGCTGGGGTTTTGAGATAGAGCTTGGGTTATTTCTTGAGATGATTATTATTTTTGTTTAGGATTAATGACAACCAAATCTTAAGTCTCATCTAGCCCTAATGTGAGCACTAACCATAACCCTATCGTTAACCCTAAACTAATTCCCAATTCTAAATCTAACCCTGATTCTAAGTCGAAACCTACCCCTCGCCCAAGTTCTAACCCTTAATCCTATAATGAATCCTACTGTATCTCTGACCCCAGCACTATCCAAAGCTCAAATTCTAAATCTAACCCTAATAATTATGCCCTAATGCAAACTTTAGCCCTGCCCTAATCCTAAAGATGGGTTTACCTTGAATTAAAGCTCTAACCATAATACCAAATAAGTCTTAGATAAGGGCCCTCTTCCTGTCCTAAACCTGACACTTCCCCTGACATTAACCTTAGCTCTAACCTGAACCCTCACACTGAGTTTCAACCAACTGCAGTCCTAGCCCTAACACTAATCATAGCTCTAAATCCTTTTAGTAACTATTGCCCTAGTTCTAATGTTATCCTCTCTGTATAACCATTGAGGTATCCCTAATGTTAACCATAACATGAGCACCAATCATAGCCATAGTTGTAACTGTAGTCCTACTTTTCCTCCTAACTGAAAACCTAACCCTACTCTACCCTAAGAGTAACATCAAGTCATAGCCGTAACACTAACACTAACCTTAACCCTAAAACTAATATCCATTATCACTCTACTCCTAACTCTAGTTCTTTTTTTTTTTTTATTACAAAGTCAGACATGCTGAGAGGAGGAGGAGAGACAGACATGAACATCTTCCGTCCCATGATTCACTCCCCAAGTGAGCTGCAACGGCAGGTGCTGTGCTGATCCAAAGCCGGGAGCCAGGAACCTCTTTCAGGTCTCCCACATGGGTGCAGGGTCTCAAGGCTTTGGGCCATCCTTGACTGCTTTCCCAGGCCACAAGCTGGGAGCTGGATGGGAAGTGGAGCTGCCGGGATTGCAACTGGCACCCATGTGGGATCCCGAGTGCATTCAAGGTGAGGACTTTAGCCACTAGTCCATGCTTCCGAGCCCTCTAGTTCTAACCTTAACTTCAACCTCAGCACTTGCCTTCACCCTAGGCCGAATGCTAACACCAGTCTTAAACCTAGTGACAATGTAGCACTCACCCAAACTTTGATACTAGCCCATTCCTGACACTGCAGATTTCCTTAACCTTAACTGTAATGCTAACCCTAATGCCAATCAAATCTCTAGCCATAATCCTAACGCTAGTCTTAACTTTTACTGTAAAACTAGCCCTAATTCTAATCTTAACCCCAACATTAATACTTATCATAGATCTATGCTTTGACTTAACCCTATGCCAAACACTAACCTTAATCCTTGTCCATCTCTACTGCTCACCCTAACCAGAGTCCTGCACCAATCATGATCCCAAGATTTTTAAAACAATGTAACTCATAATCTAAATATGAACGTTCAAGCTCAACATAATGCCAAGCAGAGTCATAGCTCCAAGTGTCACACCAGACCCAAACACAACACTAAAGATTCCCTTCATCCTGAACCAGCCGGGTTCCTGAAACAAATCTTCCCTGAGGCCAGCCCTTTCTGTAACTCTAAGCCAAGCCCTAGACTTTACCTGATCATACCCCTAGACCAAATGATGACCTGATTTCTACTACTAGTACTAAGTGCATCCCTAGCTCAAACACAAATCAAACTCCTAAAGCTAACCAAAACTCCTTTTGGCTTTGTTTAATTCTATTTTTGACAATCTTGACATAGTTCATTAGAGTAAAAAGGTTCAAGGGCTACAGGACAGTGGGTAAGGCTATTATTTCCACATTCTCTTCTTTGACTGTATGTGGGGGTAAATGGGCAGGGAGATAAAGGGAGAAGTCGCACCCAGTCTCCACCGGACCCCAGGTCCCTGATGTGGGGCATGCTCAGAGGGTCCTGCTCAAGTGGGTGTTTTGTTTGTTTGTTTTTTCTCAAGTGGTTTAGAGAGTTCAACAGTCATGAATTGCTGCCAATCTTGCAACTGCAAGTACGATGAGGTCTCTGAAGCATACACTGATTGACACAGTCCATCTTCGAGTCTGCGTTTGCCCAGGTTTTCACTGCCAATACATGGCTGAGGTGGGTGATTGACTTGTTCTGTCTTCCGTCTTTTCTTGGTTAGGATTCTGAGTCCAACATTTTGATTGGGGAGGTCTCCAAAGAAATTTTGTGTGAGGTATTCCCAGTCCAGTTTCTTGAATGTACTAGCAAGTGCAGGGCCCGGCACAGCCCATCAGCCCGCTCAGCTGGTTGTTGCAGTTCCTGGGTTGGTTCTGTTTTCAGTCCCGACTTCCACTGGAACCAATGGGTGTTGCAGTCCAGCCTGATGCTGCCCAGCACAGGCTCGGCCATCACTCTTGCTTCACTCACATAACTTCTGTGGCTGTTCTGATGACAGGGAGCATTCTGATTGGCTGCATCTCAAAGACCTCACAGGACTGTGTGGCCCTATAAGCTGTCCAATCAGCAGCTGCCTGGTCATAGCAGCCCAGAATCCTGTAGCCTCAGCATTCTAGAAGAGCCATGGGGACAGCCTCCTCTGCATGGTGGAGAAAAATGGGTGAGTGGCTCAAGCTCTGCTTTCTCTGGTCTTTCTTCCCCACAGGCCCTGGGAATGAGGATTTTCAGGCTCCATGGAAGCCAGCAGAGCGTGAGTGTGTGTGGTTGGGTTTCCCTTGAGTGTGAGTTTGGAAATCTGCTGAAAATGTAGTGAAGCCTAGGGCCTTTTCCAACACTGGTAGTGTGAAAGCATTTCACTTTTCTGTCAGTCAGAATGCTTGTGCCTCTCCGATGAGCCAAATGGATCCTAGCTCCCCATTAAATGTAGTGTGTGGAAACGCATTTGGATTGTAGAAGAGCCAGGTCAAGCTGATTTCCATAGGCAGACATTACATGACATTTCCTGTCATGGCTCTCAGTGAATTTTCTCTAGTGCAGTCCAGTGTCATGCAACTGGGTCACCATAGTGCAAAAGGGGTCAGTACAAGGATCAGGTGAGGTTTGATGTTGTGGTTAGGTGTAGGGTTAGAATCAGGGTTATGATTTTATCTAGAAATATGATAGTGTTTATGTCAAAGCCTAGATTTAAGGTTAGGACTGATTTTCTTTTCAAGGTTATGTTAGGCCTATGTAAATTATTAGGAATAGATCTAGGAATAAGTTTAGATGTAATTAGGGTTAGGGTTAGAACTAATGCTAAAGGTTAGGTTTAGTAGTGACATAACTTTTAGGATTGAGATAGGACTTATTGCTAGCCCAGTGGTTAGGGTTTTGGATAAACTTACAAATAGAATTAGGTACAGACCTATGTTTTGTATGTTGCATTAAGCAGGATTCGCATTAAGATTTTTTTGGGGGGGGATAGATTAATGTTTGGATTAGTGGCAGATACAGAGTCTTGCTGTATTTCTGGTTCATACTTAGTTTTCATTAGTGTTGGATTGAAGGTTATTGTTAGGATTGGTGTAAGGACTATGTGGCTTTAGAATAGAGTTAGGGTTACAATTAATGTGAGGATTAAAGCTTGGCTACATTTCGGGTTAAGATGCTGTTTTGTGTTTAGTTTTATGGTTAGGTTAGAGTCAATGGTAGGATTACTCTGCTTAGAGCTAGAGTTAATACTGGGGGAGGGCTAATGCTAGCGCTAAAGTTCTGCTAGGGTTAAGGTTAGGACACAATCTAGTGTTAGGTTTATGATTAAGGTTTGGCTACATTTGGATTTAGGTTTTGTGTTATAATTAGGGTAATGATTTGGCTTCGCATTAGGGTAAAGATTCGGGTTAGCATTAGGGTTAGGTTTAGAAATACAGCTAGGGTAAGGTTCAGTATTAATGATAGGCTTAGTTATGTCTGCATCTGTGTCAGGGTTGGAGTCAGGGTGAGGGCTATGCATTATGCCTAGTTTAGGGTTAGAATACCATGTATGATTGGGACTAGAGCTAGAGCTAGTGTCAGAATTAGGGTTAGAATGATGGCAAGGATTAGGGATAATCATCATTTCTGGCTTAGGGTGTGCTGTAGGGTGTAATTAGTATTAGTGCTAGGCTATTAGATAGGGTCTGGGTAAGGGCTATGTCTAGGTGTAGGGTTAGGTTAATGCCTGGGTTTGAATTATGTTAATATTAGTGCTGGAGCGAGATTCAGAGTAAGAGTAGAGTTATTCCAGGATTAGTGTTATGATTCAGGCTTGATTTATACTTAGTAAGATTAGGATCATGGTCATAGCAAGAGTTAGGGTTCTTGTTAGTAGCTGAGTAAGAATTATGCTGGGTCTGGCACAATAGCCTAGCAGTAAAAGTTCTTGCCTTCCATGTGCCGAGATCACATTTGGTGCCAGTTCTAATTGCAGAAGGGCCGCTTCCCATCAGCACCGTGATTGTGTTCTGGGAAAGCAATCTGGTATGGCCCAAAGCTTTGGGTTGCTGCACCCATGTGGAAGACCTGTGAGAGGCTCTGTGCTCCTGGCTTCAGATTGCTATGGCTATGGCAGTTATGGCTGCTTGTGGAGTGAATCATCAGATGGAAAATTTTCCTCTCTGTCTCTCCTGCTTTCTGTATATCTGACTTTGAAATGTAAAGAAATAAATTATATAAAAAATGAATTATGGCAAGTTCAGATTGAATTTTTGACAAGGGTCAACTTCAGTGTTAGGATTCGGCCTACAGCGTGGCTGATGATTACAGCTGTAAAAGTCAAGAGACTGAGTTAGCATTACAGTCCGGGTTAGGCTTAGGAATAATGCTAAGGTTGGTTCTAGGTTTAGAGGTAGGTGTGGAAGGAGATTGAGGGTTAGGGTCAAGTTTAAGGCTGGGGTTTTGAGATAGAGCTTGGGTTATTTCTTGAGATGATTATTATTTTTGTTTAGGATTAATGACAACCAAATCTTAAGTCTCATCTAGCCCTAATGTGAGCACTAACCATAACCCTATCGTTAACCCTAAACTAATTCCCAATTCTAAATCTAACCCTGATTCTAAGTCGAGTCCTACCCCTCGCCCAAGTTCTAACCCTTAATCCTATAATGAATCCTACTGTATCTCTGACCCCAGCACTATCCAAAGCTCAAATTCTAAATCTAACCCTAATAATTATGCCCTAATGCAAACTTTAGCCCTGCCCTAATCCTAAAGATGGGTTTACCTTGAATTAAAGCTCTAACCATAATACCAAATAAGTCTTAGATAAGGGCCCTCTTCCTGTCCTAAACCTGACACTTCCCCTGACATTAACCTTAGCTCTAACCTGAACCCTCACACTGAGTTTCAACCAACTGCAGTCCTAGCCCTAACACTAATCATAGCTCTAAATCCTTTTAGTAACTATTGCCCTAGTTCTAATGTTATCCTCTCTGTATAACCATTGAGGTATCCCTAATGTTAACCATAACATGAGCACCAATCATAGCCATAGTTGTAACTGTAGTCCTACTTTTCCTCCTAACTGAAAACCTAACCCTACTCTACCCTAAGAGTAACATCAAGTCATAGCCGTAACACTAACACTAACCTTAACCCTAAAACTAATATCCATTATCACTCTACTCCTAACTCTAGTTCTGTTTTTTTTTTTATTACAAAGTCAGACATGCTGAGAGGAGGAGGAGAGACAGACATGAACATCTTCCGTCCCATGATTCACTCCCCAAGTGAGCTGCAACGGCAGGTGCTGTGCTGATCCAAAGCCGGGAGCCAGGAACCTCTTTCAGGTCTCCCACATGGGTGCAGGGTCTCAAGGCTTTGGGCCATCCTTGACTGCTTTCCCAGGCCACAAGCTGGGAGCTGGATGGGAAGTGGAGCTGCCGGGATTGCAACTGGCACCCATGTGGGATCCCGAGTGCATTCAAGGTGAGGACTTTAGCCACTAGTCCATGCTTCCGAGCCCTCTAGTTCTAACCTTAACTTCAACCTCAGCACTTGCCTTCACCCTAGGCCGAATGCTAACACCAGTCTTAAACCTAGTGACAATGTAGCACTCACCCAAACTTTGATACTAGCCCATTCCTGACACTGCAGATTTCCTTAACCTTAACTGTAATGCTAACCCTAATGCCAATCAAATCTCTAGCCATAATCCTAACGCTAGTCTTAACTTTTACTGTAAAACTAGCCCTAATTCTAATCTTAACCCCAACATTAATACTTATCATAGATCTATGCTTTGACTTAACCCTATGCCAAACACTAACCTTAATCCTTGTCCATCTCTACTGCTCACCCTAACCAGAGTCCTGCACCAATCATGATCCCAAGATTTTTAAAACAATGTAACTCATAATCTAAATATGAACGTTCAAGCTCAACATAATGCCAAGCAGAGTCATAGCTCCAAGTGTCACACCAGACCCAAACACAACACTAAAGATTCCCTTCATCCTGAACCAGCCGGGTTCCTGAAACAAATCTTCCCTGAGGCCAGCCCTTTCTGGAACTCTAAGCCAAGCCCTAGACTTTACCTGATCATACCCCTAGACCAAATGATGACCTGATTTCTACTACTAGTACTAAGTGCATCCCTAGCTCAAACACAAATCAAACTCCTAAAGCTAACCAAAACTCCTTTTGGCTTTGTTTAATTCTATTTTTGACAATCTTGACATAGTTCATTAGAGTAAAAAGGTTCAAGGGCTACAGGACAGTGGGTAAGGCTATTATTTCCACATTCTCTTCTTTGACTGTATGTGGGGGTAAATGGGCAGGGAGATAAAGGGAGAAGTCGCACCCAGTCTCCACCGGACCCCAGGTCCCTGATGTGGGGCATGCTCAGAGGGTCCTGCTCAAGTGGGTGTTTTGTTTGTTTGTTTTTTCTCAAGTGGTTTAGAGAGTTCAACAGTCATGAATTGCTGCCAATCTTGCAACTGCAAGTACGATGAGGTCTCTGAAGCATACACTGATTGACACAGTCCATCTTCGAGTCTGCGTTTGCCCAGGTTTTCACTGCCAATACATGGCTGAGGTGGGTGATTGACTTGTTCTGTCTTCCGTCTTTTCTTGGTTAGGATTCTGAGTCCAACATTTTGATTGGGGAGGTCTCCAAAGAAATTTTGTGTGAGGTATTCCCAGTCCAGTTTCTTGAATGTACTAGCAAGTGCAGGGCCCGGCACAGCCCATCAGCCCGCTCAGCTGGTTGTTGCAGTTCCTGGGTTGGTTCTGTTTTCAGTCCCGACTTCCACTGGAACCAATGGGTGTTGCAGTCCAGCCTGATGCTGCCCAGCACAGGCTCGGCCATCACTCTTGCTTCACTCACATAACTTCTGTGGCTGTTCTGATGACAGGGAGCATTCTGATTGGCTGCATCTCAAAGACCTCACAGGACTGTGTGGCCCTATAAGCTGTCCAATCAGCAGCTGCCTGGTCATAGCAGCCCAGAATCCTGTAGCCTCAGCATTCTAGAAGAGCCATGGGGACAGCCTCCTCTGCATGGTGGAGAAAAATGGGTGAGTGGCTCAAGCTCTGCTTTCTCTGGTCTTTCTTCCCCACAGGCCCTGGGAATGAGGATTTTCAGGCTCCATGGAAGCCAGCAGAGCGTGAGTGTGTGTGGTTGGGTTTCCCTTGAGTGTGAGTTTGGAAATCTGCTGAAAATGTAGTGAAGCCTAGGGCCTTTTCCAACACTGGTAGTGTGAAAGCATTTCACTTTTCTGTCAGTCAGAATGCTTGTGCCTCTCCGATGAGCCAAATGGATCCTAGCTCCCCATTAAATGTAGTGTGTGGAAACGCATTTGGATTGTAGAAGAGCCAGGTCAAGCTGATTTCCAAAGGCAGACATTACATGACATTTCCTGTCATGGCTCTCAGTGAATTTTCTCTAGTGCAGTCCAGTGTCATGCAACTGGGTCACCATAGTGCAAAAGGGGTCAGTACAAGGATCAGGTGAGGTTTGATGTTGTGGTTAGGTGTAGGGTTAGAATCAGGGTTATGATTTTATCTAGAAATATGATAGTGTTTATGTCAAAGCCTAGATTTAAGGTTAGGACTGATTTTCTTTTCAAGGTTATGTTAGGCCTATGTAAATTATTAGGAATAGATCTAGGAATAAGTTTAGATGTAATTAGGGTTAGGGTTAGAACTAATGCTAAAGGTTAGGTTTAGTAGTGACATAACTTTTAGGATTGAGATAGGACTTATTGCTAGCCCAGTGGTTAGGGTTTTGGATAAACTTACAAATAGAATTAGGTACAGACCTATGTTTTGTATGTTGCATTAAGCAGGATTCGCATTAAGATTTTTTTGGGGGGGGATAGATTAATGTTTGGATTAGTGGCAGATACAGAGTCTTGCTGTATTTCTGGTTCATACTTAGTTTTCATTAGTGTTGGATTGAAGGTTATTGTTAGGATTGGTGTAAGGACTATGTGGCTTTAGAATAGAGTTAGGGTTACAATTAATGTGAGGATTAAAGCTTGGCTACATTTCGGGTTAAGATGCTGTTTTGTGTTTAGTTTTATGGTTAGGTTAGAGTCAATGGTAGGATTACTCTGCTTAGAGCTAGAGTTAATACTGGGGGAGGGCTAATGCTAGCGCTAAAGTTCTGCTAGGGTTAAGGTTAGGACACAATCTAGTGTTAGGTTTATGATTAAGGTTTGGCTACATTTGGATTTAGGTTTTGTGTTATAATTAGGGTAATGATTTGGCTTCGCATTAGGGTAAAGATTCGGGTTAGCATTAGGGTTAGGTTTAGAAATACAGCTAGGGTAAGGTTCAGTATTAATGATAGGCTTAGTTATGTCTGCATCTGTGTCAGGGTTGGAGTCAGGGTGAGGGCTATGCATTATGCCTAGTTTAGGGTTAGAATACCATGTATGATTGGGACTAGAGCTAGAGCTAGTGTCAGAATTAGGGTTAGAATGATGGCAAGGATTAGGGATAATCATCATTTCTGGCTTAGGGTGTGCTGTAGGGTGTAATTAGTATTAGTGCTAGGCTATTAGATAGGGTCTGGGTAAGGGCTATGTCTAGGTGTAGGGTTAGGTTAATGCCTGGGTTTGAATTATGTTAATATTAGTGCTGGAGCGAGATTCAGAGTAAGAGTAGAGTTATTCCAGGATTAGTGTTATGATTCAGGCTTGATTTATACTTAGTAAGATTAGGATCATGGTCATAGCAAGAGTTAGGGTTCTTGTTAGTAGCTGAGTAAGAATTATGCTGGGTCTGGCACAATAGCCTAGCAGTAAAAGTTCTTGCCTTCCATGTGCCGAGATCACATTTGGTGCCAGTTCTAATTGCAGAAGGGCCGCTTCCCATCAGCACCGTGATTGTGTTCTGGGAAAGCAATCTGGTATGGCCCAAAGCTTTGGGTTGCTGCACCCATGTGGAAGACCTGTGAGAGGCTCTGTGCTCCTGGCTTCAGATTGCTATGGCTATGGCAGTTATGGCTGCTTGTGGAGTGAATCATCAGATGGAAAATTTTCCTCTCTGTCTCTCCTGCTTTCTGTATATCTGACTTTGAAATGTAAAGAAAGAAATTATATAAAAAATGAATTATGGCAAGTTCAGATTGAATTTTTGACAAGGGTCAACTTCAGTGTTAGGATTCGGCCTACAGCGTGGCTGATGATTACAGCTGTAAAAGTCAAGAGACTGAGTTAGCATTACAGTCCGGGTTAGGCTTAGGAATAATGCTAAGGTTGGTTCTAGGTTTAGAGGTAGGTGTGGAAGGAGATTGAGGGTTAGGGTCAAGTTTAAGGCTGGGGTTTTGAGATAGAGCTTGGGTTATTTCTTGAGATGATTATTATTTTTGTTTAGGATTAATGACAACCAAATCTTAAGTCTCATCTAGCCCTAATGTGAGCACTAACCATAACCCTATCGTTAACCCTAAACTAATTCCCAATTCTAAATCTAACCCTGATTCTAAGTCGAGTCCTACCCCTCGCCCAAGTTCTAACCCTTAATCCTATAATGAATCCTACTGTATCTCTGACCCCAGCACTATCCAAAGCTCAAATTCTAAATCTAACCCTAATAATTATGCCCTAATGCAAACTTTAGCCCTGCCCTAATCCTAAAGATGGGTTTACCTTGAATTAAAGCTCTAACCATAATACCAAATAAGTCTTAGATAAGGGCCCTCTTCCTGTCCTAAACCTGACACTTCCCCTGACATTAACCTTAGCTCTAACCTGAACCCTCACACTGAGTTTCAACCAACTGCAGTCCTAGCCCTAACACTAATCATAGCTCTAAATCCTTTTAGTCACTATTGCCCTAGTTCTAATGTTATCCTCTCTGTATAACCATTGAGGTATCCCTAAGGTTAACCATAACATGAGCACCAATCATAGCCATAGTTGTAACTGTAGTCCTACTTTTCCTCCTAACTGAAAACCTACCCCTACTCTACCCTAAGAGTAACATCAAGTCATAGCCGTAACATTAACACTAACCTTAACCCTAAAACTAATATCCATTATCACTCTACTCCTAACTCTAGTTCTTTTTTTTTTATTACAAAGTCAGACATGCTGAGAGGAGGAGGAGAGACAGACATGAACATCTTCCGTCCCATGATTCACTCCCCAAGTGAGCTGCAACGGCCGGTGCTGTGCTGATCCAAAGCCGGGAGCCAGGAACCTCTTTCGGGTCTCCCACATGGGTGCAGGGTCTCAAGGCTTTGGGCCATCCTTGACTGCTTTCCCAGGCCACAAGCTGGGAGCTGGATGGGAAGTGGAGCTGCCGGGATTGCGACTGGCACCCATGTGGGATCCCGAGTGCATTCAAGGTGAGGACTTTAGCCACAAGTCCATGCTTCCGAGCCCTCTAGTTCTAACCTTAACTTCAACCTCAGCACTTGCCTTCACCCTAGGCCGAATGCTAACACCAGTCTTAAACCTAGTGACAATGTAGCACTCACCCAAACTTTGATACTAGCCCATTCCTGACACTATATTTCCCTAACCTTAACTATAATGCTTACCCTAATGCCAGTCAAATCTCTAGCCATAATCCTAACGCTAGTCTTAACTTTTACTATAAAACTAGCCCTAATTCTAATCTTAACCCCAACATTAATACTTATCATAGATCTGTGCTTTGACTTAACCCTGTGCCAAACACTAACCGTAATCCTTGTCCATCTCTGCTGCTCACCCTAACCATAGTCCTGCACCAATCATGATCCCAAGATTTTTAAAACGATGTAACTCATAATCTAAATATGAACGTTCAAGCTCAACATAATGCCAAGCAGAGTCATAGCTCCAAGTGTCACACCAGACCCAAACACAACACTAAAGATTCCCTTCATCCTGAACCAGCCGGGTTCCTGAAACAAATCTTTCCTGAGGCCAGCCCTTTCTGGAACTCTAAGCCAAGCCCTAGACTTTACCTGATCATACCCCTAGACCAAATGATGACCTGATTTCTACTACTAGTACTAAGTGCATCCCTAGCTCAAACACAAATCAAACTCCTAAAGCTAACCAAAACTCCTTTTGGCTTTGTTTAATTCTATTTTTGACAATCTTGACATAGTTCATTAGAGTAAAAAGGTTCAAGGGCTACAGGACAGTGGGTAAGGCTATTATTTCCACATTCTCTTCTTTGACTGTATGTGGGGGTAAATGGGCAGGGAGATAAAGGGAGAAGTCGCACCCAGTCTCCACCGGACCCCAGGTCCCTGATGTGGGGCATGCTCAGAGGGTCCTGCTCAAGTGGGTGTTTTGTTTGTTTGTTTTTTCTCAAGTGGTTTAGAGAGTTCAACAGTCATGAATTGCTGCCAATCTTGCAACTGCAAGTACGATGAGGTCTCTGAAGCATACACTGATTGACACAGTCCATCTTCGAGTCTGCGTTTGCCCAGGTTTTCACTGCCAATGCATGGCTGAGGTGGGTGATTGACTTGTTCTGTCTTCCGTCTTTTCTTGGTTAGGATTCTGAGTCCAACATTTTGATTGGGGAGGTCTCCAAAGAAATTTTGTGTGAGGTATTCCCAGTCCAGTTTCTTGAATGTACTAGCAAGTGCAGGGCCCGGCACAGCCCATCAGCCCGCTCAGCTGGTTGTTGCAGTTCCTGGGTTGGTTCTGTTTTCAGTCCCGACTTCCACTGGAACCAATGGGTGTTGCAGTCCAGCCTGATGCTGCCCAGCACAGGCTCGGCCATCACTCTTGCTTCACTCACATAACTTCTGTGGCTGTTCTGATGACAGGGAGCATTCTGATTGGCTGCATCTCAAAGACCTCACAGGACTGTGTGGCCCTATAAGCTGTCCAATCAGCAGCTGCCTGGTCATAGCAGCCCAGAATCCTGTAGCCTCAGCATTCTAGAAGAGCCATGGGGACAGCCTCCTCTGCATGGTGGAGAAAAATGGGTGAGTGGCTCAAGCTCTGCTTTCTCTGGTCTTTCTTCCCCACAGGCCCTGGGAATGAGGATTTTCAGGCTCCATGGAAGCCAGCAGAGTGTGAGTGTGTGTGGTTGGGTTTCCGTTGAGTGTGAGTTTGGAAATCCGCTGAAAATGTAGTGAAGCCTAGGGCCTTTTCAACACTGGTAGTGTGAAAGCATTTCACTTTTCTGTCAGTCAGAATGCTTGTGCCTCTCCGATGAGCCAAATGGATCCTAGCTCCCCATTAAATGTAGTATGTGGAATAGCGTTTGGATTGTAGAAGAGCCAGGTCAAGCTGATTTCCATAGGCAGACATTACATGACATTTCCTGTCATGGCTCTCAGTGAATTTTCTCTAGTGCAGTCCAGTGTCATGCAACTGGGTCACCATAGTGCAAAAGGGGTCAGTACAAGGACCAGGTGAGGTTCGATGTTGTGGTTAGGTGTAGGGTTAGAATCAGGGTTATGATTTTATCTAGAGATATGATAGTGTTTATGTCAAAGCCTAGATTTAAGGTTAGGACTGATTTTCTTTTCAAGGTTATGTTAGGCCTATGTAAGTTATTAGGAATAGATCTAGGAATAAGTTTAGATGTAATTAGGGTTAGGGTTAGAACTAATGCTAAAGGTTAGGTTTAGTAGTGACATAACTTTTAGGATTGAGATAGGACTTATTGCTAGCCCAGTGGTTAGGGTTTTGGATAAACTTACAAATAGAATTAGGTACAGACCTATGTTTTGTATGTTGCATTAAGCAGGATTCGCATTAAGATTTTTTTGGGGGGGGATAGATTAATGTTTGGATTAGTGGCAGATACAGAGTCTTGCTGTATTTCTGGTTCATACTTAGTTTTCATTAGTGTTGGATTGAAGGTTATTGTTAGGATTGGTGTAAGGACTATGTGGCTTTAGAATAGAGTTAGGGTTACAATTAATGTGAGGATTAAAGCTTGGCTACATTTCGGGTTAAGATGCTGTTTTGTGTCTAGTTTTATGGTTAGGTTAGAGTCAATGGTAGGATTACTCTGCTTAGAGCTAGAGTTAACACTGGGGGAGGGCTAATGCTAGCGCTAAAGTTCTGCTAGGGTTAAGGTTAGGGCACAATCTAGTGTTAGGTTTATGATTAAGGTTTGGCTACATTTGGATTTAGGTTTTGTGTTATAATTAGGGTAATGATTTGGCTTCGCATTAGGGTAAAGATTCGGGTTAGCATTAGGGTTAGGTTTAGAAATACAGCTAGGGTAAGGTTCAGTATTCATGATAGGCTTAGTTATGTCTACATCTGTGTCAGGGTTGGAGTCAGGGTGAGGGCTATGCATTATGCCTAGTTTAGGGTTAGAATACCATGTATGATTGGGACTAGAGCTAGAGCTAGTGTCAGAATTAGGGTTAGAATGATGGCAAGGATTAGGGATAATCATCATTTCTGGCTTAGGGTGTGCTGTAGGGTGTAATTAGTATTAGTGCTAGGCTCTTAGATGGGGTCTGGGTAAGGGCTATGTCTAGGTGTAGGGTTAGGTTAATGCCTGGGTTTGAATTATGTTAATATTAGTGCTGGAGCGAGATTCGGAGTAAGAGTAGAGTTATTCCAGGATTAGTGTTATGATTCAGGCTTGATTTATACTTAGTAAGATTAGGATCATGGTCATAGGAAGAGTTAGGGTTCTTGTTAGTAGCTGAGTAAGAATTATGCTGGGTCTGGCACAATAGCCTAGCAGTAAAAGTTCTTGCCTTCCATGTGCCGAGATCACATTTGGTGCCAGTTCTAATTGCAGAAAGGCCGCTTCCCATCAGCACCGTGACTGTGTTCTGGGGAAGCAATCTGGTATGGCCCAAAGCTTTGGGTTGCTGCACCCATGTGGAAGACCTGTGAGAGGCTCTGTGCTCCTGGCTTCAGATTGCTATGGCTATGGCAGTTATGGCTGCTTGTGGAGTGAATCATCAGATGGAAAATTTTCCTCTCTGTCTCTCCTGCTTTCTGTATATCTGACTTTGAAATGTAAAGAAAGAAATTATATAAAAAATGAATTATGGCAAGTTCAGATTGAATTTTTGACAAGGGTCAACTTCAGTGTTAGGATTCGGCCTACAGAGTGGCTGATGGTTACAGCTGTAAAAGTCAAGAGACTGAGTTAGCATTACAGTCAGGGTTAGGCTTAGGAATAATGCTAAGGTTGGTTCTAGGTTTAGAGGTAGGTGTGGAAGGAGATTGAGGGTTAGGGTCAAGTTTAAGGCTGGGGCTTGAGATAGAGCTTGGGTTATTTCTTGAGATGATTATTATTTTTGTTTAGGATTAAGGACAACCAAATCTTAACTCTCATCTAGCCCTAATGTGAGCACTAACCATAACCCTATCGTTAACCCTAAACTAATTCCCAATTCTAAATCTAACCCTGATTCTAAGTCGAGTCCTACCCCTCGCCCAAGTTCTAACCCTTAATCCTATAATGAATCCTACTGTATCTCTGACCCCAGCACTATCCAAAGCTCAAATTCTAAATCTAACCCTAATAATTATGCCCTAATGCAAACTTTAGCCCTGCCCTAATCCTAAAGATGGGTTTACCTTGAATTAAAGCTCTAACCATAATACCAAATAAGTCTTAGATAAGGGCCCTCTTCCTGTCCTAAACCTGACACTTCCCCTGACATTAACCTTAGCTCTAACCTGAACCCTCACACTGAGTTTCAACCAACTGCAGTCCTAGCCCTAACACTAATCATAGCTCTAAATCCTTTTAGTAACTATTGCCCTAGTTCTAATGTTATCCTCTCTGTATAACCATTGAGGTATCCCTAATGTTAACCATAACATGAGCACCAATCATAGCCATAGTTGTAACTGTAGTCCTACTTTTCCTCCTAACTGAAAACCTAACCCTACTCTACCCTAAGAGTAACATCAAGTCATAGCCGTAACACTAACACTAACCTTAACCCTAAAACTAATATCCATTATCACTCTACTCCTAACTCTAGTTCTGTTTTTTTTTTTATTACAAAGTCAGACATGCTGAGAGGAGGAGGAGAGACAGACATGAACATCTTCCGTCCCATGATTCACTCCCCAAGTGAGCTGCAACGGCAGGTGCTGTGCTGATCCAAAGCCGGGAGCCAGGAACCTCTTTCAGGTCTCCCACATGGGTGCAGGGTCTCAAGGCTTTGGGCCATCCTTGACTGCTTTCCCAGGCCACAAGCTGGGAGCTGGATGGGAAGTGGAGCTGCCGGGATTGCAACTGGCACCCATGTGGGATCCCGAGTGCATTCAAGGTGAGGACTTTAGCCACTAGTCCATGCTTCCGAGCCCTCTAGTTCTAACCTTAACTTCAACCTCAGCACTTGCCTTCACCCTAGGCCGAATGCTAACACCAGTCTTAAACCTAGTGACAATGTAGCACTCACCCAAACTTTGATACTAGCCCATTCCTGACACTGCAGATTTCCTTAACCTTAACTGTAATGCTAACCCTAATGCCAATCAAATCTCTAGCCATAATCCTAATGCTAGTCTTAACTTTTACTGTAAAACTAGCCCTAATTCTAATCTTAACCCCAACATTAATACTTATCATAGATCTATGCTTTGACTTAACCCTATGCCAAACACTAACCTTAATCCTTGTCCATCTCTACTGCTCACCCTAACCATAGTCCTGCACCAATCATGATCCCAAGATTTTTAAAACAATGTAACTCATAATCTAAATATGAACGTTCAAGCTCAACATAATGCCAAGCAGAGTCATAGCTCCAAGTGTCACACCAGACCCAAACACAACACTAAAGATTCCCTTCATCCTGAACCAGCCGGGTTCCTGAAACAAATCTTCCCTGAGGCCAGCCCTTTCTGGAACTCTAAGCCAAGCCCTAGACTTTACCTGATCATACCCCTAGACCAAATGATGACCTGATTTCTACTACTAGTACTAAGTGCATCCCTAGCTCAAACACAAATCAAACTCCTAAAGCTAACCAAAACTCCTTTTGGCTTTGTTTAATTCTATTTTTGACAATCTTGACATAGTTCATTAGAGTAAAAAGGTTCAAGGGCTACAGGACAGTGGGTAAGGCTATTATTTCCACATTCTCTTCTTTGACTGTATGTGGGGGTAAATGGGGAGGGAGATAAAGGGAGAAGTCGCACCCAGTCTCCACCGGACCCCAGGTCCCTGATGTGGGGCATGCTCAGAGGGTCCTGCTCAAGTGGGTGTTTTGTTTGTTTGTTTTTTCTCAAGTGGTTTAGAGAGTTCAACAGTCATGAATTGCTGCCAATCTTGCAACTGCAAGTACGATGAGGTCTCTGAAGCATACACTGATCGACACAGTCCATCTTCGAGTCTGCGTTTGCCCAGGTTTTCACTGCCAATACATGGCTGAGGTGGGTGATTGACTTGTTCTGTCTTCCGTCTTTTCTTGGTTAGGATTCTGAGTCCAACATTTTGATTGGGGAGGTCTCCAAAGAAATTTTGTGTGAGGTATTCCCAGTCCAGTTTCTTGAATGTACTAGCAAGTGCAGGGCCCGGCACAGCCCATCAGCCCGCTCAGCTGGTTGTTGCAGTTCCTGGGTTGGTTCTGTTTTCAGTCCCGACTTCCACTGGAACCAATGGGTGTTGCAGTCCAGCCTGATGCTGCCCAGCACAGGCTCGGCCATCACTCTTGCTTCACTCACATAACTTCTGTGGCTGTTCTGATGACAGGGAGCATTCTGATTGGCTGCATCTCAAAGACCTCACAGGACTGTGTGGCCCTATAAGCTGTCCAATCAGCAGCTGCCTGGTCATAGCAGCCCAGAATCCTGTAGCCTCAGCATTCTAGAAGAGCCATGGGGACAGCCTCCTCTGCATGGTGGAGAAAAATGGGTGAGTGGCTCAAGCTCTGCTTTCTCTGGTCTTTCTTCCCCACAGGCCCTGGGAATGAGGATTTTCAGGCTCCATGGAAGCCAGCAGAGCGTGAGTGTGTGTGGTTGGGTTTCCCTTGAGTGTGAGTTTGGAAATCTGCTGAAAATGTAGTGAAGCCTAGGGCCTTTTCCAACACTGGTAGTGTGAAAGCATTTCACTTTTCTGTCAGTCAGAATGCTTGTGCCTCTCCGATGAGCCAAATGGATCCTAGCTCCCCATTAAATGTAGTGTGTGGAAACGCATTTGGATTGTAGAAGAGCCAGGTCAAGCTGATTTCCATAGGCAGACATTACATGACATTTCCTGTCATGGCTCTCAGTGAATTTTCTCTAGTGCAGTCCAGTGTCATGCAACTGGGTCACCATAGTGCAAAAGGGGTCAGTACAAGGATCAGGTGAGGTTTGATGTTGTGGTTAGGTGTAGGGTTAGAATCAGGGTTATGATTTTATCTAGAAATATGATAGTGTTTATGTCAAAGCCTAGATTTAAGGTTAGGACTGATTTTCTTTTCAAGGTTATGTTAGGCCTATGTAAATTATTAGGAATAGATCTAGGAATAAGTTTAGATGTAATTAGGGTTAGGGTTAGAACTAATGCTAAAGGTTAGGTTTAGTAGTGACATAACTTTTAGGATTGAGATAGGACTTATTGCTAGCCCAGTGGTTAGGGTTTTGGATAAACTTACAAATAGAATTAGGTACAGACCTATGTTTTGTATGTTGCATTAAGCAGGATTCGCATTAAGATTTTTTTGGGGGGGGATAGATTAATGTTTGGATTAGTGGCAGATACAGAGTCTTGCTGTATTTCTGGTTCATACTTAGTTTTCATTAGTGTTGGATTGAAGGTTATTGTTAGGATTGGTGTAAGGACTATGTGGCTTTAGAATAGAGTTAGGGTTACAATTAATGTGAGGATTAAAGCTTGGCTACATTTCGGGTTAAGATGCTGTTTTGTGTTTAGTTTTATGGTTAGGTTAGAGTCAATGGTAGGATTACTCTGCTTAGAGCTAGAGTTAATACTGGGGGAGGGCTAATGCTAGCGCTAAAGTTCTGCTAGGGTTAAGGTTAGGACACAATCTAGTGTTAGGTTTATGATTAAGGTTTGGCTACATTTGGATTTAGGTTTTGTGTTATAATTAGGGTAATGATTTGGCTTCGCATTAGGGTAAAGATTCGGGTTAGCATTAGGGTTAGGTTTAGAAATACAGCTAGGGTAAGGTTCAGTATTAATGATAGGCTTAGTTATGTCTGCATCTGTGTCAGGGTTGGAGTCAGGGTGAGGGCTATGCATTATGCCTAGTTTAGGGTTAGAATACCATGTATGATTGGGACTAGAGCTAGAGCTAGTGTCAGAATTAGGGTTAGAATGATGGCAAGGATTAGGGATAATCATCATTTCTGGCTTAGGGTGTGCTGTAGGGTGTAATTAGTATTAGTGCTAGGCTATTAGATAGGGTCTGGGTAAGGGCTATGTCTAGGTGTAGGGTTAGGTTAATGCCTGGGTTTGAATTATGTTAATATTAGTGCTGGAGCGAGATTCAGAGTAAGAGTAGAGTTATTCCAGGATTAGTGTTATGATTCAGGCTTGATTTATACTTAGTAAGATTAGGATCATGGTCATAGCAAGAGTTAGGGTTCTTGTTAGTAGCTGAGTAAGAATTATGCTGGGTCTGGCACAATAGCCTAGCAGTAAAAGTTCTTGCCTTCCATGTGCCGAGATCACATTTGGTGCCAGTTCTAATTGCAGAAGGGCCGCTTCCCATCAGCACCGTGATTGTGTTCTGGGAAAGCAATCTGGTATGGCCCAAAGCTTTGGGTTCCTGCACCCATGTGGAAGACCTGTGAGAGGCTCTGTGCTCCTGGCTTCAGATTGCTATGGCTATGGCAGTTATGGCTGCTTGTGGAGTGAATCATCAGATGGAAAATTTTCCTCTCTGTCTCTCCTGCTTTCTGTATATCTGACTTTAAAATGTAAAGAAAGAAATTATATAAAAAATGAATTATGGCAAGTTCAGATTGAATTTTTGACAAGGGTCAACTTCAGTGTTAGGATTCGGCCTACAGCGTGGCTGATGATTACAGCTGTAAAAGTCAAGAGACTGAGTTAGCATTACAGTCCGGGTTAGGCTTAGGAATAATGCTAAGGTTGGTTCTAGGTTTAGAGGTAGGTGTGGAAGGAGATTGAGGGTTAGGGTCAAGTTTAAGGCTGGGGTTTTGAGATAGAGCTTGGGTTATTTCTTGAGATTATTATTATTTTTGTTTAGGATTAATGACAACCAAATCTTAAGTCTCATCTAGCCCTAATGTGAGCACTAACCATAACCCTATCGTTAACCCTAAACTAATTCCCAATTCTAAATCTAACCCTGATTCTAAGTCGAGTCCTACCCCTCGCCCAAGTTCTAACCCTTAATCCTATAATGAATCCTACTGTATCTCTGACCCCAGCACTATCCAAAGCTCAAATTCTAAATCTAACCCTAATAATTATGCCCTAATGCAAACTTTAGCCCTGCCCTAATCCTAAAGATGGGTTTACCTTGAATTAAAGCTCTAACCATAATACCAAATAAGTCTTAGATAAGGGCCCTCTTCCTGTCCTAAACCTGACACTTCCCCTGACATTAACCTTAGCTCTAACCTGAACCCTCACACTGAGTTTCAACCAACTGCAGTCCTAGCCCTAACACTAATCATAGCTCTAAATCCTTTTAGTAACTATTGCCCTAGTTCTAATGTTATCCTCTCTGTATAACCATTGAGGTATCCCTAATGTTAACCATAACATGAGCACCAATCATAGCCATAGTTGTAACTGTAGTCCTACTTTTCCTCCTAACTGAAAACCTACCCCTACTCTACCCTAAGAGTAACATCAAGTCATAGCCGTAACATTAACACTAACCTTAACCCTAAAACTAATATCCATTATCACTCTACTCCTAACTCTAGTTCTGTTTTTTTTTTTATTACAAAGTCAGACATGCAGAGAGGAGGAGGAGAGACAGACATGAACATCTTCCGTCCCATGATTCACTCCCCAAGTGAGCTGCAACGGCAGGTGCTGTGCTGATCCAAAGCCGGGAGCCAGGAACCTCTTTCGGGTCTCCCACATGGGTGCAGGGTCTCAAGGCTTTGGGCCATCCTTGACTGCTTTCCCAGGCCACAAGCTGGGAGCTGGATGGGAAGTGGAGCTGCCGGGATTGCGACTGGCACCCATGTGGGATCCCGAGTGCATTCAAGGTGAGGACTTTAGCCACAAGTCCATGCTTCCGAGCCCTCTAGTTCTAACCTTAACTTCAACCTCAGCACTTGCCTTCACCCTAGGCCGAATGCTAACACCAGTCTTAAACCTAGTGACAATGTAGCACTCACCCAAACTTTGATACTAGCCCATTCCTGACACTATATTTCCCTAACCTTAACTATAATGCTTACCCTAATGCCAGTCAAATCTCTAGCCATAATCCTAACGCTAGTCTTAACTTTTACTATAAAACTAGCCCTAATTCTAATCTTAACCCCAACATTAATACTTATCATAGATCTGTGCTTTGACTTAACCCTGTGCCAAACACTAACCGTAATCCTTGTCCATCTCTGCTGCTCACCCTAACCATAGTCCTGCACCAATCATGATCCCAAGATTTTTAAAACGATGTAACTCATAATCTAAATATGAACGTTCAAGCTCAACATAATGCCAAGCAGAGTCATAGCTCCAAGTGTCACACCAGACCCAAACACAACACTAAAGATTCCCTTCATCCTGAACCAGCCGGGTTCCTGAAACAAATCTTCCCTGAGGCCAGCCCTTTCTGGAACTCTAAGCCAAGCCCTAGACTTTACCTGATCATACCCCTAGACCAAATGATGACCTGATTTCTACTACTAGTACTAAGTGCATCCCTAGCTCAAACACAAATCAAACTCCTAAAGCTAACCAAAACTCCTTTTGGCTTTGTTTAATTCTATTTTTGACAATCTTGACATAGTTCATTAGAGTAAAAAGGTTCAAGGGCTACAGGACAGTGGGTAAGGCTATTATTTCCACATTCTCTTCTTTGACTGTATGTGGGGGTAAATGGGGAGGGAGATAAAGGGAGAAGTCGCACCCAGTCTCCACCGGACCCCAGGTCCCTGATGTGGGGCATGCTCAGAGGGTCCTGCTCAAGTGGGTGTTTTGTTTGTTTGTTTTTTCTCAAGTGGTTTAGAGAGTTCAACAGTCATGAATTGCTGCCAATCTTGCAACTGCAAGTACGATGAGGTCTCTGAAGCATACACTGATTGACACAGTCCATCTTCGAGTCTGCGTTTGCCCAGGTTTTCACTGCCAATACATGGCTGAGGTGGGTGATTGACTTGTTCTGTCTTCCGTCTTTTCTTGGTTAGGATTCTGAGTCCAACATTTTGATTGGGGAGGTCTCCAAAGAAATTTTGTGTGAGGTATTCCCAGTCCAGTTTCTTGAATGTACTAGCAAGTGCAGGGCCCGGCACAGCCCATCAGCCCGCTCAGCTGGTTGTTGCAGTTCCTGGGTTGGTTCTGTTTTCAGTCCCGACTTCCACTGGAACCAATGGGTGTTGCAGTCCAGCCTGATGCTGCCCAGCACAGGCTCGGCCATCACTCTTGCTTCACTCACATAACTTCTGTGGCTGTTCTGATGACAGGGAGCATTCTGATTGGCTGCATCTCAAAGACCTCACAGGACTGTGTGGCCCTATAAGCTGTCCAATCAGCAGCTGCCTGGTCATAGCAGCCCAGAATCCTGTAGCCTCAGCATTCTAGAAGAGCCATGGGGACAGCCTCCTCTGCATGGTGGAGAAAAATGGGTGAGTGGCTCAAGCTCTGCTTTCTCTGGTCTTTCTTCCCCACAGGCCCTGGGAATGAGGATTTTCAGGCTCCATGGAAGCCAGCAGAGCGTGAGTGTGTGTGGTTGGGTTTCCGTTGAGTGTGAGTTTGGAAATCTGCTGAAAATGTAGTGAAGCCTAGGGCCTTTTCCAACACTGGTAGTGTGAAAGCATTTCACTTTTCTGTCAGTCAGAATGCTTGTGCCTCTCCGATGAGCCAAATGGATCCTAGCTCCCCATTAAATGTAGTGTGTGGAAACGCATTTGGATTGTAGAAGAGCCAGGTCAAGCTGATTTCCATAGGCAGACATTACATGACATTTCCTGTCATGGCTCTCAGTGAATTTTCTCTAGTGCAGTCCAGTGTCATGCAACTGGGTCACCATAGTGCAAAAGGGGTCAGTACAAGGATCAGGTGAGGTTTGATGTTGTGGTTAGGTGTAGGGTTAGAATCAGGGTTATGATTTTATCTAGAAATATGATAGTGTTTATGTCAAAGCCTAGATTTAAGGTTAGGACTGATTTTCTTTTCAAGGTTATGTTAGGCCTATGTAAATTATTAGGAATAGATCTAGGAATAAGTTTAGATGTAATTAGGGTTAGGGTTAGAACTAATGCTAAAGGTTAGGTTTAGTAGTGACATAACTTTTAGGATTGAGATAGGACTTATTGCTAGCCCAGTGGTTAGGGTTTTGGATAAACTTACAAATAGAATTAGGTACAGACCTATGTTTTGTATGTTGCATTAAGCAGGATTCGCATTAAGATTTTTTTGGGGGGGGATAGATTAATGTTTGGATTAGTGGCAGATACAGAGTCTTGCTGTATTTCTGGTTCATACTTAGTTTTCATTAGTGTTGGATTGAAGGTTATTGTTAGGATTGGTGTAAGGACTATGTGGCTTTAGAATAGAGTTAGGGTTACAATTAATGTGAGGATTAAAGCTTGGCTACATTTCAGGTTAAGATGCTGTTTTGTGTTTAGTTTTATGGTTAGGTTAGAGTCAATGGTAGGATTACTCTGCTTAGAGCTAGAGTTAATACTGGGGGAGGGCTAATGCTAGCGCTAAAGTTCTGCTAGGGTTAAGGTTAGGACACAATCTAGTGTTAGGTTTATGATTAAGGTTTGGCTACATTTGGATTTAGGTTTTGTGTTATAATTAGGGTAATGATTTGGCTTCGCATTAGGGTAAAGATTCGGGTTAGCATTAGGGTTAGGTTTAGAAATACAGCTAGGGTAAGGTTCAGTATTAATGATAGGCTTAGTTATGTCTGCATCTGTGTCAGGGTTGGAGTCAGGGTGAGGGCTATGCATTATGCCTAGTTTAGGGTTAGAATACCATGTATGATTGGGACTAGAGCTAGAGCTAGTGTCAGAATTAGGGTTAGAATGATGGCAAGGATTAGGGATAATCATCATTTCTGGCTTAGGGTGTGCTGTAGGGTGTAATTAGTATTAGTGCTAGGCTATTAGATAGGGTCTGGGTAAGGGCTATGTCTAGGTGTAGGGTTAGGTTAATGCCTGGGTTTGAATTATGTTAATATTAGTGCTGGAGCGAGATTCAGAGTAAGAGTAGAGTTATTCCAGGATTAGTGTTATGATTCAGGCTTGATTTATACTTAGTAAGATTAGGATCATGGTCATAGCAAGAGTTAGGGTTCTTGTTAGTAGCTGAGTAAGAATTATGCTGGGTCTGGCACAATAGCCTAGCAGTAAAAGTTCTTGCCTTCCATGTGCCGAGATCACATTTGGTGCCAGTTCTAATTGCAGAAGGGCCGCTTCCCATCAGCACCGTGATTGTGTTCTGGGAAAGCAATCTGGTATGGCCCAAAGCTTTGGGTTCCTGCACCCATGTGGAAGACCTGTGAGAGGCTCTGTGCTCCTGGCTTCAGATTGCTATGGCTATGGCAGTTATGGCTGCTTGTGGAGTGAATCATCAGATGGAAAATTTTCCTCTCTGTCTCTCCTGCTTTCTGTATATCTGACTTTAAAATGTAAAGAAAGAAATTATATAAAAAATGAATTATGGCAAGTTCAGATTGAATTTTTGACAAGGGTCAACTTCAGTGTTAGGATTCGGCCTACAGCGTGGCTGATGATTACAGCTGTAAAAGTCAAGAGACTGAGTTAGCATTACAGTCCGGGTTAGGCTTAGGAATAATGCTAAGGTTGGTTCTAGGTTTAGAGGTAGGTGTGGAAGGAGATTGAGGGTTAGGGTCAAGTTTAAGGCTGGGGTTTTGAGATAGAGCTTGGGTTATTTCTTGAGATTATTATTATTTTTGTTTAGGATTAATGACAACCAAATCTTAAGTCTCATCTAGCCCTAATGTGAGCACTAACCATAACCCTATCGTTAACCCTAAACTAATTCCCAATTCTAAATCTAACCCTGATTCTAAGTCGAGTCCTACCCCTCGCCCAAGTTCTAACCCTTAATCCTATAATGAATCCTACTGTATCTCTGACCCCAGCACTATCCAAAGCTCAAATTCTAAATCTAACCCTAATAATTATGCCCTAATGCAAACTTTAGCCCTGCCCTAATCCTAAAGATGGGTTTACCTTGAATTAAAGCTCTAACCATAATACCAAATAAGTCTTAGATAAGGGCCCTCTTCCTGTCCTAAACCTGACACTTCCCCTGACATTAACCTTAGCTCTAACCTGAACCCTCACACTGAGTTTCAACCAACTGCAGTCCTAGCCCTAACACTAATCATAGCTCTAAATCCTTTTAGTAACTATTGCCCTAGTTCTAATGTTATCCTCTCTGTATAACCATTGAGGTATCCCTAATGTTAACCATAACATGAGCACCAATCATAGCCATAGTTGTAACTGTAGTCCTACTTTTCCTCCTAACTGAAAACCTACCCCTACTCTACCCTAAGAGTAACATCAAGTCATAGCCGTAACATTAACACTAACCTTAACCCTAAAACTAATATCCATTATCACTCTACTCCTAACTCTAGTTCTGTTTTTTTTTTTATTACAAAGTCAGACATGCAGAGAGGTGGAGGAGAGACAGACATGAACATCTTCCGTCCCATGATTCACTCCCCAAGTGAGCTGCAACGGCAGGTGCTGTGCTGATCCAAAGCCGGGAGCCAGGAACCTCTTTCGGGTCTCCCACATGGGTGCAGGGTCTCAAGGCTTTGGGCCATCCTTGACTGCTTTCCCAGGCCACAAGCTGGGAGCTGGATGGGAAGTGGAGCTGCCGGGATTGCGACTGGCACCCATGTGGGATCCCGAGTGCATTCAAGGTGAGGACTTTAGCCACAAGTCCATGCTTCCGAGCCCTCTAGTTCTAACCTTAACTTCAACCTCAGCACTTGCCTTCACCCTAGGCCGAATGCTAACACCAGTCTTAAACCTAGTGACAATGTAGCACTCACCCAAACTTTGATACTAGCCCATTCCTGACACTATATTTCCCTAACCTTAACTATAATGCTTACCCTAATGCCAGTCAAATCTCTAGCCATAATCCTAACGCTAGTCTTAACTTTTACTATAAAACTAGCCCTAATTCTAATCTTAACCCCAACATTAATACTTATCATAGATCTGTGCTTTGACTTAACCCTGTGCCAAACACTAACCGTAATCCTTGTCCATCTCTGCTGCTCACCCTAACCATAGTCCTGCACCAATCATGATCCCAAGATTTTTAAAACGATGTAACTCATAATCTAAATATGAACGTTCAAGCTCAACATAATGCCAAGCAGAGTCATAGCTCCAAGTGTCACACCAGACCCAAACACAACACTAAAGATTCCCTTCATCCTGAACCAGCCGGGTTCCTGAAACAAATCTTCCCTGAGGCCAGCCCTTTCTGGAACTCTAAGCCAAGCCCTAGACTTTACCTGATCATACCCCTAGACCAAATGATGACCTGATTTCTACTACTAGTACTAAGTGCATCCCTAGCTCAAACACAAATCAAACTCCTAAAGCTAACCAAAACTCCTTTTGGCTTTGTTTAATTCTATTTTTGACAATCTTGACATAGTTCATTAGAGTAAAAAGGTTCAAGGGCTACAGGACAGTGGGTAAGGCTATTATTTCCACATTCTCTTCTTTGACTGTATGTGGGGGTAAATGGGGAGGGAGATAAAGGGAGAAGTCGCACCCAGTCTCCACCGGACCCCAGGTCCCTGATGTGGGGCATGCTCAGAGGGTCCTGCTCAAGTGGGTGTTTTGTTTGTTTGTTTTTTCTCAAGTGGTTTAGAGAGTTCAACAGTCATGAATTGCTGCCAATCTTGCAACTGCAAGTACGATGAGGTCTCTGAAGCATACACTGATTGACACAGTCCATCTTCGAGTCTGCGTTTGCCCAGGTTTTCACTGCCAATACATGGCTGAGGTGGGTGATTGACTTGTTCTGTCTTCCGTCTTTTCTTGGTTAGGATTCTGAGTCCAACATTTTGATTGGGGAGGTCTCCAAAGAAATTTTGTGTGAGGTATTCCCAGTCCAGTTTCTTGAATGTACTAGCAAGTGCAGGGCCCGGCACAGCCCATCAGCCCGCTCAGCTGGTTGTTGCAGTTCCTGGGTTGGTTCTGTTTTCAGTCCCGACTTCCACTGGAACCAATGGGTGTTGCAGTCCAGCCTGATGCTGCCCAGCACAGGCTCGGCCATCACTCTTGCTTCACTCACATAACTTCTGTGGCTGTTCTGATGACAGGGAGCATTCTGATTGGCTGCATCTCAAAGACCTCACAGGACTGTGTGGCCCTATAAGCTGTCCAATCAGCAGCTGCCTGGTCATAGCAGCCCAGAATCCTGTAGCCTCAGCATTCTAGAAGAGCCATGGGGACAGCCTCCTCTGCATGGTGGAGAAAAATGGGTGAGTGGCTCAAGCTCTGCTTTCTCTGGTCTTTCTTCCCCACAGGCCCTGGGAATGAGGATTTTCAGGCTCCATGGAAGCCAGCAGAGCGTGAGTGTGTGTGGTTGGGTTTCCGTTGAGTGTGAGTTTGGAAATCTGCTGAAAATGTAGTGAAGCCTAGGGCCTTTTCCAACACTGGTAGTGTGAAAGCATTTCACTTTTCTGTCAGTCAGAATGCTTGTGCCTCTCCGATGAGCCAAATGGATCCTAGCTCCCCATTAAATGTAGTGTGTGGAAACGCATTTGGATTGTAGAAGAGCCAGGTCAAGCTGATTTCCATAGGCAGACATTACATGACATTTCCTGTCATGGCTCTCAGTGAATTTTCTCTAGTGCAGTCCAGTGTCATGCAACTGGGTCACCATAGTGCAAAAGGGGTCAGTACAAGGATCAGGTGAGGTTTGATGTTGTGGTTAGGTGTAGGGTTAGAATCAGGGTTATGATTTTATCTAGAAATATGATAGTGTTTATGTCAAAGCCTAGATTTAAGGTTAGGACTGATTTTCTTTTCAAGGTTATGTTAGGCCTATGTAAATTATTAGGAATAGATCTAGGAATAAGTTTAGATGTAATTAGGGTTAGGGTTAGAACTAATGCTAAAGGTTAGGTTTAGTAGTGACATAACTTTTAGGATTGAGATAGGACTTATTGCTAGCCCAGTGGTTAGGGTTTTGGATAAACTTACAAATAGAATTAGGTACAGACCTATGTTTTGTATGTTGCATTAAGCAGGATTCGCATTAAGATTTTTTTGGGGGGGGATAGATTAATGTTTGGATTAGTGGCAGATACAGAGTCTTGCTGTATTTCTGGTTCATACTTAGTTTTCATTAGTGTTGGATTGAAGGTTATTGTTAGGATTGGTGTAAGGACTATGTGGCTTTAGAATAGAGTTAGGGTTACAATTAATGTGAGGATTAAAGCTTGGCTACATTTCGGGTTAAGATGCTGTTTTGTGTTTAGTTTTATGGTTAGGTTAGAGTCAATGGTAGGATTACTCTGCTTAGAGCTAGAGTTAATACTGGGGGAGGGCTAATGCTAGCGCTAAAGTTCTGCTAGGGTTAAGGTTAGGACACAATCTAGTGTTAGGTTTATGATTAAGGTTTGGCTACATTTGGATTTAGGTTTTGTGTTATAATTAGGGTAATGATTTGGCTTCGCATTAGGGTAAAGATTCGGGTTAGCATTAGGGTTAGGTTTAGAAATACAGCTAGGGTAAGGTTCAGTATTAATGATAGGCTTAGTTATGTCTGCATCTGTGTCAGGGTTGGAGTCAGGGTGAGGGCTATGCATTATGCCTAGTTTAGGGTTAGAATACCATGTATGATTGGGACTAGAGCTAGAGCTAGTGTCAGAATTAGGGTTAGAATGATGGCAAGGATTAGGGATAATCATCATTTCTGGCTTAGGGTGTGCTGTAGGGTGTAATTAGTATTAGTGCTAGGCTATTAGATAGGGTCTGGGTAAGGGCTATGTCTAGGTGTAGGGTTAGGTTAATGCCTGGGTTTGAATTATGTTAATATTAGTGCTGGAGCGAGATTCGGAGTAAGAGTAGAGTTATTCCAGGATTAGTGTTATGATTCAGGCTTGATTTATACTTAGTAAGATTAGGATCATGGTCATAGCAAGAGTTAGGGTTCTTGTTAGTAGCTGAGTAAGAATTATGCTGGGTCTGGCACAATAGCCTAGCAGTCAAAGTTCTTGCCTTCCATGTGCCGAGATCACATTTGGTGCCAGTTCTAATTGCAGAAGGGCCGCTTCCCATCAGCACCGTGATTGTGTTCTGGGAAAGAAATCTGGTATGGCCCAAAGCTTTGGGTTGCTGCACCCATGTGGAAGACCTGTGAGAGGCTCTGTGCTCCTGGCTTCAGATTGCTATGGCTATGGCAGTTATGGCTGCTTGTGGAGTGAATCATCAGATGGAAAATTTTCCTCTCTGTCTCTCCTGCTTTCTGTATATCTGACTTTAAAATGTAAAGAAAGAAATTATATAAAAAATGAATTATGGCAAGTTCAGATTGAATTTTTGACAAGGGTCAACTTCAGTGTTAGGATTCGGCCTACAGCGTGGCTGATGATTACAGCTGTAAAAGTCAAGAGACTGAGTTAGCATTACAGTCCGGGTTAGGCTTAGGAATAATGCTAAGGTTGGTTCTAGGTTTAGAGGTAGGTGTGGAAGGAGATTGAGGGTTAGGGTCAAGTTTAAGGCTGGGGTTTTGAGATAGAGCTTGGGTTATTTCTTGAGATGATTATTATTTTTGTTTAGGATTAAGGACAACCAAATCTTAACTCTCATCTAGCCCTAATGTGAGCACTAACCATAACCCTATCGTTAACCCTAAACTAATTCCCAATTCTAAATCTAACCCTGATTCTAAGTCGAGTCCTACCCCTTGCCCAAGTTCTAACCCTTAATCCTATAATGAATCCTACTGTATCTCTGACCCCAGCACTATCCAAAGCTCAAATTCTAAATCTAACCCTAATAATTATGCCCTAATGCAAACTTTAGCCCTGCCCTAATCCTAAAGATGGGTTTACCTTGAATTAAAGCTCTAACCATAATACCAAATAAGTCTTAGATAAGGGCCCTCTTCCTGTCCTAAACCTGACACTTCCCCTGACATTAACCTTAGCTCTAACCTGAACCCTCACACTGAGTTTCAACCAACTGCAGTCCTAGCCCTAACACTAATCATAGCTCTAAATCCTTTTAGTAACTATTGCCCTAGTTCTAATGTTATCCTCTCTGTATAACCATTGAGGTATCCCTAATGTTAACCATAACATGAGCACCAATCATAGCCATAGTTGTAACTGTAGTCCTACTTTTCCTCCTAACTGAAAACCTACCCCTACTCTACCCTAAGAGTAACATCAAGTCATAGCCGTAACATTAACACTAACCTTAACCCTAAAACTAATATCCATTATCACTCTACTCCTAACTCTAGTTCTGTTTTTTTTTTTTATTACAAAGTCAGACATGCTGAGAGGAGGAGGAGAGACAGACATGAACATCTTCCGTCCCATGATTCACTCCCCAAGTGAGCTGCAACGGCAGGTGCTGTGCTGATCCAAAGCCGGGAGCCAGGAACCTCTTTCGGGTCTCCCACATGGGTGCAGGGTCTCAAGGCTTTGGGCCATCCTTGACTGCTTTCCCAGGCCACAAGCTGGGAGCTGGATGGGAAGTGGAGCTGCCGGGATTGCGACTGGCACCCATGTGGGATCCCGAGTGCATTCAAGGTGAGGACTTTAGCCACAAGTCCATGCTTCCGAGCCCTCTAGTTCTAACCTTAACTTCAACCTCAGCACTTGCCTTCACCCTAGGCCGAATGCTAACACCAGTCTTAAACCTAGTGACAATGTAGCACTCACCCAAACTTTGATACTAGCCCATTCCTGACACTATATTTCCCTAACCTTAACTATAATGCTTACCCTAATGCCAGTCAAATCTCTAGCCATAATCCTAACGCTAGTCTTAACTTTTACTATAAAACTAGCCCTAATTCTAATCTTAACCCCAACATTAATACTTATCATAGATCTGTGCTTTGACTTAACCCTGTGCCAAACACTAACCTTAATCCTTGTCCATCTCTGCTGCTCACCCTAACCATAGTCCTGCACCAATCATGATCCCAAGATTTTTAAAACGATGTAACTCATAATCTAAATATGAACGTTCAAGCTCAACATAATGCCAAGCAGAGTCATAGCTCCAAGTGTCACACCAGACCCAAACACAACACTAAAGATTCCCTTCATCCTGAACCAGCCGGGTTCCTGAAACAAATCTTCCCTGAGGCCAGCCCTTTCTGGAACTCTAAGCCAAGCCCTAGACTTTACCTGATCATACCCCTAGACCAAATGATGACCTGATTTCTACTACTAGTACTAAGTGCATCCCTAGCTCAAACACAAATCAAACTCCTAAAGCTAACCAAAACTCCTTTTGGCTTTGTTTAATTCTATTTTTGACAATCTTGACATAGTTCATTAGAGTAAAAAGGTTCAAGGGCTACAGGACAGTGGGTAAGGCTATTATTTCCACATTCTCTTCTTTGACTGTATGTGGGGGTAAATGGGCAGGGAGATAAAGGGAGAAGTCGCACCCAGTCTCCACCGGACCCCAGGTCCCTGATGTGGGGCATGCTCAGAGGGTCCTGCTCAAGTGGGTGTTTTGTTTGTTTGTTTTTTCTCAAGTGGTTTAGAGAGTTCAACAGTCATGAATTGCTGCCAATCTTGCAACTGCAAGTACGATGAGGTCTCTGAAGCATACACTGATTGACACAGTCCATCTTCGAGTCTGCGTTTGCCCAGGTTTTCACTGCCAATACATGGCTGAGGTGGGTGATTGACTTGTTCTGTCTTCCGTCTTTTCTTGGTTAGGATTCTGAGTCCAACATTTTGATTGGGGAGGTCTCCAAAGAAATTTTGTGTGAGGTATTCCCAGTCCAGTTTCTTGAATGTACTAGCAAGTGCAGGGCCCGGCACAGCCCATCAGCCCGCTCAGCTGGTTGTTGCAGTTCCTGGGTTGGTTCTGTTTTCAGTCCCGACTTCCACTGGAACCAATGGGTGTTGCAGTCCAGCCTGATGCTGCCCAGCACAGGCTCGGCCATCACTCTTGCTTCACTCACATAACTTCTGTGGCTGTTCTGATGACAGGGAGCATTCTGATTGGCTGCATCTCAAAGACCTCACAGGACTGTGTGGCCCTATAAGCTGTCCAATCAGCAGCTGCCTGGTCATAGCAGCCCAGAATCCTGTAGCCTCAGCATTCTAGAAGAGCCATGGGGACAGCCTCCTCTGCATGGTGGAGAAAAATGGGTGAGTGGCTCAAGCTCTGCTTTCTCTGGTCTTTCTTCCCCACAGGCCCTGGGAATGAGGATTTTCAGGCTCCATGGAAGCCAGCAGAGCGTGAGTGTGTGTGGTTGGGTTTCCCTTGAGTGTGAGTTTGGAAATCTGCTGAAAATGTAGTGAAGCCTAGGGCCTTTTCCAACACTGGTAGTGTGAAAGCATTTCACTTTTCTGTCAGTCAGAATGCTTGTGCCTCTCCGATGAGCCAAATGGATCCTAGCTCCCCATTAAATGTAGTGTGTGGAAAAGCATTTGGATTGTAGAAGAGCCAGGTCAAGCTGATTTCCATAGGCAGACATTACATGACATTTCCTGTCATGGCTCTCAGTGAATTTTCTCTAGTGCAGTCCAGTGTCATGCAACTGGGTCACCATAGTGCAAAAGGGGTCAGTACAAGGATCAGGTGAGGTTTGATGTTGTGGTTAGGTGTAGGGTTAGAATCAGGGTTATGATTTTATCTAGAGATATGATAGTGTTTATGTCAAAGCCTAGATTTAAGGTTAGGACTGATTTTCTTTTCAAGGTTATGTTAGGCCTATGTAAGTTATTAGGAATAGATCTAGGAATAAGTTTAGATGTAATTAGGGTTAGGGTTAGAACTAATGCTAAAGGTTAGGTTTAGTAGTGACATAACTTTTAGGATTGAGATAGGACTTATTGCTAGCCCAGTGGTTAGGGTTTTGGATAAACTTACAAATAGAATTAGGTACAGACCTATGTTTTGTATGTTGCATTAAGCAGGATTCGCATTAAGATTTTTTTGGGGGGGATAGATTAATGTTTGGATTAGTGGCAGATACAGAGTCTTGCTGTATTTCTGGTTCATACTTAGTTTTCATTAGTGTTGGATTGAAGGTTATTGTTAGGATTGGTGTAAGGACTATGTGGCTTTAGAATAGAGTTAGGGTTACAATTAATGTGAGGATTAAAGCTTGGCTACATTTCGGGTTAAGATGCTGTTTTGTGTCTAGTTTTATGGTTAGGTTAGAGTCAATGGTAGGATTACTCTGCTTAGAGCTAGAGTTAACACTGGGGGAGGGCTAATGCTAGCGCTAAAGTTCTGCTAGGGTTAAGGTTAGGACACAATCTAGTGTTAGGTTTATGATTAAGGTTTGGCTACATTTGGATTTAGGTTTTGTGTTATAATTAGGGTAATGATTTGGCTTCGCATTAGGGTAAAGATTCGGGTTAGCATTAGGGTTAGGTTTAGAAATACAGCTAGGGTAAGGTTCAGTATTAATGATAGGCTTAGTTATGTCTACATCTGTGTCAGGGTTGGAGTCAGGGTGAGGGCTATGCATTATGCCTAGTTTAGGGTTAGAATACCATGTATGATTGGGACTAGAGCTAGAGCTAGTGTCAGAATTCGGGTTAGAATGATGGCAAGGATTAAGGATAATCATCATTTCTGGCTTAGGGTGTGCTGTAGGGTGTAATTAGTATTAGTGCTAGGCTGTTAGATAGGGTCTGGGTAAGGGCTATGTCTAGGTGTAGGGTTAGGTTAATGCCTGGGTTTGAATTATGTTAATATTAGTGCTGGAGCGAGATTCGGAGTAAGAGTAGAGTTATTCCAGGATTAGTGTTATGATTCAGGCTTGATTTATACTTAGTAAGATTAGGATCATGGTCATAGCAAGAGTTAGGGTTCTTGTTAGTAGCTGAGTAAGAATTATGCTGGGTCTGGCACAATAGCCTAGCAGTAAAAGTTCTTGCCTTCCATGTGCCGAGATCACATTTGGTGCCAGTTCTAATTGCAGAAGGGCCGCTTCCCATCAGCACCGTGACTGTGTTCTGGGAAAGCAATCTGGTATGGCCCAAAGCTTTGGGTTGCTGCACCCATGTGGAAGACCTGTGAGAGGCTCTGTGCTCCTGGCTTCAGATTGCTATGGCTATGGCAGTTATGGCTGCTTGGGGAGTGAATCATCAGATGGAAAATTTTCCTCTCTGTCTCTCCTGCTTTCTGTATATCTGACTTTGAAATGTAAAGAAAGAAATTATATAAAAATGAATTATGGCAAGTTCAGATTGAATTTTTGACAAGGGTCAACTTCAGTGTTAGGATTCGGCCTACAGCATGGCTGATGATTACAGCTGTAAAAGTCAAGAGACTGAGTTAGCATTACAGTCAGGGTTAGGCTTAGGAATAATGCTAAGGTTGGTTCTAGGTTTAGAGGTAGGTGTGGAAGGAGATTGAGGGTTAGGGTCAAGTTTAAGGCTGGGGTTTGAGATAGAGCTTGGGTTATTTCTTGAGATTATTATTATTTTTGTTTAGGATTAAGGACAACCAAATCTTAACTCTCATCTAGCCCTAATGTGAGCACTAACCATAACCCTATCGTTAACCTTAAACTAATTCCCAATTCTAAATCTAACCCTGATTCTAAGTTGAATCCTACCCCTCGCCCAAGTTCTAACCCTTAATCCTATAATGAATCCTACTGTATCTCTGACCCCAGCACTATCCAAAGCTCAAATTCTAAATCTAACCCTAATAATTATGCCCTAATGCAAACTTTAGCCCTGCCCTAATCCTAAAGATGGGTTTACCTTGAATTAAAGCTCTAAGCATAATACCAAATAAGTCTTAGATAAGGGCGCTCTTCCTGTCCTAAACCTGACACTTCCCCTGACATTAACCTTAGCTCTAACCTGAACCCTCACACTGAGTTTCAACCAACTGCAGTCCTAGCCCTGACACTAATCATAGCTCTAAATCCTTTTACTAACTATTGCCCTAGTTCTAATGTTATCCTCTCTGTATAACCATTGAGGTATCCCTAATGTTAACCATAACATGAGCACCAATCATAGCCATAGTTGTAACTGTAGTCCTACTTTTCCTCCTAACTGAAAACCTACCCCTACTCTACCCTAAGAGTAACATCAAGTCATAGCCGTAACACTAACACTAACCTTAACCCTAAAACTAATATCCATTATCACTCTACTCCTAACTCTAGTTCTTTTTTTTTTTATTACAAAGTCAGACATGCTGAGAGGAGGAGGAGAGACAGACATGAACATCTTCCGTCCCATGATTCACTCCCCAAGTGAGCTGCAACGGCCGGTGCTGTGCTGATCCAAAGCCGGGAGCCAGGAACCTCTTTCGGGTCTCCCACATGGTTGCAGGGTCTCAAGGCTTTGGGCCATCCTTGACTGCTTTCCCAGGCCACAAGCTGGGAGCTGGATGGGAAGTGGAGCTGCCGGGATTGGAACTGGCACCCATGTGGGATCCCGAGTGCATTCAAGGTGAGGACTTTAGCCACTAGTCCATGCTTCCGAGCCCTCTAGTTCTAACCTTAACTTCAACCTCAGCACTTGCCTTCACCCTAGGCCGAATGCTAACACCAGTCTTAAACCTAGTGACAATGTAGCACTCACCCAAACTTTTATACTAGCCCATACCTGACACTGTATTTCCCTAACCTTAACTATAATGCTAACCCTAATGCCAATCAAATCTCTAGCCATAATCCTAACGCTAGTCTTAACTTTTACTATAAAACTAGCCCTAATTCTAATCTTAACCCCAACATTAATACTTATCATAGATCTGTGCTTTGACTTAACCCTGTGCCAAACACTAACCTTAATCCTTGTCCATCTCTACTGCTCACCCTAGCCATAGTCCTGCACCAATCATGATCCCAAGATTTTTAAAACGATGTAACTCATAATCTAAATATGAACGTTCAAGCTCAACATAATGCCAAGCAGAGTCATAGCTCCAAGTGTCACACCAGACCCAAACACAACACTAAAGATTCCCTTCATCCTGAACCAGCCGGGTTCCTGAAACAAATCTTCCCTGAGGCCAGCCCTTTCTGGAACTCTAAGCCAAGCCCTAGACTTTACCTGATCATACCCCTAGACCAAATGATGACCTGATTTCTACTACTAGTACTAAGTGCATCCCTAGCTCAAACACAAATCAAACTCCTAAAGCTAACCAAAACTCCTTTTGGCTTTGTTTAATTCTATTTTTGACAATCTTGACATAGTTCATTAGAGTAAAAAGGTTCAAGGGCTACAGGACAGTGGGTAAGGCTATTATTTCCACATTCTCTTCTTTGACTGTATGTGGGGGTAAATGGGGAGGGAGATAAAGGGAGAAGTCGCACCCAGTCTCCACCGGACCCCAGGTCCCTGATGTGGGGCATGCTCAGAGGGTCCTGCTCAAGTGGGTGTTTTGTTTGTTTGTTTTTTCTCAAGTGGTTTAGAGAGTTCAACAGTCATGAATTGCTGCCAATCTTGCAACTGCAAGTACGATGAGGTCTCTGAAGCATACACTGATTGACACAGTCCATCTTCGAGTCTGCGTTTGCCCAGGTTTTCACTGCCAATACATGGCTGAGGTGGGTGATTGACTTGTTCTGTCTTCCGTCTTTTCTTGGTTAGGATTCTGAGTCCAACATTTTGATTGGGGAGGTCTCCAAAGAAATTTTGTGTGAGGTATTCCCAGTCCAGTTTCTTGAATGTACTAGCAAGTGCAGGGCCCGGCACAGCCCATCAGCCCGCTCAGCTGGTTGTTGCAGTTCCTGGGTTGGTTCTGTTTTCAGTCCCGACTTCCACTGGAACCAATGGGTGTTGCAGTCCAGCCTGATGCTGCCCAGCACAGGCTCGGCCATCACTCTTGCTTCACTCACATAACTTCTGTGGCTGTTCTGATGACAGGGAGCATTCTGATTGGCTGCATCTCAAAGACCTCACAGGACTGTGTGGCCCTATAAGCTGTCCAATCAGCAGCTGCCTGGTCATAGCAGCCCAGAATCCTGTAGCCTCAGCATTCTAGAAGAGCCATGGGGACAGCCTCCTCTGCATGGTGGAGAAAAATGGGTGAGTGGCTCAAGCTCTGCTTTCTCTGGTCTTTCTTCCCCACAGGCCCTGGGAATGAGGATTTTCAGGCTCCATGGAAGCCAGCAGAGTGTGAGTGTGTGTGGTTGGGTTTCCGTTGAGTGTGAGTTTGGAAATCCGCTGAAAATGTAGTGAAGCCTAGGACCTTTTCCAACACTGGTAGTGTGAAAGCATTTCACTTTTCTGTCAGTCAGAATGCTTGTGCCTCTCCGATGAGCCAAATGGATCCTAGCTCCCCATTAAATGTAGTATGTGGAATAGCGTTTGGATTGTAGAAGAGCCAGGTCAAGCTGATTTCCATAGGCAGACATTACATGACATTTCCTGTCATGGCTCTCGGTGAATTTTCTCTAGTGCAGTCCAGTGTCATGCAACTGGGTCACCATAGTGCAAAAGGGGTCAGTACAAGGACCAGGTGAGGTTCGATGTTGTGGTTAGGTGTAGGGTTAGAATCAGGGTTATGATTTTATCTAGAGATATGATAGTGTTTATGTCAAAGCCTAGATTTAAGGTTAGGACTGATTTTCTTTTCAAGGTTATGTTAGGCCTATGTAAGTTATTAGGAATAGATCTAGGAATAAGTTTAGATGTAATTAGGGTTAGGGTTAGAACTAATGCTAAAGGTTAGGTTTAGTAGTGACATAACTTTTAGGATTGAGATAGGACTTATTGCTAGCCCAGTGGTTAGGGTTTTGGATAAACTTACAAATAGAATTAGGTACAGACCTATGTTTTGTATGTTGCATTAAGCAGGATTCGCATTAGGATTTTTTGGGGGGGATAGATTAATGTTTGGATTAGTGGCAGATACAGAGTCTTGCTGTATTTCTGGTTCATACTTAGTTTTCATTAGTGTTGGATTGAAGGTTATTGTTAGGATTGGTGTAAGGACTATGTGGCTTTAGAATAGAGTTAGGGTTACAATTAATGTGAGGATTAAAGCTTGGCTACATTTCGGGTTAAGATGCTGTTTTGTGTCTAGTTTTATGGTTAGGTTAGAGTCAATGGTAGGATTACTCTGCTTAGAGCTAGAGTTAACACTGGGGGAGGGCTAATGCTAGCGCTAAAGTTCTGCTAGGGTTAAGGTTAGGACACAATCTAGTGTTAGGTTTATGATTAAGGTTTGGCTACATTTGGATTTAGGTTTTGTGTTATAATTAGGGTAATGATTTGGCTTCGCATTAGGGTAAAGATTCGGGTTAGCATTAGGGTTAGGTTTAGAAATACAGCTAGGGTAGGGTTCAGTATTAGTGATAGGCTTAGTTATGTCTACATCTGTGTCAGGGTTGGAGTCAGGGTGAGGGCTATGCATTATGCCTAGTTTAGGGTTAGAATACCATGTATGATTGGGACTAGAGCTAGAGCTAGTGTCGGAATTCGGGTTAGAATGATGGCAAGGATTAAGGATAATCATCATTTCTGGCTTAGGGTGTGCTGTAGGGTGTAATTAGTATTAGTGCTAGGCTATTAGATAGGGTCTGGGTAAGGGCTATGTCTAGGTGTAGGGTTAGGTTAATGCCTGGGTTTGAATTATGTTAATATTAGTGCTGGAGCGAGATACGGAGTAAGAGTAGAGTTATTCCAGGATTAGTGTTATGATTCAGGCTTGATTTATACTTAGTAAGATTAGGATCATGGTCATAGGAAGAGTTAGGGTTCTTGTTATTAGCTGAGTAAGAATTGTGCTGGGTCTGGCACAATAGCCTAGCAGTAAAAGTTCTTGCCTTCCATGTGCCGAGATCACATTTGGTGCCAGTTCTAATTGCAGAAGGGCCGCTTCCCATCAGCACCGTGATTGTGTTCTGGGAAAGCAATCTGGTATGGCCCAAAGCTTTGGGTTGCTGCACCCATGTGGAAGACCTGTGAGAGGCTGTGTGCTCCTGGCTTCAGATTGCTATGGCTATGGCAGTTATGGCTGCTTGGGGAGTGAATCATCAGATGGAAAATTTTCCTCTCTGTCTCTCCTGCTTTCTGTATATCTGACTTTGAAATGTAAAGAAAGAAATTATATAAAAATGAATTATGGCAAGTTCAGATTGAATTTTTGACAAGGGTCAACTTCAGTGTTAGGATTCGGCCTACAGCATGGCTGATGATTACAGCTGTAAAAGTCAAGAGACTGAGTTAGCATTACAGTCAGGGTTAGGCTTAGGAATAATGCTAAGGTTGGTTCTAGGTTTAGAGGTAGGTGTGGAAGGAGATTGAGGGTTAGGGTCAAGTTTAAGGCTGGGGTTTGAGATAGAGCTTGGGTTATTTCTTGAGATTATTATTATTTTTGTTTAGGATTAAGGACAACCAAATCTTAACTCTCATCTAGCCCTAATGTGAGCACTAACCATAACCCTATCGTTAACCTTAAACTAATTCCCAATTCTAAATCTAACCCTGATTCTAAGTTGAATCCTACCCCTCGCCCAAGTTCTAACCCTTAATCCTATAATGAATCCTACTGTATCTCTGACCCCAGCACTATCCAAAGCTCAAATTCTAAATCTAACCCTAATAATTATGCCCTAATGCAAACTTTAGCCCTGCCCTAATCCTAAAGATGGGTTTACCTTGAATTAAAGCTCTAAGCATAATACCAAATAAGTCTTAGATAAGGGCGCTCTTCCTGTCCTAAACCTGACACTTCCCCTGACATTAACCTTAGCTATAACCTGAACCCTCACACTGAGTTTCAACCAACTGCAGTCCTAGCCCTGACACTAATCATAGCTCTAAATCCTTTTACTAACTATTGCCCTAGTTCTAATGTTATCCTCTCTGTATAACCATTGAGGTATCCCTAATGTTAACCATAACATGAGCACCAATCATAGCCATAGTTGTAACTGTAGTCCTACTTTTCCTCCTAACTGAAAACCTACCCCTACTCTACCCTAAGAGTAACATCAAGTCATAGCCGTAACACTAACACTAACCTTAACCCTAAAACTAATATCCATTATCACTCTACTCCTAACTCTAGTTCTTTTTTTTTTTTATTACAAAGTCAGACATGCTGAGAGGAGGAGGAGAGACAGACATGAACATCTTCCGTCCCATGATTCACTCCCCAAGTGAGCTGCAACGGCCGGTGCTGTGCTGATCCAAAGCCGGGAGCCAGGAACCTCTTTCGGGTCTCCCACATGGTTGCAGGGTCTCAAGGCTTTGGGCCATCCTTGACTGCTTTCCCAGGCCACAAGCTGGGAGCTGGATGGGAAGTGGAGCTGCCGGGATTGGAACTGGCACCCATGTGGGATCCCGAGTGCATTCAAGGTGAGGACTTTAGCCACTAGTCCATGCTTCCGAGCCCTCTAGTTCTAACCTTAACTTCAACCTTAGCACTTGCCTTCACCCTAGGCCGAATGCTAACACCAGTCTTAAACCTAGTGACAATGTAGCACTCACCCAAACTTTTATACTAGCCCATACCTGACACTGTATTTCCCTAACCTTAACTATAATGCTAACCCTAATGCCAATCAAATCTCTAGCCATAATCCTAACGCTAGTCTTAACTTTTACTATAAAACTAGCCCTAATTCTAATCTTAACCCCAACATTAATACTTATCATAGATCTGTGCTTTGACTTAACCCTGTGCCAAACACTAACCTTAATCCTTGTCCATCTCTACTGCTCACCCTAGCCATAGTCCTGCACCAATCATGATCCCAAGATTTTTAAAACGATGTAACTCATAATCTAAATATGAACGTTCAAGCTCAACATAATGCCAAGCAGAGTCATAGCTCCAAGTGTCACACCAGACCCAAACACAACACTAAAGATTCCCTTCATCCTGAACCAGCCGGGTTCCTGAAACAAATCTTCCCTGAGGCCAGCCCTTTCTGGAACTCTAAGCCAAGCCCTAGACTTTACCTGATCATACCCCTAGACCAAATGATGACCTGATTTCTACTACTAGTACTAAGTGCATCCCTAGCTCAAACACAAATCAAACTCCTAAAGCTAACCAAAACTCCTTTTGGCTTTGTTTAATTCTATTTTTGACAATCTTGACATAGTTCATTAGAGTAAAAAGGTTCAAGGGCTACAGGACAGTGGGTAAGGCTATTATTTCCACATTCTCTTCTTTGACTGTATGTGGGGGTAAATGGGGAGGGAGATAAAGGGAGAAGTCGCACCCAGTCTCCACCGGACCCCAGGTCCCTGATGTGGGGCATGCTCAGAGGGTCCTGCTCAAGTGGGTGTTTTGTTTGTTTGTTTTTTCTCAAGTGGTTTAGAGAGTTCAACAGTCATGAATTGCTGCCAATCTTGCAACTGCAAGTACGATGAGGTCTCTGAAGCATACACTGATCGACACAGTCCATCTTCGAGTCTGCGTTTGCCCAGGTTTTCACTGCCAATACATGGCTGAGGTGGGTGATTGACTTGTTCTGTCTTCCGTCTTTTCTTGGTTAGGATTCTGAGTCCAACATTTTGATTGGGGAGGTCTCCAAAGAAATTTTGTGTGAGGTATTCCCAGTCCAGTTTCTTGAATGTACTAGCAAGTGCAGGGCCCGGCACAGCCCATCAGCCCGCTCAGCTGGTTGTTGCAGTTCCTGGGTTGGTTCTGTTTTCAGTCCCGACTTCCACTGGAACCAATGGGTGTTGCAGTCCAGCCTGATGCTGCCCAGCACAGGCTCGGCCATCACTCTTGCTTCACTCACATAACTTCTGTGGCTGTTCTGATGACAGGGAGCATTCTGATTGGCTGCATCTCAAAGACCTCACAGGACTGTGTGGCCCTATAAGCTGTCCAATCAGCAGCTGCCTGGTCATAGCAGCCCAGAATCCTGTAGCCTCAGCATTCTAGAAGAGCCATGGGGACAGCCTCCTCTGCATGGTGGAGAAAAATGGGTGAGTGGCTCAAGCTCTGCTTTCTCTGGTCTTTCTTCCCCACAGGCCCTGGGAATGAGGATTTTCAGGCTCCATGGAAGCCAGCAGAGTGTGAGTGTGTGTGGTTGGGTTTCCGTTGAGTGTGAGTTTGGAAATCCGCTGAAAATGTAGTGAAGCCTAGGACCTTTTCCAACACTGGTAGTGTGAAAGCATTTCACTTTTCTGTCAGTCAGAATGCTTGTGCCTCTCCGATGAGCCAAATGGATCCTAGCTCCCCATTAAATGTAGTATGTGGAATAGCGTTTGGATTGTAGAAGAGCCAGGTCAAGCTGATTTCCATAGGCAGACATTACATGACATTTCCTGTCATGGCTCTCGGTGAATTTTCTCTAGTGCAGTCCAGTGTCATGCAACTGGGTCACCATAGTGCAAAAGGGGTCAGTACAAGGACCAGGTGAGGTTCGATGTTGTGGTTAGGTGTAGGGTTAGAATCAGGGTTATGATTTTATCTAGAGATATGATAGTGTTTATGTCAAAGCCTAGATTTAAGGTTAGGACTGATTTTCTTTTCAAGGTTATGTTAGGCCTATGTAAGTTATTAGGAATAGATCTAGGAATAAGTTTAGATGTAATTAGGGTTAGGGTTAGAACTAATGCTAAAGGTTAGGTTTAGTAGTGACATAACTTTTAGGATTGAGATAGGACTTATTGCTAGCCCAGTGGTTAGGGTTTTGGATAAACTTACAAATAGAATTAGGTACAGACCTATGTTTTGTATGTTGCATTAAGCAGGATTCGCATTAGGATTTTTTGGGGGGGATAGATTAATGGTTGGATTAGTGGCAGATACAGAGTCTTGCTGTATTTCTGGTTCATACTTAGTTTTCATTAGTGTTGGATTGAAGGTTATTGTTAGGATTGGTGTAAGGACTATGTGGCTTTAGAATAGAGTTAGGGTTACAATTAATGTGAGGATTAAAGCTTGGCTACATTTCGGGTTAAGATGCTGTTTTGTGTCTAGTTTTATGGTTAGGTTAGAGTCAATGGTAGGATTACTCTGCTTAGAGCTAGAGTTAACACTGGGGGAGGGCTAATGCTAGCGCTAAAGTTCTGCTAGGGTTAAGGTTAGGACACAATCTAGTGTTAGGTTTATGATTAAGGTTTGGCTACATTTGGATTTAGGTTTTGTGTTATAATTAGGGTAATGATTTGGCTTCGCATTAGGGTAAAGATTCGGGTTAGCATTAGGGTTAGGTTTAGAAATACAGCTAGGGTAGGGTTCAGTATTAGTGATAGGCTTAGTTATGTCTACATCTGTGTCAGGGTTGGAGTCAGGGTGAGGGCTATGCATTATGCCTAGTTTAGGGTTAGAATACCATGTATGATTGGGACTAGAGCTAGAGCTAGTGTCGGAATTCGGGTTAGAATGATGGCAAGGATTAAGGATAATCATCATTTCTGGCTTAGGGTGTGCTGTAGGGTGTAATTAGTATTAGTGCTAGGCTATTAGATAGGGTCTGGGTAAGGGCTATGTCTAGGTGTAGGGTTAGGTTAATGCCTGGGTTTGAATTATGTTAATATTAGTGCTGGAGCGAGATACGGAGTAAGAGTAGAGTTATTCCAGGATTAGTGTTATGATTCAGGCTTGATTTATACTTAGTAAGATTAGGATCATGGTCATAGGAAGAGTTAGGGTTCTTGTTATTAGCTGAGTAAGAATTGTGCTGGGTCTGGCACAATAGCCTAGCAGTAAAAGTTCTTGCCTTCCATGTGCCGAGATCACATTTGGTGCCAGTTCTAATTGCAGAAGGGCCGCTTCCCATCAGCACCGTGATTGTGTTCTGGGAAAGCAATCTGGTATGGCCCAAAGCTTTGGGTTGCTGCACCCATGTGGAAGACCTGTGAGAGGCTGTGTGCTCCTGGCTTCAGATTGCTATGGCTATGGCAGTTATGGCTGCTTGGGGAGTGAATCATCAGATGGAAAATTTTCCTCTCTGTCTCTCCTGCTTTCTGTATATCTGACTTTGAAATGTAAAGAAAGAAATTATATAAAAATGAATTATGGCAAGTTCAGATTGAATTTTTGACAAGGGTCAACTTCAGTGTTAGGATTCGGCCTACAGCATGGCTGATGATTACAGCTGTAAAAGTCAAGAGACTGAGTTAGCATTACAGTCAGGGTTAGGCTTAGGAATAATGCTAAGGTTGGTTCTAGGTTTAGAGGTAGGTGTGGAAGGAGATTGAGGGTTAGGGTCAAGTTTAAGGCTGGGGTTTGAGATAGAGCTTGGGTTATTTCTTGAGATGATTATTATTTTTGTTTAGGATTAAGGACAACCAAATCTTAACTCTCATCTAGCCCTAATGTGAGCACTAACCATAACCCTATCGTTAACCTTAAACTAATTCCCAATTCTAAATCTAACCCTGATTCTAAGTTGAATCCTACCCCTCGCCCAAGTTCTAACCCTTAATCCTATAATGAATCCTACTGTATCTCTGACCCCAGCACTATCCAAAGCTCAAATTCTAAATCTAACCCTAATAATTATGCCCTAATGCAAACTTTAGCCCTGCCCTAATCCTAAAGATGGGTTTACCTTGAATTAAAGCTCTAACCATAATACCAAATAAGTCTTAGATAAGGGCGCTCTTCCTGTCCTAAACCTGACACTTCCCCTGACATTAACCTTAGCTCTAACCTGAACCCTCACACTGAGTTTCAACCAACTGCAGTCCTAGCCCTGACACTAATCATAGCTCTAAATCCTTTTACTAACTATTGCCCTAGTTCTAATGTTATCCTCTCTGTATAACCATTGAGGTATCCCTAATGTTAACCATAACATGAGCACCAATCATAGCCATAGTTGTAACTGTAGTCCTACTTTTCCTCCTAACTGAAAACCTAACCCTACTCTACCCTAAGAGTAACATCAAGTCATAGCCGTAACACTAACACTAACCTTAACCCTAAAACTAATATCCATTATCACTCTACTCCTAACTCTAGTTCTTTTTTTTTTTATTACAAAGTCAGACATGCTGAGAGGAGGAGGAGAGACAGACATGAACATCTTCCGTCCCATGATTCACTCCCCAAGTGAGCTGCAACGGCCGGTGCTGTGCTGATCCAAAGCCGGGAGCCAGGAACCTCTTTCAGGTCTCCCACATGGTTGCAGGGTCTCAAGGCTTTGGGCCATCCTTGACTGCTTTCCCAGGCCACAAGCTGGGAGCTGGATGGGAAGTGGAGCTGCCGGGATTGGAACTGGCACCCATGTGGGATCCCGAGTGCATTCAAGGTGAGGACTTTAGCCACTAGTCCATGCTTCCGAGCCCTCTAGTTCTAACCTTAACTTCAACCTCAGCACTTGCCTTCACCCTAGGCCGAATGCTAACACCAGTCTTAAACCTAGTGACAATGTAGCACTCACCCAAACTTTTATACTAGCCCATACCTGACACTGTATTTCCCTAACCTTAACTATAATGCTAACCCAAATGCCAATCAAATCTCTAGCCATAATCCTAACGCTAGTCTTAACTTTTACTATAAAACTAGCCCTAATTCTAATCTTAACCCCAACATTAATACTTATCATAGATCTGTGCTTTGACTTAACCCTGTGCCAAACACTAACCGTAATCCTTGTCCATCTCTACTGCTCACCCTAGCCATAGTCCTACACCAATCATGATCCCAAGATTTTTAAAACGATGTAACTCATAATCTAAATATGAACGTTCAAGCTCAACATAATGCCAAGCAGAGTCATAGCTCCAAGTGTCACACCAGACCCAAACACAACACTAAAGATTCCCTTCATCCTGAACCAGCCGGGTTCCTGAAACAAATCTTCCCTGAGGCCAGCCCTTCCTGGAACTCTAAGCCAAGCCCTAGACTTTACCTGATCATACCCCTAGACCAAATGATGACCTGATTTCTACTACTAGTACTAAGTGCATCCCTAGCTCAAACACAAATCAAACTCCTAAAGCTAACCAAAACTCCTTTTGGCTTTGTTTAATTCTATTTTTGACAATCTTGACATAGTTCATTAGAGTAAAAAGGTTCAAGGGCTACAGGACAGTGGGTAAGGCTATTATTTCCACATTCTCTTCTTTGACTGTATGTGGGGGTAAATGGGGAGGGAGATAAAGGGAGAAGTCGCACCCAGTCTCCACCGGACCCCAGGTCCCTGATGTGGGGCATGCTCAGAGGGTCCTGCTCAAGTGGGTGTTTTGTTTGTTTGTTTTTTCTCAAGTGGTTTAGAGAGTTCAACAGTCATGAATTGCTGCCAATCTTGCAACTGCAAGTACGATGAGGTCTCTGAAGCATACACTGATCGACACAGTCCATCTTCGAGTCTGCGTTTGCCCAGGTTTTCACTGCCAATACATGGCTGAGGTGGGTGATTGACTTGTTCTGTCTTCCGTCTTTTCTTGGTTAGGATTCTGAGTCCAACATTTTGATTGGGGAGGTCTCCAAAGAAATTTTGTGTGAGGTATTCCCAGTCCAGTTTCTTGAATGTACTAGCAAGTGCAGGGCCCGGCACAGCCCATCAGCCCGCTCAGCTGGTTGTTGCAGTTCCTGGGTTGGTTCTGTTTTCAGTCCCGACTTCCACTGGAACCAATGGGTGTTGCAGTCCAGCCTGATGCTGCCCAGCACAGGCCCGGCCATCACTCTTGCTTCACTCACATAACTTCTGTGGCTGTTCTGATGACAGGGAGCATTCTGATTGGCTGCATCTCAAAGACCTCACAGGACTGTGTGGCCCTATAAGCTGTCCAATCAGCAGCTGCCTGGTCATAGCAGCCCAGAATCCTGTAGCTTCAGCATTCTAAAAGAGCCATGAGGACAGCCTCCTCTGCATGGTGGAGAAAAATGGGTGAGTGGCTCAAGCTCTGCTTTCTCTGGTCTTTCTTCCCCACAGGCCCTGGGAATGAGGATTTTCAGGCTCCATGGAAGCCAGCAGAGTGTGAGTTTGTGTGGTTGGGTTTCCCTTGAGTGTGAGTTTGGAAATCCGCTGAAAATGTAGTGAAGCCTAGGACCTTTTCCAACACTGGTAGTGTGAAAGCATTTCACTTTTCTGTCAGTCAGAATGCTTGTGCCTCTCCGATGAGCCAAATGGATCCTAGCTCCCCATTAAATGTAGTATGTGGAATAGCGTTTGGATTGTAGAAGAGCCAGGTCAAGCTGATTTCCATAGGCAGACATTACATGACATTTCCTGTCATGGCTCTCAGTGAATTTTCTCTAGTGCAGTCCAGTGTCATGCAACTGGGTCACCATAGTGCAAAAGGGGTCAGTACAAGGACCAGGTGAGGTTCGATGTTGTGGTTAGGTGTAGGGTTAGAATCAGGGTTATGATTTTATCTAGAGATATGATAGTGTTTATGTCAAAGCCTAGATTTAAGGTTAGGACTGATTTTCTTTTCAAGGTTATGTTAAGCCTATGTAAGTTATTAGGAATAGATCTAGGAATAAGTTTAGATGTAATTAGGGTTAGGGTTAGAACTAATGCTAAAGGTTAGGTTTAGTAGTGACATAACTTTTAGGATTGAGATAGGACTTATTGCTAGCCCAGTGGTTAGGGTTTTGGATAAACTTACAAATAGAATTAGGTACAGACCTATGTTTTGTATGTTGCATTAAGCAGGATTCGCATTAGGATTTTTTGGGGGGGATAGATTAATGGTTGGATTAGTGGCAGATACAGAGTCTTGCTGTATTTCTGGTTCATACTTAGTTTTCATTAGTGTTGGATTGAAGGTTATTGTTAGGATTGGTGTAAGGACTATGTGGCTTTAGAATAGAGTTAGGGTTACAATTAATGTGAGGATTAAAGCTTGGCTACATTTCGGGTTAAGATGCTGTTTTGTGTCTAGTTTTATGGTTAGGTTAGAGTCAATGGTAGGATTACTCTGCTTAGAGCTAGAGTTAATACTGGGGGAGGGCTAATGCTAGCGCTAAAGTTCTGCTAGGGTTAAGGTTAGGACACAATCTAGTGTTAGGTTTATGATTAAGGTTTGGCTACATTTGGATTTAGGTTTTGTGTTATAATTAGGGTAATGATTTGGCTTCGCATTAGGGTAAAGATTCGGGTTAGCATTAGGGTTAGGTTTAGAAATACAGCTAGGGTAGGGTTCAGTATTAGTGATAGGCTTAGTTATGTCTACATCTGTGTCAGGGTTGGAGTCAGGGTGAGGGCTATGCATTATGCCTAGTTTAGGGTTAGAATACCATGTATGATTGGGACTAGAGCTAGAGCTAGTGTCGGAATTCGGGTTAGAATGATGGCAAGGATTAAGGATAATCATCATTTCTGGCTTAGGGTGTGCTGTAGGGTGTAATTAGTATTAGTGCTAGGCTATTAGATAGGGTCTGGGTAAGGGCTATGTCTAGGTGTAGGGTTAGGTTAATGCCTGGGTTTGAATTATGTTAATATTAGTGCTGGAGCGAGATACGGAGTAAGAGTAGAGTTATTCCAGGATTAGTGTTATGATTCAGGCTTGATTTATACTTAGTAAGATTAGGATCATGGTCATAGGAAGAGTTAGGGTTCTTGTTATTAGCTGAGTAAGAATTGTGCTGGGTCTGGCACAATAGCCTAGCAGTAAAAGTTCTTGCCTTCCATGTGCCGAGATCACATTTGGTGCCAGTTCTAATTGCAGAAGGGCCGCTTCCCATCAGCACCGTGATTGTGTTCTGGGAAAGCAATCTGGTATGGCCCAAAGCTTTGGGTTGCTGCACCCATGTGGAAGACCTGTGAGAGGCTGTGTGCTCCTGGCTTCAGATTGCTATGGCTATGGCAGTTATGGCTGCTTGGGGAGTGAATCATCAGATGGAAAATTTTCCTCTCTGTCTCTCCTGCTTTCTGTATATCTGACTTTGAAATGTAAAGAAATAAATTATATAAAAATGAATTATGGCAAGTTCAGATTGAATTTTTGACAAGGGTCAACTTCAGTGTTAGGATTTGGCCTACAGCATGGCTGATGATTACAGCTGTAAAAGTCAAGAGACTGAGTTAGCATTACAGTCAGGGTTAGGCTTAGGAATAATGCTAAGGTTGGTTCTAGGTTTAGAGGTAGGTGTGGAAGGAGATTGAGGGTTAGGGTCAAGTTTAAGGCTGGGGTTTTGAGATAGAGCTTGGGTTATTTCTTGAGATTATTATTATTTTTGTTTAGGATTAAGGACAACCAAATCTTAACTCTCATCTAGCCCTAATGTGAGCACTAACCATAACCCTATCGTTAACCTTAAACTAATTCCCAATTCTAAATCTAACCCTGATTCTAAGTTGAATCCTACCCCTCGCCCAAGTTCTAACCCTTAATCCTATAATGAATCCTACTGTATCTCTGACCCCAGCACTATCCAAAGCTCAAATTCTAAATCTAACCCTAATAATTATGCCCTAATGCAAGCTTTAGCCCTGCCCTAATCCTAAAGATGGGTTTACCTTGAATTAAAGCTCTAAGCATAATACCAAATAAGTCTTAGATAAGGGCCCTCTTCCTGTCCTAAACCTGACACTTCCCCTGACATTAACCTTAGCTCTAACCTGAACCCTCACACTGAGTTTCAACCAACTGCAGTCCTAGCCCTGACACTAATCATAGCTCTAAATCCTTTTACTAACTATTGCCCTAGTTCTAATGTTATCCTCTCTGTATAACCATTGAGGTATCCCTAATGTTAACCATAACATGAGCACCAATCATAGCCATAGTTGTAACTGTAGTCCTACTTTTCCTCCTAACTGAAAACCTAACCCTACTCTACCCTAAGAGTAACATCAAGTCATAGCCGTAACACTAACACTAACCTTAACCCTAAAACTAATATCCATTATCACTCTACTCCTAACTCTAGTTCTTTTTTTTTTTTTATTACAAAGTCAGACATGCTGAGAGGAGGAGGAGAGACAGACATGAACATCTTCCGTCCCATGATTCACTCCCCAAGTGAGCTGCAACGGCAGGTGCTGTGCTGATCCAAAGCCGGGAGCCAGGAACCTCTTTCGGGTCTCCCACATGGGTGCAGGGTCTCAAGGCTTTGGGCCATCCTTGACTGCTTTCCCAGGCCACAAGCTGGGAGCTGGATGGGAAGTGGAGCTGCCGGGATTGGAACTGGCACCCATGTGGGATCCCGAGTGCATTCAAGGTGAGGACTTTAGCCACTAGTCCATGCTTCCGAGCCCTCTAGTTCTAACATTAACTTCAACCTCAGCACTTGCCTTCACCCTGGGCCGAATGCTAACACCAGTCTTAAACCTAGTGACAATGTAGCACTCACCCAAACTTTTATACTAGCCCATACCTGACACTGTATTTCCCTAACCTTAACTATACTGCTAACCCTAATGCCAATCAAATCTCTAGCCATAATCCTAACGCTAGTCTTAACTTTTACTATAAAACTAGCCCTAATTCTAATCTTAACCCCAACATTAATACTTATCATAGATCTGTGCTTTGACTTAACCCTGTGCCAAACACTAACCTTAATCCTTGTCCATCTCTACTGCTCACCCTAGCCATAGTCCTGCACCAATCATGATCCCAAGATTTTTAAAATGATGTAACTCATAATCTAAATATGAACGTTCAAGCTCAACATAATGCCAAGCAGAGTCATAGCTCCAAGTGTCACACCAGACCCAAACACAACACTAAAGATTCCCTTCATCCTGAACCAGCTGGGTTCCTGAAACAAATCTTTCCTGAGGCCAGCCCTTTCTGTAACTCTAAGCCAAGCCCTAGACTTTACCTGATCATACCCCTAGACCAAATGATGACCTGATTTCTACTACTAGTACTAAGTGCATCCCTAGCTCAAACACAAATCAAACTCCTAAAGCTAACCAAAACTCCTTTTGGCTTTGTTTAATTCTATTTTTGACAATCTTGACATAGTTCATTAGAGTAAAAAGGTTCAAGGGCTACAGGACAGTGGGTAAGGCTATTATTTCCACATTCTCTTCTTTGACTGTATGTGGGGGTAAATGGGCAGGGAGATAAAGGGAGAAGTCGCACCCAGTCTCCACCGGACCCCAGGTCCCTGATGTGGGGCATGCTCAGAGGGTCCTGCTCAAGTGGGTGTTTTGTTTGTTTGTTTTTTCTCAAGTGGTTTAGAGAGTTCAACAGTCATGAATTGCTGCCAATCTTGCAACTGCAAGTACGATGAGGTCTCTGAAGCATACACTGATCGACACAGTCCATCTTCGAGTCTGCGTTTGCCCAGGTTTTCACTGCCAATACATGGCTGAGGTGGGTGATTGACTTGTTCTGTCTTCCGTCTTTTCTTGGTTAGGATTCTGAGTCCAACATTTTGATTGGGGAGGTCTCCAAAGAAATTTTGTGTGAGGTATTCCCAGTCCAGTTTCTTGAATGTACTAGCAAGTGCAGGGCCCGGCACAGCCCATCAGCCCGCTCAGCTGGTTGTTGCAGTTCCTGGGTTGGTTCTGTTTTCAGTCCCGACTTCCACTGGAACCAATGGGTGTTGCAGTCCAGCCTGATGCTGCCCAGCACAGGCTCGGCCATCACTCTTGCTTCACTCACATAACTTCTGTGGCTGTTCTGATGACAGGGAGCATTCTGATTGGCTGCATCTCAAAGACCTCACAGGACTGTGTGGCCCTATAAGCTGTCCAATCAGCAGCTGCCTGGTCATAGCAGCCCAGAATCCTGTAGCCTCAGCATTCTAGAAGAGCCATGGGGACAGCCTCCTCTGCATGGTGGAGAAAAATGGGTGAGTGGCTCAAGCTCTGCTTTCTCTGGTCTTTCTTCCCCACAGGCCCTGGGAATGAGGATTTTCAGGCTCCATGGAAGCCAGCAGAGTGTGAGTGTGTGTGGTTGGGTTTCCGTTGAGTGTGAGTTTGGAAATCCGCTGAAAATGTAGTGAAGCCTAGGACCTTTTCCAACACTGGTAGTGTGAAAGCATTTCACTTTTCTGTCAGTCAGAATGCTTGTGCCTCTCCGATGAGCCAAATGGATCCTAGCTCCCCATTAAATGTAGTATGTGGAATAGCGTTTGGATTGTAGAAGAGCCAGGTCAAGCTGATTTCCATAGGCAGACATTACATGACATTTCCTGTCATGGCTCTCAGTGAATTTTCTCTAGTGCAGTCCAGTGTCATGCAACTGGGTCACCATAGTGCAAAAGGGGTCAGTACAAGGACCAGGTGAGGTTCGATGTTGTGGTTAGGTGTAGGGTTAGAATCAGGGTTATGATTTTATCTAGAGATATGATAGTGTTTATGTCAAAGCCTAGATTTAAGGTTAGGACTGATTTTCTTTTCAAGGTTATGTTAGGCCTATGTAAGTTATTAGGAATAGATCTAGGAATAAGTTTAGATGTAATTAGGGTTAGGGTTAGAACTAATGCTAAAGGTTAGGTTTAGTAGTGACATAACTTTTAGGATTGAGATAGGACTTATTGCTAGCCCAGTGGTTTGGGTTTTGGATAAACTTACAAATAGAATTAGGTACAGACCTATGTTTTGTATGTTGCATTAAGCAGGATTCGCATTAGGATTTTTTGGGGGGGATAGATTAATGGTTGGATTAGTGGCAGATACAGAGTCTTGCTGTATTTCTGGTTCATACTTAGTTTTCATTAGTGTTGGATTGAAGGTTATTGTTAGGATTGGTGTAAGGACTATGTGGCTTTAGAATAGAGTTAGGGTTACAATTAATGTGAGGATTAAAGCTTGGCTACATTTCGGGTTAAGATGCTGTTTTGTGTCTAGTTTTATGGTTAGGTTAGAGTCAATGGTAGGATTACTCTGCTTAGAGCTAGAGTTAACACTGGGGGAGGGCTAATGCTAGCGCTAAAGTTCTGCTAGCGTTAAGGTTAGGACACAATCTAGTGTTAGGTTTATGATTAAGGTTTGGCTACATTTGGATTTAGGTTTTGTGTTATAATTAGGGTAATGATTTGGCTTCGCATTAGGGTAAAGATTCGGGTTAGCATTAGGGTTAGGTTTAGAAATACAGCTAGGGTAGGGTTCAGTATTAGTGATAGGCTTAGTTATGTCTACATCTGTGTCAGGGTTGGAGTCAGGGTGAGGGCTATGCATTATGCCTAGTTTAGGGTTAGAATACCATGTATGATTGGGACTAGAGCTAGAGCTAGTGTCGGAATTCGGGTTAGAATGATGGCAAGGATTAAGGATAATCATCATTTCTGGCTTAGGGTGTGCTGTAGGGTGTAATTAGTATTAGTGCTAGGCTATTAGATAGGGTCTGGGTAAGGGCTATGTCTAGGTGTAGGGTTAGGTTAATGCCTGGGTTTGAATTATGTTAATATTAGTGCTGGAGCGAGATACGGAGTAAGAGTAGAGTTATTCCAGGATTAGTGTTATGATTCAGGCTTGATTTATACTTAGTAAGATTAGGATCATGGTCATAGGAAGAGTTAGGGTTCTTGTTATTAGCTGAGTAAGAATTGTGCTGGGTCTGGCACAATAGCCTAGCAGTAAAAGTTCTTGCCTTCCATGTGCCGAGATCACATTTGGTGCCAGTTCTAATTGCAGAAGGGCCGCTTCCCATCAGCACCGTGATTGTGTTCTGGGAAAGCAATCTGGTATGGCCCAAAGCTTTGGGTTGCTGCACCCATGTGGAAGACCTGTGAGAGGCTGTGTGCTCCTGGCTTCAGATTGCTATGGCTATGGCAGTTATGGCTGCTTGGGGAGTGAATCATCAGATGGAAAATTTTCCTCTCTGTCTCTCCTGCTTTCTGTATATCTGACTTTGAAATGTAAAGAAAGAAATTATATAAAAATGAATTATGGCAAGTTCAGATTGAATTTTTGACAAGGGTCAACTTCAGTGTTAGGATTCGGCCTACAGCATGGCTGATGATTACAGCTGTAAAAGTCAAGAGACTGAGTTAGCATTACAGTCAGGGTTAGGCTTAGGAATAATGCTAAGGTTGGTTCTAGGTTTAGAGGTAGGTGTGGAAGGAGATTGAGGGTTAGGGTCAAGTTTAAGGCTGGGGTTTTGAGATAGAGCTTGGGTTATTTCTTGAGATTATTATTATTTTTGTTTAGGATTAAGGACAACCAAATCTTAACTCTCATCTAGCCCTAATGTGAGCACTAACCATAACCCTATCGTTAACCTTAAACTAATTCCCAATTCTAAATCTAACCCTGATTCTAAGTTGAATCCTACCCCTCGCCCAAGTTCTAACCCTTAATCCTATAATGAATCCTACTGTATCTCTGACCCCAGCACTATCCAAAGCTCAAATTCTAAATCTAACCCTAATAATTATGCCCTAATGCAAACTTTAGCCCTGCCCTAATCCTAAAGATGGGTTTACCTTGAATTAAAGCTCTAAGCATAATACCAAATAAGTCTTAGATAAGGGCCCTCTTCATGTCCTAAACCTGACACTTCCCCTGACATTAACCTTAGCTCTAACCTGAACCCTCACACTGAGTTTCAACCAACTGCAGTCCTAGCCCTGACACTAATCATAGCTCTAAATCCTTTTACTAACTATTGCCCTAGTTCTAATGTTATCCTCTCTGTATAACCATTGAGGTATCCCTAATGTTAACCATAACATGAGCACCAATCATAGCCATAGTTGTAACTGTAGTCCTACTTTTCCTCGTAACTGAAAACCTAACCCTACTCTACCCTAAGAGTAACATCAAGTCATAGCCGTAACACTAACACTAACCTTAACCCTAAAACTAATATCCATTATCACTCTACTCCTAACTCTAGTTCTTTTTTTTTTTTTATTACAAAGTCAGACATGCTGAGAGGAGGAGGAGAGACAGACATGAACATCTTCCGTCCCATGATTCACTCCCCAAGTGAGCTGCAACGGCCGGTGCTGTGCTGATCCAAAGCCGGGAGCCAGGAACCTCTTTCGGGTCTCCCACATGGTTGCAGGGTCTCAAGGCTTTGGGCCATCCTTGACTGCTTTCCCAGGCCACAAGCTGGGAGCTGGATGGGAAGTGGAGCTGCCGGGATTGGAACTGGCACCCATGTGGGATCCCGAGTGCATTCAAGGTGAGGACTTTAGCCACTAGTCCATGCTTCCGAGCCCTCTAGTTCTAACATTAACTTCAACCTCAGCACTTGCCTTCACCCTGGGCCGAATGCTAACACCAGTCTTAAACCTAGTGACAATGTAGCACTCACCCAAACTTTGATACTAGCCCATTCCTGACACTGCAGATTTCCTTAACCTTAACTGTAATGCTAACCCTAATGCCAATCAAATCTCTAGCCATAATCCTAATGCTAGTCTTAACTTTTACTGTAAAACTAGCCCTAATTCTAATCTTAACCCCAACATTAATACTTATCATAGATCTATGCTTTGACTTAACCCTATGCCAAACACTAACCTTAATCCTTGTCCATCTCTACTGCTCACCCTAACCAGAGTCCTGCACCAATCATGATCCCAAGATTTTTAAAACAATGTAACTCATAATCTAAATATGAACGTTCAAGCTCAACATAATGCCAAGCAGAGTCATAGCTCCAAGTGTCACACCAGACCCAAACACAACACTAAAGATTCCCTTCATCCTGAACCAGCCGGGTTCCTGAAACAAATCTTCCCTGAGGCCAGCCCTTTCTGGAACTCTAAGCCAAGCCCTAGACTTTACCTGATCATACCCCTAGACCAAATGATGACCTGATTTGTACTAGTAGTACTAAGTGCATCCCTAGCTCAAACACAAATCAAACTCCTAAAGCTAACCAAAACTCCTTTTGGCTTTGTTTAATTCTATTTTTGACAATCTTGACATAGTTCATTAGAGTAAAAAGGTTCAAGGGCTACAGGACAGTGGGTAAGGCTATTATTTCCACATTCTCTTCTTTGACTGTATGTGGGGGTAAATGGGGAGGGAGATAAAGGGAGAAGTCGCACCCAGTCTCCACCGGACCCCAGGTCCCTGATGTGGGGCATGCTCAGAGGGTCCTGCTCAAGTGGGTGTTTTGTTTGTTTGTTTTTTCTCAAGTGGTTTAGAGAGTTCAACAGTCATGAATTGCTGCCAATCTTGCAACTGCAAGTACGATGAGGTCTCTGAAGCATACACTGATTGACACAGTCCATCTTCGAGTCTGCGTTTGCCCAGGTTTTCACTGCCAATACATGGCTGAGGTGCGTGATTGACTTGTTCTGTCTTCCGTCTTTTCTTGGTTAGGATTCTGAGTCCAACATTTTGATTGGGGAGGTCTCCAAAGAAATTTTGTGTGAGGTATTCCCAGTCCAGTTTCTTGAATGTACTAGCAAGTGCAGGGCCCGGCACAGCCCATCAGCCCGCTCAGCTGGTTGTTGCAGTTCCTGGGTTGGTTCTGTTTTCAGTCCCGACTTCCACTGGAACCAATGGGTGTTGCAGTCCAGCCTGATGCTGCCCAGCACAGGCTCGGCCATCACTCTTGCTTCACTCACATAACTTCTGTGGCTGTTCTGATGACAGGGGGCATTCTGATTGGCTGCATCTCAAAGACCTCACAGGACTGTGTGGCCCTATAAGCTGTCCAATCAGCAGCTGCCTGGTCATAGCAGCCCAGAATCCTGTAGCCTCAACATTCTAGAAGAGCCATGGTGACAGCCTCCTCTGCATGGTGGAGAAAAATGGGTGAGTGGCTCAAGCTCTGCTTTCTCTGGTCTTTCTTCCCCACAGGCCCTGGGAATGAGGATTTTCAGGCTCCATGGAAGCCAGCAGAGCGTGAGTGTGTGTGTGGTTGGGTTTCCCTTGAGTGTGAGTTTGGAAATCCGCTGAAAATGTAGTGAAGCCTAGGACCTTTTCCAACACTGGTAGTGTGAAAGCATTTCACTTTTCTGTCAGTCAGAATGCTTGTGCCTCTCCGATGAGCCAAATGGATCCTAGCTCCCCATTAAAAGTAGTGTGTGGAAAAGCATTTGGATTGTAGAAGAGCCAGGTCAAGCTGATTTCCATAGGCAGACATTACATGACATTTCCTGTCATGGCTCTCAGTGAATTTTCTCTAGTGCAGTCCAGTGTCATGCAACTGGGTCACCATAGTGCAAAAGGGGTCAGTACAAGGATCAGGTGAGGTGCGATGTTGTGGTTAGGTGTAGGGTTAGAATCAGGGTTATGATTTTATCTAGAGATATGATAGTGTTTATGTCAAAGCCTAGATTTAAGGTTAGGACTGATTTTCTTTTCAAGGTTATGTTAGGCCTATGTAAATTATTAGGAATAGATCTAGGATTAAGTTTAGATGTAATTAGGGTTAGGGTTAGAACTAATGCTAAAGGTTAGGTTTAGTAGTGACATAACTTTTAGGATTGAGATAGGACTTATTGCTAGCCCAGTGGTTAGGGTTTTGGATAAACTTACAAATAGAATTAGGTACAGACCTATGTTTTGTATGTTGCATTAAGCAGGATTCGCATTAAGATTTTTTTGGGGGGGATAGATTAATGTTTGGATTAGTGGCAGATACAGAGTCTTGCTGTATTTCTGGTTCATACTTAGTTTTCATTAGTGTTGGATTGAAGGTTATTGTTAGGATTGGTGTAAGGACTATGTGGCTTTAGAATAGAGTTAGGGTTACAATTAATGTGAGGATTAAAGCTTGGCTACATTTCGGGTTAAGATGCTGTTTTGTGTCTAGTTTTATGGTTAGGTTAGAGTCAAAGGTAGGATTACTCTGCTTAGAGCTAGAGTTAACACTGGGGGAGGGCTAATGCTAGCGCTAAAGTTCTGCTAGGGTTAAGGTTAGGGCACAATCTAGTGTTAGGTTTATGATTAAGGTTTGGCTACATTTGGATTTAGGTTTTGTGTTATAATTAGGGTAATGATTTGGCTTCGCATTAGGGTAAAGATTCGGGTTAGCATTAGGGTTAGGTTTAGAAATACAGCTAGGGTAGGGTTCAGTATTAATGATAGGCTTAGTTATGTCTACATCTGTGTCAGGGTTGGAGTCAGGGTGAGGGCTATGCATTATGCCTAGTTTAGGGTTAGAATACCATGTATGATTGGGACTAGAGCTAGAGCTAGTGTCGGAATTCGGGTTAGAATGATGGCAAGGATTAAGGATAATCATCATTTCTGGCTTAGGGTGTGCTGTAGGGTGCAATTAGTATTAGTGCTAGGCTATTAGATAGGGTCTGGGTAAGGGCTATGTCTAGGTGTAGGGTTAGGTTAATGCCTGGGTTTGAATTATGTTAATATTAGTGCTGGAGCGAGATTCGGAGTAAGAGTAGAGTTATTCCAGGATTAGTGTTATGATTCAGGCTTGATTTATACTTAGTAAGATTAGGATCATGGTCATAGGAAGAGTTAGGGTTCTTGTTATTAGCTGAGTAAGAATTGTGCTGGGTCTGGCACAATAGCCTAGCAGTAAAAGTTCTTGCCTTCCATGTGCCGAGATCACATTTGGTGCCAGTTCTAATTGCAGAAAGGCCGCTTCCCATCAGCACCGTGACTGTGTTCTGGGAAAGCAATCTGGTATGGCCCAAAGCTTTGGGTTGCTGCACCCATGTGGAAGACCTGTGAGAGGCTCTGTGCTCCTGGCTTCAGATTGCTATGGCTATGGCAGTTATGGCTGCTTGGGGAGTGAATCATCAGATGGAAAATTTTCCTCTCTGTCTCTCCTGCTTTCTGTATATCTGACTTTGAAATGTAAAGAAATAAATTATATAAAAATGAATTATGGCAAGTTCAGATTGAATTTTTGACAAGGGTCAACTTCAGTGTTAGGATTCGGCCTACAGCATGGCTGATGATTACAGCTGTAAAAGTCAAGAGACTGAGTTAGCATTACAGTCAGGGTTAGGCTTAGGAATAATGCTAAGGTTGGTTCTAGGTTTAGAGGTAGGTGTGGAAGCAGATTGAGGGTTAGGGTCAAGTTTAAGGCTGGGGTTTGAGATAGAGCTTGGGTTATTTCTTGAGATGATTATTATTTTTGTTTAGGATTAATGACAACCAAATCTTAACTCTCATCTAGCCCTAATGTGAGCACTAACCATAACCCTATCGTTAACCCTAAACTAATTCCCAATTCTAAATCTAACCCTGATTCTAAGTTGAATCCTACCCCTCGCCCAAGTTCTAACCCTTAATCCTATAATGAATCCTACTGTATCTCTGACCCCAGCACTATCCAAAGCTCAAATTCTAAATCTAACCCTAATAATTATGCCCTAATGCAAACTTTAGCCCTGCCCTAATCCTAAAGATGGGTTTACCTTGAATTAAAGCTCTAAGCATAATACCAAATAAGTCTTAGATAAGGGCGCTCTTCCTGTCCTAAACCTGACACTTCCCCTGACATTAACCTTAGCTCTAACCTGAACCCTCACACTGAGTTTCAACCAACTGCAGTCCTAGCCCTGACACTAATCATAGCTCTAAATCCTTTTACTAACTATTGCCCTAGTTCTAATGTTATCCTCTCTGTATAACCATTGAGGTATCCCTAATGTTAACCATAACATGAGCACCAATCATAGCCATAGTTGTAACTGTAGTCCTACTTTTCCTCCTAACTGAAAACCTAACCCTACTCTACCCTAAGAGTAACATCAAGTCATAGCCGTAACACTAACACTAACCTTAACCCTAAAACTAATATCCATTATCACACTACTCCTAACTCTAGTTCTTTTTTTTTTTATTACAAAGTCAGACATGCTGAGAGGAGGAGGAGAGACAGACATGAACATCTTCCGTCCCATGATTCACTCCTCAAGTGAGCTGCAACGGCCGGTGCTGTGCTGATCCAAAGCCGGGAGCCAGGAACCTCTTTCGGGTCTCCCACATGGTTGCAGGGTCTCAAGGCTTTGGGCCATCCTTGACTGCTTTCCCAGGCCACAAGCTGGGAGCTGGATGGGAAGTGGAGCTGCCGGGATTGGAACTGGCACCCATGTGGGATCCCGAGTGCATTCAAGGTGAGGACTTTAGCCACTAGTCCATGCTTCCGAGCCCTCTAGTTCTAACCTTAACTTCAACCTCAGCACTTGCCTTCACCCTGGGCCGAATGCTAACACCAGTCTTAAACCTAGTGACAATGTAGCACTCACCCAAACTTTTATACTAGCCCATACCTGACACTGTATTTCCCTAACCTTAACTATAATGCTAACCCTAATGCCAATCAAATCTCTAGCCATAATCCTAACGCTAGTCTTAACTTTTACTATAAAACTAGCCCTAATTCTAATCTTAACCCCAACATTAATACTTATCATAGATCTGTGCTTTGACTTAACCCTGTGCCAAACACTAACCTTAATCCTTGTCCATCTCTACTGCTCACCCTAGCCATAGTCCTGCACCAATCATGATCCCAAGATTTTTAAAACGATGTAACTCATAATCTAAATATGAACGTTCAAGCTCAACATAATGCCAAGCAGAGTCATAGCTCCAAGTGTCACACCAGACCCAAACACAACACTAAAGATTCCCTTCATCCTGAACCAGCCGGGTTCCTGAAACAAATCTTCCCTGAGGCCAGCCCTTTCTGGAACTCTAAGCCAAGCCCTAGACTTTACCTGATCATACCCCTAGACCAAATGATGACCTGATTTGTACTAGTAGTACTAAGTGCATCCCTAGCTCAAACACAAATCAAACTCCTAAAGCTAACCAAAACTCCTTTTGGCTTTGTTTAATTCTATTTTTGACAATCTTGACATAGTTCATTAGAGTAAAAAGGTTCAAGGGCTACAGGACAGTGGGTAAGGCTATTATTTCCACATTCTCTTCTTTGACTGTATGTGGGGGTAAATGGGCAGGGAGATAAAGGGAGAAGTCGCACCCAGTCTCCACCGGACCCCAGGTCCCTGATGTGGGGCATGCTCAGAGGGTCCTGCTCAAGTGGGTGTTTTGTTTGTTTGTTTTTTCTCAAGTGGTTTAGAGAGTTCAACAGTCATGAATTGCTGCCAATCTTGCAACTGCAAGTACGATGAGGTCTCTGAAGCATACACTGATTGACACAGTCCATCTTCGAGTCTGCGTTTGCCCAGGTTTTCACTGCCAATACATGGCTGAGGTGCGTGATTGACTTGTTCTGTCTTCCGTCTTTTCTTGGTTAGGATTCTGAGTCCAACATTTTGATTGGGGAGGTCTCCAAAGAAATTTTGTGTGAGGTATTCCCAGTCCAGTTTCTTGAATGTACTAGCAAGTGCAGGGCCCGGCACAGCCCATCAGCCCGCTCAGCTGGTTGTTGCAGTTCCTGGGTTGGTTCTGTTTTCAGTCCCGACTTCCACTGGAACCAATGGGTGTTGCAGTCCAGCCTGATGCTGCCCAGCACAGGCTCGGCCATCACTCTTGCTTCACTCACATAACTTCTGTGGCTGTTCTGATGACAGGGGGCATTCTGATTGGCTGCATCTCAAAGACCTCACAGGACTGTGTGGCCCTATAAGCTGTCCAATCAGCAGCTGCCTGGTCATAGCAGCCCAGAATCCTGTAGCCTCAACATTCTAGAAGAGCCATGGTGACAGCCTCCTCTGCATGGTGGAGAAAAATGGGTGAGTGGCTCAAGCTCTGCTTTCTCTGGTCTTTCTTCCCCACAGGCCCTGGGAATGAGGATTTTCAGGCTCCATGGAAGCCAGCAGAGCGTGAGTGTGTGTGTGGTTGGGTTTCCCTTGAGTGTGAGTTTGGAAATCCGCTGAAAATGTAGTGAAGCCTAGGACCTTTTCCAACACTGGTAGTGTGAAAGCATTTCACTTTTCTGTCAGTCAGAATGCTTGTGCCTCTCCGATGAGCCAAATGGATCCTAGCTCCCCATTAAAAGTAATGTGTGGAAAAGCATTTGGATTGTAGAAGAGCCAGGTCAAGCTGATTTCCATAGGCAGACATTACATGACATTTCCTGTCATGGCTCTCAGTGAATTTTCTCTAGTGCAGTCCAGTGTCATGCAACTGGGTCACCATAGTGCAAAAGGGGTCAGTACAAGGATCAGGTGAGGTGCGATGTTGTGGTTAGGTGTAGGGTTAGAATCAGGGTTATGATTTTATCTAGAGATATGATAGTGTTTATGTCAAAGCCTAGATTTAAGGTTAGGACTGATTTTCTTTTCAAGGTTATGTTAGGCCTATGTAAATTATTAGGAATAGATCTAGGATTAAGTTTAGATGTAATTAGGGTTAGGGTTAGAACTAATGCTAAAGGTTAGGTTTAGTAGTGACATAACTTTTAGGATTGAGATAGGACTTATTGCTAGCCCAGTGGTTAGGGTTTTGGATAAACTTACAAATAGAATTAGGTACAGACCTATGTTTTGTATGTTGCATTAAGCAGGATTCGCATTAAGATTTTTTGGGGGGGGATAGATTAATGTTTGGATTAGTGGCAGATACAGAGTCTTGCTGTATTTCTGGTTCATACTTAGTTTTCATTAGTGTTGGATTGAAGGTTATTGTTAGGATTGGTGTAAGGACTATGTGGCTTTAGAATAGAGTTAGGGTTACAATTAATGTGAGGATTAAAGCTTGGCTACATTTCGGGTTAAGATGCTGTTTTGTGTCTAGTTTTATGGTTAGGTTAGAGTCAAAGGTAGGATTACTCTGCTTAGAGCTAGAGTTAACACTGGGGGAGGGCTAATGCTAGCGCTAAAGTTCTGCTAGGGTTAAGGTTAGGGCACAATCTAGTGTTAGGTTTATGATTAAGGTTTGGCTACATTTGGATTTAGGTTTTGTGTTATAATTAGGGTAATGATTTGGCTTCGCATTAGGGTAAAGATTCGGGTTAGCATTAGGGTTAGGTTTAGAAATACAGCTAGGGTAGGGTTCAGTATTAATGATAGGCTTAGTTATGTCTACATCTGTGTCAGGGTTGGAGTCAGGGTGAGGGCTATGCATTATGCCTAGTTTAGGGTTAGAATACCATGTATGATTGGGACTAGAGCTAGAGCTAGTGTCGGAATTCGGGTTAGAATGATGGCAAGGATTAAGGATAATCATCATTTCTGGCTTAGGGTGTGCTGTAGGGTGCAATTAGTATTAGTGCTAGGCTATTAGATAGGGTCTGGGTAAGGGCTATGTCTAGGTGTAGGGTTAGGTTAATGCCTGGGTTTGAATTATGTTAATATTAGTGCTGGAGCGAGATTCGGAGTAAGAGTAGAGTTATTCCAGGATTAGTGTTATGATTCAGGCTTGATTTATACTTAGTAAGATTAGGATCATGGTCATAGGAAGAGTTAGGGTTCTTGTTATTAGCTGAGTAAGAATTGTGCTGGGTCTGGCACAATAGCCTAGCAGTAAAAGTTCTTGCCTTCCATGTGCCGAGATCACATTTGGTGCCAGTTCTAATTGCAGAAAGGCCGCTTCCCATCAGCACCGTGACTGTGTTCTGGGAAAGCAATCTGGTATGGCCCAAAGCTTTGGGTTGCTGCACCCATGTGGAAGACCTGTGAGAGGCTGTGTGCTCCTGGCTTCAGATTGCTATGGCTATGGCAGTTATGGCTGCTTGGGGAGTGAATCATCAGATGGAAAATTTTCCTCTCTGTCTCTCCTGCTTTCTGTATATCTGACTTTGAAATGTAAAGAAATAAATTATATAAAAATGAATTATGGCAAGTTCAGATTGAATTTTTGACAAGGGTCAACTTCAGTGTTAGGATTCGGCCTACAGCATGGCTGATGATTACAGCTGTAAAAGTCAAGAGACTGAGTTAGCATTACAGTCAGGGTTAGGCTTAGGAATAATGCTAAGGTTGGTTCTAGGTTTAGAGGTAGGTGTGGAAGCAGATTGAGGGTTAGGGTCAAGTTTAAGGCTGGGGTTTGAGATAGAGCTTGGGTTATTTCTTGAGATGATTATTATTTTTGTTTAGGATTAATGACAACCAAATCTTAACTCTCATCTAGCCCTAATGTGAGCACTAACCATAACCCTATCGTTAACCCTAAACTAATTCCCAATTCTAAATCTAACCCTGATTCTAAGTTGAATCCTACCCCTCGCCCAAGTTCTAACCCTTAATCCTATAATGAATCCTACTGTATCTCTGACCCCAGCACTATCCAAAGCTCAAATTCTAAATCTAACCCTAATAATTATGCCCTAATGCAAACTTTAGCCCTGCCCTAATCCTAAAGATGGGTTTACCTTGAATTAAAGCTCTAAGCATAATACCAAATAAGTCTTAGATAAGGGCGCTCTTCCTGTCCTAAACCTGACACTTCCCCTGACATTAACCTTAGCTCTAACCTGAACCCTCACACTGAGTTTCAACCAACTGCAGTCCTAGCCCTGACACTAATCATAGCTCTAAATCCTTTTACTAACTATTGCCCTAGTTCTAATGTTATCCTCTCTGTATAACCATTGAGGTATCCCTAATGTTAACCATAACATGAGCACCAATCATAGCCATAGTTGTAACTGTAGTCCTACTTTTCCTCCTAACTGAAAACCTAACCCTACTCTACCCTAAGAGTAACATCAAGTCATAGCCGTAACACTAACACTAACCTTAACCCTAAAACTAATATCCATTATCACTCTACTCCTAACTCTAGTTCTTTTTTTTTTTATTACAAAGTCAGACATGCTGAGAGGAGGAGGAGAGACAGACATGAACATCTTCCGTCCCATGATTCACTCCCCAAGTGAGCTGCAACGGCCGGTGCTGTGCTGATCCAAAGCCGGGAGCCAGGAACCTCTTTCGGGTCTCCCACATGGTTGCAGGGTCTCAAGGCTTTGGGCCATCCTTGACTGCTTTCCCAGGCCACAAGCTGGGAGCTGGATGGGAAGTGGAGCTGCCGGGATTGGAACTGGCACCCATGTGGGATCCCGAGTGCATTCAAGGTGAGGACTTTAGCCACAAGTCCATGCTTCCGAGCCCTCTAGTTCTAACCTTAACTTCAACCTCAGCACTTGCCTTCACCCTGGGCCGAATGCTAACACCAGTCTTAAACCTAGTGACAATGTAGCACTCACCCAAACTTTTATACTAGCCCATACCTGACACTGTATTTCCCTAACCTTAACTATAATGCTAACCCTAATGCCAATCAAATCTCTAGCCATAATCCTAACGCTAGTCTTAACTTTTACTATAAAACTAGCCCTAATTCTAATCTTAACCCCAACATTAATACTTATCATAGATCTGTGCTTTGACTTAACCCTGTGCCAAACACTAACCTTAATCCTTGTCCATCTCTACTGCTCACCCTAGCCATAGTCCTGCACCAATCATGATCCCAAGATTTTTAAAACGATGTAACTCATAATCTAAATATGAACGTTCAAGCTCAACATAATGCCAAGCAGAGTCATAGCTCCAAGTGTCACACCAGACCCAAACACAACACTAAAGATTCCCTTCATCCTGAACCAGCCGGGTTCCTGAAACAAATCTTCCCTGAGGCCAGCCCTTTCTGGAACTCTAAGCCAAGCCCTAGACTTTACCTGATCATACCCCTAGACCAAATGATGACCTGATTTGTACTAGTAGTACTAAGTGCATCCCTAGCTCAAACACAAATCAAACTCCTAAAGCTAACCAAAACTCCTTTTGGCTTTGTTTAATTCTATTTTTGACAATCTTGACATAGTTCATTAGAGTAAAAAGGTTCAAGGGCTACAGGACAGTGGGTAAGGCTATTATTTCCACATTCTCTTCTTTGACTGTATGTGGGGGTAAATGGGCAGGGAGATAAAGGGAGAAGTCGCACCCAGTCTCCACCGGACCCCAGGTCCCTGATGTGGGGCATGCTCAGAGGGTCCTGCTCAAGTGGGTGTTTTGTTTGTTCGTTTTTTCTCAAGTGGTTTAGAGAGTTCAACAGTCATGAATTGCTGCCAATCTTGCAACTGCAAGTACGATGAGGTCTCTGAAGCATACACTGATTGACACAGTCCATCTTCGAGTCTGCGTTTGCCCAGGTTTTCACTGCCAATACATGGCTGAGGTGGGTGATTGACTTGTTCTGTCTTCCGTCTTTTCTTGGTTAGGATTCTGAGTCCAACATTTTGATTGGGGAGGTCTCCAAAGAAATTTTGTGTGAGGTATTCCCAGTCCAGTTTCTTGAATGTACTAGCAAGTGCAGGGCCCGGCACAGCCCATCAGCCCGCTCAGCTGGTTGTTGCAGTTCCTGGGTTGGTTCTGTTTTCAGTCCCGACTTCCACTGGAACCAATGGGTGTTGCAGTCCAGCCTGATGCTGCCCAGCACAGGTTCGGCCATCACTCTTGCTTCACTCACATAACTTCTGTGGCTGTTCTGATGACAGGGAGCATTCTGATTGGCTGCATCTCAAAGACCTCACAGGACTGTGTGGCCCTATAAGCTGTCCAATCAGCAGCTGCCTGGTCATAGCAGCCCAGAATCCTGTAGCCTCAGCATTCTAGAAGAGCCATGGGGACAGCCTCCTCTGCATGGTGGAGAAAAATGGGTGAGTGGCTCAAGCTCTGCTTTCTCTGGTCTTTCTTCCCCACAGGCCCTGGGAATGAGGATTTTCAGGCTCCATGGAAGGCAGCAGAGCGTGAGTGTGTGTGGTTGGGTTTCCGTTGAGTGTGAGTTTGGAAATCCGCTGAAAATGTAGTGAAGCCTAGGACCTTTTCCAACACTGGTAGTGTGAAAGCATTTCACTTTTCTGTCAGTCAGAATGCTTGTGCCTCTCCGATGAGCCAAATGGATCCTAGCTCCCCATTAAATGTAGTGTGTGGAAAAGCATTTGGATTGTAGAAGAGCCAGGTCAAGCTGATTTCCATAGGCAGACATTACATGACATTTCCTGTCATGGCTCTCGGTGAATTTTCTCTAGTGCAGTCCAGTGTCATGCAACTGGGTCACCATAGTGCAAAAGGGGTCAGTACAAGGATCAGGTGAGGTGCGATGTTGTGGTTAGGTGTAGGGTTAGAATCAGGGTTATGATTTTATCTAGAGATATGATAGTGTTTATGTCAAAGCCTAGATTTAAGGTTAGGACTGATTTTCTTTTCAAGGTTATGTTAGGCCTATGTAAATTATTAGGAATAGATCTAGGAATAAGTTTAGATGTAATTAGGGTTAGGGTTAGAACTAATGCTAAAGGTTAGGTTTAGTAGTGACATAACTTTTAGGATTGAGATAGGACTTATTGCTAGCCCAGTGGTTAGGGTTTTGGATAAACTTACAAATAGAATTAGGTACAGACCTATGTTTTGTATGTTGCATTAAGCAGGATTCGCATTAAGATTTTTTGGGGGGGGGATAGATTAATGTTTGGATTAGTGGCAGATACAGAGTCTTGCTGTATTTCTGGTTCATACTTAGTTTTCATTAGTGTTGGATTGAAGGTTATTGTTAGGATTGGTGTAAGGACTATGTGGCTTTAGAATAGAGTTAGGGTTACAATTAATGTGAGGATTAAAGCTTGGCTACATTTCAGGTTAAGATGCTGTTTTGTGTTTAGTTTTATGGTTAGGTTAGAGTCAATGGTAGGATTACTCTGCTTAGAGCTAGAGTTAACACTGGGGGAGGGCTAATGCTAGCGCTAAAGTTCTGCTAGGGTTAAGGTTAGGGCACAATCTAGTGTTAGGTTTATGATTAAGGTTTGGCTACATTTGGATTTAGGTTTTGTGTTATAATTAGGGTAATGATTTGGCTTCGCATTAGGGTAAAGATTCGGGTTAGCATTAGGGTTAGGTTTAGAAATACAGCTAGGGTAGGGTTCAGTATTAGTGATAGGCTTAGTTATGTCTGCATCTGTGTCAGGGTTGGAGTCAGGGTGAGGGCTATGCATTATGCCTAGTTTAGGGTTAGAATACCATGTATGATTGGGACTAGAGCTAGAGCTAGTGTCAGAATTAGGGTTAGAATGATGGCAAGGATTAGGGATAATCATCATTTCTGGCTTAGGGTGTGCTGTAGGGTGTAATTAGTATTAGTGCTAGGCTATTAGATAGGGTCTGGGTAAGGGCTATGTCTAGGTGTAGGGTTAGGTTAATGCCTGGGTTTGAATTATGTTAATATTAGTGCTGGAGCGAGATTCGGAGTAAGAGTAGAGTTATTCCAGGATTAGTGTTATGATTCAGGCTTGATTTATACTTAGTAAGATTAGGATCATGGTCATAGCAAGAGTTAGGGTTCTTGTTAGTAGCTGAGTAAGAATTATGCTGGGTCTGGCACAATAGCCTAGCAGTAAAAGTACTTGCCTTCCATGTGCCGAGATCACATTTGGTGCCAGTTCTAATTGCAGAAGGGCCGCTTCCCATCAGCACCGTGATTGTGTTCTGGGAAAGCAATCTGGTATGGCCCAAAGCTTTGGGTTGCTGCACCCATGTGGAAGACCTGTGAGAGGCTCTGTGCTCCTGGCTTCAGATTGCTATGGCTATGGCAGTTATGGCTGCTTGGGGAGTGAATCATCAGATGGAAAATTTTCCTCTCTGTCTCTCCTGCTTTCTGTATATCTGACTTTGAAATGTAAAGAAAGAAATTATATAAAAAATGAATTATGGCAAGTTCAGATTGAATTTTTGACAAGGGTCAACTTCAGTGTTAGGATTCGGCCTACAGCGTGGCTGATGGTTACAGCTGTAAAAGTCAAGAGACTGAGTTAGCATTACAGTCAGGGTTAGGCTTAGGAATAATGCTAAGGTTGGTTCTAGGTTTAGAGGTAGGTGTGGAAGGAGATTGAGGGTTAGGGTCAAGTTTAAGGCTGGGGTTTTGAGATAGAGCTTGGGTTATTTCTTGAGATTATTATTATTTTTGTTTAGGATTAATGACAACCAAATCTTAACTCTCATCTAGCCCTAATGTGAGCACTAACCATAACCCTATCGTTAACCCTAAACTAATTCCCAATTCTAAATCTAACCCTGATTCTAAGTCGAGTCCTACCCCTCGCCCAAGTTCTAACCCTTAATCCTATAATGAATCCTACTGTATCTCTGACCCCAGCACTATCCAAAGCTCAAATTCTAAATCTAACCCTAATAATTATGCCCTAATGCAAACTTTAGCCCTGCCCTAACCTAAAGATGGGTTTACCTTGAATTAAAGCTCTAACCATAATACCAAATAAGTCTTAGATAAGGGCCCTCTTCCTGTCCTAAACCTGACACTTCCCCTGACATTAACCTTAGCTCTAACCTGAACCCTCACACTGAGTTTCAACCAACTGCAGTCCTAGCCCTAACACTAATCATAGCTCTAAGTTCTTTTACTAACTATTGCCCTAGTTCTAATGTTATCCTCTCTGTATAACCATTGAGGTATCCCTAATGTTAACCATAACATGAGCACCAATCATAGCCATAGTTGTAACTGTAGTCCTACTTTTCCTCCTAACTGAAAACCTAACCCTACTCTACCCTAAGAGTAACATCAAGTCATAGCCGTAACACTAACACTAACCTTAACCCTAAAACTAATATCCATTATCACTCTACTCCTAACTCTAGTTCTTTTTTTTTTTATTACAAAGTCAGACATGCTGAGAGGAGGAGGAGAGACAGACATGAACATCTTCCGTCCCATGATTCACTCCTCAAGTGAGCTGCAACGGCCGGTGCTGTGCTGATCCAAAGCCGGGAGCCAGGAACCTCTTTCGGGTCTCCCACATGGGTGCAGGGTCTCAAGGCTTTGGGCCATCCTTGACTGCTTTCCCAGGCCACAAGCTGGGAGCTGGATGGGAAGTGGAGCTGCCGGGATTGCGACTGGCACCCATGTGGGATCCCGAGTGCATTCAAGGTGAGGACTTTAGCCACAAGTCCATGCTTCCGAGCCCTCTAGTTCTAACCTTAACTTCAACCTCAGCACTTGCCTTCACCCTAGGCCAAATGCTAACACCAGTCTTAAACCTAGTTACAATGTAGCACTCACCCAAACTTTGATACTAGCCCATTCCTGACACTATATTTCCCTAACCTTAACTATAATGCTAACCCTAATGCCAATCAAATCTCTAGCCATAATCCTAAGGCTAGTCTTAACTTTTACTATAAAACTAACCCTAATTCTAATCTTAACCCCAACATTAATACTTATCATAGATCTATGCTTTGACTTAACCCTATGCCAAACACTAACGTTAATCCTTGTCCATCTCTACTGCTCACCCTAACCATAGTCCTGCACCAATCATGATCCCAAGATTTTTAAAACAATGTAACTCATAATCTAAATATGAACGTTCAAGCTCAACATAATGCCAAGCAGAGTCATAGCTCCAAGTGTCACACCAGACCCAAACACAACACTAAAGATTCCCTTCATCCTGAACCAGCCGGGTTCCTGAAACAAATCTTCCCTGAGGCCAGCCCTTTCTGGAACTCTAAGCCAAGCCCTAGACTTTACCTGATCATACCCCTAGACCAAATGATGACCTGATTTCTACTACTAGTACTAAGTGCATCCCTAGCTCAAACACAAATCAAACTCCTAAAGCTAACCAAAACTCCTTTTGGCTTTGTTTAATTCTATTTTTGACAATCTTGACATAGTTCATTAGAGTAAAAAGGTTCAAGGGCTACAGGACAGTGGGTAAGGCTATTATTTCCACATTCTCTTCTTTGTATGTGGGGGTAAATGGGCAGGGAGATAAAGGGAGAAGTCGCACCCAGTCTCCACCGGACCCCAGGTCCCTGATGTGGGGCATGCTCAGAGGGTCCTGCTCAAGTGGGTGTTTTGTTTGTTTCTTTTTTTATCAAGTGGTTTAGAGAGTTCAACAGTCATGAATTGCTGCCAATCTTGCAACTGCAAGTACGATGAGGTCTCTGAAGCTTACACTGATTGACACAGTCCATCTTCGAGTCTGCGTTTGCCCAGGTTTTCACTGCCAATACATGGCTGAGGTGGGTGATTGACTTGTTCTGTCTTCCGTCTTTTCTTGGTTAGGATTCTGAGTCCAACATTTTGATTGGGGAGGTCTCCAAAGAAATTTTGTGTGAGGTATTCCCAGTCCAGTTTCTTGAATGTACTAGCAAGTGCAGGGCCCGGCACAGCCCGTCAGCCCGCTCAGCTGGTTGTTGCAGTTCCTGGGTTGGTTCTGTTTTCAGTCCCGACTTCCACTGGAACCAATGGGTGTTGCAGTCCAGCCTGATGCTGCCCAGCACAGGCTCGGCCATCACTCTTGCTTCACTCACATAACTTCTGTGGCTGTTCTGATGACAGGGAGCATTCTGATTGGCTGCATCTCAAAGACCTCACAGGACTGTGTGGCCCTATAAGCTGTCCAATCAGCAGCTGTCTGGTCATAGCAGCCCAGAATCCTGTAGCCTCAGCATTCTAGAAGAGCCATGGTGACAGCCTCCTCTGCATGGTGGAGAAAAATGGGTGAGTGGCTCAAGCTCTGCTTTCTCTGGTCTTTCTTCCCCACAGACCCTGGAAATGAGGATTTTCAGGCTCCATGGAAGCCAGCAGAGTGTGACTGTGTGTGGTTGGGTTTCCGTTGAGTGTGAGTTTGGAAATCCGCTGAAAATGTAGTGAAGCCTAGGGCCTTTTCAACACTGGTAGTGTGAAAGCATTTCACTTTTCTGTCAGTCAGAATGCTTGTGCCTCTCCGATGAGCCAAATGGATCCTAGCTCCCCATTAAATGTAGTATGTGGAATAGCGTTTGGATTGTAGAAGAGCCAGGTCAAGCTGATTTCCATAGGCAGACATTACATGACATTTCCTGTCATGGCTCTCAGTGAATTTTCTCTAGTGCAGTCCAGTGTCATGCAACTGGGTCACCATAGTGCAAAAGGGGTCAGTACAAGGACCAGGTGAGGTTCGATGTTGTGGTTAGGTGTAGGGTTAGAATCAGGGTTATGATTTTATCTAGAGATATGATAGTGTTTATGTCAAAGCCTAGATTTAAGGTTAGGACTGATTTTCTTTTCAAGGTTATGTTAGGCCTATGTAAGTTATTAGGAATAGATCTAGGAATAAGTTTAGATGTAATTAGGGTTAGGGTTAGAACTAATGCTAAAGGTTAGGTTTAGTAGTGACATAACTTTTAGGATTGAGATAGGACTTATTGCTAGCCCAGTGGTTAGGGTTTTGGATAAACTTACAAATAGAATTAGGTACAGACCTATGTTTTGTATGTTGCATTAAGCAGGATTCGCATTAAGATTTTTTGGGGGGGGATAGATTAATGTTTGGATTAGTGGCAGATACAGAGTCTTGCTGTATTTCTGGTTCATACTTAGTTTTCATTAGTGTTGGATTGAAGGTTATTGTTAGGATTGGTGTAAGGACTATGTGGCTTTAGAATAGAGTTAGGGTTACAATTAATGTGAGGATTAAAGCTTGGCTACATTTCGGGTTAAGATGCTGTTTTGTGTCTAGTTTTATGGTTAGGTTAGAGTCAATGGTAGGATTACTCTGCTTAGAGCTAGAGTTAACACTGGGGGAGGGCTAATGCTAGCGCTAAAGTTCTGCTAGGGTTAAGGTTAGGGCACAATCTAGTGTTAGGTTTATGATTAAGGTTTGGCTACATTTGGATTTAGGTTTTGTGTTATAATTAGGGTAATGATTTGGCTTCGCATTAGGGTAAAGATTCGGGTTAGCATTAGGGTTAGGTTTAGAAATACAGCTAGGGTAGGGTTCAGTATTAATGATAGGCTTAGTTATGTCTACATCTGTGTCAGGGTTGGAGTCAGGGTGAGGGCTATGCATTATGCCTAGTTTAGGGTTAGAATACCATGTATGATTGGGACTAGAGCTAGAGCTAGTGTCGGAATTCGGGTTAGAATGATGGCAAGGATTAAGGATAATCATCATTTCTGGCTTAGGGTGTGCTGTAGGGTGCAATTAGTATTAGTGCTAGGCTATTAGATAGGGTCTGGGTAAGGGCTATGTCTAGGTGTAGGGTTAGGTTAATGCCTGGGTTTGAATTATGTTAATATTAGTGCTGGAGCGAGATTCAGAGTAAGAGTAGAGTTATTCCAGGATTAGTGTTATGATTCAGGCTTGATTTATACTTAGTAAGATTAGGATCATGGTCATAGGAAGAGTTAGGGTTCTTGTTATTAGCTGAGTAAGAATTGTGCTGGGTCTGGCACAATAGCCTAGCAGTAAAAGTTCTTGCCTTCCATGTGCCGAGATCACATTTGGTGCCAGTTCTAATTGCAGAAGGGCCGCTTCCCATCAGCACCGTGATTGTGTTCTGGGAAAGCAATCTGGTATGGCCCAAAGCTTTGGGTTGCTGCACCCATGTGGAAGACCTGTGAGAGGCTCTGTGCTCCTGGCTTCAGATTGCTATGGCTATGGCAGTTATGGCTGCTTGGGGAGTGAATCATCAGATGGAAAATTTTCCTCTCTGTCTCTCCTGCTTTCTGTATATCTGACTTTGAAATGTAAAGAAATAAATTATATAAAAATGAATTATGGCAAGTTCAGATTGAATTTTTGACAAGGGTCAACTTCAGTGTTAGGATTCGGCCTACAGCATGGCTGATGATTACAGCTGTAAAAGTCAAGAGACTGAGTTAGCATTACAGTCAGGGTTAGGCTTAGGAATAATGCTAAGGTTGGTTCTAGGTTTAGAGGTAGGTGTGGAAGGAGATTGAGGGTTAGGGTCAAGTTTAAGGCTGGGGTTTGAGATAGAGCTTGGGTTATTTCTTGAGATTATTATCATTTTTGTTTAGGATTAAGGACAACCAAATCTTAACTCTCATCTAGCCCTAATGTGAGCACTAACCATAACCCTATCGTTAACCCTAAACTAATTCCCAATTCTAAATCTAACCCTGATTCTAAGTTGAATCCTACCCCTTGCCCAAGTTCTAACCCTTAATCCTATAATGAATCCTACTGTATCTCTGACCCCAGCACTATCCAAAGCTCAAATTCTAAATCTAACCCTAATAATTATGCCCTAATGCAAACTTTAGCCCTGCCCTAATCCTAAAGATGGGTTTACCTTGAATTAAAGCTCTAAGCATAATACCAAATAAGTCTTAGATAAGGGCGCTCTTCCTGTCCTAAACCTGACACTTCCCCTGACATTAACCTTAGCTCTAACCTGAACCCTCACACTGAGTTTCAACCAACTGCAGTCCTAGCCCTGACACTAATCATAGCTCTAAATCCTTTTACTAACTATTGCCCTAGTTCTAATGTTATCCTCTCTGTATAACCATTGAGGTATCCCTAATGTTAACCATAACATGAGCACCAATCATAGCCATAGTTGTAACTGTAGTCCTACTTTTCCTCCTAACTGAAAACCTAACCCTACTCTACCCTAAGAGTAACATCAAGTCATAGCCGTAACACTAACACTAACCTTAACCCTAAAACTAATATCCATTATCACTCTACTCCTAACTCTAGTTCTGTTTTTTTTTTTTATTACAAAGTCAGACATCCTGAGAGGAGGAGGAGAGACAGACATGAACATCTTCCGTCCCATGATTCATTCCCCAAGTGAGCCGCAACGGCCGGTGCTGTGCTGATCCAAAGCCGGGAGCCAGGAACCTCTTTCGGGTCTCCCACATGGGTGCAGGGTCTCAAGGCTTTGGGCCATCCTTGACTGCTTTCCCAGGCCACAAGCTGGGAGCTGGATGGGAAGTGGAGCTGCCGGGATTGGAACTGGCACCCATGTGGGATCCCGAGTGCATTCAAGGTGAGGACTTTAACCACTAGTCCATGCTTCCGAGCCCTCTAGTTCTAACCTTAACTTCAACCTCAGCACTTGCCTTCACCCTAGGCCGAATGCTAACACCAGTCTTAAACCTAGTGACAATGTAGCACTCACCGAAACTTTGATACAGGCCCATTCCTGACACTGCAGATTTCCTTAACCTTAACTGTAATGCTAACCCTAATGCCAATCAAATCTCTAGCCATAATCCTAATGCTAGTCTTAACTTTTACTGTAAAACTAGCCCTAATTCTAATCTTAACCCCAACATTAATACTTATCATAGATCTATGCTTTGACTTAACCCTATGCCAAACACTAACCTTAATCCTTGTCCATCTCTACTGCTCACCCTAACCATAGTCCTGTACCAATCATGATCCCAAGATTTTTAAAACGATGTAACTCATAATCTAAATATGAACGTTCAAGCTCAACATAATGCCAAGCAGAGTCATAGCTCCAAGTGTCACACCAGACCCAAACACAACACTAAAGATTCCCTTCATCCTGAACCAGCCGGGTTCCTGAAACAAATCTTTCCTGAGGCCAGCCCTTTCTGTAACTCTAAGCCAAGCCCTAGACTTTACCTGATCATACCCCTAGACCAAATGATGACCTGATTTGTACTAGTAGTACTAAGTGCATCCCTAGCTCAAACACAAATCAAACTCCTAAAGCTAACCAAAACTCCTTTTGGCTTTGTTTAATTCTATTTTTGACAATCTTGACATAGTTCATTAGAGTAAAAAGGTTCAAGGGCTACAGGACAGTGGGTAAGGCTATTATTTCCACATTCTCTTCTTTGACTGTATGTGGGGGTAAATGGGCAGGGAGATAAAGGGAGAAGTCGCACCCAGTCTCCACCGGACCCCAGGTCCCTGATGTGGGGCATGCTCAGAGGGTCCTGCTCAAGTGGGTGTTTTGTTTGTTTGTTTTTTCTCAAGTGGTTTAGAGAGTTCAACAGTCATGAATTGCTGCCAATCTTGCAACTGCAAGTACGATGAGGTCTCTGAAGCATACACTGATTGACACAGTCCATCTTCGAGTCTGCGTTTGCCCAGGTTTTCACTGCCAATACATGGCTGAGGTGGGTGATTGACTTGTTCTGTCTTCCGTCTTTTCTTGGTTAGGATTCTGAGTCCAACATTTTGATTGGGGAGGTCTCCAAAGAAATTTTGTGTGAGGTATTCCCAGTCCAGTTTCTTGAATGTACTAGCAAGTGCAGGGCCCGGATCAGCCCATCAGCCCGCTCAGCTGGTTGTTGCAGTTCCTGGGTTGGTTCTGTTTTCAGTCCCAACTTCCACTGGAACCAATGGGTGTTGCAGTCCAGCCTGATGCTGCCCAGCACAGGCTCGGCCATCACTCTTGCTTCACTCACATAACTTCTGTGGCTGTTCTGATGACAGGGGGCATTCTGATTGGCTGCATCTCAAAGACCTCACAGGACTGTGTGGCCCTATAAGCTGTCCAATCAGCAGCTGCCTGGTCATAGCAGCCCAGAATCCTGTAGCCTCCGCATTCTAGAAGAGCCATGGTGACAGCCTCCTCTGCATGGTGGAGAAAAAATGGGTGAGTGGCTCAAGCTCTGCTTTCTCTGGTCTTTCTTCCCCACAGGCCCTGGAAATGAGGATTTTCAGGCTCCATGGAAGCCAGCAGAGTGTGACTGTGTGTGGTTGGGTTTCCGTTGAGTGTGAGTTTGGAAATCCGCTGAAAATGTAGTGAAGCCTAGGGCCTTTTCCAACACTGGTAGTGTGAAAGTATTTCACTTTTCTGTCAGTCAGAATGCTTGTGCCTCTCCGATGAGCCAAACAGATCCTAGCTCCCCATTAAATGTAGTGTGTGGAAAAGCATTTGGATTGTAGAAGAGCCAGGTCAAGCTGATTTCCATAGGCAGACATTACATGACATTTCCTGTCATGGCTCTCAGTGAATTTTCTCTAGTGCAGTCCAGTGTCATGCAACTGGGTCACCATAGTGCAAAAGGGGTCAGTACAAGGATCAGGTGAGGTTTGATGTTGTGGTTAGGTGTAGGGTTAGAATCAGGGTTATGATTTTATCTAGAGATATGATAGTGTTTATGTCAAAGCCTAGATTTAAGGTTAGGACTGATTTTCTTTTCAAGGTTATGTTAGGCCTATGTAAGTTATTAGGAATAGATCTAGGAATAAGTTTAGATGTAATTAGGGTTAGGGTTAGAACTAATGCTAAAGGTTAGGTTTAATAGTGACATATCTTTTAGGATTGAGATATGACTTATTGCTAGCCCAGTGGTTTGGGTTTTGGATAAACTTACAAATAGAATTAGGTACAGACCTATGTTTTGTATGTTGCATTAAGCAGGATTCGCATTAGGATTTTTTGGGGGGGATAGATTAATGTTTGGATTAGTGGCAGATACAGAGTCTTGCTGTATTTCTGGTTCATACTTAGTTTTCATTAGTGTTGGATTGAAGGTTATTGTTAGGATTGGTGTAAGGACTATGTGGCTTTAGAATAGAGTTAGGGTTACAATTAATGTGAGGATTAAAGCTTGGCTACATTTCGGGTTAAGATGCTGTTTTGTGTTTAGTTTTTTTTTTTTTTAATTATTTATTATTTAACTTCAGTAATTACATTGTATTATGTGACACAGTTACATAGATACTTGGGTTCTCCCCACCCCTCCCCAAACCCTCCCACCATGGTGGATTCCTCCACCTTGTTGCATAAACACAGCTCAAGTTCAGTTGAGATTTCCCCATTGCAAGCGTATACCAAACATAGAGTCCAGCATCTTATTGTCCCGTCAAGTTCAACGGCTTCTTAGGTATACCCTCTCTGGTCTGATGACAGAGCCATCAGAGTATCATCCCAGTCAATTGAAAGCTCCAACATACCATCAGCAAAAATTTACATCATTATGGAATTAATTGACATAGTAATGAGTAACCAATATGTTAAAAGTAAATGCGGGTTCCCAGCCACCTTCTGTGACCACCTCACCTATACTTCAATTTTAGTTTTATGGTTAGGTTAGAGTCAATGGTAGGATTACTCTGCTTAGAGCTAGAGTTCATACTGGGGGAGGGCTAGATAGGCTTAGTTATGTCTACATCTGTGTCAGGGTTGGAGTCAGGGTGAGGGCTATGCATTATGCCTAGTTTAGGGTTAGAATACCATGTATGATTGGGACTAGAGCTAGAGCTAGTGTCGGAGTTCGGGTTAAAATGATGGCAAGGATTAGGGATAATCATCATTTCTGGCTTAGGGTGTGCTGTAGGGTGTAATTAGTATTAGTGCTAGGCTATTAGATAGGGTCTGGGTAAGGGCTATGTCTAGGTGTAGGGTTAGGTTAATGCCTGGGTTTGAATTATGTTAATATTAGTGCTGGAGCGAGATTCGGAGTAAGAGTAGAGTTATTCCAGGATTAGTGTTATGATTCAGGCTTGATTTATACTTAGTAAGATTAGGATCATGGTCATAGCAAGAGTTAGGGTTCTTGTTAGTAGCTGAGTAAGAATTATGCTGGGTCTGGCACAATAGCCTAGCAGTAAAAGTTCTTGCCTTCCATGTGCCGAGATCACATTTGGTGCCAGTTCTAATTGCAGAAAGGCCGCTTCCCATCAGCACCGTGACTGTGTTCTGGGGAAGCAATCTGGTATGGCCCAAAGCTTTGGGTTGCTGCACCCATGTGGAAGACCTGTGAGAGGCTGTGTGCTCCTGGCTTCAGATTGCTATGGCTATGGCAGTTATGGCTGCTTGTGGAGTGAATCATCAGATGGAAAATTTTCCTCTCTGTCTCTCCTGCTTTCTGTATATCTGACTTTGAAATGTAAAGAAAGAAATTATATAAAAAATGAATTATGGCAAGTTCAGATTGAATTTTTGACAAGGGTCAACTTCAGTGTTAGGATTCGGCCTACAGCGTGGCTGATGGTTACAGCTGTAAAAGTCAAGAGACTGAGTTAGCATTACAGTCAGGGTTAGGCTTAGGAATAATGCTAAGGTTGGTTGTAGATTTAGAGGTAGGTGTGGAAGGAGATTGAGGGTTAGGGTCAAGTTTAAGGCTGTAGTTTGAGATAGAGCTTGGGTTATTTCTTGAGATGATTATTATTTTTGTTTAGGATTAATGACAACCAAATCTTAACTCTCATCTAGCCCTAATGTGAGCACTAACCATAACCCTATCGTTAACCTTAAACTAATTCCCAATTCTAAATCTAACCCTGATTCTAAGTTGAATCCTACCCCTTGCCCAAGTTCTAACCCTTAATCCTATAATGAATCCTACTGTATCTCTGACCCCAGCACTATCCAAAGCTCAAATTCTAAATCTAACCCTAATAATTATGCCCTAATGCAAGCTTTAGCCCTGCCCTAATCCTAAAGATGGGTTTACCTTGAATTAAAGCTCTAAGCATAATACCAAATAAGTCTTAGATAATGGCCCTCTTCCTGTCCTAAACCTGACACTTCCCCTGACATTAACCTTAGCTCTAACCTGAACCCTCACACTGAGTTTCAACCAACTGCAGTCCTAGCCCTAACACTAATCATAGCTCTAAATCCTTTTACTAACTATTGCCCTAGTTCTAATGTTATCCTCTCTGTATAACCATTGAGGTATCCCTAATGTTAACCATAACATGAGCACCAATCATAGCCATAGTTGTAACTGTAGTCCTGCTTTTCCTCCTAACTGAAAACCTACCCCTACTCTACCCTAAGAGTAACATCAAGTCATAGCCGTAACACTAACACTAACCTTAACCCTAAAACTAATATCCATTATCACTCTGCTCCTAACTCTAGTTCTTTTTTTTTTTATTACAAAGTCAGACATACAGAGAGGAGGAGAGACAGACATGAACATCTTCCGTCCCATGATTCACTCCCCAAGTGAGCCGCAACGGCCGGTGCTGTGCTGATCCAAAGCCGGGAGCCAGGAGCCTCTTTCGGGTCTCCCACATGGGTGCAGGGTCTCAAGGCTTTGGGCCATCCTTGACTGCTTTCCCAGGCCACAAGCTGGGAGCTGGATGGGAAGTGGAGCTGCCGGGATTGCAACTGGCACCCATGTGGGATCCCAAGTGCATTCAAGGCGAGGACTTTAACCACTAGTCCATGCTTCGGAGCCCTCTAGTCCTAACCTTAACTTCAACCTCAGCACTTGCCTTCACCCTAGGCCGAATGCTAACACCAGTCTTAAACCTAGTGACAATGTAGCACTCACCCAAACTTTGATACTAGCCCATTCCTGACACTGCAGATTTCCTTAACCTTAACTGTAATGCTAATTCTAATGCCAATCAAATCTCTAGCCATAATCCTAACGCTAGTCTTAACTTTTATTGTAAAACTAGCCCTAATTCTAATCTTAACCCCAACATTAATACTTATCATAGATCTATGCTTTGACTTAACCCTGTGCCAAACACTAACCTTAATCCTTGTCCATCTCTACTGCTCACCCTAGCCATCGTCCTACACCAACCGTAATCCCAAGATTTTTAAAACAATGTAACTGAAATATGAGCGTTCAAGCTCAACATAATGCCAAGCAGAGTCATAGCTCCAAGTGTCACACCAGACCCAAACACAACACTAAAGATTCCCTTCATCCTGAACCAGCCGGGTTCCTGAAACAAATCTTCCCTGAGGCCAGCCCTTTCTGGAACTCTAAGCCAAGCCCTAGACTTTACCTGATCATACCCCTAGACCAAATGATGACCTGAATTCTACTACTAGTACTAAGTGCATCCCTAGCTCAAACACAAATCAAACTCCTAAAGCTAACCAAAACTCCTTTTGGCTTTGTTTAATTCTATTTTTGACAATCTTGACATAGTTCATTAGAGTAAAAAGGTTCAAGGGCTACAGGACAGTGGGTAAGGCTATTATTTCCACATTCTCTTCTTTGACTGTATGTGGGGGTAAAAGGGGAGGGAGATAAAGGGAGAAGTCGCACCCAGTCTCCACCGGACCCCAGGTCCCTGATGTGGGGCATGCTCAGAGGGTCCTGCTCAAGTGGGTGTTTTGTTTGTTTCTTTTTTTATCAAGTGGTTTAGAGAGTTCAACAGTCATGAATTGCTGCCAATCTTGCAACTGCAAGTACGATGAGGTCTCTGAAGCATACACTGATTGACACAGTCCATCTTCGAGTCTGCGTTTGCCCAGGTTTTCACTGCCAATACATGGCTGAGGTGGGTGATTGACTTGTTCTGTCTTCTGTCTTTTCTTGGTTAGGATTCTGAGTCCAACATTTTGATTGGGGAGGTCTCCAAAGAAATTTTGTGTGAGGTATTCCCAGTCCAGTTTCTTGAATGTACTAGCAAGTGCAGGGCCCGGCACAGCCCGTCAGCCCGCTCAGCTGGTTGTTGCAGTTCCTGGGTTGGTTCTGTTTTCAGTCCCGACTTCCACTGGAAACAATGGGTGTTGCAGTCCAGCCTGATGCTGCCCAGCACAGGTTCGGCCATCATTCTTGCTTCACTCACATAACTTCTGTGGCTGTTCTGATGACAGGGGGCATTCTGATTGGCTGCATCTCAAAGACCTCACAGGACTGTGTGGCCCTATAAGCTGTCCAATCAGCAGCTGCCTGGTCATAGCAGCCCAGAATCCTGTAGCCTCCGCATTCTAGAAGAGCCATGGGGACAGCCTCCTCTGCATGGTGGAGAAAAATGGGTGAGTGGCTCAAGCTCTGCTTTCTCTGGTCTTTCTTCCCCACAGGCCCTGGAAATGAGGATTTTCAGGCTCCATGGAAGCCAGCAGAGTGTGACTGTGTGTGGTTGGGTTTCCGTTGAGTGTGAGTTTGGAAATCCGCTGAAAATGTAGTGAAGCCTAGGGCCTTTTCCAACACTGGTAGTGTGAAAGCATTTCACTTTTCTGTCAGTCAGAATGCTTGTGCCTCTCCGATGAGCCAAACAGATCCTAGCTCCCCATTAAATGTAGTGTGTGGAAAAGCATTTGGATTGTAGAAGAGCCAGGTCAAGCTGATTTCCATAGGCAGACATTACATGACATTTCCTGTCATGGCTCTCAGTGAATTTTCTCTAGTGCAGTCCAGTGTCATGCAACTGGGTCACCATAGTGCAAAAGGGGTCAGTACAAGGACCAGGTGAGGTTCGATGTTGTGGTTAGGTGTAGGGTTAGAATCAGGGTTATGATTTTATCTAGAGATATGATAGTGTTTATGTCAAAGCCTAGATTTAAGGTTAGGACTGATTTTCTTTTCAAGGTTATGTTAGGCCTATGTAAGTTATTAGGAATAGATCTAGGAATAAGTTTAGATGTAATTAGGGTTAGGGTTAGAACTAATGCTAAAGGTTAGGTTTAATAGTGACATATCTTTTAGGATTGAGATATGACTTATTGCTAGCCCAGTGGTTTGGGTTTTGGATAAACTTACAAATAGAATTAGGTACAGACCTATGTTTTATATGTTGCATTAAGCAGGATTCGCATTAGGATTTTTGGGGGAGGATAGATTAATGTTTGGATTAGTGGCAGATACAGAGTCTTGCTGTATTTCTGGTTCATACTTAGTTTTCATTAGTGTTGGATTGAAGGTTATTGTTAGGATTGGTGTAAGGACTATGTGGCTTTAGAATAGAGTTAGGGTTACAATTAATGTGAGGATTAAAGCTTGGCTACATTTCGGGTTAAGATGCTGTTTTGTGTTTAGTTTTTTTTTTAATTATTTATTATTTAACTTCAGTAATTACATTGTATTATGTGACACAGTTACATAGATACTTGGGTTCTCCCCACCCCTCCCCAAACCCTCCCACCATGGTGGATTCCTCCACCTTGTTGCATAAACACAGCTCAAGTTCAGTTGAGATTTCCCCATTGCAAGCGTATACCAAACATAGAGTCCAGCATCTTATTGTCCCGTCAAGTTCAACGGCTTCTTAGGTATACCCTCTCTGGTCTGATGACAGAGCCAGCAGAGTATCATCCCAGTCAATTGAAAGCTCCAACATACCATCAGCAAAAATTTACATCATTCTGGAATTAATTGACATAGTAATGAGTAACCAATATGTTAAAAGTAAATGCGGGTTCCCAGGCACCTTCTGTGACCACCACACCTATACTTCAATTTTAGTTTTATACTTAGGTTAGAGTCAATGGTAGGATTACTCTGCTTAGAGCTAGAGTTCATACTGGGGGAGGGCTAGATAGGCTTAGTTATGTCTACATCTGTGTCAGGGTTGGAGTCAGGGTGAGGGCTATGCATTATGCCTAGTTTAGGGTTAGAATACCATGTATGATTGGGACTAGAGCTAGAGCTAGTGTCGGAATTCGGGTTAGAATGATGGCAAGGATTAGGGATAATCATCATTTCTGGCTTAGGGTGTGCTGTAGGGTGTAATTAGTATTAGTGCTAGGCTATTAGATAGGGTCTGGGTAAGGGCTATGTCTAGGTGTAGGGTTAGGTTAATGCCTGGGTTTGAATTATGTTAATATTAGTGCTGGAGCGAGATTCGGAGTAAGAGTAGAGTTATTCCAGGATTAGTGTTATGATTCAGGCTTGATTTATACTTAGTAAGATTAGGATCATGGTCATAGCAAGAGTTAGGGTTCTTGTTAGTAGCTGAGTAAGAATTATGCTGGGTCTGGCACAATAGCCTAGCAGTAAAAGTTCTTGCCTTCCATGTGCCGAGATCACATTTGGTGCCAGTTCTAATTGCAGAAAGGCTGCTTCCCATCAGCACCGTGACTGTGTTCTGGGGAAGCAATCTGGTATGGCCCAAAGCTTTGGGTTGCTGCACCCATGTGGAAGACCTGTGAGAGGCTGTGTGCTCCTGGTTTCAGATTGCTATGGCTATGGCAGTTATGGCTGCTTGTGGAGTGAATCATCAGATGGAAAATTTTCCTCTCTGTCTCTCCTGCTTTCTGTATATCTGACTTTGAAATGTAAAGAAAGAAATTATATAAAAAATGAATTATGGCAAGTTCAGATTGAATTTTTGACAAGGGTCAACTTCAGTGTTAGGATTCGGCCTACAGCGTGGCTGATGGTTACAGCTGTAAAAGTCAAGAGACTGAGTTAGCATTACAGTCAGGGTTAGGCTTAGGAATAATGCTAAGGTTGGTTCTAGGTTTAGAGGTAGGTGTGGAAGGAGATTGAGGGTTAGGGTCAAGTTTAAGGCTGGGGTTTGAGGTAGAGCTTGGGTTATTTCTTGAGATGATTATTATTTTTGTTTAGGATTAATGACAACCAAATCTTAACTCTCATCTAGCCCTAATGTGAGCACTAACCATAACCCTATCGTTAACCTTAAACTAATTCCCAATTCTAAATCTAACCCTGATTCTAAGTTGAATCCTACCCCTTGCCCAAGTTCTAACCCTTAATCCTATAATGAATCCTACTGTATCTCTGACCCCAGCACTATCCAAAGCTCAAATTCTAAATCTAACCCTAATAATTATGCCCTAATGCAAGCTTTAGCCCTGCCCTAATCCTAAAGATGGGTTTACCTTGAATTAAAGCTCTAAGCATAATACCAAATAAGTCTTAGATAATGGCCCTCTTCCTGTCCTAAACCTGACACTTCCCCTGACATTAACCTTAGCTCTAACCTGAACCCTCACACTGAGTTTCAACCAACTGCAGTCCTAGCCCTAACACTAATCATAGCTCTAAATCCTTTTACTAACTATTGCCCTAGTTCTAATGTTATCCTCTCTGTATAACCATTGAGGTATCCCTAATGTTAACCATAACATGAGCACCAATCATAGCCATAGTTGTAACTGTAGTCCTGCTTTTCCTCCTAACTGAAAACCTACCCCTACTCTACCCTAAGAGTAACATCAAGTCATAGCCGTAACACTAACACTAACCTTAACCCTAAAACTAATATCCATTATCACTCTACTCCTAACTCTAGTTCTTTTTTTTTTTTATTACAAAGTCAGACATGCTGAGAGGAGGAGGAGAGACAGACATGAACATCTTCCGTCCCATGATTCACTCCCCAAGTGAGCCGCAACGGCCGGTGCTGTGCTGATCCAAAGCCGGGAGCCAGGAGCCTCTTTCGGGTCTCCCACATGGGTGCAGGGTCTCAAGGCTTTGGGCCATCCTTGACTGCTTTCCCAGGCCACAAGCTGGGAGCTGGATGGGAAGTGGAGCTGCCGGGATTGCAACTGGCACCCATGTGGGATCCCAAGTGCATTCAAGGCGAGGACTTTAACCACTAGTCCATGCTTCGGAGCCCTCTAGTCCTAACCTTAACTTCAACCTCAGCACTTGCCTTCACCCTAGGGCGAATGCTAACACCAGTCTTAAACCTAGTGACAATGTAGCACTCACCCAAACTTTGATACTAGCCCATTCCTGACACTGCAGATTTCCTTAACCTTAACTATAATGCTAATTCTAATGCCAATCAAATCTCTAGCCATAATCCTAACGCTAGTCTTAACTTTTACTATAAAACTAGCCCTAATTCTAATCTTAACCCCAACATTAATACTTATCATAGATCTATGCTTTGACTTAACCCTGTGCCAAACACTAACCTTAATCCTTGTCCATCTCTACTGCTCACCCTAGCCATAGTCCTACACCAATCATAATCCCAAGATTTTTAAAACAATGTAACTCATAATCTAAATATGAACGTTCAAGCTCAACATAATGCCAAGCAGAGTCATAGCTCCAAGTGTCACACCAGACCCAAACACAACACTAAAGATTCCCTTCATCCTGAACCAGCCGGGTTCCTGAAACAAATCTTCCCTGAGGCCAGCCCTTTCTGGAACTCTAAGCCAAGCCCTAGACTTTACCTGATCATACCCCTAGACCAAATGATGACCTGATTTCTACTACTAGTACTAAGTGCATCCCTAGCTCAAACACAAATCAAACTCCTAAAGCTAACCAAAACTCCTTTTGGCTTTGTTTAATTCTATTTTTGACAATCTTGACATAGTTCATTAGAGTAAAAAGGTTCAAGGGCTACAGGACAGTGGGTAAGGCTATTATTTCCACATTCTCTTCTTTGACTGTATGTGGGGGTAAAAGGGGAGGGAGATAAAGGGAGAAGTCGCACCCAGTCTCCACCGGACCCCAGGTCCCTGATGTGGGGCATGCTCAGAGGGTCCTGCTCAAGTGGGTGTTTTGTTTGTTTGTTTTTTCTCAAGTGGTTTAGAGAGTTCAACAGTCATGAATTGCTGCCAATCTTGCAACTGCAAGTACGATGAGGTCTCTGAAGCTTACACTGATTGACACAGTCCATCTTCGAGTCTGCGTTTGCCCAGGTTTTCACTGCCAATACATGGCTGAGGTGGGTGATTGACTTGTTCTGTCTTCCGTCTTTTCTTGGTTAGGATTCTGAGTCCAACATTTTGATTGGGGAGGTCTCCAAAGAAATTTTGTGTGAGGTATTCCCAGTCCAGTTTCTTGAATGTACTAGCAAGTGCAGGGCCCGGCACAGCCCGTCAGCCCGCTCAGCTGGTTGTTGCAGTTCCTGGGTTGGTTCTGTTTTCAGTCCCGACTTCCACTGGAAACAATGGGTGTTGCAGTCCAGCCTGATGCTGCCCAGCACAGGTTCGGCCATCATTCTTGCTTCACTCACATAACTTCTGTGGCTGTTCTGATGACGGGGCATTCTGATTGGCTGCATCTCAAAGACCTCACAGGACTGTCCAATCAGCAGCTGCCTGGTCATAGCAGCCCAGAATCCTGTAGCCTCAGCATTCTAGAAGAGCCATGGGGACAGCCTCCTCTGCATGGTGGAGAAAAATGGGTGAGTGGCTCAAGCTCTGCTTTCTCTGGTCTTTCTTCCCCACAGGCCCTGGAAATGAGGATTTTCAGGCTCCATGGAAGGCAGCAGAGCGTGAGTGTGTGTGGTTGGGTTTCCGTTGAGTGTGAGTTTGGAAATCCGCTGAAAATGTAGTGAAGCCTAGGGCCTTTTCCAACACTGGTAGTGTGAAAGTATTTCACTTTTCTGTCAGAATGCTTGTGCCTCTCCGATGAGCCAAACGGATCCTAGCTCCCCATTAAATGTAGTGTGTGGAAAAGCATTTGGATTGTAGAAGAGCCAGGTCAAGCTGATTTCCATAGGCAGACATTACATGACATTTCCTGTCATGGCTCTCAGTGAATTTTCTCTAGTGCAGTCCAGTGTCATGCAACTGGGTCACCATAGTGCAAAAGGGGTCAGTACAAGGACCAGGTGAGGTTCGATGTTGTGGTTAGGTGTAGGGTTAGAATCAGGGTTATGATTTTATCTAGAGATATGATAGTGTTTATGTCAAAGCCTAGATTTAAGGTTAGGACTGATTTTCTTTTCAAGGTTATGTTAGGCCTATGTAAGTTATTAGGAATAGATCTAGGAATAAGTTTAGATGTAATTAGGGTTAGGGTTAGAACTAATGCTAAAGGTTAGGTTTAATAGTGACATATCTTTTAGGATTGAGATATGACTTATTGCTAGCCCATTGGTTTGGGTTTTGGATAAACTTACAAATAGAATTAGGTACAGACCTATGTTTTGTATGTTGCATTAAGCAGGATTCGCATTAGGATTTTTTGGGGGGGATAGATTAATGTTTGGATTAGTGGCAGATACAGAGTCTTGCTGTATTTCTGGTTCATACTTAGTTTTCATTAGTGTTGGATTGAAGGTTATTGTTAGGATTGGTGTAAGGACTATGTGGCTTTAGAATAGAGTTAGGGTTACAATTAATGTGAGGATTAAAGCTTGGCTACATTTCGGGTTAAGATGCTGTTTTGTGTTTAGTTTTTTTTTTTTTTAATTATTTATTATTTAACTTCAGTAATTACATTGTATTATGTGACACAGTTACATAGATACTTGGGTTCTCCCCACCCTTCCACAAACCCTCCCACCATGGTGGATTCCTCCACCTTGTTGCATAAACACAGCTCAAGTTCAGTTGAGATTTCCCCATTGCAAGCGTATACCAAACATAGAGTCCAGCATCTTATTGTCCCATCAAGTTCAACGGCTTCTTAGGTATACCCTCTCTGGTCTGATGACAGAGTCAGCAGAGTATCATCCCAGTCAATTGAAAGCTCCAACATACCATCAGCAAAAATTTACATCATTCTGGAATTAATTGACATACTAATGAGTAACCAATATGTTAAAAGTAAATGCGGGTTCCCAGCCACCTTCTGTGACCACCTCACCTATACTTCAATTTTAGTTTTATGGTTAGGTTAGAGTCAATGGTAGGATTACTCTGCTTAGAGCTAGAGTTCATACTGGGGGAGGGCTAGATAGGCTTAGTTATGTCTACATCTGTGTCAGGGTTGGAGTCAGGGTGAGGGCTATGCATTATGCCTAGTTTAGGGTTAGAATACCATGTATGATTGGGACTAGAGCTAGAGCTAGTGTCGGAATTCGGGTTAGAATGATGGCAAGGATTAGGGATAATCATCATTTCTGGCTTAGGGTGTGCTGTAGGGTGTAATTAGTATTAGTGCTAGGCTATTAGATAGGGTCTGGGTAAGGGCTATGTCTAGGTGTAGGGTTAGGTTAATGCCTGGGTTTGAATTATGTTAATATTAGTGCTGGAGTGAGATTCGGAGTAAGAGTAGAGTTATTCCAGGATTAGTGTTATGATTCAGGCTTGATTTATACTTAGTAAGATTAGGATCATGGTCATAGGAAGAGTTAGGGTTCTTGTTAGTAGCTGAGTAAGAATTATGCTGGGTCTGGCACAATAGCCTAGCAGTAAAAGTTCTTGCCTTCCATGTGCCGAGATCACATTTGGTGCCAGTTCTAATTGCAGAAAGGCTGCTTCCCATCAGCACCGTGACTGTGTTCTGGGGAAGCAATCTGGTATGGCCCAAAGCTTTGGGTTGCTGCACCCATGTGGAAGACCTGTGAGAGGCTGTGTGCTCCTGGTTTCAGATTGCTATGGCTATGGCAGTTATGGCTGCTTGTGGAGTGAATCATCAGATGGAAAATTTTCCTCTCTGTCTCTCCTGCTTTCTGTATATCTGACTTTGAAATGTAAAGAAAGAAATTATATAAAAAATGAATTATGGCAAGTTCAGATTGAATTTTTGACAAGGGTCAACTTCAGTGTTAGGATTCGGCCTACAGCATGGCTGATGGTTACAGCTGTAAAAGTCAAGAGACTGAGTTAGCATTACAGTCAGGGTTAGGCTTAGGAATAATGCTAAGGTTGGTTCTAGGTTTAGAGGTAGGTGTGGAAGGAGATTGAGGGTTAGGGTCAAGTTTAAGGCTGGGGTTTGAGGTAGAGCTTGGGTTATTTCTTGAGATGATTATTATTTTTGTTTAGGATTAATGACAACCAAATCTTAACTCTCATCTAGCCCTAATGTGAGCACTAACCATAACCCTATCGTTAACCTTAAACTAATTCCCAATTCTAAATCTAACCCTGATTCTAAGTTGAATCCTACCCCTTGCCCAAGTTCTAACCCTTAATCCTATAATGAATCCTACTGTATCTCTGACCCCAGCACTATCCAAAGCTCAAATTCTAAATCTAACCCTAATAATTATGCCCTAATGCAAGCTTTAGCCCTGCCCTAATCCTAAAGATGGGTTTACCTTGAATTAAAGCTCTAAGCATAATACCAAATAAGTCTTAGATAATGGCCCTCTTCCTGTCCTAAACCTGACACTTCCCCTGACATTAACCTTAGCTCTAACCTGAACCCTCACACTGAGTTTCAACCAACTGCAGTCCTAGCCCTAACACTAATCATAGCTCTAAATCCTTTTACTAACTATTGCCCTAGTTCTAATGTTATCCTCTCTGTATAACTATTGAGGTATCCCTAATGTTAACCATAACATGAGCACCAATCATAGCCATAGTTGTAACTGTAGTCCTGCTTTTCCTCCTAACTGAAAACCTACCCCTACTCTACCCTAAGAGTAACATCAAGTCATAGCCGTAACACTAACACTAACCTTAACCCTAAAACTAATATCCATTATCACTCTACTCCTAACTCTAGTTCTTTTTTTTTTTTTTTATTACAAAGTCAGACATACAGAGAGGAGGAGAGACAGACATGAACATCTTCCGTCCCATGATTCACTCCCCAAGTGAGCCGCAACGGCCGGTGCTGTGCTGATCCAAAGCCGGGAGCCAGGAGCCTCTTTCGGGTCTCCCACATGGGTGCAGGGTCTCAAGGCTTTGGGCCATCCTTGACTGCTTTCCCAGGCCACAAGCTGGGAGCTGGATGGGAAGTGGAGCTGCCGGGATTGGAACTGGCACCCATGTGGGATCCCAAGTGCATTCAAGGCGAGGACTTTAACCACTAGTCCATGCTTCGGAGCCCTCTAGTTCTAACCTTAACTTCAACCTCAGCACTTGCCTTCACCCTAGGCCGAATGCTAACACCAGTCTTAAAGCTAGTGACAATGTAGCACTCACCCAAACTTTTATACTAGCCCATTCCTGACACTGCAGATTTCCTTAACCTTAACTATAATGCTAATTCTAATGCCAATCAAATCTCTAGCCATAATCCTAACGCTAGTCTTAACTTTTACTATAAAACTAGCCCTAATTCTAATCTTAACCCCAACATTAATACTTATCATAGATCTATGCTTTGACTTAACCCTGTGCCAAACACTAACCTTAATCCTTGTCCATCTCTACTGCTCACCCTAGCCATAGTCCTACACCAATCATAATCCCAAGATTTTTAAAACAATGTAACTCATAATCTAAATATGAACGTTCAAGCTCAACATAATGCCAAGCAGAGTCATAGCTCCAAGTGTCACACCAGACCCAAACACAACACTAAAGATTCCCTTCATCCTGAACCAGCCGGGTTCCTGAAACAAATCTTTCCTGAGGCCAGCCCTTTCTGGAACTCTAAGCCAAGCCCTAGACTTTACCTGATCATACCCCTAGACCAAATGATGACCTGATTTCTACTACTAGTACTAAGTGCATCCCTAGCTCAAACACAAATCAAACTCCTAAAGCTAACCAAAACTCCTTTTGGCTTTGTTTAATTCTATTTTTGACAATCTTGACATAGTTCATTAGAGTAAAAACGTTCAAGGGCTACAGAACAGTGGGTAAGGCTATTATTTCCACATTCTCTTCTTTGACTGTATGTGGGGGTAAAAGGGGAGGGAGATAAAGGGAGAAGTCGCACCCAGTCTCCACCGGACCCCAGGTCCCTGATGTGGGGCATGCTCAGAGGGTCCTGCTCAAGTGGGTGTTTTGTTTGTTTGTTTTTTATCAAGTGGTTTAGAGAGTTCAACAGTCATGAATTGCTGCCAATCTTGCAACTGCAAGTACGATGAGGTCTCTGAAGCTTACACTGATTGACACAGTCCATCTTCGAGTCTGCGTTTGCCCAGGTTTTCACTGCCAATACATGGCTGAGGTGGGTGATTGACTTGTTCTGTCTTCCGTCTTTTCTTGGTTAGGATTCTGAGTCCAACATTTTGATTGGGGAGGTCTCCAAAGAAATTTTGTGTGAGGTATTCCCAGTCCAGTTTCTTGAATGTACTAGCAAGTGCAGGGCCCGGCACAGCCCGTCAGCCCGCTCAGCTGGTTGTTGCAGTTCCTGGGTTGGTTCTGTTTTCAGTCCCGACTTCCACTGGAAACAATGGGTGTTGCAGTCCAGCCTGATGCTGCCCAGCACAGGTTCGGCCATCATTCTTGCTTCACTCACATAACTTCTGTGGCTGTTCTGATGACAGGGGGCATTCTGATTGGCTGCATCTCAAAGACCTCACAGGACTGTGTGGCCCTATAAGCTGTCCAATCAGCAGCTGCCTGGTCATAGCAGCCCAGAATCCTGTAGCCTCAGCATTCTAGAAGAGCCATGGTGACAGCCTCCTCTGCATGGTGGAGAAAAATGGGTGAGTGGCTCAAGCTCTGCTTTCTCTGGTCTTTCTTCCCCACAGACCCTGGAAATGAGGATTTTCAGGCTCCATGGAAGGCAGCAGAGCGTGAGTGTGTGTGGTTGGGTTTCCGTTGAGTGTGAGTTTGGAAATCCGCTGAAAATGTAGTGAAGCCTAGGGCCTTTTCCAACACTGGTAGTGTGAAAGTATTTCACTTTTCTGTCAGTCAGAATGCTTGTGCCTCTCCGATGAGCCAAACGGATCCTAGCTCCCCATTAAATGTAGTGTGTGGAAAAGCATTTGGATTGTAGAAGAGCCAGGTCAAGCTGATTTCCATAGGCAGACATTACATGACATTTCCTGTCATGGCTCTCAGTGAATTTTCTCTAGTGCAGTCCAGTGTCATGCAACTGGGTCACCATAGTGCAAAAGGGGTCAGTACAAGGATCAGGTGAGGTTCGATGTTGTGGTTAGGTGTAGGGTTAGAATCAGGGTTATGATTTTATCTAGAGATATGATAGTGTTTATGTCAAAGCCTAGATTTAAGGTTAGGACTGATTTTCTTTTCAAGGTTATGTTAGGCCTATGTAAGTTATTAGGAATAGATCTAGGAATAAGTTTAGATGTAATTAGGGTTAGGGTTAGAACTAATGCTAAAGGTTAGGTTTAATAGTGACATATCTTTTAGGATTGAGATATGACTTATTGCTAGCCCAGTGGTTTGGGTTTTGGATAAACTTACAAATAGAATTAGGTACAGACCTATGTTTTATATGTTGCATTAAGCAGGATTCGCATTAGGATTTTTTGGGGGGGATAGATTAATGTTTGGATTAGTGGCAGATACAGAGTCTTGCTGTATTTCTGGTTCATACTTAGTTTTCATTAGTGTTGGATTGAAGGTTATTGTTAGGATTGGTGTAAGGACTATGTGGCTTTAGAATAGAGTTAGGGTTACAATTAATGTGAGGATTAAAGCTTGGCTACATTTCGGGTTAAGATGCTGTTTTGTGTTTAGTTTTTTTTTTTTAATTATTTATTATTTAACTTCAGTAATTACATTGTATTATGTGACACAGTTACATAGATACTTGGGTTCTCCCCACCCTTCCACAAACCCTCCCACCATGGTGGATTCCTCCACCTTGTTGCATAAACACAGCTCAAGTTCAGTTGAGATTTCCCCATTGCAAGCGTATACCAAACATAGAGTCCAGCATCTTATTGTCCCATCAAGTTCAACGGCTTCTTAGGTATACCCTCTCTGGTCTGATGACAGAGTCAGCAGAGTATCATCCCAGTCAATTGAAAGCTCCAACATACCATCAGCAAAAATTTACATCATTCTGGAATTAATTGACATACTAATGAGTAACCAATATGTTAAAAGTAAATGCGGGTTCCCAGCCACCTTCTGTGACCACCTCACCTATACTTCAATTTTAGTTTTATGGTTAGGTTAGAGTCAATGGTAGGATTACTCTGCTTAGAGCTAGAGTTCATACTGGGGGAGGGCTAGATAGGCTTAGTTATGTCTACATCTGTGTCAGGGTTGGAGTCAGGGTGAGGGCTATGCATTATGCCTAGTTTAGGGTTAGAATACCATGTATGATTGGGACTAGAGCTAGAGCTAGTGTCGGAATTCGGGTTAGAATGATGGCAAGGATTAGGGATAATCATCATTTCTGGCTTAGGGTGTGCTGTAGGGTGTAATTAGTATTAGTGCTAGGCTATTAGATAGGGTCTGGGTAAGGGCTATGTCTAGGTGTAGGGTTAGGTTAATGCCTGGGTTTGAATTATGTTAATATTAGTGCTGGAGTGAGATTCGGAGTAAGAGTAGAGTTATTCCAGGATTAGTGTTATGATTCAGGCTTGATTTATACTTAGTAAGATTAGGATCATGGTCATAGGAAGAGTTAGGGTTCTTGTTAGTAGCTGAGTAAGAATTATGCTGGGTCTGGCACAATAGCCTAGCAGTAAAAGTTCTTGCCTTCCATGTGCCGAGATCACATTTGGTGCCAGTTCTAATTGCAGAAAGGCTGCTTCCCATCAGCACCGTGACTGTGTTCTGGGGAAGCAATCTGGTATGGCCCAAAGCTTTGGGTTGCTGCACCCATGTGGAAGACCTGTGAGAGGCTGTGTGCTCCTGGTTTCAGATTGCTATGGCTATGGCAGTTATGGCTGCTTGTGGAGTGAATCATCAGATGGAAAATTTTCCTCTCTGTCTCTCCTGCTTTCTGTATATCTGACTTTGAAATGTAAAGAAAGAAATTATATAAAAAATGAATTATGGCAAGTTCAGATTGAATTTTTGACAAGGGTCAACTTCAGTGTTAGGATTCGGCCTACAGCATGGCTGATGGTTACAGCTGTAAAAGTCAGGAGACTGAGTTAGCATTACAGTCATGGTTAGGCTTAGGAATAATGCTAAGGTTGGTTCTAGGTTTAGAGGTAGGTGTGGAAGGAGATTGAGGGTTAGGGTCAAGTTTAAGGCTGGGGTTTGAGGTAGAGCTTGGGTTATTTCTTGAGATGATTATTATTTTTGTTTAGGATTAATGACAACCAAATCTTAACTCTCATCTAGCCCTAATGTGAGCACTAACCATAACCCTATCGTTAACCTTAAACTAATTCCCAATTCTAAATCTAACCCTGATTCTAAGTTGAATCCTACCCCTTGCCCAAGTTCTAACCCTTAATCCTATAATGAATCCTACTGTATCTCTGACCCCAGCACTATCCAAAGCTCAAATTCTAAATCTAACCCTAATAATTATGCCCTAATGCAAGCTTTAGCCCTGCCCTAATCCTAAAGATGGGTTTACCTTGAATTAAAGCTCTAAGCATAATACCAAATAAGTCTTAGATAATGGCCCTCTTCCTGTCCTAAACCTGACACTTCCCCTGACATTAACCTTAGCTCTAACCTGAACCCTCACACTGAGTTTCAACCAACTGCAGTCCTAGCCCTAACACTAATCATAGCTCTAAATCCTTTTACTAACTATTGCCCTAGTTCTAATGTTATCCTCTCTGTATAACTATTGAGGTATCCCTAATGTTAACCATAACATGAGCACCAATCATAGCCATAGTTGTAACTGTAGTCCTGCTTTTCCTCCTAACTGAAAACCTACCCCTACTCTACCCTAAGAGTAACATCAAGTCATAGCCGTAACACTAACACTAACCTTAACCCTAAAACTAATATCCATTATCACTCTACTCCTAACTCTAGTTCTTTTTTTTTTTTTTTATTACAAAGTCAGACATACAGAGAGGAGGAGAGACAGACATGAACATCTTCCGTCCCATGATTCACTCCCCAAGTGAGCCGCAACGGCCGGTGCTGTGCTGATCCAAAGCCGGGAGCCAGGAGCCTCTTTCGGGTCTCCCACATGGGTGCAGGGTCTCAAGGCTTTGGGCCATCCTTGACTGCTTTCCCAGGCCACAAGCTGGGAGCTGGATGGGAAGTGGAGCTGCCGGGATTGGAACTGGCACCCATGTGGGATCCCAAGTGCATTCAAGGCGAGGACTTTAACCACTAGTCCATGCTTCGGAGCCCTCTAGTTCTAACCTTAACTTCAACCTCAGCACTTGCCTTCACCCTAGGCCGAATGCTAACACCAGTCTTAAACCTAGTGACAATGTAGCACTCACCCAAACTTTGATACTAGCCCATTCCTGACACTGCAGATTTCCTTAACCTTAACTGTAATGCTAATTCTAATGCCAATCAAATCTCTAGCCATAATCCTAACGCTAGTCTTAACTTTTACTATAAAACTAGCCCTAATTCTAATCTTAACCCCAACATTAATACTTATCATAGATCTATGCTTTGACTTAACCCTGTGCCAAACACTAACCTTAATCCTTGTCCATCTCTACTGCTCACCCTAGCCATAGTCCTACACCAATCATAATCCCAAGATTTTTAAAACAATAGCAGCACAATCTACGATCGCAAAAACCTGGAAGCAGCCAAAATGCCCATCAGTGGAAGACTGGCTAAGAAAGCTATGGTTCATCTACTCCATGGAATACTACTCAGCTATTAAAAAAAATGAAATGCAATTCTTTGTGGACAAATGGGCCCGACTGGAATCCATCATGCTAAGAGAAATGAACCAATCCCAAAAGGTTAATTACCACATGTTTGCCTTAATCTGAGATGAAAAGAGAACAACTTGGAAAACAGTACCTGTATATTGTAATATTAGTGCAATCTAACAACCTGTATCCAATGTAATAAGATAAGGCGATATAATCTATAAACCAACAATTAATGTCAGAATACTTAAGATCTACATCGAAAATCTGTAAAACCTAGTATACCCTCAACACGCTATGTTAACCTGTAATGGGGGGAGTGCAGGGAAATCTTTCAGGACCATAAAAAGAGTGAGAAAAAAGTACAATATAGCCTATCAAGATCAAATCTGGTAATTCATAGATAACAGACTCAAAGCGGCACTAAACAACACTAAAACTACTATACCAATGCATGAGGGGGGAATCGGGTGCGATCCTGACAACCTCTTAACAGGAGGTCATGTGCGTGGAGCAGGGGAGCACTCCAGAGTGGAGCAGGTGGTAAGGAGGAAGCTTGGATCCCAACCATGAAGACTCCCAGACCTTCACCACAAACTATTAATATGAGCAACAAGGACTATATCCCAACTGCCAAGGAGGCCACAGGGAATTGGATGCCCTCGGAGGCCGAGTACTCTGAGGTCACCCACCCCCAACCGGAGCTTCCACAGGGGATGGAAGAAGTCCAAACACTATCGTGCAGAAACCAACGTCATCGGAAAGACAACCAGAAGCCCTGAGTGGTCTGCAGAAACAGAAGAACAATAAACGTCCTTCGGGACCAGGGAGGAGAGCTTTCTCTGGTCCGAGCCTGTCTCCACCTCTGGACCCCCACCCTCCCTCGCAATGACCATCGGGATCGCTTCAAAAACCCCTCACAGCAAACAAACAAGCATACAAACTAAAAAAAACAAAAAAAGAAAAAAACAAAAAAAAACCACCTAAAATAAATAAACAACAGAAAGTAGAACTTGAAATCTGACAGGAAAGAGCTGGCATGGATTGGCTCATGCCTCGCTGGGTGGGTCACAAAGATTAGTTTTACTCCTCACCATGGTGTTGAGGATTTTCCTGCACACCCCCCCCCCCAAAAAAAAATGTTCTGCACCTAAAATGTTGACATATATCTTGTTAGAATTACAAGCCAGTCTGGATTATCCTAAAATCTGCCAAGATCAGCAAAATTTTACTTCAACACAACAACTGGCTAAATACTAAGATGAAGTGGACACGAAACAGCTGAATGGTGCCTTATGGCCATTTTAAGGTATAGAGCAGGCGGTCCTGTATATGAACTAAATTGAAATGTCAATGAGCTAATCATAGGTTGTGGCTAGGACTTGTTTTCCTTTTTTTTTTTTTTTTTTTAATTTTTTTTTTTTTCTTTTTAATACACTGGTTACTCAAAACCATGTCAACTCCATAACATTGCAAATTGCTGTTGATGTTATACTGGGACTCTTAATTGACTGTGATGATATTCTGCCAGCTCAAACTTCAGACCAGAAAAGGTCTCCCCAAGAAACTGTTCAACCAATCTGGACAATAAGTAGCTGGACTCTATGCTTGGTATATGTTTGCAATGAAAGAATCTTGATTGAATTTGAACTGTAATACTGCATCAAAGTGGAGGAATCCACTGGGGGGAGGGGAGGGGGAGGGAGGGGGGGATACCCAGAGCCTATGAAACTGTCACATAATGCCAAATAATTAACAATAAAAAAAGAATAATAATAAATGACATGTTTATTATAAAAAAAAACAATGTAACTCATTATCTAAATATGAACGTTCAAGCTCAACATAATGCCAAGCAGAGTCATAGCTCCAAGTGTCACACCAGACCCAAACACAACACTAAAGATTCCCTTCATCCTGAACCAGCCGGGTTCCTGAAACAAATCTTCCCTGAGGCCAGCCCTTTCTGGAACTCTAAGCCAAGCCCTAGACTTTACCTGATCATACCCCTAGACCAAATGATGACCTGATTTCTACTACTAGTACTAAGTGCATCCCTAGCTCAAACACAAATCAAACTCCTAAAGCTAACCAAAACTCCTTTTGGCTTTGTTTAATTCTATTTTTGACAATCTTGACATAGTTCATTAGAGTAAAAAGGTTCAAGGGCTACAGGACAGTGGGTAAGGCTATTATTTCCACATTCTCTTCTTTGACTGTATGTGGGGGTAAAAGGGGAGGGAGATAAAGGGAGAAGTCGCACCCAGTCTCCACCGGACCCCAGGTCCCTGATGTGGGGCATGCTCAGAGGGTCCTGCTCAAGTGGGTGTTTTGTTTGTTTGTTTTTTATCAAGTGGTTTAGAGAGTTCAACAGTCATGAATTGCTGCCAATCTTGCAACTGCAAGTACGATGAGGTCTCTGAAGCTTACACTGATTGACACAGTCCATCTTCGAGTCTGCGTTTGCCCAGGTTTTCACTGCCAATACATGGCTGAGGTGGGTGATTGACTTGTTCTGTCTTCCGTCTTTTCTTGGTTAGGATTCTGAGTCCAACATTTTGATTGGGGAGGTCTCCAAAGAAATTTTGTGTGAGGTATTCCCAGTCCAGTTTCTTGAATGTACTAGCAAGTGCAGGGCCCGGCACAGCCCGTCAGCCCGCTCAGCTGGTTGTTGCAGTTCCTGGGTTGGTTCTGTTTTCAGTCCCGACTTCCACTGGAAACAATGGGTGTTGCAGTCCAGCCTGATGCTGCCCAGCACAGGTTCGGCCATCATTCTTGCTTCACTCACATAACTTCTGTGGCTGTTCTGATGACAGGGGGCATTCTGATTGGCTGCATCTCAAAGATCTCACAGGACTGTGTGGCCCTATAAGCTGTCCAATCAGCAGCTGCCTGGTCATAGCAGCCCAGAATCCTGTAGCCTCAGCATTCTAGAAGAGCCATGGGGACAGCCTCCTCTGCATGGTGGAGAAAAATGGGTGAGTGTCTCAAGCTCTGCTTTCTCTGGTCTTTCTTCCCCACAGGCCCTGGAAATGAGGATTTTCAGGCTCCATGGAAGCCAGCAGAGCGTGAGTGTGTGTGGTTGGGTTTCCGTTGAGTGTGAGTTTGGAAATCCACTGAAAATGTAGTGAAGCCTAGGGCCTTTTCCAACACTGGTAGTGTGAAAGTATTTCACTTTTCTGTCAGTCAGAATGCTTGTGCCTCTCCGATGAGCCAAACGGATCCTAGCTCCCCATTAAATGTAGTGTGTGGAAAAGCATTTGGATTGTAGAAGAGCCAGGTCAAGCTGATTTCCATAGGCAGACATTACATGACATTTCCTGTCATGGCTCTCAGTGAATTTTCTCTAGTGCAGTCCAGTGTCATGCAACTGGGTCACCATAGTGCAAAAGGGGTCAGTACAAGGACCAGGTGAGGTTCGATGTTGTGGTTAGGTGTAGGGTTAGAATCAGGGTTATGATTTTATCTAGAGATATGATAGTGTTTATGTCAAAGCCTAGATTTAAGGTTAGGACTGATTTTCTTTTCAAGGTTATGTTAGGCCTATGTAAGTTATTAGGAATAGATCTAGGAATAAGTTTAGATGTAATTAGGGTTAGGGTTAGAACTAATGCTTAAGATTAGGTTTAATAGTGACATATCTTTTAGGATTGAGATATGACTTATTGCTAGCCCAGTGGTTTGGGTTTTGGATAAACTTACAAATAGAATTAGGTACAGACCTATGTTTTGTATGTTGCATTAAGCAGGATTCGCATTAGGATTTTTTGGGGGGGATAGATTAATGTTTGGATTAGTGGCAGATACAGAGTCTTGCTGTATTTCTGGTTCATACTTAGTTTTCATTAGTGTTGGATTGAAGGTTATTGTTAGGATTGGTGTAAGGACTATGTGGCTTTAGAATAGAGTTAGGGTTACAATTAATGTGAGGATTAAAGCTTGGCTACATTTCGGGTTAAGATGCTGTTTTGTGTTTAGTTTTTTTTTAATTATTTATTATTTAACTTCAGTAATTACATTGTATTATGTGACACAGTTACATAGATACTTGGGTTCTCCCCACCCCTCCCCAAATCCTCCCACCATGGTGGATTCCTCCACCTTGTTGCATAAACACAGCTCAAGTTCAGTTGAGATTTCCCCATTGCAAGCGTATACCAAACATAGAGTCCAGCATCTTATTGTCCCGTCAAGTTCAACGGCTTCTTAGGTATACCCTCTCTGGTCTGATGACAGAGCCAGCAGAGTATCATCCCAGTCAATTGAAAGCTCCAACATACCATCAGCAAAAATTTACATCATTCTGGAATTAATTGACATAGTAATGAGTAACCAATATGTTAAAAGTAAATGCGGGTTCCCAGCCACCTTCTGTGACCACCACACCTATACTTCAATTTTAGTTTTATGGTTAGGTTAGAGTCAATGGTAGGATTACTCTGCTTAGAGCTAGAGTTCATACTGGGGGAGGGCTAGATAGGCTTAGTTATGTCTACATCTGTGTCAGGGTTGGAGTCAGGGTGAGGGCTATGCATTATGCCTAGTTTAGGGTTAGAATACCATGTATGATTGGGACCTAAGCTAGAGCTAGTGTCGGAGTTCGGGTTAGAATGATGGCAAGGATTAAGGATAATCATCATTTCTGGCTTAGGGTGTGCTGTAGGGTGTAATTAGTATTAGTGCTAGGCTATTAGATAGGGTCTGGGTAAGGGCTATGTCTAGGTGTAGGGTTAGGTTAATGCCTGGGTTTGAATTATGTTAATATTAGTGCTGGAGCGAGATTCGGAGTAAGAGTAGAGTTATTCCAGGATTAGTGTTATGATTCAGGCTTGATTTATACTTAGTAAGATTAGGATCATGGTCATAGGAAGAGTTAGGGTTCTTGTTATTAGCTGAGTAAGAATTGTGCTGGGTCTGGCACAATAGCCTAGCAGTAAAAGTTCTTGCCTTCCATGTGCCGAGATCACATTTGGTGCCAGTTCTAATTGCAGAAAGGCCGCTTCCCATCAGCACCGTGACTGTGTTCTGGGAAAGCAATCTGGTATGGCCCAAAGCTTTGGGTTGCTGCACCCATGTGGAAGACCTGTGAGAGGCTCTGTGCTCCTGGCTTCAGATTGCTATGGCTATGGCAGTTATGGCTGCTTGGGGAGTGAATCATCAGATGGAAAATTTTCCTCTCTGTCTCTCCTGCTTTCTGTATATCTGACTTTGAAATGTAAAGAAAGAAATTATATAAAAAATGAATTATGGCAAGTTCAGATTGAATTTTTGACAAGGGTCAACTTCAGTGTTAGGATTCGGCCTACAGCGTGCCTGATGATTACAGCTGTAAAAGTCAAGAGACTGAGTTAGCATTACAGTCAGGGTTAGGCTTAGGAATAATGCTAAGGTTGGTTCTAGGTTTAGAGGTAGGTGTGGAAGGAGATTGAGGGTTAGGGTCAAGTTTAAGGCTGGGGTTTGAGGTAGAGCTTGGGTTATTTCTTGAGATGATTATTATTTTTGTTTAGGATTAATGACAACCAAATCTTAACTCTCATCTAGCCCTAATGTGAGCACTAACCATAACCCTATCGTTAACCTTAAACTAATTCCCAATTCTAAATCTAACCCTGATTCTAAGTTGAATCCTACCCCTTGCCCAAGTTCTAACCCTTAATCCTATAATGAATCCTACTGTATCTCTGACCCCAGCACTATCCAAAGCTCAAATTCTAAATCTAACCCTAATAATTATGCCCTAATGCAAGCTTTAGCCCTGCCCTAATCCTAAAGATGGGTTTACCTTGAATTAAAGCTCTAAGCATAATACCAAATAAGTCTTAGATAATGGCCCTCTTCCTGTCCTAAACCTGACACTTCCCCTGACATTAACCTTAGCTCTAACCTGAACCCTCACACTGAGTTTCAACCAACTGCAGTCCTAGCCCTAACACTAATCATAGCTCTAAATCCTTTTACTAACTATTGCCCTAGTTCTAATGTTATCCTCTCTGTATAACTATTGAGGTATCCCTAATGTTAACCATAACATGAGCACCAATCATAGCCATAGTTGTAACTGTAGTCCTGCTTTTCCTCCTAACTGAAAACCTACCCCTACTCTACCCTAAGAGTAACATCAAGTCATAGCCGTAACACTAACACTAACCTTAACCCTAAAACTAATATCCATTATCACTCTACTCCTAACTCTAGTTCTTTTTTTTTTTTTATTACAAAGTCAGACATACAGAGAGGAGGAGAGACAGACATGAACATCTTCCGTCCCATGATTCACTCCCCAAGTGAGCCGCAACGGCCGGTGCTGTGCTGATCCAAAGCCGGGAGCCAGGAGCCTCTTTCGGGTCTCCCATATTGGTGCAGGGTCTCAAGGCTTTGTGCCATCCTTGACTGCTTTCCCAGGCCACAAGCTGGGAGCTGGATGGGAAGTGGAGCTGCCGGGATTGGAACTGGCACCCATGTGGGATCCCAAGTGCATTCAAGGCGAGGACTTTAACCACTAGTCCATGCTTCTGAGCCCTCTAGTTCTAACCTTAACTTCAACCTCAGCACTTGCCTTCACCCTAGGCCGAATGCTAACACCAGTCTTAAAGCTAGTGACAATGTAGCACTCACCCAAACTTTGATACTAGCCCATTCCTGACACTGCAGATTTCCTTAACCTTAACTGTAATGCTAACTCTAATGCCAATCAAATCTCTAGCCATAATCCTAACGCTAGTCTTAACTTTTACTATAAAACTAGCCCTAATTCTAATCTTAACCCCAACATTAATACTTATCATAGATCTATGCTTTGACTTAACCCTGTGCCAAACACTAACCTTAATCCTTGTCCATCTCTACTGCTCACCCTAGCCATAGTCCTACACCAATCATAATCCCAAGATTTTTAAAACAATGTAACTCATAATCTAAATATGAACGTTCAAGCTCAACATAATGCCAAGCAGAGTCATAGCTCCAAGTGTCACACCAGACCCAAACACAACACTAAAGATTCCCTTCATCCTGAACCAGCCGGGTTCCTGAAACAAATCTTCCCTGAGGCCAGCCCTTTCTGGAACTCTAAGCCAAGCCCTAGACTTTACCTGATCATACCCCTAGACCAAATGATGACCTGATTTCTACTACTAGTACTAAGTGCATCCCTAGCTCAAACACAAATCAAACTCCTAAAGCTAACCAAAACTCCTTTTGGCTTTGTTTAATTCTATTTTTGACAATCTTGACATAGTTCATTAGAGTAAAAAGGTTCAAGGGCTACAGGACAGTGGGTAAGGCTATTATTTCCACATTCTCTTCTTTGACTGTATGTGGGGGTAAAAGGGGAGGGAGATAAAGGGAGAAGTCGCACCCAGTCTCCACCGGACCCCAGGTCCCTGATGTGGGGCATGCTCAGAGGGTCCTGCTCAAGTGGGTGTTTTGTTTGTTTGTTTTTTCTCAAGTGGTTTAGAGAGTTCAACAGTCATGAATTGCTGCCAATCTTGCAACTGCAAGTACGATGAGGTCTCTGAAGCTTACACTGATTGACACAGTCCATCTTCGAGTCTGCGTTTGCCCAGGTTTTCACTGCCAATACATGGCTGAGGTGGGTGATTGACTTGTTCTGTCTTCCGTCTTTTCTTGGTTAGGATTCTGAGTCCAACATTTTGATTGGGGAGGTCTCCAAAGAAATTTTGTGTGAGGTATTCCCAGTCCAGTTTCTTGAATGTACTAGCAAGTGGAGGGCCCGGCACAGCCCGTCAGCCCGCTCAGCTGGTTGTTGCAGTTCCTGGGTTGGTTCTGTTTTCAGTCCCGACTTCCACTGGAAACAATGGGTGTTGCAGTCCAGCCTGATGCTGCCCAGCACAGGTTCGGCCATCATTCTTGCTTCACTCACATAACTTCTGTGGCTGTTCTGATGACAGGGGGCATTCTGATTGGCTGCATCTCAAAGATCTCACAGGACTGTGTGGCCCTATAAGCTGTCCAATCAGCAGCTGTCTGGTCATAGCAGCCCAGAATCCTGTAGCCTCAGCATTCTAGAAGAGCCATGGGGACAGCCTCCTCTGCATGGTGGAGAAAAATGGGTGAGTGGCTCAAGCTCTGCTTTCTCTGGTCTTTCTTCCCCACAGGCCCTGGAAATGAGGATTTTCAGGCTCCATGGAAGCCAGCAGAGCGTGAGTGTGTGTGGTTGGGTTTCCGTTGAGTGTGAGTTTGGAAATCCGCTGAAAATGTAGTGAAGCCTAGGGCCTTTTCCAACACTGGTAGTGTGAAAGTATTTCACTTTTCTGTCAGTCAGAATGCTTGTGCCTCTCCGATGAGCCAAACGGATCCTAGCTCCCCATTAAATGTAGGGTGTGGAAAAGCATTTGGATTGTAGAAGAGCCAGGTCAAGCTGATTTCCATAGGCAGACATTACATGACATTTCCTGTCATGGCTCTCAGTGAATTTTCTCTAGTGCAGTCCAGTGTCATGCAACTGGGTCACCATAGTGCAAAAGGGGTCAGTACAAGGATCAGGTGAGGTTCGATGTTGTGGTTAGGTGTAGGGTTAGAATCAGGGTTATGATTTTATCTAGAGATATGATAGTGTTTATGTCAAAGCCTAGATTTAAGGTTAGGACTGATTTTCTTTTCAAGGTTATGTTAGGTCTATGTAAGTTATTAGGAATAGATCTAGGAATAAGTTTAGATGTAATTAGGGTTAGGGTTAGAACTAATGCTAAAGGTTAGGTTTAATAGTGACATATCTTTTAGGATTGAGATAGGACTTATTGCTAGCCCAGTGGTTTGGGTTTTGGATAAACTTACAAATAGAATTAGGTACAGACCTATGTTTTGTATGTTGCATTAAGCAGGATTCGCATTAGGATTTTTTGGGGGGGATAGATTAATGTTTGGATTAGTGGCAGATACAGAGTCTTGCTGTATTTCTGGTTCATACTTAGTTTTCATTAGTGTTGGATTGAAGGTTATTGTTAGGATTGGTGTAAGGACTATGTGGCTTTAGAATAGAGTTAGGGTTACAATTAATGTGAGGATTAAAGCTTGGCTACATTTCGGGTTAAGATGCTGTTTTGTGTTTAGTTTTTTTTTTAATTATTTATTATTTAACTTCAGTAATTACATTGTATTATGTGACACAGTTACATAGATACTTGGGTTCTCCCCACCCCTCCCCAAACCCTCCCACCATGGTGGATTCCTCCACCTTGTTGCATAAACACAGCTCAAGTTCAGTTGAGATTTCCCCATTGCAAGCGTATACCAAACATAGAGTCCAGCATCTTATTGTCCCGTCAAGTTCAACGGCTTCTTAGGTATACCCTCTCTGGTCTGATGACAGAGCCAGCAGAGTATCATCCCAGTCAATTGAAAGCTCCAACATACCATCAGCAAAAATTTACATCATTCTGGAATTAATTGACATAGTAATGAGTAACCAATATGTTAAAAGTAAATGCGGGTTCCCAGCCACCTTCTGCGACCACCTCACCTATACTTCAATTTTAGTTTTATGGTTAGGTTAGAGTCAATGGTAGGATTACTCTGCTTAGAGCTAGAGTTCATACTGGGGGAGGGCTAATGCTAGCGCTAAAGTTCTGCTAGGGTTAAGGTTAGGACACAATCTAGTGTTAGGTTTATGATTAAGGTTTGGCTACATTTGGATTTAGGTTTTGTGTTATAATTAGGGTAATGATTTGGCTTCGCATTAGGGTAAAGATTCGGGTTAGCATTAGGGTTAGGTTTAGATATACAGCTAGGGTAAGGTTCAGTATTAATGATAGGCTTAGTTATGTCTACATCTGTGTCAGGGTTGGAGTCAGGGTGAGGGCTATGCATTATGCCTAGTTTAGGGTTAGAATACCATGTATGATTGGGACTAGAGCTAGAGCTAGTGTCGGAGTTCGGGTTAGAATGATGGCAAGGATTAGGGATAATCATCATTTCTGGCTTAGGGTGTGCTGTAGGGTGTAATTAGTATTAGTGCTAGGCTATTAGATAGGGTCTGGGTAAGGGCTATGTCTAGGTGTAGGGTTAGGTTAATGCCTGGGTTTGAATTATGTTAATATTAGTGCTGGAGCGAGATTCGGAGTAAGAGTAGAGTTATTCCAGGATTAGTGTTATGATTCAGGCTTGATTTATACTTAGTAAGATTAGGATCATGGTCATAGCAAGAGTTAGGGTTCTTGTTAGTAGCTGAGTAAGAATTATGCTGGGTCTGGCACAATAGCCTAGCAGTAAAAGTTCTTGCCTTCCATGTGCCGAGATCACATTTGGTGCCAGTTCTAATTGCAGAAAGGCCGCTTCCCATCAGCACCGTGACTGTGTTCTGGGAAAGCAATCTGGTATGGCCCAAAGCTTTGGGTTGCTGCACCCATGTGGAAGACCTGTGAGAGGCTCTGTGCTCCTGGCTTCAGATTGCTATGGCTATGGCAGTTATGGCTGCTTGGGGAGTGAATCATCAGATGGAAAATTTTCCTCTCTGTCTCTCCTGCTTTCTGTATATCTGACTTTGAAATGTAAAGAAAGAAATTATATAAAAAATGAATTATGGCAAGTTCAGATTGAATTTTTGACAAGGGTCAACTTCAGTGTTAGGATTCGGCCTACAGCGTGGCTGATGGTTACAGCTGTAAAAGTCAAGAGACTGAGTTAGCATTACAGTCAGGGTTAGGCTTAGGAATAATGCTAAGGTTGGTTCTAGGTTTAGAGGTAGGTGTGGAAGGAGATTGAGGGTTAGGGTCAAGTTTAAGGCTGGAGTTTGAGATAGAGCTTGGGTTATTTCTTGAGATGATTATTATTTTTGTTTAGGATTAATGACAACCAAATCTTAACTCTCATCTAACCCTAATGTGAGCACTAACCATAACCCTATCGTTAACCTTAAACTAATTCCCAATTCTAAATCTAACCCTGATTCTAAGTTGAATCCTACCCCTCGCCCAAGTTCTAACCCTTAATCCTATAATGAATCCTACTGTATCTCTGACCCCAGCACTATCCAAAGCTCAAATTCTAAATCTAACCCTAATAATTATGCCCTAATGCAAGCTTTAGCCCTGCCCTAATCCTAAAGATGGGTTTACCTTGAATTAAAGCTCTAAGCATAATACCAAATAAGTCTTAGATAATGGCCCTCTTCCTGTCCTAAACCTGACACTTCCCCTGACATTAACCTTAGCTCTAACCTGAACCCTCACACTGAGTTTCAACCAACTGCAGTCCTAGCCCTAACACTAATCATAGCTCTAAATCCTTTTACTAACTATTGCCCTAGTTCTAATGTTATCCTCTCTGTATAACCATTGAGGTATCCCTAATGTTAACCATAACATGAGCACCAATCATAGCCATAGTTGTAACTGTAGTCCTGCTTTTCCTCCTAACTGAAAACCTAACCCTACTCTACCCTAAGAGTAACATCAAGTCATAGCCGTAACACTAACACTAACCTTAACCCTAAAACTAATATCCATTATCACTCTACTCCTAACTCTAGTTCTTTTTTTTTTTTTATTACAAAGTCAGACATACAGAGAGGAGGAGAGACAGACATGAACATCTTCCGTCCCATGATTCACTCCCCAAGTGAGCCGCAACGGCCGGTGCTGTGCTGATCCAAAGCCGGGAGCCAGGAACCTCTTTCGGGTCTCCCACATGGGTGCAGGGTCTCAAGGCTTTGGGCCATCCTTGACTGCTTTCCCAGGCCACAAGCTGGGAGCTGGATGGGAAGTGGAGCTGCCGGGATTGGAACTGGCACCCATGTGGGATCCCAAGTGCATTCAAGGCGAGGACTTTAACCACTAGTCCATGCTTCCGAGCCCTCTAGTTCTAACCTTAACTTCAACCTCAGCACTTGCCTTCACCCTAGGCCGAATGCTAACACCAGTCTTAAACCTAGTGACAATGTAGCACTCACCCAAACTTTTATACTAGCCCATACCTGACACTGTATTTCCCTAACCTTAACTATAATGCTAACCCTAATGCCAATCAAATCTCTAGCCATAATCCTAACGCTAGTCTTAACTTTTACTATAAAACTAGCCCTAATTCTAATCTTAACCCCAACATTAATACTTATCATAGATCTGTGCTTTGACTTAACCCTGTGCCAAACACTAACCTTAATCCTTGTCCATCTCTACTGCTCACCCTAGCCATAGTCCTGCACCAATCATGATCCCAAGATTTTTAAAACGATGTAACTCATAATCTAAATATGAACGTTCAAGCTCAACATAATGCCAAGCAGAGTCATAGCTCCAAGTGTCACACCAGACCCAAACACAACACTAAAGATTCCCTTCATCCTGAACCAGCCGGGTTCCTGAAACAAATCTTCCCTGAGGCCAGCCCTTTCTGGAACTCTAAGCCAAGCCCTAGACTTTACCTGATCATACCCCTAGACCAAATGATGACCTGATTTGTACTAGTAGTACTAAGTGCATCCCTAGCTCAAACACAAATCAAACTCCTAAAGCTAACCAAAACTCCTTTTGGCTTTGTTTAATTCTATTTTTGACAATCTTGACATAGTTCATTAGAGTAAAAAGGTTCAAGGGCTACAGGACAGTGGGTAAGGCTATTATTTCCACATTCTCTTCTTTGACTGTATGTGGGGGTAAATGGGGAGGGAGATAAAGGGAGAAGTCGCACCCAGTCTCCACCGGACCCCAGGTCCCTGATGTGGGGTATGCTCGGAGGGTCCTGCTCAAGTGGGTGTTTTGTTTGTTTGTTTTTTCTCAAGTGGTTTAGAGAGTTCAACAGTCATGAATTGCTGCCAATCTTGCAACTGCAAGTACGATGAGGTCTCTGAAGCTTACACTGATTGACACAGTCCATCTTCGAGTCTGCGTTTGCCCAGGTTTTCACTGCCAATACATGGCTGAGGTGGGTGATTGACTTGTTCTGTCTTCCGTCTTTTCTTGGTTAGGATTCTGAGTCCAACATTTTGATTGGGGAGGTCTCCAAAGAAATTTTGTGTGAGGTATTCCCAGTCCAGTTTCTTGAATGTACTAGCAAGTGCAGGGCCCGGCACAGCCCATCAGCCCGCTCACCTGGTTGTTGCAGTTCCTGGGTTGGTTCTGTTTTCAGTCCCGACTTCCACTGGAACCAATGGTTGTTGCAGTCCAGCCTGATGCTGCCCAGCACAGGCTCGGCCATCACTCTTGCTTCACTCACATAACTTCTGTGGCTGTTCTGATGACAGGGAGCATTCTGATTGGCTGCATCTCAAAGACCTCACAGGACTGTGTGGCCCTATAAGCTGTCCAATCAGCAGCTGCCTGGTCATAGCAGCCCAGAATCCTGTAGCCTCAGCATTCTAGAAGAGCCATGGGGACAGCCTCCTCTGCATGGTGGAGAAAAATGGGTGAGTGGCTCAAGCTCTGCTTTCTCTGGTCTTTCTTCCCCACAGGCCCTGGAAATGAGGATTTTCAGGCTCCATGGAAGCCAGCAGAGCGTGAGTGTGTGTGTGGTTGGGTTTCCCTTGAGTGTGAGTTTGGAAATCTGCTGAAAATGTAGTGAAGCCTAGGGCCTTTTCCAACACTGGTAGTGTGAAAACATTTCACTTTTCTGTCAGTCAGAATGCTTGTGCCTCTCCGATGAGCCAAATGGATCCTAGCTCCCCATTAAATGTAGTGTGTGGAAAAGCATTTGGATTGTAGAAGAGCCAGGTCAAGCTGATTTCCATAGGCAGACATTACATGACATTTCCTGTCATGGCTCTCAGTGAATTTTCTCTAGTGCAGTCCAGTGTCATGCAACTGGGTCACCATAGTGCAAAAGGGGTCAGTACAAGGATCAGGTGAGGTTTGATGTTGTGGTTAGGTGTAGGGTTAGAATCAGGGTTATGATTTTATCTAGAGATATGATAGTGTTTATGTCAAAGCCTAGATTTAAGGTTAGGACTGATTTTCTTTTCAAGGTTATGTTAGGCCTATGTAAGTTATTAGGAATAGATCTAGGAATAAGTTTAGATGTAATTAGGGTTAGGGTTAGAACTAATGCTAAAGGTTAGGTTTAGTAGTGACATAACTTTTAGGATTGAGATAGGACTTATTGCTAGCCCAGTGGTTAGGGTTTTGGATAAACTTACAAATAGAATTAGGTACAGACCTATGTTTTGTATGTTGCATTAAGCAGGATTCGCATTAAGATTTTTTTGGGGGGGATAGATTAATGTTTGGATTAGTGGCAGATACAGAGTCTTGCTGTATTTCTGGTTCATACTTAGTTTTCATTAGTGTTGGATTGAAGGTTATTGTTAGGATTGGTGTAAGGACTATGTGGCTTTAGAATAGAGTTAGGGTTACAATTAATGTGAGGATTAAAGCTTGGCTACATTTCGGGTTAAGATGCTGTTTTGTGTCTAGTTTTATGGTTAGGTTAGAGTCAATGGTAGGATTACTCTGCTTAGAGCTAGAGTTAACACTGGGGGAGGGCTAATGCTAGCGCTAAAGTTCTGCTAGGGTTAAGGTTAGGACACAATCTAGTGTTAGGTTTATGATTAAGGTTTGGCTACATTTGGATTTAGGTTTTGTGTTATAATTAGGGTAATGATTTGGCTTCGCATTAGGGTAAAGATTCGGGTTAGCATTAGGGTTAGGTTTAGAAATACAGCTAGGGTAAGGTTCAGTATTAATGATAGGCTTAGTTATGTCTACATCTGTGTCAGGGTTGGAGTCAGGGTGAGGGCTATGCATTATGCCTAGTTTAGGGTTAGAATACCATGTATGATTGGGACTAGAGCTAGAGCTAGTGTCAGAATTCGGGTTAGAATGATGGCAAGGATTAGGGATAATCATCATTTCTGGCTTAGGGTGTGCTGTAGGGTGTAATTAGTATTAGTGCTAGGCTATTAGATAGGGTCTGGGTAAGGGCTATGTCTAGGTGTAGGGTTAGGTTAATGCCTGGGTTTGAATTATGTTAATATTAGTGCTGGAGCGAGATTCGGAGTAAGAGTAGAGTTATTCCAGGATTAGTGTTACGATTCAGGCTTGATTTATACTTAGTAAGATTAGGATCATGGTCATAGCAAGAGTTAGGGTTCTTGTTAGTAGCTGAGTAAGAATTATGCTGGGTCTGGCACAATAGCCTAGCAGTAAAAGTTCTTGCCTTCCATGTGCCGAGATCACATTTGGTGCCAGTTCTAATTGCAGAAGGGCCGCTTCCCATCAGCACCGTGATTGTGTTCTGGGAAAGCAATCTGGTATGGCCCAAAGCTTTGGGTTGCTGCACCCATGTGGAAGACCTGTGAGAGGCTGTGTGCTCCTGGCTTCAGATTGCTATGGCTATGGCAGTTATGGCTGCTTGTGGAGTGAATCATCAGATGGAAAATTTTCCTCTCTGTCTCTCCTGCTTTCTGTATATCTGACTTTGAAATGTAAAGAAAGAAATTATATAAAAAATGAATTATGGCAAGTTCAGATTGAATTTTTGACAAGGGTCAACTTCAGTGTTAGGATTCGGCCTACAGCGTGGCTGATGATTACAGCTGTAAAAGTCAAGAGACTGAGTTAGCATTACAGTCAGGGTTAGGCTTAGGAATAATGCTAAGGTTGGTTCTAGGTTTAGAGGTAGGTGTGGAAGGAGATTGAGGGTTAGGGTCAAGTTTAAGGCTGGGGTTTTGAGATAGAGCTTGGGTTATTTCTTGAGATTATTATTATTTTTGTTTAGGATTAATGACAACCAAATCTTAAGTCTCATCTAGCCCTAATGTGAGCACTAACCATAACCCTATCGTTAACCCTAAACTAATTCCCAATTCTAAATCTAACCCTGATTCTAAGTCGAGTCCTACCCCTCGCCCAAGTTCTAACCCTTAATCCTATAATGAATCCTACTGTATCTCTGACCCCAGCACTATCCAAAGCTCAAATTCTAAATCTAACCCTAATAATTATGCTCTAATGCAAGCTTTAGCCCTGCCCTAATCCTAAAGATGGGTTTACCTTGAATTAAAGCTCTAACCATAATACCAAATAAGTCTTAGATAAGGGCCCTCTTCCTGTCCTAAACCTGACACTTCCCCTGATATTAACCTTAGCTCTAACCTGAACCCTCACACTGAGTTTCAACCAACTGCAGTCCTAGCCCTAACACTAATCATAGCTCTAAATCCTTTTAGTAACTATTGCCCTAGTTCTAATGTTATCCTCTCTGTATAACCATTGAGGTATCCCTAATGTTAACCATAACATGAGCACCAATCATAGCCATAGTTGTAACTGTAGTCCTACTTTTCCTCCTAACTGAAAACCTACCCCTACTCTACCCTAAGAGTAACATCAAGTCATAGCCGTAACATTAACACTAACCTTAACCCTAAAACTAATATCCATTATCACTCTACTCCTAACTCTAGTTCTTTTTTTTTATTACAAAGTCAGACATGCAGAGAGGAGGAGGAGAGACAGACATGAACATCTTCCGTCCCATGATTCACTCCCCAAGTGAGCTGCAACGGCCGGTGCTGTGCTGATCCAAAGCCGGGAGCCAGGAACCTCTTTCGGGTCTCCCACATGGGTGCAGGGTCTCAAGGCTTTGGGCCATCCTTGACTGCTTTCCCAGGCCACAAGCTGGGAGCTGGATGGGAAGTGGAGCTGCCGGGATTGCGACTGGCACCCATGTGGGATCCCGAGTGCATTCAAGGTGAGGACTTTAGCCACAAGTCCATGCTTCCGAGCCCTCTAGTTCTAACCTTAACTTCAACCTCAGCACTTGCCTTCACCCTAGGCCGAATGCTAACACCAGTCTTAAACCTAGTGACAATGTAGCACTCACCCAAACTTTGATACTAGCCCATTCCTGACACTATATTTCCCTAACCTTAACTATAATGCTTACCCTAATGCCAATCAAATCTCTAGCCATAATCCTAACGCTAGTCTTAACTTTTACTATAAAACTAGCCCTAATTCTAATCTTAACCCCAACATTAATACTTATCATAGATCTGTGCTTTGACTTAACCCTGTGCCAAACACTAACCGTAATCCTTGTCCATCTCTGCTGCTCACCCTAACCATAGTCCTGCACCAATCATGATCCCAAGATTTTTAAAACGATGTAACTCATAATCTAAATATGAACGTTCAAGCTCAACATAATGCCAAGCAGAGTCATAGCTCCAAGTGTCACACCAGACCCAAACACAACACTAAAGATTCCCTTCATCCTGAACCAGCCGGGTTCCTGAAACAAATCTTCCCTGAGGCCAGCCCTTTCTGGAACTCTAAGCCAAGCCCTAGACTTTACCTGATCATACCCCTAGACCAAATGATGACCTGATTTCTACTACTAGTACTAAGTGCATCCCTAGCTCAAACACAAATCAAACTCTTAAAGCTAACCAAAACTCCTTTTGGCTTTGTTTAATTCTATTTTTGACAATCTTGACATAGTTCATTAGAGTAAAAAGGTTCAAGGGCTACAGGACAGTGGGTAAGGCTATTATTTCCACATTCTCTTCTTTGACTGTATGTGGGGGTAAATGGGGAGGGAGATAAAGGGAGAAGTCGCACCCAGTCTCCACCGGACCCCAGGTCCCTGATGTGGGGCATGCTCAGAGGGTCCTGCTCAAGTGGGTGTTTTGTTTGTTTGTTTTTTCTCAAGTGGTTTAGAGAGTTCAACAGTCATGAATTGCTGCCAATCTTGCAACTGCAAGTACGATGAGGTCTCTGAAGCATACACTGATTGACACAGTCCATCTTCGAGTCTGCGTTTGCCCAGGTTTTCACTGCCAATACATGGCTGAGGTGGGTGATTGACTTGTTCTGTCTTCCGTCTTTTCTTGGTTAGGATTCTGAGTCCAACATTTTGATTGGGGAGGTCTCCAAAGAAATTTTGTGTGAGGTATTCCCAGTCCAGTTTCTTGAATGTACTAGCAAGTGCAGGGCCCGGCACAGCCCATCAGCCCGCTCAGCTGGTTGTTGCAGTTCCTGGGTTGGTTCTGTTTTCAGTCCCGACTTCCACTGGAACCAATGGGTGTTGCAGTCCAGCCTGATGCTGCCCAGCACAGGCTCGGCCATCACTCTTGCTTCACTCACATAACTTCTGTGGCTGTTCTGATGACAGGGAGCATTCTGATTGGCTGCATCTCAAAGACCTCACAGGACTGTGTGGCCCTATAAGCTGTCCAATCAGCAGCTGCCTGGTCATAGCAGCCCAGAATCCTGTAGCCTCAGCATTCTAGAAGAGCCATGGTGACAGCCTCCTCTGCATGGTGGAGAAAAATGGGTGAGTGGCTCAAGCTCTGCTTTCTCTGGTCTTTCTTCCCCACAGGCCCTGGGAATGAGGATTTTCAGGCTCCATGGAAGCCAGCAGAGTGTGAGTGTGTGTGGTTGGGTTTCCGTTGAGTGTGAGTTTGGAAATCCGCTGAAAATGTAGTGAAGCCTAGGACCTTTTCCAACACTGGTAGTGTGAAAGCATTTCACTTTTCTGTCAGTCAGAATGCTTGTGCCTCTCCGATGAGCCAAATGGATCCTAGCTCCCCATTAAATGTAGTATGTGGAATAGCGTTTGGATTGTAGAAGAGCCAGGTCAAGCTGATTTCCATAGGCAGACATTACATGACATTTCCTGTCATGGCTCTCAGTGAATTTTCTCTAGTGCAGTCCAGTGTCATGCAACTGGGTCACCATAGTGCAAAAGGGGTCAGTACAAGGACCAGGTGAGGTTCGATGTTGTGGTTAGGTGTAGGGTTAGAATCAGGGTTATGATTTTATCTAGAGATATGATAGTGTTTATGTCAAAGCCTAGATTTAAGGTTAGGACTGATTTTCTTTTCAAGGTTATGTTAGGCCTATGTAAATTATTAGGAATAGATCTAGGAATAAGTTTAGATGTAATTAGGGTTAGGGTTAGAACTAATGCTAAAGGTTAGGTTTAGTAGTGACATAACTTTTAGGATTGAGATAGGACTTATTGCTAGCCCAGTGGTTAGGGTTTTGGATAAACTTACAAATAGAATTAGGTACAGACCTATGTTTTGTATGTTGCATTAAGCAGGATTCGCATTAGGATTTTTTGGGGGGGATAGATTAATGTTTGGATTAGTGGCAGATACAGAGTCTTGCTGTATTTCTGGTTCATACTTAGTTTTCATTAGTGTTGGATTGAAGGTTATTGTTAGGATTGGTGTAAGGACTATGTGGCTTTAGAATAGAGTTAGGGTTACAATTAATGTGAGGATTAAAGCTTGGCTACATTTCGGGTTAAGATGCTGTTTTGTGTCTAGTTTTATGGTTAGGTTAGAGTCAATGGTAGGATTACTCTGCTTAGAGCTAGAGTTAACACTGGGGGAGGGCTAATGCTAGCGCTAAAGTTCTGCTAGGGTTAAGGTTAGGACACAATCTAGTGTTAGGTTTATGATTAAGGTTTGGCTACATTTGGATTTAGGTTTTGTGTTATAATTAGGGTAATGATTTGGCTTCGCATTAGGGTAAAGATTCGGGTTAGCATTAGGGTTAGGTTTAGAAATACAGCTAGGGTAGGGTTCAGTATTAGTGATAGGCTTAGTTATGTCTACATCTGTGTCAGGGTTGGAGTCAGGGTGAGGGCTATGCATTATGCCTAGTTTAGGGTTAGAATACCATGTATGATTGGGACTAGAGCTAGAGCTAGTGTCGGAATTCGGGTTAGAATGATGGCAAGGATTAAGGATAATCATCATTTCTGGCTTAGGGTGTGCTGTAGGGTGTAATTAGTATTAGTGCTAGGCTATTAGATAGGGTCTGGGTAAGGGCTATGTCTAGGTGTAGGGTTAGGTTAATGCCTGGGTTTGAATTATGTTAATATTAGTGCTGGAGCGAGATACGGAGTAAGAGTAGAGTTATTCCAGGATTAGTGTTACGATTCAGGCTTGATTTATACTTAGTAAGATTAGGATCATGGTCATAGGAAGAGTTAGGGTTCTTGTTATTAGCTGAGTAAGAATTGTGCTGGGTCCGGCACAATAGCCTAGCAGTAAAAGTTCTTGCCTTCCATGTGCCGAGATCACATTTGGTGCCAGTTCTAATTGCAGAAGGGCCGCTTCCCATCAGCACCGTGACTGTGTTCTGGGAAAGCAATCTGGTATGGCCCAAAGCTTTGGGTTGCTGCACCCATGTGGAAGACCTGTGAGAGGCTGTGTGCTCCTGGCTTCAGATTGCTATGGCTATGGCAGTTATGGCTGCTTGGGGAGTGAATCATCAGATGGAAAATTTTCCTCTCTGTCTCTCCTGCTTTCTGTATATCTGACTTTGAAATGTAAAGAAAGAAATTATATAAAAATGAATTATGGCAAGTTCAGATTGAATTTTTGACAAGGGTCAACTTCAGTGTTAGGATTCGGCCTACAGCATGGCTGATGATTACAGCTGTAAAAGTCAAGAGACTGAGTTAGCATTACAGTCAGGGTTAGGCTTAGGAATAATGCTAAGGTTGGTTCTAGGTTTAGAGGTAGGTGTGGAAGGAGATTGAGGGTTAGGGTCAAGTTTAAGGCTGGGGTTTGAGATAGAGCTTGGGTTATTTCTTGAGATTATTATTATTTTTGTTTAGGATTAAGGACAACCAAATCTTAACTCTCATCTAGCCCTAATGTGAGCACTAACCATAACCCTATCGTTAACCTTAAACTAATTCCCAATTCTAAATCTAACCCTGATTCTAAGTTGAATCCTACCCCTCGCCCAAGTTCTAACCCTTAATCCTATAATGAATCCTACTGTATCTCTGACCCCAGCACTATCCAAAGCTCAAATTCTAAATCTAACCCTAATAATTATGCCCTAATGCAAACTTTAGCCCTGCCCTAATCCTAAAGATGGGTTTACCTTGAATTAAAGCTCTAAGCATAATACCAAATAAGTCTTAGATAAGGGCGCTCTTCCTGTCCTAAACCTAACACTTCCCCTGACATTAACCTTAGCTATAACCTGAACCCTCACACTGAGTTTCAACCAACTGCAGTCCTAGCCCTGACACTAATCATAGCTCTAAATCCTTTTACTAACTATTGCCCTAGTTCTAATGTTATCCTCTCTGTATAAGCATTGAGGTATCCCTAATGTTAACCATAACATGAGCACCAATCATAGCCATAGTTGTAACTGTAGTCCTACTTTTCCTCCTAACTGAAAACCTACCCCTACTCTACCCTAAGAGTAACATCAAGTCATAGCCGTAACACTAACACTAACCTTAACCCTAAAACTAATATCCATTATCACTCTACTCCTAACTCTAGTTCTTTTTTTTTTTATTACAAAGTCAGACATGCTGAGAGGAGGAGGAGAGACAGACATGAACATCTTCCGTCCCATGATTCACTCCCCAAGTGAGCTGCAACGGCCGGTGCTGTGCTGATCCAAAGCCGGGAGCCAGGAACCTCTTTCGGGTCTCCCACATGGTTGCAGGGTCTCAAGGCTTTGGGCCATCCTTGACTGCTTTCCCAGGCCACAAGCTGGGAGCTGGATGGGAAGTGGAGCTGCCGGGATTGGAACTGGCACCCATGTGGGATCCCGAGTGCATTCAAGGTGAGGACTTTAGCCACTAGTCCATGCTTCCGAGCCCTCTAGTTCTAACCTTAACTTCAACCTCAGCACTTGCCTTCACCCTAGGCCGAATGCTAACACCAGTCTTAAAGCTAGTGACAATGTAGCACTCACCCAAACTTTGATACTAGCCCATACCTGACACTGTATTTCCCTAACCTTAACTATAATGCTAACCCTAATGCCAATCAAATCTCTAGCCATAATCCTAACGCTAGTCTTAACTTTTACTATAAAACTAGCCCTAATTCTAATCTTAACCCCAACATTAATACTTATCATAGATCTGTGCTTTGACTTAACCCTGTGCCAAACACTAACCGTAATCCTTGTCCATCTCTACTGCTCACCCTAGCCATAGTCCTGCACCAATCATGATCCCAAGATTTTTAAAACGATGTAACTCATAATCTAAATATGAACGTTCAAGCTCAACATAATGCCAAGCAGAGTCATAGCTCCAAGTGTCACACCAGACCCAAACACAACACTAAAGATTCCCTTCATCCTGAACCAGCCGGGTTCCTGAAACAAATCTTCCCTGAGGCCAGCCCTTTCTGGAACTCTAAGCCAAGCCCTAGACTTTACCTGATCATACCCCTAGACCAAATGATGACCTGATTTGTACTAGTAGTACTAAGTGCATCCCTAGCTCAAACACAAATCAAACTCCTAAAGCTAACCAAAACTCCTTTTGGCTTTGTTTAATTCTATTTTTGACAATCTTGACATAGTTCATTAGAGTAAAAAGGTTCAAGGGCTACAGGACAGTGGGTAAGGCTATTATTTCCACATTCTCTTCTTTGACTGTATGTGGGGGTAAATGGGGAGGGAGATAAAGGGAGAAGTCGCACCCAGTCTCCACCGGACCCCAGGTCCCTGATGTGGGGCATGCTCAGAGGGTCCTGCTCAAGTGGGTGTTTTGTTTGTTTGTTTTTTCTCAAGTGGTTTAGAGAGTTCAACAGTCATGAATTGCTGCCAATCTTGCAACTGCAAGTACGATGAGGTCTCTGAAGCATACACTGATCGACACAGTCCATCTTCGAGTCTGCGTTTGCCCAGGTTTTCACTGCCAATACATGGCTGAGGTGGGTGATTGACTTGTTCTGTCTTCCGTCTTTTCTTGGTTAGGATTCTGAGTCCAACATTTTGATTGGGGAGGTCTCCAAAGAAATTTTGTGTGAGGTATTCCCAGTCCAGTTTCTTGAATGTACTAGCAAGTGCAGGGCCCGGCACAGCCCATCAGCCCGCTCAGCTGGTTGTTGCAGTTCCTGGGTTGGTTCTGTTTTCAGTCCCGACTTCCACTGGAACCAATGGGTGTTGCAGTCCAGCCTGATGCTGCCCAGCACAGGCCCGGCCATCACTCTTGCTTCACTCACATAACTTCTGTGGCTGTTCTGATGACAGGGAGCATTCTGATTGGCTGCATCTCAAAGACCTCACAGGACTGTGTGGCCCTATAAGCTGTCCAATCAGCAGCTGCCTGGTCATAGCAGCCCAGAATCCTGTAGCCTCAGCATTCTAAAAGAGCCATGAGGACAGCCTCCTCTGCATGGTGGAGAAAAATGGGTGAGTGGCTCAAGCTCTGCTTTCTCTGGTCTTTCTTCCCCACAGGCCCTGGGAATGAGGATTTTCAGGCTCCATGGAAGCCAGCAGAGTGTGAGTGTGTGTGGTTGGGTTTCCGTTGAGTGTGAGTTTGGAAATCCGCTGAAAATGTAGTGAAGCCTAGGACCTTTTCCAACACTGGTAGTGTGAAAGCATTTCACTTTTCTGTCAGTCAGAATGCTTGTGCCTCTCCGATGAGCCAAATGGATCCTAGCTCCCCATTAAATGTAGTATGTGGAATAGCGTTTGGATTGTAGAAGAGCCAGGTCAAGCTGATTTCCATAGGCAGACATTACATGACATTTCCTGTCATGGCTCTCAGTGAATTTTCTCTAGTGCAGTCCAGTGTCATGCAACTGGGTCACCATAGTGCAAAAGGGGTCAGTACAAGGACCAGGTGAGGTTCGATGTTGTGGTTAGGTGTAGGGTTAGAATCAGGGTTATGATTTTATCTAGAGATATGATAGTGTTTATGTCAAAGCCTAGATTTAAGGTTAGGACTGATTTTCTTTTCAAGGTTATGTTAGGCCTATGTAAGTTATTAGGAATAGATCTAGGAATAAGTTTAGATGTAATTAGGGTTAGGGTTAGAACTAATGCTAAAGGTTAGGTTTAGTAGTGACATAACTTTTAGGATTGAGATAGGACTTATTGCTAGCCCAGTGGTTAGGGTTTTGGATAAACTTACAAATAGAATTAGGTACAGACCTATGTTTTGTATGTTGCATTAAGCAGGATTCGCATTAGGATTTTTTGGGGGGGATAGATTAATGGTTGGATTAGTGGCAGATACAGAGTCTTGCTGTATTTCTGGTTCATACTTAGTTTTCATTAGTGTTGGATTGAAGGTTATTGTTAGGATTGGTGTAAGGACTATGTGGCTTTAGAATAGAGTTAGGGTTACAATTAATGTGAGGATTAAAGCTTGGCTACATTTCGGGTTAAGATGCTGTTTTGTGTCTAGTTTTATGGTTAGGTTAGAGTCAATGGTAGGATTACTCTGCTTAGAGCTAGAGTTAACACTGGGGGAGGGCTAATGCTAGCGCTAAAGTTCTGCTAGGGTTAAGGTTAGGACACAATCTAGTGTTAGGTTTATGATTAAGGTTTGGCTACATTTGGATTTAGGTTTTGTGTTATAATTAGGGTAATGATTTGGCTTCGCATTAGGGTAAAGATTCGGGTTAGCATTAGGGTTAGGTTTAGAAATACAGCTAGGGTAGGGTTCAGTATTAGTGATAGGCTTAGTTATGTCTACATCTGTGTCAGGGTTGGAGTCAGGGTGAGGGCTATGCATTATGCCTAGTTTAGGGTTAGAATACCATGTATGATTGGGACTAGAGCTAGAGCTAGTGTCGGAATTCGGGTTAGAATGATGGCAAGGATTAAGGATAATCATCATTTCTGGCTTAGGGTGTGCTGTAGGGTGTAATTAGTATTAGTGCTAGGCTATTAGATAGGGTCTGGGTAAGGGCTATGTCTAGGTGTAGGGTTAGGTTAATGCCTGGGTTTGAATTATGTTAATATTAGTGCTGGAGCGAGATACGGAGTAAGAGTAGAGTTATTCCAGGATTAGTGTTATGATTCAGGCTTGATTTATACTTAGTAAGATTAGGATCATGGTCATAGGAAGAGTTAGGGTTCTTGTTATTAGCTGAGTAAGAATTGTGCTGGGTCTGGCACAATAGCCTAGCAGTAAAAGTTCTTGCCTTCCATGTGCCGAGATCACATTTGGTGCCAGTTCTAATTGCAGAAGGGCCGCTTCCCATCAGCACCGTGATTGTGTTCTGGGAAAGCAATCTGGTATGGCCCAAAGCTTTGGGTTGCTGCACCCATGTGGAAGACCTGTGAGAGGCTCTGTGCTCCTGGCTTCAGATTGCTATGGCTATGGCAGTTATGGCTGCTTGGGGAGTGAATCATCAGATGGAAAATTTTCCTCTCTGTCTCTCCTGCTTTCTGTATATCTGACTTTGAAATGTAAAGAAAGAAATTATATAAAAATGAATTATGGCAAGTTCAGATTGAATTTTTGACAAGGGTCAACTTCAGTGTTAGGATTTGGCCTACAGCATGGCTGATGATTACAGCTGTAAAAGTCAAGAGACTGAGTTAGCATTACAGTCAGGGTTAGGCTTAGGAATAATGCTAAGGTTGGTTCTAGGTTTAGAGGTAGGTGTGGAAGGAGATTGAGGGTTAGGGTCAAGTTTAAGGCTGGGGTTTTGAGATAGAGCTTGGGTTATTTCTTGAGATTATTATTATTTTTGTTTAGGATTAAGGACAACCAAATCTTAACTCTCATCTAGCCCTAATGTGAGCACTAACCATAACCCTATCGTTAACCTTAAACTAATTCCCAATTCTAAATCTAACCCTGATTCTAAGTTGAATCCTACCCCTCGCCCAAGTTCTAACCCTTAATCCTATAATGAATCCTACTGTATCTCTGACCCCAGCACTATCCAAAGCTCAAATTCTAAATCTAACCCTAATAATTATGCCCTAATGCAAACTTTAGCCCTGCCCTAATCCTAAAGATGGGTTTACCTTGAATTAAAGCTCTAAGCATAATACCAAATAAGTCTTAGATAAGGGCGCTCTTCCTGTCCTAAACCTGACACTTCCCCTGACATTAACCTTAGCTCTAACCTGAACCCTCACACTGAGTTTCAACCAACTGCAGTCCTAGCCCTGACACTAATCATAGCTCTAAATCCTTTTAGTAACTATTGCCCTAGTTCTAATGTTATCCTCTCTGTATAACCATTGAGGTATCCCTAATGTTAACCATAACATGAGCACCAATCATAGCCATAGTTGTAACTGTAGTCCTACTTTTCCTCCTAACTGAAAACCTAACCCTACTCTACCCTAAGAGTAACATCAAGTCATAGCCGTAACACTAACACTAACCTTAACCCTAAAACTAATATCCATTATCACTCTACTCCTAACTCTAGTTCTTTTTTTTTTTTTTATTACAAAGTCAGACATGCTGAGAGGAGGAGGAGAGACAGACATGAACATCTTCCGTCCCATGATTCACTCCCCAAGTGAGCTGCAACGGCCGGTGCTGTGCTGATCCAAAGCCGGGAGCCAGGAACCTCTTTCGGGTCTCCCACATGGTTGCAGGGTCTCAAGGCTTTGGGCCATCCTTGACTGCTTTCCCAGGCCACAAGCTGGGAGCTGGATGGGAAGTGGAGCTGCCGGGATTGGAACTGGCACCCATGTGGGATCCCGAGTGCATTCAAGGTGAGGACTTTAGCCACTAGTCCATGCTTCCGAGCCCTCTAGTTCTAACATTAACTTCAACCTCAGCACTTGCCTTCACCCTGGGCCGAATGCTAACACCAGTCTTAAACCTAGTGACAATGTAGCACTCACCCAAACTTTTATACTAGCCCATACCTGACACTGTATTTCCCTAACCTTAACTATAATGCTAACCCTAATGCCAATCAAATCTCTAGCCATAATCCTAACGCTAGTCTTAACTTTTACTATAAAACTAGCCCTAATTCTAATCTTAACCCCAACATTAATACTTATCATAGATCTGTGCTTTGACTTAACCCTGTGCCAAACACTAACCTTAATCCTTGTCCATCTCTACTGCTCACCCTAGCCATAGTCCTGCACCAATCATGATCCCAAGATTTTTAAAATGATGTAACTCATAATCTAAATATGAACGTTCAAGCTCAACATAATGCCAAGCAGAGTCATAGCTCCAAGTGTCACACCAGACCCAAACACAACACTAAAGATTCCCTTCATCCTGAACCAGCTGGGTTCCTGAAACAAATCTTCCCTGAGGCCAGCCCTTTCTGTAACTCTAAGCCAAGCCCTAGACTTTACCTGATCATACCCCTAGACCAAATGATGACCTGATTTCTACTACTAGTACTAAGTGCATCCCTAGCTCAAACACAAATCAAACTCCTAAAGCTAACCAAAACTCCTTTTGGCTTTGTTTAATTCTATTTTTGACAATCTTGACATAGTTCATTAGAGTAAAAAGGTTCAAGGGCTACAGGACAGTGGGTAAGGCTATTATTTCCACATTCTCTTCTTTGACTGTATGTGGGGGTAAATGGGGAGGGAGATAAAGGGAGAAGTCGCACCCAGTCTCCACCGGACCCCAGGTCCCTGATGTGGGGCATGCTCAGAGGGTCCTGCTCAAGTGGGTGTTTTGTTTGTTTGTTTTTTCTCAAGTGGTTTAGAGAGTTCAACAGTCATGAATTGCTGCCAATCTTGCAACTGCAAGTACGATGAGGTCTCTGAAGCATACACTGATCGACACAGTCCATCTTCGAGTCTGCGTTTGCCCAGGTTTTCACTGCCAATACATGGCTGAGGTGGGTGATTGACTTGTTCTGTCTTCCGTCTTTTCTTGGTTAGGATTCTGAGTCCAACATTTTGATTGGGGAGGTCTCCAAAGAAATTTTGTGTGAGGTATTCCCAGTCCAGTTTCTTGAATGTACTAGCAAGTGCAGGGCCCGGCACAGCCCATCAGCCCGCTCAGCTGGTTGTTGCAGTTCCTGGGTTGGTTCTGTTTTCAGTCCCGACTTCCACTGGAACCAATGGGTGTTGCAGTCCAGCCTGATGCTGCCCAGCACAGGCTCGGCCATCACTCTTGCTTCACTCACATAACTTCTGTGGCTGTTCTGATGACAGGGAGCATTCTGATTGGCTGCATCTCAAAGACCTCACAGGACTGTGTGGCCCTATAAGCTGTCCAATCAGCAGCTGCCTGGTCATAGCAGCCCAGAATCCTGTAGCCTCAGCATTCTAGAAGAGCCATGGGGACAGCCTCCTCTGCATGGTGGAGAAAAATGGGTGAGTGGCTCAAGCTCTGCTTTCTCTGGTCTTTCTTCCCCACAGGCCCTGGGAATGAGGATTTTCAGGCTCCATGGAAGCCAGCAGAGTGTGAGTGTGTGTGGTTGGGTTTCCGTTGAGTGTGAGTTTGGAAATCCGCTGAAAATGTAGTGAAGCCTAGGACCTTTTCCAACACTGGCAGTGTGAAAGCATTTCACTTTTCTGTCAGTCAGAATGCTTGTGCCTCTCCGATGAGCCAAATGGATCCTAGCTCCCCATTAAATGTAGTATGTGGAATAGCGTTTGGATTGTAGAAGAGCCAGGTCAAGCTGATTTCCATAGGCAGACATTACATGACATTTCCTGTCATGGCTCTCAGTGAATTTTCTCTAGTGCAGTCCAGTGTCATGCAACTGGGTCACCATAGTGCAAAAGGGGTCAGTACAAGGACCAGGTGAGGTTCGATGTTGTGGTTAGGTGTAGGGTTAGAATCAGGGTTATGATTTTATCTAGAGATATGATAGTGTTTATGTCAAAGCCTAGATTTAAGGTTAGGACTGATTTTCTTTTCAAGGTTATGTTAGGCCTATGTAAGTTATTAGGAATAGATCTAGGAATAAGTTTAGATGTAATTAGGGTTAGGGTTAGAACTAATGCTAAAGGTTAGGTTTAGTAGTGACATAACTTTTAGGATTGAGATAGGACTTATTGCTAGCCCAGTGGTTTGGGTTTTGGATAAACTTACAAATAGAATTAGGTACAGACCTATGTTTTGTATGTTGCATTAAGCAGGATTCGCATTAGGATTTTTTGGGGGGGATAGATTAATGGTTGGATTAGTGGCAGATACAGAGTCTTGCTGTATTTCTGGTTCATACTTAGTTTTCATTAGTGTTGGATTGAAGGTTATTGTTAGGATTGGTGTAAGGACTATGTGGCTTTAGAATAGAGTTAGGGTTACAATTAATGTGAGGATTAAAGCTTGGCTACATTTCGGGTTAAGATGCTGTTTTGTGTCTAGTTTTATGGTTAGGTTAGAGTCAATGGTAGGATTACTCTGCTTAGAGCTAGAGTTAACACTGGGGGAGGGCTAATGCTAGCGCTAAAGTTCTGCTAGGGTTAAGGTTAGGACACAATCTAGTGTTAGGTTTATGATTAAGGTTTGGCTACATTTGGATTTAGGTTTTGTGTTATAATTAGGGTAATGATTTGGCTTCGCATTAGGGTAAAGATTCGGGTTAGCATTAGGGTTAGGTTTAGAAATACAGCTAGGGTAGGGTTCAGTATTAGTGATAGGCTTAGTTATGTCTACATCTGTGTCAGGGTTGGAGTCAGGGTGAGGGCTATGCATTATGCCTAGTTTAGGGTTAGAATACCATGTATGATTGGGACTAGAGCTAGAGCTAGTGTCGGAATTCGGGTTAGAATGATGGCAAGGATTAAGGATAATCATCATTTCTGGCTTAGGGTGTGCTGTAGGGTGTAATTAGTATTAGTGCTAGGCTATTAGATAGGGTCTGGGTAAGGGCTATGTCTAGGTGTAGGGTTAGGTTAATGCCTGGGTTTGAATTATGTTAATATTAGTGCTGGAGCGAGATACGGAGTAAGAGTAGAGTTATTCCAGGATTAGTGTTATGATTCAGGCTTGATTTATACTTAGTAAGATTAGGATCATGGTCATAGGAAGAGTTAGGGTTCTTGTTATTAGCTGAGTAAGAATTGTGCTGGGTCTGGCACAATAGCCTAGCAGTAAAAGTTCTTGCCTTCCATGTGCCGAGATCACATTTGGTGCCAGTTCTAATTGCAGAAGGGCCGCTTCCCATCAGCACCGTGATTGTGTTCTGGGAAAGCAATCTGGTATGGCCCAAAGCTTTGGGTTGCTGCACCCATGTGGAAGACCTGTGAGAGGCTGTGTGCTCCTGGCTTCAGATTGCTATGGCTATGGCAGTTATGGCTGCTTGGGGAGTGAATCATCAGATGGAAAATTTTCCTCTCTGTCTCTCCTGCTTTCTGTATATCTGACTTTGAAATGTAAAGAAATAAATTATATAAAAATGAATTATGGCAAGTTCAGATTGAATTTTTGACAAGGGTCAACTTCAGTGTTAGGATTCGGCCTACAGCATGGCTGATGATTACAGCTGTAAAAGTCAAGAGACTGAGTTAGCATTACAGTCAGGGTTAGGCTTAGGAATAATGCTAAGGTTGGTTCTAGGTTTAGAGGTAGGTGTGGAAGGAGATTGAGGGTTAGGGTCAAGTTTAAGGCTGGGGTTTTGAGATAGAGCTTGGGTTATTTCTTGAGATTATTATTATTTTTGTTTAGGATTAAGGACAACCAAATCTTAACTCTCATCTAGCCCTAATGTGAGCACTAACCATAACCCTATCGTTAACCTTAAACTAATTCCCAATTCTAAATCTAACCCTGATTCTAAGTTGAATCCTACCCCTCGCCCAAGTTCTAACCCTTAATCCTATAATGAATCCTACTGTATCTCTGACCCCAGCACTATCCAAAGCTCAAATTCTAAATCTAACCCTAATAATTATGCCCTAATGCAAACTTTAGCCCTGCCCTAATCCTAAAGATGGGTTTACCTTGAATTAAAGCTCTAAGCATAATACCAAATAAGTCTTAGATAAGGGCCCTCTTCCTGTCCTAAACCTGACACTTCCCCTGACATTAACCTTAGCTCTAACCTGAACCCTCACACTGAGTTTCAACCAACTGCAGTCCTAGCCCTGACACTAATCATAGCTCTAAATCCTTTTACTAACTATTGCCCTAGTTCTAATGTTATCCTCTCTGTATAACCATTGAGGTATCCCTAATGTTAACCATAACATGAGCACCAATCATAGCCATAGTTGTAACTGTAGTCCTACTTTTCCTCGTAACTGAAAACCTAACCCTACTCTACCCTAAGAGTAACATCAAGTCATAGCCGTAACACTAACACTAACCTTAACCCTAAAACTAATATCCATTATCACTCTACTCCTAACTCTAGTTCTTTTTTTTTTTTTATTACAAAGTCAGACATGCTGAGAGGAGGAGGAGAGACAGACATGAACATCTTCCGTCCCATGATTCACTCCCCAAGTGAGCTGCAACGGCCGGTGCTGTGCTGATCCAAAGCCGGGAGCCAGGAACCTCTTTCGGGTCTCCCACATGGTTGCAGGGTCTCAAGGCTTTGGGCCATCCTTGACTGCTTTCCCAGGCCACAAGCTGGGAGCTGGATGGGAAGTGGAGCTGCCAGGATTGGAACTGGCACCCATGTGGGATCCCGAGTGCATTCAAGGTGAGGACTTTAGCCACTAGTCCATGCTTCCGAGCCCTCTAGTTCTAACATTAACTTCAACCTCAGCACTTGCCTTCACCCTGGGCCGAATGCTAACACCAGTCTTAAACCTAGTGACAATGTAGCACTCACCCAAACTTTTATACTAGCCCATACCTGACACTGTATTTCCCTAACCTTAACTATAATGCTAACCCTAATGCCAATCAAATCTCTAGCCATAATCCTAACGCTAGTCTTAACTTTTACTATAAAACTAGCCCTAATTCTAATCTTAACCCCAACATTAATACTTATCATAGATCTGTGCTTTGACTTAACCCTGTGCCAAACACTAACCTTAATCCTTGTCCATCTCTACTGCTCACCCTAGCCATAGTCCTGCACCAATCATGATCCCAAGATTTTTAAAATGATGTAACTCATAATCTAAATATGAACGTTCAAGCTCAACATAATGCCAAGCAGAGTCATAGCTCCAAGTGTCACACCAGACCCAAACACAACACTAAAGATTCCCTTCATCCTGAACCAGCTGGGTTCCTGAAACAAATCTTTCCTGAGGCCAGCCCTTTCTGTAACTCTAAGCCAAGCCCTAGACTTTACCTGATCATACCCCTAGACCAAATGATGACCTGATTTCTACTACTAGTACTAAGTGCATCCCTAGCTCAAACACAAATCAAACTCCTAAAGCTAACCAAAACTCCTTTTGGCTTTGTTTAATTCTATTTTTGACAATCTTGACATAGTTCATTAGAGTAAAAAGGTTCAAGGGCTACAGGACAGTGGGTAAGGCTATTATTTCCACATTCTCTTCTTTGACTGTATGTGGGGGTAAATGGGGAGGGAGATAAAGGGAGAAGTCGCACCCAGTCTCCACCGGACCCCAGGTCCCTGATGTGGGGCATGCTCAGAGGGTCCTGCTCAAGTGGGTGTTTTGTTTGTTTGTTTTTTCTCAAGTGGTTTAGAGAGTTCAACAGTCATGAATTGCTGCCAATCTTGCAACTGCAAGTACGATGAGGTCTCTGAAGCATACACTGATCGACACAGTCCATCTTCGAGTCTGCGTTTGCCCAGGTTTTCACTGCCAATACATGGCTGAGGTGGGTGATTGACTTGTTCTGTCTTCCGTCTTTTCTTGGTTAGGATTCTGAGTCCAACATTTTGATTGGGGAGGTCTCCAAAGAAATTTTGTGTGAGGTATTCCCAGTCCAGTTTCTTGAATGTACTAGCAAGTGCAGGGCCCGGCACAGCCCATCAGCCCGCTCAGCTGGTTGTTGCAGTTCCTGGGTTGGTTCTGTTTTCAGTCCCGACTTCCACTGGAACCAATGGGTGTTGCAGTCCAGCCTGATGCTGCCCAGCACAGGCTCGGCCATCACTCTTGCTTCACTCACATAACTTCTGTGGCTGTTCTGATGACAGGGAGCATTCTGATTGGCTGCATCTCAAAGACCTCACAGGACTGTGTGGCCCTATAAGCTGTCCAATCAGCAGCTGCCTGGTCATAGCAGCCCAGAATCCTGTAGCCTCAGCATTCTAGAAGAGCCATGGGGACAGCCTCCTCTGCATGGTGGAGAAAAATGGGTGAGTGGCTCAAGCTCTGCTTTCTCTGGTCTTTCTTCCCCACAGGCCCTGGGAATGAGGATTTTCAGGCTCCATGGAAGCCAGCAGAGTGTGAGTGTGTGTGGTTGGGTTTCCGTTGAGTGTGAGTTTGGAAATCCGCTGAAAATGTAGTGAAGCCTAGGACCTTTTCCAACACTGGTAGTGTGAAAGCATTTCACTTTTCTGTCAGTCAGAATGCTTGTGCCTCTCCGATGAGCCAAATGGATCCTAGCTCCCCATTAAATGTAGTATGTGGAATAGCGTTTGGATTGTAGAAGAGCCAGGTCAAGCTGATTTCCATAGGCAGACATTACATGACATTTCCTGTCATGGCTCTCAGTGAATTTTCTCTAGTGCAGTCCAGTGTCATGCAACTGGGTCACCATAGTGCAAAAGGGGTCAGTACAAGGACCAGGTGAGGTTCGATGTTGTGGTTAGGTGTAGGGTTAGAATCAGGGTTATGATTTTATCTAGAGATATGATAGTGTTTATGTCAAAGCCTAGATTTAAGGTTAGGACTGATTTTCTTTTCAAGGTTATGTTAGGCCTATGTAAGTTATTAGGAATAGATCTAGGAATAAGTTTAGATGTAATTAGGGTTAGGGTTAGAACTAATGCTAAAGGTTAGGTTTAGTAGTGACATAACTTTTAGGATTGAGATAGGACTTATTGCTAGCCCAGTGGTTTGGGTTTTGGATAAACTTACAAATAGAATTAGGTACAGACCTATGTTTTGTATGTTGCATTAAGCAGGATTCGCATTAGGATTTTTTGGGGGGGATAGATTAATGGTTGGATTAGTGGCAGATACAGAGTCTTGCTGTATTTCTGGTTCATACTTAGTTTTCATTAGTGTTGGATTGAAGGTTATTGTTAGGATTGGTGTAAGGACTATGTGGCTTTAGAATAGAGTTAGGGTTACAATTAATGTGAGGATTAAAGCTTGGCTACATTTCGGGTTAAGATGCTGTTTTGTGTCTAGTTTTATGGTTAGGTTAGAGTCAATGGTAGGATTACTCTGCTTAGAGCTAGAGTTAACACTGGGGGAGGGCTAATGCTAGCGCTAAAGTTCTGCTAGGGTTAAGGTTAGGACACAATCTAGTGTTAGGTTTATGATTAAGGTTTGGCTACATTTGGATTTAGGTTTTGTGTTATAATTAGGGTAATGATTTGGCTTCGCATTAGGGTAAAGATTCGGGTTAGCATTAGGGTTAGGTTTAGAAATACAGCTAGGGTAGGGTTCAGTATTAGTGATAGGCTTAGTTATGTCTACATCTGTGTCAGGGTTGGAGTCAGGGTGAGGGCTATGCATTATGCCTAGTTTAGGGTTAGAATACCATGTATGATTGGGACTAGAGCTAGAGCTAGTGTCGGAATTCGGGTTAGAATGATGGCAAGGATTAAGGATAATCATCATTTCTGGCTTAGGGTGTGCTGTAGGGTGTAATTAGTATTAGTGCTAGGCTATTAGATAGGGTCTGGGTAAGGGCTATGTCTAGGTGTAGGGTTAGGTTAATGCCTGGGTTTGAATTATGTTAATATTAGTGCTGGAGCGAGATACGGAGTAAGAGTAGAGTTATTCCAGGATTAGTGTTATGATTCAGGCTTGATTTATACTTAGTAAGATTAGGATCATGGTCATAGGAAGAGTTAGGGTTCTTGTTATTAGCTGAGTAAGAATTGTGCTGGGTCTGGCACAATAGCCTAGCAGTAAAAGTTCTTGCCTTCCATGTGCCGAGATCACATTTGGTGCCAGTTCTAATTGCAGAAGGGCCGCTTCCCATCAGCACCGTGATTGTGTTCTGGGAAAGCAATCTGGTATGGCCCAAAGCTTTGGGTTGCTGCACCCATGTGGAAGACCTGTGAGAGGCTCTGTGCTCCTGGCTTCAGATTGCTATGGCTATGGCAGTTATGGCTGCTTGGGGAGTGAATCATCAGATGGAAAATTTTCCTCTCTGTCTCTCCTGCTTTCTGTATATCTGACTTTGAAATGTAAAGAAATAAATTATATAAAAATGAATTATGGCAAGTTCAGATTGAATTTTTGACAAGGGTCAACTTCAGTGTTAGGATTCGGCCTACAGCATGGCTGATGATTACAGCTGTAAAAGTCAAGAGACTGAGTTAGCATTACAGTCAGGGTTAGGCTTAGGAATAATGCTAAGGTTGGTTCTAGGTTTAGAGGTAGGTGTGGAAGGAGATTGAGGGTTAGGGTCAAGTTTAAGGCTGGGGTTTTGAGATAGAGCTTGGGTTATTTCTTGAGATGATTATTATTTTTGTTTAGGATTAAGGACAACCAAATCTTAACTCTCATCTAGCCCTAATGTGAGCACTAACCATAACCCTATCGTTAACCTTAAACTAATTCCCAATTCTAAATCTAACCCTGATTCTAAGTTGAATCCTACCCCTCGCCCAAGTTCTAACCCTTAATCCTATAATGAATCCTACTGTATCTCTGACCCCAGCACTATCCAAAGCTCAAATTCTAAATCTAACCCTAATAATTATGCCCTAATGCAAACTTTAGCCCTGCCCTAATCCTAAAGATGGGTTTACCTTGAATTAAAGCTCTAAGCATAATACCAAATAAGTCTTAGATAAGGGCCCTCTTCCTGTCCTAAACCTGACACTTCCCCTGACATTAACCTTAGCTCTAACCTGAACCCTCACACTGAGTTTCAACCAACTGCAGTCCTAGCCCTGACACTAATCATAGCTCTAAATCCTTTTACTAACTATTGCCCTAGTTCTAATGTTATCCTCTCTGTATAACCATTGAGGTATCCCTAATGTTAACCATAACATGAGCACCAATCATAGCCATAGTTGTAACTGTAGTCCTACTTTTCCTCGTAACTGAAAACCTAACCCTACTCTACCCTAAGAGTAACATCAAGTCATAGCCGTAACACTAACACTAACCTTAACCCTAAAACTAATATCCATTATCACTCTACTCCTAACTCTAGTTCTTTTTTTTTTTTTATTACAAAGTCAGACATGCTGAGAGGAGGAGGAGAGACAGACATGAACATCTTCCGTCCCATGATTCACTCCCCAAGTGAGCTGCAACGGCCGGTGCTGTGCTGATCCAAAGCCGGGAGCCAGGAACCTCTTTCGGGTCTCCCACATGGTTGCAGGGTCTCAAGGCTTTGGGCCATCCTTGACTGCTTTCCCAGGCCACAAGCTGGGAGCTGGATGGGAAGTGGAGCTGCCGGGATTGGAACTGGCACCCATGTGGGATCCCGAGTGCATTCAAGGTGAGGACTTTAGCCACTAGTCCATGCTTCCGAGCCCTCTAGTTCTAACCTTAACTTCAACCTCAGCACTTGCCTTCACCCTGGGCCGAATGCTAACACCAGTCTTAAACCTAGTGACAATGTAGCACTCACCCAAACTTTGATACTAGCCCATACCTGACACTGTATTTTCCTAACCTTAACTATAATGCTAACCCTAATGCCAATCAAATCTCTAGCCATAATCCTAACGCTAGTCTTAACTTTTACTATAAAACTAGCCCTAATTCTAATCTTAACCCCAACATTAATACTTATCATAGATCTGTGCTTTGACTTAACCCTGTGCCAAACACTAACCTTAATCCTTGTCCATCTCTACTGCTCACCCTAGCCATAGTCCTGCACCAATCATGATCCCAAGATTTTTAAAATGATGTAACTCATAATCTAAATATGAACGTTCAAGCTCAACATAATGCCAAGCAGAGTCATAGCTCCAAGTGTCACACCAGACCCAAACACAACACTAAAGATTCCCTTCATCCTGAACCAGCCGGGTTCCTGAAACAAATCTTTCCTGAGGCCAGCCCTTTCTGTAACTCTAAGCCAAGCCCTAGACTTTACCTGATCATACCCCTAGACCAAATGATGACCTGATTTCTACTACTAGTACTAAGTGCATCCCTAGCTCAAACACAAATCAAACTCCTAAAGCTAACCAAAACTCCTTTTGGCTTTGTTTAATTCTATTTTTGACAATCTTGACATAGTTTATTAGAGTAAAAAGGTTCAAGGGCTACAGGACAGTGGGTAAGGCTATTATTTCCACATTCTCTTCTTTGACTGTATGTGGGGGTAAATGGGGAGGGAGATAAAGGGAGAAGTCGCACCCAGTCTCCACCGGACCCCAGGTCCCTGATGTGGGGCATGCTCAGAGGGTCCTGCTCAAGTGGGTGTTTTGTTTGTTTGTTTTTTCTCAAGTGGTTTAGAGAGTTCAACAGTCATGAATTGCTGCCAATCTTGCAACTGCAAGTACGATGAGGTCTCTGAAGCATACACTGATTGACACAGTCCATCTTCGAGTCTGCGTTTGCCCAGGTTTTCACTGCCAATACATGGCTGAGGTGCGTGATTGACTTGTTCTGTCTTCCGTCTTTTCTTGGTTAGGATTCTGAGTCCAACATTTTGATTGGGGAGGTCTCCAAAGAAATTTTGTGTGAGGTATTCCCAGTCCAGTTTCTTGAATGTACTAGCAAGTGCAGGGCCCGGCACAGCCCATCAGCCCGCTCAGCTGGTTGTTGCAGTTCCTGGGTTGGTTCTGTTTTCAGTCCCGACTTCCACTGGAACCAATGGGTGTTGCAGTCCAGCCTGATGCTGCCCAGCACAGGCTCGGCCATCATTCTTGCTTCACTCACATAACTTCTGTGGCTGTTCTGATGACAGGGGGCATTCTGATTGGCTGCATCTCAAAGACCTCACAGGACTGTGTGGCCCTATAAGCTGTCCAATCAGCAGCTGCCTGGTCATAGCAGCCCAGAATCCTGTAGCCTCAACATTCTAGAAGAGCCATGGTGACAGCCTCCTCTGCATGGTGGAGAAAAATGGGTGAGTGGCTCAAGCTCTGCTTTCTCTGGTCTTTCTTCCCCACAGGCCCTGGGAATGAGGATTTTCAGGCTCCATGGAAGCCAGCAGAGCGTGAGTGTGTGTGTGGTTGGGTTTCCCTTGAGTGTGAGTTTGGAAATCCGCTGAAAATGTAGTGAAGCCTAGGACCTTTTCCAACACTGGTAGTGTGAAAGCATTTCACTTTTCTGTCAGTCAGAATGCTTGTGCCTCTCCGATGAGCCAAATGGATCCTAGCTCCCCATTAAAAGTAGTGTGTGGAAAAGCATTTGGATTGTAGAAGAGCCAGGTCAAGCTGATTTCCATAGGCAGACATTACATGACATTTCCTGTCATGGCTCTCAGTGAATTTTCTCTAGTGCAGTCCAGTGTCATGCAACTGGGTCACCATAGTGCAAAAGGGGTCAGTACAAGGATCAGGTGAGGTGCGATGTTGTGGTTAGGTGTAGGGTTAGAATCAGGGTTATGATTTTATCTAGAGATATGATAGTGTTTATGTCAAAGCCTAGATTTAAGGTTAGGACTGATTTTCTTTTCAAGGTTATGTTAGGCCTATGTAAATTATTAGGAATAGATCTAGGATTAAGTTTAGATGTAATTAGGGTTAGGGTTAGAACTAATGCTAAAGGTTAGGTTTAGTAGTGACATAACTTTTAGGATTGAGATAGGACTTATTGCTAGCCCAGTGGTTAGGGTTTTGGATAAACTTACAAATAGAATTAGGTACAGACCTATGTTTTGTATGTTGCATTAAGCAGGATTCGCATTAAGATTTTTTGGGGGGGGATAGATTAATGTTTGGATTAGTGGCAGATACAGAGTCTTGCTGTATTTCTGGTTCATACTTAGTTTTCATTAGTGTTGGATTGAAGGTTATTGTTAGGATTGGTGTAAGGACTATGTGGCTTTAGAATAGAGTTAGGGTTACAATTAATGTGAGGATTAAAGCTTGGCTACATTTCGGGTTAAGATGCTGTTTTGTGTCTAGTTTTATGGTTAGGTTAGAGTCAATGGTAGGATTACTCTGCTTAGAGCTAGAGTTAACACTGGGGGAGGGCTAATGCTAGCGCTAAAGTTCTGCTAGGGTTAAGGTTAGGGCACAATCTAGTGTTAGGTTTATGATTAAGGTTTGGCTACATTTGGATTTAGGTTTTGTGTTATAATTAGGGTAATGATTTGGCTTCGCATTAGGGTAAAGATTCGGGTTAGCATTAGGGTTAGGTTTAGAAATACAGCTAGGGTAAGGTTCAGTATTCATGATAGGCTTAGTTATGTCTACATCTGTGTCAGGGTTGGAGTCAGGGTGAGGGCTATGCATTATGCCTAGTTTAGGGTTAGAATACCATGTATGATTGGGACTAGAGCTAGAGCTAGTGTCGGAATTCGGGTTAGAATGATGGCAAGGATTAAGGATAATCATCATTTCTGGCTTAGGGTGTGCTGTAGGGTGCAATTAGTATTAGTGCTAGGCTATTAGATAGGGTCTGGGTAAGGGCTATGTCTAGGTGTAGGGTTAGGTTAATGCCTGGGTTTGAATTATGTTAATATTAGTGCTGGAGCGAGATTCGGAGTAAGAGTAGAGTTATTCCAGGATTAGTGTTATGATTCAGGCTTGATTTATACTTAGTAAGATTAGGATCATGGTCATAGGAGGAGTTAGGGTTCTTGTTATTAGCTGAGTAAGAATTGTGCTGGGTCTGGCACAATAGCCTAGCAGTAAAAGTTCTTGCCTTCCATGTGCCGAGATCACATTTGGTGCCAGTTCTAATTGCAGAAGGGCCGCTTCCCATCAGCACCGTGATTGTGTTCTGGGAAAGCAATCTGGTATGGCCCAAAGCTTTGGGTTGCTGCACCCATGTGGAAGACCTGTGAGAGGCTCTGTGCTCCTGGCTTCAGATTGCTATGGCTATGGCAGTTATGGCTGCTTGGGGAGTGAATCATCAGATGGAAAATTTTCCTCTCTGTCTCTCCTGCTTTCTGTATATCTGACTTTGAAATGTAAAGAAATAAATTATATAAAAATGAATTATGGCAAGTTCAGATTGAATTTTTGACAAGGGTCAACTTCAGTGTTAGGATTCGGCCTACAGCATGGCTGATGATTACAGCTGTAAAAGTCAAGAGACTGAGTTAGCATTACAGTCAGGGTTAGGCTTAGGAATAATGCTAAGGTTGGTTCTAGGTTTAGAGGTAGGTGTGGAAGCAGATTGAGGGTTAGGGTCAAGTTTAAGGCTGGGGTTTGAGATAGAGCTTGGGTTATTTCTTGAGATGATTATTATTTTTGTTTAGGATTAATGACAACCAAATCTTAACTCTCATCTAGCCCTAATGTGAGCACTAACCATAACCCTATCGTTAACCCTAAACTAATTCCCAATTCTAAATCTAACCCTGATTCTAAGTTGAATCCTACCCCTCGCCCAAGTTCTAACCCTTAATCCTATAATGAATCCTACTGTATCTCTGACCCCAGCACTATCCAAAGCTCAAATTCTAAATCTAACCCTAATAATTATGCCCTAATGCAAACTTTAGCCCTGCCCTAATCCTAAAGATGGGTTTACCTTGAATTAAAGCTCTAAGCATAATACCAAATAAGTCTTAGATAAGGGCGCTCTTCCTGTCCTAAACCTGACACTTCCCCTGACATTAACCTTAGCTCTAACCTGAACCCTCACACTGAGTTTCAACCAACTGCAGTCCTAGCCCTGACACTAATCATAGCTCTAAATCCTTTTACTAACTATTGCCCTAGTTCTAATGTTATCCTCTCTGTATAACCATTGAGGTATCCCTAATGTTAACCATAACATGAGCACCAATCATAGCCATAGTTGTAACTGTAGTCCTACTTTTCCTCCTAACTGAAAACCTAACCCTACTCTACCCTAAGAGTAACATCAAGTCATAGCCGTAACACTAACACTAACCTTAACCCTAAAACTAATATCCATTATCACTCTGCTCCTAACTCTAGTTCTTTTTTTTTTTTATTACAAAGTCAGACATGCTGAGAGGAGGAGGAGAGACAGACATGAACATCTTCCGTCCCATGATTCACTCCCCAAGTGAGCTGCAACGGCCGGTGCTGTGCTGATCCAAAGCCGGGAGCCAGGAACCTCTTTCGGGTCTCCCACATGGTTGCAGGGTCTCAAGGCTTTGGGCCATCCTTGACTGCTTTCCCAGGCCACAAGCTGGGAGCTGGATGGGAAGTGGAGCTGCCGGGATTGGAACTGGCACCCATGTGGGATCCCGAGTGCATTCAAGGTGAGGACTTTAGCCACTAGTCCATGCTTCCGAGCCCTCTAGTTCTAACCTTAACTTCAACCTCAGCACTTGCCTTCACCCTGGGCCGAATGCTAACACCAGTCTTAAACCTAGTGACAATGTAGCACTCACCCAAACTTTGATACTAGCCCATACCTGACACTGTATTTTCCTAACCTTAACTATAATGCTAACCCTAATGCCAATCAAATCTCTAGCCATAATCCTAACGCTAGTCTTAACTTTTACTATAAAACTAGCCCTAATTCTAATCTTAACCCCAACATTAATACTTATCATAGATCTGTGCTTTGACTTAACCCTGTGCCAAACACTAACCTTAATCCTTGTCCATCTCTACTGCTCACCCTAGCCATAGTCCTGCACCAATCATGATCCCAAGATTTTTAAAATGATGTAACTCATAATCTAAATATGAACGTTCAAGCTCAACATAATGCCAAGCAGAGTCATAGCTCCAAGTGTCACACCAGACCCAAACACAACACTAAAGATTCCCTTCATCCTGAACCAGCCGGGTTCCTGAAACAAATCTTTCCTGAGGCCAGCCCTTTCTGTAACTCTAAGCCAAGCCCTAGACTTTACCTGATCATACCCCTAGACCAAATGATGACCTGATTTCTACTACTAGTACTAAGTGCATCCCTAGCTCAAACACAAATCAAACTCCTAAAGCTAACCAAAACTCCTTTTGGCTTTGTTTAATTCTATTTTTGACAATCTTGACATAGTTTATTAGAGTAAAAAGGTTCAAGGGCTACAGGACAGTGGGTAAGGCTATTATTTCCACATTCTCTTCTTTGACTGTATGTGGGGGTAAATGGGGAGGGAGATAAAGGGAGAAGTCGCACCCAGTCTCCACCGGACCCCAGGTCCCTGATGTGGGGCATGCTCAGAGGGTCCTGCTCAAGTGGGTGTTTTGTTTGTTTGTTTTTTCTCAAGTGGTTTAGAGAGTTCAACAGTCATGAATTGCTGCCAATCTTGCAACTGCAAGTACGATGAGGTCTCTGAAGCATACACTGATTGACACAGTCCATCTTCGAGTCTGCGTTTGCCCAGGTTTTCACTGCCAATACATGGCTGAGGTGCGTGATTGACTTGTTCTGTCTTCCGTCTTTTCTTGGTTAGGATTCTGAGTCCAACATTTTGATTGGGGAGGTCTCCAAAGAAATTTTGTGTGAGGTATTCCCAGTCCAGTTTCTTGAATGTACTAGCAAGTGCAGGGCCCGGCACAGCCCATCAGCCCGCTCAGCTGGTTGTTGCAGTTCCTGGGTTGGTTCTGTTTTCAGTCCCGACTTCCACTGGAACCAATGGGTGTTGCAGTCCAGCCTGATGCTGCCCAGCACAGGCTCGGCCATCATTCTTGCTTCACTCACATAACTTCTGTGGCTGTTCTGATGACAGGGGGCATTCTGATTGGCTGCATCTCAAAGACCTCACAGGACTGTGTGGCCCTATAAGCTGTCCAATCAGCAGCTGCCTGGTCATAGCAGCCCAGAATCCTGTAGCCTCAACATTCTAGAAGAGCCATGGTGACAGCCTCCTCTGCATGGTGGAGAAAAATGGGTGAGTGGCTCAAGCTCTGCTTTCTCTGGTCTTTCTTCCCCACAGGCCCTGGGAATGAGGATTTTCAGGCTCCATGGAAGCCAGCAGAGCGTGAGTGTGTGTGTGGTTGGGTTTCCCTTGAGTGTGAGTTTGGAAATCCGCTGAAAATGTAGTGAAGCCTAGGACCTTTTCCAACACTGGTAGTGTGAAAGCATTTCACTTTTCTGTCAGTCAGAATGCTTGTGCCTCTCCGATGAGCCAAATGGATCCTAGCTCCCCATTAAAAGTAGTGTGTGGAAAAGCATTTGGATTGTAGAAGAGCCAGGTCAAGCTGATTTCCATAGGCAGACATTACATGACATTTCCTGTCATGGCTCTCAGTGAATTTTCTCTAGTGCAGTCCAGTGTCATGCAACTGGGTCACCATAGTGCAAAAGGGGTCAGTACAAGGATCAGGTGAGGTGCGATGTTGTGGTTAGGTGTAGGGTTAGAATCAGGGTTATGATTTTATCTAGAGATATGATAGTGTTTATGTCAAAGCCTAGATTTAAGGTTAGGACTGATTTTCTTTTCAAGGTTATGTTAGGCCTATGTAAATTATTAGGAATAGATCTAGGATTAAGTTTAGATGTAATTAGGGTTAGGGTTAGAACTAATGCTAAAGGTTAGGTTTAGTAGTGACATAACTTTTAGGATTGAGATAGGACTTATTGCTAGCCCAGTGGTTAGGGTTTTGGATAAACTTACAAATAGAATTAGGTACAGACCTATGTTTTGTATGTTGCATTAAGCAGGATTCGCATTAAGATTTTTTGGGGGGGGATAGATTAATGTTTGGATTAGTGGCAGATACAGAGTCTTGCTGTATTTCTGGTTCATACTTAGTTTTCATTAGTGTTGGATTGAAGGTTATTGTTAGGATTGGTGTAAGGACTATGTGGCTTTAGAATAGAGTTAGGGTTACAATTAATGTGAGGATTAAAGCTTGGCTACATTTCGGGTTAAGATGCTGTTTTGTGTCTAGTTTTATGGTTAGGTTAGAGTCAATGGTAGGATTACTCTGCTTAGAGCTAGAGTTAACACTGGGGGAGGGCTAATGCTAGCGCTAAAGTTCTGCTAGGGTTAAGGTTAGGGCACAATCTAGTGTTAGGTTTATGATTAAGGTTTGGCTACATTTGGATTTAGGTTTTGTGTTATAATTAGGGTAATGATTTGGCTTCGCATTAGGGTAAAGATTCGGGTTAGCATTAGGGTTAGGTTTAGAAATACAGCTAGGGTAAGGTTCAGTATTCATGATAGGCTTAGTTATGTCTACATCTGTGTCAGGGTTGGAGTCAGGGTGAGGGCTATGCATTATGCCTAGTTTAGGGTTAGAATACCATGTATGATTGGGACTAGAGCTAGAGCTAGTGTCGGAATTCGGGTTAGAATGATGGCAAGGATTAAGGATAATCATCATTTCTGGCTTAGGGTGTGCTGTAGGGTGCAATTAGTATTAGTGCTAGGCTATTAGATAGGGTCTGGGTAAGGGCTATGTCTAGGTGTAGGGTTAGGTTAATGCCTGGGTTTGAATTATGTTAATATTAGTGCTGGAGCGAGATTCGGAGTAAGAGTAGAGTTATTCCAGGATTAGTGTTATGATTCAGGCTTGATTTATACTTAGTAAGATTAGGATCATGGTCATAGGAGGAGTTAGGGTTCTTGTTATTAGCTGAGTAAGAATTGTGCTGGGTCTGGCACAATAGCCTAGCAGTAAAAGTTCTTGCCTTCCATGTGCCGAGATCACATTTGGTGCCAGTTCTAATTGCAGAAGGGCCGCTTCCCATCAGCACCGTGATTGTGTTCTGGGAAAGCAATCTGGTATGGCCCAAAGCTTTGGGTTGCTGCACCCATGTGGAAGACCTGTGAGAGGCTCTGTGCTCCTGGCTTCAGATTGCTATGGCTATGGCAGTTATGGCTGCTTGGGGAGTGAATCATCAGATGGAAAATTTTCCTCTCTGTCTCTCCTGCTTTCTGTATATCTGACTTTGAAATGTAAAGAAATAAATTATATAAAAATGAATTATGGCAAGTTCAGATTGAATTTTTGACAAGGGTCAACTTCAGTGTTAGGATTCGGCCTACAGCATGGCTGATGATTACAGCTGTAAAAGTCAAGAGACTGAGTTAGCATTACAGTCAGGGTTAGGCTTAGGAATAATGCTAAGGTTGGTTCTAGGTTTAGAGGTAGGTGTGGAAGCAGATTGAGGGTTAGGGTCAAGTTTAAGGCTGGGGTTTGAGATAGAGCTTGGGTTATTTCTTGAGATGATTATTATTTTTGTTTAGGATTAATGACAACCAAATCTTAACTCTCATCTAGCCCTAATGTGAGCACTAACCATAACCCTATCGTTAACCCTAAACTAATTCCCAATTCTAAATCTAACCCTGATTCTAAGTTGAATCCTACCCCTCGCCCAAGTTCTAACCCTTAATCCTATAATGAATCCTACTGTATCTCTGACCCCAGCACTATCCAAAGCTCAAATTCTAAATCTAACCCTAATAATTATGCCCTAATGCAAACTTTAGCCCTGCCCTAATCCTAAAGATGGGTTTACCTTGAATTAAAGCTCTAAGCATAATACCAAATAAGTCTTAGATAAGGGCGCTCTTCCTGTCCTAAACCTGACACTTCCCCTGACATTAACCTTAGCTCTAACCTGAACCCTCACACTGAGTTTCAACCAACTGCAGTCCTAGCCCTGACACTAATCATAGCTCTAAATCCTTTTACTAACTATTGCCCTAGTTCTAATGTTATCCTCTCTGTATAACCATTGAGGTATCCCTAATGTTAACCATAACATGAGCACCAATCATAGCCATAGTTGTAACTGTAGTCCTACTTTTCCTCCTAACTGAAAACCTAACCCTACTCTACCCTAAGAGTAACATCAAGTCATAGCCGTAACACTAACACTAACCTTAACCCTAAAACTAATATCCATTATCACTCTGCTCCTAACTCTAGTTCTTTTTTTTTTTTATTACAAAGTCAGACATGCTGAGAGGAGGAGGAGAGACAGACATGAACATCTTCCGTCCCATGATTCACTCCCCAAGTGAGCTGCAACGGCCGGTGCTGTGCTGATCCAAAGCCGGGAGCCAGGAACCTCTTTCGGGTCTCCCACATGGTTGCAGGGTCTCAAGGCTTTGGGCCATCCTTGACTGCTTTCCCAGGCCACAAGCTGGGAGCTGGATGGGAAGTGGAGCTGCCGGGATTGGAACTGGCACCCATGTGGGATCCCGAGTGCATTCAAGGTGAGGACTTTAGCCACTAGTCCATGCTTCCGAGCCCTCTAGTTCTAACCTTAACTTCAACCTCAGCACTTGCCTTCACCCTAGGCCGAATGCTAACACCAGTCTTAAACCTAGTGACAATGTAGCACTCACCCAAACTTTGATACTAGCCCATACCTGACACTGTATTTCCCTAACCTTAACTATAATGCTAACCCTAATGCCAATCAAATCTCTAGCCATAATCCTAACGCTAGTCTTAACTTTTACTATAAAACTAGCCCTAATTCTAATCTTAACCCCAACATTAATACTTATCATAGATCTATGCTTTGACTTAACCCTGTGCCAAACACTAACCTTAATCCTTGTCCATCTCTACTGCTCACCCTAACCATAGTCCTGCACCAATCATGATCCCAAGATTTTTAAAACGATGTAACTCATAATCTAAATATGAACGTTCAAGCTCAACATAATGCCAAGCAGAGTCATAGCTCCAAGTGTCACACCAGACCCAAACACAACACTAAAGATTCCCTTCATCCTGAACCAGCCGGGTTCCTGAAACAAATCTTTCCTGAGGCCAGCCCTTTCTGGAACTCTAAGCCAAGCCCTAGACTTTACCTGATCATACCCCTAGACCAAATGATGACCTGATTTGTACTAGTAGTACTAAGTGCATCCCTAGCTCAAACACAAATCAAACTCCTAAAGCTAACCAAAACTCCTTTTGGCTTTGTTTAATTCTATTTTTGACAATCTTGACATAGTTCATTAGAGTAAAAAGGTTCAAGGGCTACAGGACAGTGGGTAAGGCTATTATTTCCACATTCTCTTCTTTGACTGTATGTGGGGGTAAATGGGCAGGGAGATAAAGGGAGAAGTCGCACCCAGTCTCCACCGGACCCCAGGTCCCTGATGTGGGGCATGCTCAGAGGGTCCTGCTCAAGTGGGTGTTTTGTTTGTTTGTTTTTTCTCAAGTGGTTTAGAGAGTTCAACAGTCATGAATTGCTGCCAATCTTGCAACTGCAAGTACGATGAGGTCTCTGAAGCATACACTGATTGACACAGTCCATCTTCGAGTCTGCGTTTGCCCAGGTTTTCACTGCCAATACATGGCTGAGGTGGGTGATTGACTTGTTCTGTCTTCCGTCTTTTCTTGGTTAGGATTCTGAGTCCAACATTTTGATTGGGGAGGTCTCCAAAGAAATTTTGTGTGAGGTATTCCCAGTCCAGTTTCTTGAATGTACTAGCAAGTGCAGGGCCCGGCACAGCCCGTCAGCCCGCTCAGCTGGTTGTTGCAGTTCCTGGGTTGGTTCTGTTTTCAGTCCCGACTTCCACTGGAACCAATGGGTGTTGCAGTCCAGCCTGATGCTGCCCAGCACAGGTTCGGCCATCACTCTTGCTTCACTCACATAACTTCTGTGGCTGTTCTGATGACAGGGAGCATTCTGATTGGCTGCATCTCAAAGACCTCACAGGACTGTGTGGCCCTATAAGCTGTCCAATCAGCAGCTGCCTGGTCATAGCAGCCCAGAATCCTGTAGCCTCAGCATTCTAGAAGAGCCATGGGGACAGCCTCCTCTGCATGGTGGAGAAAAATGGGTGAGTGGCTCAAGCTCTGCTTTCTCTGGTCTTTCTTCCCCACAGGCCCTGGGAATGAGGATTTTCAGGCTCCATGGAAGCCAGCAGAGCGTGAGTGTGTGTGGTTGGGTTTCCGTTGAGTGTGAGTTTGGAAATCCGCTGAAAATGTTGTGAAGCCTAGGACCTTTTCCAACACTGGTAGTGTGAAAGCATTTCACTTTTCTGTCAGTCAGAATGCTTGTGCCTCTCCGATGAGCAAAACGGATCCTAGCTCCCCATTAAATGTAGTCTGTGGAAAAGCATTTGGATTGTAGAAGAGCCAGGTCAAGCTGATTTCCATAGGCAGACATTACATGACATTTCCTGTCATGGCTCTCGGTGAATTTTCTCTAGTGCAGTCCAGTGTCATGCAACTGGGTCACCATAGTGCAAAAGGGGTCAGTACAAGGATCAGGTGAGGTGCGATGTTGTGGTTAGGTGTAGGGTTAGAATCAGGGTTATGATTTTATCTAGAGATATGATAGTGTTTATGTCAAAGCCTAGATTTAAGGTTAGGACTGATTTTCTTTTCAAGGTTATGTTAGGCCTATGTAAATTATTAGGAATAGATCTAGGAATAAGTTTAGATGTAATTAGGGTTAGGGTTAGAACTAATGCTAAAGGTTAGGTTTAGTAGTGACATAACTTTTAGGATTGAGATAGGACTTATTGCTAGCCCAGTGGTTAGGGTTTTGGATAAACTTACAAATAGAATTAGGTACAGACCTATGTTTTGTATGTTGCATTAAGCAGGATTCGCATTAAGATTTTTTTTGGGGGGGATAGATTAATGTTTGGATTAGTGGCAGATACAGAGTCTTGCTGTATTTCTGGTTCATACTTAGTTTTCATTAGTGTTGGATTGAAGGTTATTGTTAGGATTGGTGTAAGGACTATGTGGCTTTAGAATAGAGTTAGGGTTACAATTAATGTGAGGATTAAAGCTTGGCTACATTTCAGGTTAAGATGCTGTTTTGTGTTTAGTTTTATGGTTAGGTTAGAGTCCATGGTAGGATTACTCTGCTTAGAGCTAGAGTTAACACTGGGGGAGGGCTAATGCTAGCGCTAAAGTTCTGCTAGGGTTAAGGTTAGGGCACAATCTAGTGTTAGGTTTATGATTAAGGTTTGGCTACATTTGGATTTAGGTTTTGTGTTATAATTAGGGTAATGATTTGGCTTCGCATTAGGGTAAAGATTCGGGTTAGCATTAGGGTTAGGTTTAGAAATACAGCTAGGGTAGGGTTCAGTATTAGTGATAGGCTTAGTTATGTCTACATCTGTGTCAGGGTTGGAGTCAGGGTGAGGGCTATGCATTATGCCTAGTTTAGGGTTAGAATACCATGTATGATTGGGACTAGAGCTAGAGCTAGTGTCAGAATTAGGGTTAGAATGATGGCAAGGATTAGGGATAATCATCATTTCTGGCTTAGGGTGTGCTGTAGGGTGTAATTAGTATTAGTGCTAGGCTATTAGATAGGGTCTGGGTAAGGGCTATGTCTAGGTGTAGGGTTAGGTTAATGCCTGGGTTTGAATTATGTTAATATTAGTGCTGGAGCGAGATTCGGAGTAAGAGTAGAGTTATTCCAGGATTAGTGTTATGATTCAGGCTTGATTTATACTTAGTAAGATTAGGATCATGGTCATAGCAAGAGTTAGGGTTCTTGTTAGTAGCTGAGTAAGAATTATGCTGGGTCTGGCACAATAGCCTAGCAGTAAAAGTACTTGCCTTCCATGTGCCGAGATCACATTTGGTGCCAGTTCTAATTGCAGAAGGGCCGCTTCCCATCAGCACCGTGATTGTGTTCTGGGAAAGCAATCTGGTATGGCCCAAAGCTTTGGGTTGCTGCACCCATGTGGAAGACCTGTGAGAGGCTCTGTGCTCCTGGCTTCAGATTGCTATGGCTATGGCAGTTATGGCTGCTTGTGGAGTGAATCATCAGATGGAAAATTTTCCTCTCTGTCTCTCCTGCTTTCTGTATATCTGACTTTGAAATGTAAAGAAAGAAATTATATAAAAAATGAATTATGGCAAGTTCAGATTGAATTTTTGACAAGGGTCAACTTCAGTGTTAGGATTCGGCCTACAGCGTGGCTGATGGTTACAGCTGTAAAAGTCAAGAGACTGAGTTAGCATTACAGTCAGGGTTAGGCTTAGGAATAATGCTAAGGTTGGTTCTAGGTTTAGAGGTAGGTGTGGAAGGAGATTGAGGGTTAGGGTCAAGTTTAAGGCTGGGGTTTTGAGATAGAGCTTGGGTTATTTCTTGAGATGATTATTATTTTTGTTTAGGATTAATGACAACCAAATCTTAACTCTCATCTAGCCCTAATGTGAGCACTAACCATAACCCTATCGTTAACCCTAAACTAATTCCCAATTCTAAATCTAACCCTGATTCTAAGTCGAGTCCTACCCCTCGCCCAAGTTCTAACCCTTAATCCTATAATGAATCCTACTGTATCTCTGACCCCAGCACTATCCAAAGCTCAAATTCTAAATCTAACCCTAATAATTATGCCCTAATGCAAACTTTAGCCCTGCCCTAACCTAAAGATGGGTTTACCTTGAATTAAAGCTCTAACCATAATACCAAATAAGTCTTAGATAAGGGCCCTCTTCCTGTCCTAAACCTGACACTTCCCCTGACATTAACCTTAGCTCTAACCTGAACCCTCACACTGAGTTTCAACCAACTGCAGTCCTAGCCCTAACACTAATCATAGCTCTAAGTTCTTTTACTAACTATTGCCCTAGTTCTAATGTTATCCTCTCTGTATAACCATTGAGGTATCCCTAATGTTAACCATAACATGAGCACCAATCATAGCCATAGTTGTAACTGTAGTCCTACTTTTCCTCCTAACTGAAAACCTAACCCTACTCTACCCTAAGAGTAACATCAAGTCATAGCCGTAACACTAACACTAACCTTAACCCTAAAACTAATATCCATTATCACTCTACTCCTAACTCTAGTTCTTTTTTTTTTATTACAAAGTCAGACATGCTGAGAGGAGGAGGAGAGACAGACATGAACATCTTCCGTCCCATGATTCACTCCTCAAGTGAGCTGCAACGGCCGGTGCTGTGCTGATCCAAAGCCGGGAGCCAGGAACCTCTTTCGGGTCTCCCACATGGGTGCAGGGTCTCAAGGCTTTGGGCCATCCTTGACTGCTTTCCCAGGCCACAAGCTGGGAGCTGGATGGGAAGTGGAGCTGCCGGGATTGCGACTGGCACCCATGTAGGATCCCGAGTGCATTCAAGGTGAGGACTTTAGCCACAAGTCCATGCTTCCGAGCCCTCTAGTTTTAACCTTAACTTCAACCTCAGCACTTGCCTTCACCCTAGGCCAAATGCTAACACCAGTCTTAAACCTAGTGACAATGTAGCACTCACCCAAACTTTGATACTAGCCCATTCCTGACACTATATTTCCCTAACCTTAACTATAATGCTAACCCTAATGCCAATCAAATCTCTAGCCATAATACTAAGGCTAGTCTTAACTTTTACTATAAAACTAACCCTAATTCTAATCTTAACCCCAACATTAATACTTATCATAGATCTATGCTTTGACTTAACCCTATGCCAAACACTAACGTTAATCCTTGTCCATCTCTACTGCTCACCCTAACCATAGTCCTGCACCAATCATGATCCCAAGATTTTTAAAACGATGTAACTCATAATCTAAATATGAACGTTCAAGCTCAACATAATGCCAAGCAGAGTCATAGCTCCAAGTGTCACACCAGACCCAAACACAACACTAAAGATTCCCTTCATCCTGAACCAGCCGGGTTCCTGAAACAAATCTTCCCTGAGGCCAGCCCTTTCTGGAACTCTAAGCCAAGCCCTAGACTTTACCTGATCATACCCCTAGACCAAATGATGACCTGATTTCTACTACTAGTACTAAGTGCATCCCTAGCTCAAACACAAATCAAACTCCTAAAGCTAACCAAAACTCCTTTTGGCTTTGTTTAATTCTATTTTTGACAATCTTGACATAGTTCATTAGAGTAAAAAGGTTCAAGGGCTACAGGACAGTGGGTAAGGCTATTATTTCCACATTCTCTTCTTTGACTGTATGTGGGGGTAAATGGGCAGGGAGATAAAGGGAGAAGTCGCACCCAGTCTCCACCGGACCCCAGGTCCCTGATGTGGGGCATGCTCAGAGGGTCCTGCTCAAGTGGGTGTTTTGTTTGTTTCTTTTTTTCTCAAGTGGTTTAGAGAGTTCAACAGTCATGAATTGCTGCCAATCTTGCAACTGCAAGTACGATGAGGTCTCTGAAGCTTACACTGATTGACACAGTCCATCTTCGAGTCTGCGTTTGCCCAGGTTTTCACTGCCAATACATGGCTGAGGTGGGTGATTGACTTGTTCTGTCTTCCGTCTTTTCTTGGTTAGGATTCTGAGTCCAACATTTTGATTGGGGAGGTCTCCAAAGAAATTTTGTGTGAGGTATTCCCAGTCCAGTTTCTTGAATGTACTAGCAAGTGCAGGGCCCGGCACAGCCCGTCAGCCCGCTCAGCTGGTTGTTGCAGTTCCTGGGTTGGTTCTGTTTTCAGTCCCAACTTCCACTGGAACCAATGGGTGTTGCAGTCCAGCCTGATGCTGCCCAGCACAGGCTCGGCCATCACTCTTGCTTCACTCACATAACTTCTGTGGCTGTTCTGATGACAGGGAGCATTCTGATTGGCTGCATCTCAAAGACCTCACAGGACTGTGTGGCCCTATAAGCTGTCCAATCAGCAGCTGCCTGGTCATAGCAGCCCAGAATCCTGTAGCCTCAGCATTCTAGAAGAGCCATGGTGACAGCCTCCTCTGCATGGTGGAGAAAAATGGGTGAGTGGCTCAAGCTCTGCTTTCTCTGGTCTTTCTTCCCCACAGACCCTGGAAATGAGGATTTTCAGGCTCCATGGAAGCCAGCAGAGTGTGACTGTGTGTGGTTGGGTTTCCGTTGAGTGTGAGTTTGGAAATCCGCTGAAAATGTAGTGAAGCCTAGGGCCTTTTCAACACTGGTAGTGTGAAAGCATTTCACTTTTCTGTCAGTCAGAATGCTTGTGCCTCTCCGATGAGCCAAATGGATCCTAGCTCCCCATTAAATGTAGTATGTGGAATAGCGTTTGGATTGTAGAAGAGCCAGGTCAAGCTGATTTCCATAGGCAGACATTACATGACATTTCCTGTCATGGCTCTCAGTGAATTTTCTCTAGTGCAGTCCAGTGTCATGCAACTGGGTCACCATAGTGCAAAAGGGGTCAGTACAAGGACCAGGTGAGGTTCGATGTTGTGGTTAGGTGTAGGGTTAGAATCAGGGTTATGATTTTATCTAGAGATATGATAGTGTTTATGTCAAAGCCTAGATTTAAGGTTAGGACTGATTTTCTTTTCAAGGTTATGTTAGGCCTATGTAAGTTATTAGGAATAGATCTAGGAATAAGTTTAGATGTAATTAGGGTTAGGGTTAGAACTAATGCTAAAGGTTAGGTTTAGTAGTGACATAACTTTTAGGATTGAGATAGGACTTATTGCTAGCCCAGTGGTTAGGGTTTTGGATAAACTTACAAATAGAATTAGGTACAGACCTATGTTTTGTATGTTGCATTAAGCAGGATTCGCATTAAGATTTTTTGGGGGGGGATAGATTAATGTTTGGATTAGTGGCAGATACAGAGTCTTGCTGTATTTCTGGTTCATACTTAGTTTTCATTAGTGTTGGATTGAAGGTTATTGTTAGGATTGGTGTAAGGACTATGTGGCTTTAGAATAGAGTTAGGGTTACAATTAATGTGAGGATTAAAGCTTGGCTACATTTCGGGTTAAGATGCTGTTTTGTGTCTAGTTTTATGGTTAGGTTAGAGTCAATGGTAGGATTACTCTGCTTAGAGCTAGAGTTAACACTGGGGGAGGGCTAATGCTAGCGCTAAAGTTCTGCTAGGGTTAAGGTTAGGGCACAATCTAGTGTTAGGTTTATGATTAAGGTTTGGCTACATTTGGATTTAGGTTTTGTGTTATAATTAGGGTAATGATTTGGCTTCGCATTAGGGTAAAGATTCGGGTTAGCATTAGGGTTAGGTTTAGAAATACAGCTAGGGTAGGGTTCAGTATTAATGATAGGCTTAGTTATGTCTACATCTGTGTCAGGGTTGGAGTCAGGGTGAGGGCTATGCATTATGCCTAGTTTAGGGTTAGAATACCATGTATGATTGGGACTAGAGCTAGAGCTAGTGTCGGAATTAGGGTTAGAATGATGGCAAGGATTAGGGATAATCATCATTTCTGGCTTAGGGTGTGCTGTAGGGTGTAATTAGTATTAGTGCTAGGCTATTAGATAGGGTCTGGGTAAGGGCTATGTCTAGGTGTAGGGTTAGGTTAATGCCTGGGTTTGAATTATGTTAATATTAGTGCTGGAGCGAGATTCGGAGTAAGAGTAGAGTTATTCCAGGATTAGTGTTATGATTCAGGCTTGATTTATACTTAGTAAGATTAGGATCATGGTCATAGGAAGAGTTAGGGTTCTTGTTATTAGCTGAGTAAGAATTGTGCTGGGTCTGGCACAATAGCCTAGCAGTAAAAGTTCTTGCCTTCCATGTGCCGAGATCACATTTGGTGCCAGTTCTAATTGCAGAAGGGCCGCTTCCCATCAGCACCGTGATTGTGTTCTGGGAAAGCAATCTGGTATGGCCCAAAGCTTTGGGTTGCTGCACCCATGTGGAAGACCTGTGAGAGGCTCTGTGCTCCTGGCTTCAGATTGCTATGGCTATGGCAGTTATGGCTGCTTGGGGAGTGAATCATCAGATGGAAAATTTTCCTCTCTGTCTCTCCTGCTTTCTGTATATCTGACTTTGAAATGTAAAGAAATAAATTATATAAAAATGAATTATGGCAAGTTCAGATTGAATTTTTGACAAGGGTCAACTTCAGTGTTAGGATTCGGCCTACAGCATGGCTGATGATTACAGCTGTAAAAGTCAAGAGACTGAGTTAGCATTACAGTCAGGGTTAGGCTTAGGAATAATGCTAAGGTTGGTTCTAGGTTTAGAGGTAGGTGTGGAAGGAGATTGAGGGTTAGGGTCAAGTTTAAGGCTGGGGTTTTGAGATAGAGCTTGGGTTATTTCTTGAGATTATTATTATTTTTGTTTAGGATTAAGGACAACCAAATCTTAACTCTCATCTAGCCCTAATGTGAGCACTAACCATAACCCTATCGTTAACCCTAAACTAATTCCCAATTCTAAATCTAACCCTGATTCTAAGTCGAGTCCTACCCCTCGCCCAAGTTCTAACCCTTAATCCTATAATGAATCCTACTGTATCTCTGACCCCAGCACTATCCAAAGCTCAAATTCTAAATCTAACCCTAATAATTATGCCCTAATGCAAACTTTAGCCCTGCCCTAACCTAAAGATGGGTTTACCTTGAATTAAAGCTCTAAGCATAATACCAAATAAGTCTTAGATAAGGGCGCTCTTCCTGTCCTAAACCTGACACTTCCCCTGACATTAACCTTAGCTCTAACCTGAACCCTCACACTGAGTTTCAACCAACTGCAGTCCTAGCCCTAACACTAATCATAGCTCTAAGTCCTTTTACTAACTATTGCCCTAGTTCTAATGTTATCCTCTCTGTATAACCATTGAGGTATCCCTAATGTTAACCATAACATGAGCACCAATCATAGCCATAGTTGTAACTGTAGTCCTACTTTTCCTCCTAACTGAAAACCTAACCCTACTCTACCCTAAGAGTGACATCAAGTCATAGCCGTAACACTAACACTAACCTTAACCCTAAAACTAATATCCATTATCACTCTACTCCTAACTCTAGTTCTTTTTTTTTTTATTACAAAGTCAGACATGCTGAGAGGAGGAGGAGAGACAGACATGAACATCTTCCGTCCCATGATTCACTCCCCAAGTGAGCTGCAACGGCAGGTGCTGTGCTGATCCAAAACCTGGAGCCAGGAACCTCTTTCGGGTCTCCCAATGGGTGCAGGGTCTCAAGGCTTTGTGCCATCCTTGACTGCTTTCCCAGGCCACAAGCTGGGAGCTGGATGGGAAGTGGAGCTGCCGGGATTGGAACTGGCACCCATGTGGGATCCCGAGTGCATTCAAGGTGAGGACTTTAGCCACAAGTCCATGCTTCCGAGCCCTCTAGTTCTAACCTTAACTTCAACCTCAGCACTTGCCTTCACCCTAGGCCGAATGCTAACACCAGTCTTAAACCTAGTGACAATGTAGCACTCACCGAAACTTTGATACAGGCCCATTCCTGACACTGCAGATTTCCTTAACCTTAACTGTAATGCTAACCCTAATGCCAATCAAATCTCTAGCCATAATCCTAATGCTAGTCTTAACTTTTACTGTAAAACTAGCCCTAATTCTAATCTTAACCCCAACATTAATACTTATCATAGATCTGTGCTTTGACTTAACCCTATGCCAAACACTAACCTTAATCCTTGTCCATCTCTACTGCTCACCCTAACCATAGTCCTGTACCAATCATGATCCCACGATTTTTAAAACGATGTAACTCATAATCTAAATATGAACGTTCAAGCTCAACATAATGCCAAGCAGAGTCATAGCTCCAAGTGTCACACCAGACCCAAACACAACACTAAAGATTCCCTTCATCCTGAACCAGCCGGGTTCCTGAAACAAATCTTTCCTGAGGCCAGCCCTTTCTGTAACTCTAAGCCAAGCCCTAGACTTTACCTGATCATACCCCTAGACCAAATGATGACCTGATTTGTACTAGTAGTACTAAGTGCATCCCTAGCTCAAACACAAATCAAACTCCTAAAGCTAACCAAAACTCCTTTTGGCTTTGTTTAATTCTATTTTTGACAATCTTGACATAGTTCATTAGAGTAAAAAGGTTCAAGGGCTACAGGACAGTGGGTAAGGCTATTATTTCCACATTCTCTTCTTTGACTGTATGTGGGGGTAAAAGGGGAGGGAGATAAAGGGAGAAGTCGCACCCAGTCTCCACCGGACCCCAGGTCCCTGATGTGGGGCATGCTCAGAGGGTCCTGCTCAAGTGGGTGTTTTGTTTGTTTGTTTTTTCTCAAGTGGTTTAGAGAGTTCAACAGTCATGAATTGCTGCCAATCTTGCAACTGCAAGTACGATGAGGTCTCTGAAGCATACACTGATTGACACAGTCCATCTTCGAGTCTGCGTTTGCCCAGGTTTTCACTGCCAATACATGGCTGAGGTGGGTGATTGACTTGTTCTGTCTTCCGTCTTTTCTTGGTTAGGATTCTGAGTCCAACATTTTGATTGGGGAGGTCTCCAAAGAAATTTTGTGTGAGGTATTCCCAGTCCAGTTTCTTGAATGTACTAGCAAGTGCAGGGCCCGGATCAGCCCATCAGCCCGCTCAGCTGGTTGTTGCAGTTCCTGGGTTGGTTCTGTTTTCAGTCCCAACTTCCACTGGAACCAATGGGTGTTGCAGTCCAGCCTGATGCTGCCCAGCACAGGCTCGGCCATCACTCTTGCTTCACTCACATAACTTCTGTGGCTGTTCTGATGACAGGGGGCATTCTGATTGGCTGCATCTCAAAGACCTCACAGGACTGTGTGGCCCTATAAGCTGTCCAATCAGCAGCTGCCTGGTCATAGCAGCCCAGAATCCTGTAGCCTCCGCATTCTAGAAGAGCCATGGTGACAGCCTCCTCTGCATGGTGGAGAAAAAATGGGTGAGTGGCTCAAGCTCTGCTTTCTCTGGTCTTTCTTCCCCACAGGCCCTGGAAATGAGGATTTTCAGGCTCCATGGAAGCCAGCAGAGTGTGACTGTGTGTGGTTGGGTTTCCGTTGAGTGTGAGTTTGGAAATCCGCTGAAAATGTAGTGAAGCCTAGGGCCTTTTCCAACACTGGTAGTGTGAAAGTATTTCACTTTTCTGTCAGTCAGAATGCTTGTGCCTCTCCGATGAGCCAAACGGATCCTAGCTCCCCATTAAATGTAGTGTGTGGAAAAGCATTTGGATTGTAGAAGAGCCAGGTCAAGCTGATTTCCATAGGCAGACATTACATGACATTTCCTGTCATGGCTCTCAGTGAATTTTCTCTAGTGCAGTCCAGTGTCATGCAACTGGGTCACCATAGTGCAAAAGGGGTCAGTACAAGGATCAGGTGAGGTGCGATGTTGTGGTTAGGTGTAGGGTTAGAATCAGGGTTATGATTTTATCTAGAGATATGATAGTGTTTATGTCAAAGCCTAGATTTAAGGTTAGGACTGATTTTCTTTTCAAGGTTATGTTAGGCCTATGTAAGTTATTAGGAATAGATCTAGGAATAAGTTTAGATGTAATTAGGGTTAGGGTTAGAACTAATGCTAAAGGTTAGGTTTAATAGTGACATATCTTTTAGGATTGAGATATGACTTATTGCTAGCCCAGTGGTTTGGGTTTTGGATAAACTTACAAATAGAATTAGGTACAGACCTATGTTTTGTATGTTGCATTAAGCAGGATTCGCATTAAGATTTTTTGGGGGGGGATAGATTAATGTTTGGATTAGTGGCAGATACAGAGTCTTGCTGTATTTCTGGTTCATACTTAGTTTTCATTAGTGTTGGATTGAAGGTTATTGTTAGGATTGGTGTAAGGACTATGTGGCTTTAGAATAGAGTTAGGGTTACAATTAATGTGAGGATTAAAGCTTGGCTACATTTCGGGTTAAGATGCTGTTTTGTGTTTAGTTTTTTTTTTAATTATTTATTATTTAACTTCAGTAATTACATTGTATTATGTGACACAGTTACATAGATACTTGGGTTCTCCCCACCCCTCCCCAAACCCTCCCACCATGGTGGATTCCTCCACCTTGTTGCATAAACACAGCTCAAGTTCAGTTGAGATTTCCCCATTGCAAGCGTATACCAAACATAGAGTCCAGCATCTTATTGTCCCGTCAAGTTCAACGGCTTCTTAGGTATACCCTCTCTGGTCTGATGACAGAGCCAGCAGAGTATCATCCCAGTCAATTGAAAGCTCCAACATACCATCAGCAAAAATTTACATCATTCTGGAATTAATTGACATAGTAATGAGTAACCAATATGTTAAAAGTAAATGCGGGTTCCCAGCCACCTTCTGTGACCACCTCACCTATACTTCAATTTTAGTTTTATGGTTAGGTTAGAGTCAATGGTAGGATTACTCTGCTTAGAGCTAGAGTTCATACTGGGGGAGGGCTAGATAGGCTTAGTTATGTCTACATCTGTGTCAGGGTTGGAGTCAGGGTGAGGGCTATGCATTATGCCTAGTTTAGGGTTAGAATACCATGTATGATTGGGACTAGAGCTAGAGCTAGTGTCGGAGTTCGGGTTAAAATGATGGCAAGGATTAGGGATAATCATCATTTCTGGCTTAGGGTGTGCTGTAGGGTGTAATTAGTATTAGTGCTAGGCTATTAGATAGGGTCTGGGTAAGGGCTATGTCTAGGTGTAGGGTTAGGTTAATGCCTGGGTTTGAATTATGTTAATATTAGTGCTGGAGCGAGATTCGGAGTAAGAGTAGAGTTATTCCAGGATTAGTGTTATGATTCAGGCTTGATTTATACTTAGTAAGATTAGGATCATGGTCATAGCAAGAGTTAGGGTTCTTGTTAGTAGCTGAGTAAGAATTATGCTGGGTCTGGCACAATAGCCTAGCAGTAAAAGTTCTTGCCTTCCATGTGCCGAGATCACATTTGGTGCCAGTTCTAATTGCAGAAAGGCCGCTTCCCATCAGCACCGTGACTGTGTTCTGGGGAAGCAATCTGGTATGGCCCAAAGCTTTGGGTTGCTGCACCCATGTGGAAGACCTGTGAGAGGCTGTGTGCTCCTGGTTTCAGATTGCTATGGCTATGGCAGTTATGGCTGCTTGTGGAGTGAATCATCAGATGGAAAATTTTCCTCTCTGTCTCTCCTGCTTTCTGTATATCTGACTTTGAAATGTAAAGAAAGAAATTATATAAAAAATGAATTATGGCAAGTTCAGATTGAATTTTTGACAAGGGTCAACTTCAGTGTTAGGATTCGGCCTACAGCGTGGCTGATGGTTACAGCTGTAAAAGTCAAGAGACTGAGTTAGCATTACAGTCAGGGTTAGGCTTAGGAATAATGCTAAGGTTGGTTCTAGGTTTAGAGGTAGGTGTGGAAGGAGATTGAGGGTTAGGGTCAAGTTTAAGGCTGGGGTTTGAGGTAGAGCTTGGGTTATTTCTTGAGATGATTATTATTTTTGTTTAGGATTAATGACAACCAAATCTTAACTCTCATCTAGCCCTAATGTGAGCACTAACCATAACCCTATCGTTAACCTTAAACTAATTCCCAATTCTAAATCTAACCCTGATTCTAAGTTGAATCCTACCCCTCGCCCAAGTTCTAACCCTTAATCCTATAATGAATCCTACTGTATCTCTGACCCCAGCACTATCCAAAGCTCAAATTCTAAATCTAACCCTAATAATTATGCCCTAATGCAAGCTTTAGCCCTGCCCTAATCCTAAAGATGGGTTTACCTTGAATTAAAGCTCTAAGCATAATACCAAATAAGTCTTAGATAATGGCCCTCTTCCTGTCCTAAACCTGACACTTCCCCTGACATTAACCTTAGCTCTAACCTGAACCCTCACACTGAGTTTCAACCAACTGCAGTCCTAGCCCTAACACTAATCATAGCTCTAAATCCTTTTACTAACTATTGCCCTAGTTCTAATGTTATCCTCTCTGTATAACCATTGAGGTATCCCTAATGTTAACCATAACATGAGCACCAATCATAGCCATAGTTGTAACTGTAGTCCTGCTTTTCCTCCTAACTGAAAACCTACCCCTACTCTACCCTAAGAGTAACATCAAGTCATAGCCGTAACACTAACACTAACCTTAACCCTAAAACTAATATCCATTATCACTCTACTCCTAACTCTAGTTCTTTTTTTTTTTTTTATTACAAAGTCAGACATACAGAGAGGAGGAGAGACAGACATGAACATCTTCCGTCCCATGATTCACTCCCCAAGTGAGCCGCAACGGCCGGTGCTGTGCTGATCCAAAGCCGGGAGCCAGGAGCCTCTTTCGGGTCTCCCACATGGGTGCAGGGTCTCAAGGCTTTGGGCCATCCTTGACTGCTTTCCCAGGCCACAAGCTGGGAGCTGGATGGGAAGTGGAGCTGCCGGGATTGCAACTGGCACCCATGTGGGATCCCAAGTGCATTCAAGGCGAGGACTTTAACCACTAGTCCATGCTTCGGAGCCCTCTAGTTCTAACCTTAACTTCAACCTCAGCACTTGCCTTCACCCTAGGCCGAATGCTAACACCAGTCTTAAACCTAGTGACAATGTAGCACTCACCCAAACTTTGATACTAGCCCATTCCTGACACTGCAGATTTCCTTAACCTTAACTGTAATGCTAATTCTAATGCCAATCAAATCTCTAGCCATAATCCTAACGCTAGTCTTAACTTTTATTGTAAAACTAGCCCTAATTCTAATCTTAACCCCAACATTAATACTTATCATAGATCTATGCTTTGACTTAACCCTGTGCCAAACACTAACCTTAATCCTTGTCCATCTCTACTGCTCACCCTAGCCATCGTCCTACACCAACCGTAATCCCAAGATTTTTAAAACAATGTAACTGAAATATGAGCGTTCAAGCTCAACATAATGCCAAGCAGAGTCATAGCTCCAAGTGTCACACCAGACCCAAACACAACACTAAAGATTCCCTTCATCCTGAACCAGCCGGGTTCCTGAAACAAATCTTCCCTGAGGCCAGCCCTTTCTGGAACTCTAAGCCAAGCCCTAGACTTTACCTGATCATACCCCTAGACCAAATGATGACCTGAATTCTACTACTAGTACTAAGTGCATCCCTAGCTCAAACACAAATCAAACTCCTAAAGCTAACCAAAACTCCTTTTGGCTTTGTTTAATTCTATTTTTGACAATCTTGACATAGTTCATTAGAGTAAAAAGGTTCAAGGGCTACAGGACAGTGGGTAAGGCTATTATTTCCACATTCTCTTCTTTGACTGTATGTGGGGGTAAAAGGGGAGGGAGATAAAGGGAGAAGTCGCACCCAGTCTCCACCGGACCCCAGGTCCCTGATGTGGGGCATGCTCAGAGGGTCCTGCTCAAGTGGGTGTTTTGTTTGTTTGTTTTTTTATCAAGTGGTTTAGAGAGTTCAACAGTCATGAATTGCTGCCAATCTTGCAACTGCAAGTACGATGAGGTCTCTGAAGCTTACACTGATTGACACAGTCCATCTTCGAGTCTGCGTTTGCCCAGGTTTTCACTGCCAATACATGGCTGAGGTGGGTGATTGACTTGTTCTGTCTTCTGTCTTTTCTTGGTTAGGATTCTGAGTCCAACATTTTGATTGGGGAGGTCTCCAAAGAAATTTTGTGTGAGGTATTCCCAGTCCAGTTTCTTGAATGTACTAGCAAGTGCAGGGCCCGGCACAGCCCGTCAGCCCGCTCAGCTGGTTGTTGCAGTTCCTGGGTTGGTTCTGTTTTCAGTCCCGACTTCCACTGGAAACAATGGGTGTTGCAGTCCAGCCTGATGCTGCCCAGCACAGGCTCGGCCATCACTCTTGCTTCACTCACATAACTTCTGTGGCTGTTCTGATGACAGGGAGCATTCTGATTGGCTGCATCTCAAAGACCTCACAGGACTGTGTGGCCCTATAAGCTGTCCAATCAGCAGCTGCCTGGTCATAGCAGCCCAGAATCCTGTAGCCTCCGCATTCTAGAAGAGCCATGGGGACAGCCTCCTCTGCATGGTGGAGAAAAATGGGTGAGTGGCTCAAGCTCTGCTTTCTCTGGTCTTTCTTCCCCACAGGCCCTGGAAATGAGGATTTTCAGGCTCCATGGAAGCCAGCAGAGTGTGACTGTGTGTGGTTGGGTTTCCGTTGAGTGTGAGTTTGGAAATCCGCTGAAAATGTAGTGAAGCCTAGGGCCTTTTCCAACACTGGTAGTGTGAAAGCATTTCACTTTTCTGTCAGTCAGAATGCTTGTGCCTCTCCGATGAGCCAAACAGATCCTAGCTCCCCATTAAATGTAGTGTGTGGAAAAGCATTTGGATTGTAGAAGAGCCAGGTCAAGCTGATTTCCATAGGCAGACATTACATGACATTTCCTGTCATGGCTCTCAGTGAATTTTCTCTAGTGCAGTCCAGTGTCATGCAACTGGGTCACCATAGTGCAAAAGGGGTCAGTACAAGGACCAGGTGAGGTTCGATGTTGTGGTTAGGTGTAGGGTTAGAATCAGGGTTATGATTTTATCTAGAGATATGATAGTGTTTATGTCAAAGCCTAGATTTAAGGTTAGGACTGATTTTCTTTTCAAGGTTATGTTAGGCCTATGTAAGTTATTAGGAATAGATCTAGGAATAAGTTTAGATGTAATTAGGGTTAGGGTTAGAACTAATGCTAAAGGTTAGGTTTAATAGTGACATATCTTTTAGGATTGAGATATGACTTATTGCTAGCCCAGTGGTTTGGGTTTTGGATAAACTTACAAATAGAATTAGGTACAGACCTATGTTTTGTATGTTGCATTAAGCAGGATTCGCATTAGGATTTTTGGGGGAGGATAGATTAATGTTTGGATTAGTGGCAGATACAGAGTCTTGCTGTATTTCTGGTTCATACTTAGTTTTCATTAGTGTTGGATTGAAGGTTATTGTTAGGATTGGTGTAAGGACTATGTGGCTTTAGAATAGAGTTAGGGTTACAATTAATGTGAGGATTAAAGCTTGGCTACATTTCGGGTTAAGATGCTGTTTTGTGTTTAGTTTTTTTTTTAATTATTTATTATTTAACTTCAGTAATTACATTGTATTATGTGACACAGTTACATAGATACTTGGGTTCTCCCCACCCCTCCCCAAACCCTCCCACCATGGTGGATTCCTCCACCTTGTTGCATAAACACAGCTCAAGTTCAGTTGAGATTTCCCCATTGCAAGCGTATACCAAACATAGAGTCCAGCATCTTATTGTCCCGTCAAGTTCAACGGCTTCTTAGGTATACCCTCTCTGGTCTGATGACAGAGCCAGCAGAGTATCATCCCAGTCAATTGAAAGCTCCAACATACCATCAGCAAAAATTTACATCATTCTGGAATTAATTGACATAGTAATGAGTAACCAATATGTTAAAAGTAAATGCGGGTTCCCAGCCACCTTCTGTGACCACCTCACCTATACTTCAATTTTAGTTTTATGGTTAGGTTAGAGTCAATGGTAGGATTACTCTGCTTAGAGCTAGAGTTCATACTGGGGGAGGGCTAGATAGGCTTAGTTATGTCTACATCTGTGTCAGGGTTGGAGTCAGGGTGAGGGCTATGCATTATGCCTAGTTTAGGGTTAGAATACCATGTATGATTGGGACTAGAGCTAGAGCTAGTGTCGGAATTCGGGTTAGAATGATGGCAAGGATTAGGGATAATCATCATTTCTGGCTTAGGGTGTGCTGTAGGGTGTAATTAGTATTAGTGCTAGGCTATTAGATAGGGTCTGGGTAAGGGCTATGTCTAGGTGTAGGGTTAGGTTAATGCCTGGGTTTGAATTATGTTAATATTAGTGCTGGAGCGAGATTCGGAGTAAGAGTAGAGTTATTCCAGGATTAGTGTTATGATTCAGGCTTGATTTATACTTAGTAAGATTAGGATCATGGTCATAGCAAGAGTTAGGGTTCTTGTTAGTAGCTGAGTAAGAATTATGCTGGGTCTGGCACAATAGCCTAGCAGTAAAAGTTCTTGCCTTCCATGTGCCGAGATCACATTTGGTGCCAGTTCTAATTGCAGAAAGGCTGCTTCCCATCAGCACCGTGACTGTGTTCTGGGGAAGCAATCTGGTATGGCCCAAAGCTTTGGGTTGCTGCACCCATGTGGAAGACCTGTGAGAGGCTGTGTGCTCCTGGTTTCAGATTGCTATGGCTATGGCAGTTATGGCTGCTTGTGGAGTGAATCATCAGATGGAAAATTTTCCTCTCTGTCTCTCCTGCTTTCTGTATATCTGACTTTGAAATGTAAAGAAAGAAATTATATAAAAAATGAATTATGGCAAGTTCAGATTGAATTTTTGACAAGGGTCAACTTCAGTGTTAGGATTCGGCCTACAGCGTGGCTGATGGTTACAGCTGTAAAAGTCAAGAGACTGAGTTAGCATTACAGTCAGGGTTAGGCTTAGGAATAATGCTAAGGTTGGTTCTAGGTTTAGAGGTAGGTGTGGAAGGAGATTGAGGGTTAGGGTCAAGTTTAAGGCTGGGGTTTGAGGTAGAGCTTGGGTTATTTCTTGAGATGATTATTATTTTTGTTTAGGATTAATGACAACCAAATCTTAACTCTCATCTAGCCCTAATGTGAGCACTAACCATAACCCTATCGTTAACCTTAAACTAATTCCCAATTCTAAATCTAACCCTGATTCTAAGTTGAATCCTACCCCTCGCCCAAGTTCTAACCCTTAATCCTATAATGAATCCTACTGTATCTCTGACCCCAGCACTATCCAAAGCTCAAATTCTAAATCTAACCCTAATAATTATGCCCTAATGCAAGCTTTAGCCCTGCCCTAATCCTAAAGATGGGTTTACCTTGAATTAAAGCTCTAAGCATAATACCAAATAAGTCTTAGATAATGGCCCTCTTCCTGTCCTAAACCTGACACTTCCCCTGACATTAACCTTAGCTCTAACCTGAACCCTCACACTGAGTTTCAACCAACTGCAGTCCTAGCCCTAACACTAATCATAGCTCTAAATCCTTTTACTAACTATTGCCCTAGTTCTAATGTTATCCTCTCTGTATAACCATTGAGGTATCCCTAATGTTAACCATAACATGAGCACCAATCATAGCCATAGTTGTAACTGTAGTCCTGCTTTTCCTCCTAACTGAAAACCTACCCCTACTCTACCCTAAGAGTAACATCAAGTCATAGCCGTAACACTAACACTAACCTTAACCCTAAAACTAATATCCATTATCACTCTACTCCTAACTCTAGTTCTTTTTTTTTTTTATTACAAAGTCAGACATGCTGAGAGGAGGAGGAGAGACAGACATGAACATCTTCCGTCCCATGATTCACTCCCCAAGTGAGCCGCAACGGCCGGTGCTGTGCTGATCCAAAGCCGGGAGCCAGGAGCCTCTTTCGGGTCTCCCACATGGGTGCAGGGTCTCAAGGCTTTGGGCCATCCTTGACTGCTTTCCCAGGCCACAAGCTGGGAGCTGGATGGGAAGTGGAGCTGCCGGGATTGCAACTGGCACCCATGTGGGATCCCAAGTGCATTCAAGGCGAGGACTTTAACCACTAGTCCATGCTTCGGAGCCCTCTAGTCCTAACCTTAACTTCAACCTCAGCACTTGCCTTCACCCTAGGCCGAATGCTAACACCAGTCTTAAACCTAGTGACAATGTAGCACTCACCCAAACTTTGATACTAGCCCATTCCTGACACTGCAGATTTCCTTAACCTTAACTATAATGCTAATTCTAATGCCAATCAAATCTCTAGCCATAATCCTAACGCTAGTCTTAACTTTTACTATAAAACTAGCCCTAATTCTAATCTTAACCCCAACATTAATACTTATCATAGATCTATGCTTTGACTTAACCCTGTGCCAAACACTAACCTTAATCCTTGTCCATCTCTACTGCTCACCCTAGCCATAGTCCTACACCAATCATAATCCCAAGATTTTTAAAACAATGTAACTCATAATCTAAATATGAACGTTCAAGCTCAACATAATGCCAAGCAGAGTCATAGCTCCAAGTGTCACACCAGACCCAAACACAACACTAAAGATTCCCTTCATCCTGAACCAGCCGGATTCCTGAAACAAATCTTCCCTGAGGCCAGCCCTTTCTGGAACTCTAAGCCAAGCCCTAGACTTTACCTGATCATACCCCTAGACCAAATGATGACCTGATTTGTACTAGTAGTACTAAGTGCATCCCTAGCTCAAACACAAATCAAACTCCTAAAGCTAACCAAAACTCCTTTTGGCTTTGTTTAATTCTATTTTTGACAATCTTGACATAGTTCATTAGAGTAAAAAGGTTCAAGGGCTACAGGACAGTGGGTAAGGCTATTATTTCCACATTCTCTTCTTTGACTGTATGTGGGGGTAAAAGGGGAGGGAGATAAAGGGAGAAGTCGCACCCAGTCTCCACCGGACCCCAGGTCCCTGATGTGGGGCATGCTCAGAGGGTCCTGCTCAAGTGGGTGTTTTGTTTGTTTGTTTTTTCTCAAGTGGTTTAGAGAGTTCAACAGTCATGAATTGCTGCCAATCTTGCAACTGCAAGTACGATGAGGTCTCTGAAGCTTACACTGATTGACACAGTCCATCTTCGAGTCTGCGTTTGCCCAGGTTTTCACTGCCAATACATGGCTGAGGTGGGTGATTGACTTGTTCTGTCTTCTGTCTTTTCTTGGTTAGGATTCTGAGTCCAACATTTTGATTGGGGAGGTCTCCAAAGAAATTTTGTGTGAGGTATTCCCAGTCCAGTTTCTTGAATGTACTAGCAAGTGCAGGGCCCGGCACAGCCCGTCAGCCCGCTCAGCTGGTTGTTGCAGTTCCTGGGTTGGTTCTGTTTTCAGTCCCGACTTCCACTGGAAACAATGGGTGTTGCAGTCCAGCCTGATGCTGCCCAGCACAGGCTCGGCCATCACTCTTGCTTCACTCACATAACTTCTGTGGCTGTTCTGATGACAGGGAGCATTCTGATTGGCTGCATCTCAAAGACCTCACAGGACTGTGTGGCCCTATAAGCTGTCCAATCAGCAGCTGCCTGGTCATAGCAGCCCAGAATCCTGTAGCCTCCGCATTCTAGAAGAGCCATGGGGACAGCCTCCTCTGCATGGTGGAGAAAAATGGGTGAGTGGCTCAAGCTCTGCTTTCTCTGGTCTTTCTTCCCCACAGGCCCTGGAAATGAGGATTTTCAGGCTCCATGGAAGCCAGCAGAGTGTGACTGTGTGTGGTTGGGTTTCCGTTGAGTGTGAGTTTGGAAATCCGCTGAAAATGTAGTGAAGCCTAGGGCCTTTTCCAACACTGGTAGTGTGAAAGCATTTCACTTTTCTGTCAGTCAGAATGCTTGTGCCTCTCCGATGAGCCAAACAGATCCTAGCTCCCCATTAAATGTAGTGTGTGGAAAAGCATTTGGATTGTAGAAGAGCCAGGTCAAGCTGATTTCCATAGGCAGACATTACATGACATTTCCTGTCATGGCTCTCAGTGAATTTTCTCTAGTGCAGTCCAGTGTCATGCAACTGGGTCACCATAGTGCAAAAGGGGTCAGTACAAGGACCAGGTGAGGTTCGATGTTGTGGTTAGGTGTAGGGTTAGAATCAGGGTTATGATTTTATCTAGAGATATGATAGTGTTTATGTCAAAGCCTAGATTTAAGGTTAGGACTGATTTTCTTTTCAAGGTTATGTTAGGCCTATGTAAGTTATTAGGAATAGATCTAGGAATAAGTTTAGATGTAATTAGGGTTAGGGTTAGAACTAATGCTAAAGGTTAGGTTTAATAGTGACATATCTTTTAGGATTGAGATATGACTTATTGCTAGCCCAGTGGTTTGGGTTTTGGATAAACTTACAAATAGAATTAGGTACAGACCTATGTTTTGTATGTTGCATTAAGCAGGATTCGCATTAGGATTTTTGGGGGAGGATAGATTAATGTTTGGATTAGTGGCAGATACAGAGTCTTGCTGTATTTCTGGTTCATACTTAGTTTTCATTAGTGTTGGATTGAAGGTTATTGTTAGGATTGGTGTAAGGACTATGTGGCTTTAGAATAGAGTTAGGGTTACAATTAATGTGAGGATTAAAGCTTGGCTACATTTCGGGTTAAGATGCTGTTTTGTGTTTAGTTTTTTTTTTAATTATTTATTATTTAACTTCAGTAATTACATTGTATTATGTGACACAGTTACATAGATACTTGGGTTCTCCCCACCCCTCCCCAAACCCTCCCACCATGGTGGATTCCTCCACCTTGTTGCATAAACACAGCTCAAGTTCAGTTGAGATTTCCCCATTGCAAGCGTATACCAAACATAGAGTCCAGCATCTTATTGTCCCGTCAAGTTCAACGGCTTCTTAGGTATACCCTCTCTGGTCTGATGACAGAGCCAGCAGAGTATCATCCCAGTCAATTGAAAGCTCCAACATACCATCAGCAAAAATTTACATCATTCTGGAATTAATTGACATAGTAATGAGTAACCAATATGTTAAAAGTAAATGCGGGTTCCCAGCCACCTTCTGTGACCACCTCACCTATACTTCAATTTTAGTTTTATGGTTAGGTTAGAGTCAATGGTAGGATTACTCTGCTTAGAGCTAGAGTTCATACTGGGGGAGGGCTAGATAGGCTTAGTTATGTCTACATCTGTGTCAGGGTTGGAGTCAGGGTGAGGGCTATGCATTATGCCTAGTTTAGGGTTAGAATACCATGTATGATTGGGACTAGAGCTAGAGCTAGTGTCGGAATTCGGGTTAGAATGATGGCAAGGATTAGGGATAATCATCATTTCTGGCTTAGGGTGTGCTGTAGGGTGTAATTAGTATTAGTGCTAGGCTATTAGATAGGGTCTGGGTAAGGGCTATGTCTAGGTGTAGGGTTAGGTTAATGCCTGGGTTTGAATTATGTTAATATTAGTGCTGGAGCGAGATTCGGAGTAAGAGTAGAGTTATTCCAGGATTAGTGTTATGATTCAGGCTTGATTTATACTTAGTAAGATTAGGATCATGGTCATAGCAAGAGTTAGGGTTCTTGTTAGTAGCTGAGTAAGAATTATGCTGGGTCTGGCACAATAGCCTAGCAGTAAAAGTTCTTGCCTTCCATGTGCCGAGATCACATTTGGTGCCAGTTCTAATTGCAGAAAGGCTGCTTCCCATCAGCACCGTGACTGTGTTCTGGGGAAGCAATCTGGTATGGCCCAAAGCTTTGGGTTGCTGCACCCATGTGGAAGACCTGTGAGAGGCTGTGTGCTCCTGGTTTCAGATTGCTATGGCTATGGCAGTTATGGCTGCTTGTGGAGTGAATCATCAGATGGAAAATTTTCCTCTCTGTCTCTCCTGCTTTCTGTATATCTGACTTTGAAATGTAAAGAAAGAAATTATATAAAAAATGAATTATGGCAAGTTCAGATTGAATTTTTGACAAGGGTCAACTTCAGTGTTAGGATTCGGCCTACAGCGTGGCTGATGGTTACAGCTGTAAAAGTCAAGAGACTGAGTTAGCATTACAGTCAGGGTTAGGCTTAGGAATAATGCTAAGGTTGGTTCTAGGTTTAGAGGTAGGTGTGGAAGGAGATTGAGGGTTAGGGTCAAGTTTAAGGCTGGGGTTTGAGGTAGAGCTTGGGTTATTTCTTGAGATGATTATTATTTTTGTTTAGGATTAATGACAACCAAATCTTAACTCTCATCTAGCCCTAATGTGAGCACTAACCATAACCCTATCGTTAACCTTAAACTAATTCCCAATTCTAAATCTAACCCTGATTCTAAGTTGAATCCTACCCCTCGCCCAAGTTCTAACCCTTAATCCTATAATGAATCCTACTGTATCTCTGACCCCAGCACTATCCAAAGCTCAAATTCTAAATCTAACCCTAATAATTATGCCCTAATGCAAGCTTTAGCCCTGCCCTAATCCTAAAGATGGGTTTACCTTGAATTAAAGCTCTAAGCATAATACCAAATAAGTCTTAGATAATGGCCCTCTTCCTGTCCTAAACCTGACACTTCCCCTGACATTAACCTTAGCTCTAACCTGAACCCTCACACTGAGTTTCAACCAACTGCAGTCCTAGCCCTAACACTAATCATAGCTCTAAATCCTTTTACTAACTATTGCCCTAGTTCTAATGTTATCCTCTCTGTATAACCATTGAGGTATCCCTAATGTTAACCATAACATGAGCACCAATCATAGCCATAGTTGTAACTGTAGTCCTGCTTTTCCTCCTAACTGAAAACCTACCCCTACTCTACCCTAAGAGTAACATCAAGTCATAGCCGTAACACTAACACTAACCTTAACCCTAAAACTAATATCCATTATCACTCTACTCCTAACTCTAGTTCTTTTTTTTTTTTATTACAAAGTCAGACATGCTGAGAGGAGGAGGAGAGACAGACATGAACATCTTCCGTCCCATGATTCACTCCCCAAGTGAGCCGCAACGGCCGGTGCTGTGCTGATCCAAAGCCGGGAGCCAGGAGCCTCTTTCGGGTCTCCCACATGGGTGCAGGGTCTCAAGGCTTTGGGCCATCCTTGACTGCTTTCCCAGGCCACAAGCTGGGAGCTGGATGGGAAGTGGAGCTGCCGGGATTGCAACTGGCACCCATGTGGGATCCCAAGTGCATTCAAGGCGAGGACTTTAACCACTAGTCCATGCTTCGGAGCCCTCTAGTCCTAACCTTAACTTCAACCTCAGCACTTGCCTTCACCCTAGGCCGAATGCTAACACCAGTCTTAAACCTAGTGACAATGTAGCACTCACCCAAACTTTGATACTAGCCCATTCCTGACACTGCAGATTTCCTTAACCTTAACTATAATGCTAATTCTAATGCCAATCAAATCTCTAGCCATAATCCTAACGCTAGTCTTAACTTTTACTATAAAACTAGCCCTAATTCTAATCTTAACCCCAACATTAATACTTATCATAGATCTATGCTTTGACTTAACCCTGTGCCAAACACTAACCTTAATCCTTGTCCATCTCTACTGCTCACCCTAGCCATAGTCCTACACCAATCATAATCCCAAGATTTTTAAAACAATGTAACTCATAATCTAAATATGAACGTTCAAGCTCAACATAATGCCAAGCAGAGTCATAGCTCCAAGTGTCACACCAGACCCAAACACAACACTAAAGATTCCCTTCATCCTGAACCAGCCGGATTCCTGAAACAAATCTTCCCTGAGGCCAGCCCTTTCTGGAACTCTAAGCCAAGCCCTAGACTTTACCTGATCATACCCCTAGACCAAATGATGACCTGATTTGTACTAGTAGTACTAAGTGCATCCCTAGCTCAAACACAAATCAAACTCCTAAAGCTAACCAAAACTCCTTTTGGCTTTGTTTAATTCTATTTTTGACAATCTTGACATAGTTCATTAGAGTAAAAAGGTTCAAGGGCTACAGGACAGTGGGTAAGGCTATTATTTCCACATTCTCTTCTTTGACTGTATGTGGGGGTAAAAGGGGAGGGAGATAAAGGGAGAAGTCGCACCCAGTCTCCACCGGACCCCAGGTCCCTGATGTGGGGCATGCTCAGAGGGTCCTGCTCAAGTGGGTGTTTTGTTTGTTTGTTTTTTCTCAAGTGGTTTAGAGAGTTCAACAGTCATGAATTGCTGCCAATCTTGCAACTGCAAGTACGATGAGGTCTCTGAAGCTTACACTGATTGACACAGTCCATCTTCGAGTCTGCGTTTGCCCAGGTTTTCACTGCCAATACATGGCTGAGGTGGGTGATTGACTTGTTCTGTCTTCCGTCTTTTCTTGGTTAGGATTCTGAGTCCAACATTTTGATTGGGGAGGTCTCCAAAGAAATTTTGTGTGAGGTATTCCCAGTCCAGTTTCTTGAATGTACTAGCAAGTGCAGGGCCCGGCACAGCCCGTCAGCCCGCTCAGCTGGTTGTTGCAGTTCCTGGGTTGGTTCTGTTTTCAGTCCCGACTTCCACTGGAACCAATGGGTGTTGCAGTCCAGCCTGATGCTGCCCAGCACAGGTTCGGCCATCATTCTTGCTTCACTCACATAACTTCTGTGGCTGTTCTGATGACAGGGGGCATTCTGATTGGCTGCATCTCAAAGATCTCACAGGACTGTGTGGCCCTATAAGCTGTCCAATCAGCAGCTGCCTGGTCATAGCAGCCCAGAATCCTGTAGCCTCAGCATTCTAGAAGAGCCATGGTGACAGCCTCCTCTGCATGGTGGAGAAAAATGGGTGAGTGGCTCAAGCTCTGCTTTCTCTGGTCTTTCTTCCCCACAGGCCCTGGAAATGAGGATTTTCAGGCTCCATGGAAGCCAGCAGAGCGTGAGTGTGTGTGGTTGGGTTTCCGTTGAGTGTGAGTTTGGAAATCCGCTGAAAATGTAGTGAAGCCTAGGGCCTTTTCCAACACTGGTAGTGTGAAAGTATTTCACTTTTCTGTCAGTCAGAATGCTTGTGCCTCTCCGATGAGCCAAACGGATCCTAGCTCCCCATTAAATGTAGTGTGTGGAAAAGCATTTGGATTGTAGAAGAGCCAGGTCAAGCTGATTTCCATAGGCAGACATTACATGACATTTCCTGTCATGGCTCTCAGTGAATTTTCTCTAGTGCAGTCCAGTGTCATGCAACTGGGTCACCATAGTGCAAAAGGGGTCAGTACAAGGACCAGGTGAGGTTCGATGTTGTGGTTAGGTGTAGGGTTAGAATCAGGGTTATGATTTTATCTAGAGATATGATAGTGTTTATGTCAAAGCCTAGATTTAAGGTTAGGACTGATTTTCTTTTCAAGGTTATGTTAGGCCTATGTAAGTTATTAGGAATAGATCTAGGAATAAGTTTAGATGTAATTAGGGTTAGGGTTAGAACTAATGCTTAAGATTAGGTTTAGTAGTGACATATCTTTTAGGATTGAGATATGACTTATTGCTAGCCCAGTGGTTTGGGTTTTGGATAAACTTACAAATAGAATTAGGTACAGACCTATGTTTTGTATGTTGCATTAAGCAGGATTCGCATTAGGATTTTTTGGGGGGGATAGATTAATGTTTGGATTAGTGGCAGATACAGAGTCTTGCTGTATTTCTGGTTCATACTTAGTTTTCATTAGTGTTGGATTGAAGGTTATTGTTAGGATTGGTGTAAGGACTATGTGGCTTTAGAATAGAGTTAGGGTTACAATTAATGTGAGGATTAAAGCTTGGCTACATTTCGGGTTAAGATGCTGTTTTGTGTTTAGTTTTTTTTTTTTAATTATTTATTATTTAACTTCAGTAATTACATTGTATTATGTGACACAGTTACATAGATACTTGGGTTCTCCCCACCCCTCCCCAAACCCTCCCACCATGGTGGATTCCTCCACCTTGTTGCATAAACACAGCTCAAGTTCAGTTGAGATTTCCCCATTGCAAGCGTATACCAAACATAGAGTCCAGCATCTTATTGTCCCGTCAAGTTCAACGGCTTCTTAGGTATACCCTCTCTGGTCTGATGACAGAGCCAGCAGAGTATCATCCCAGTCAATTGAAAGCTCCAACATACCATCAGCAAAAATTTACATCATTATGGAATTAATTGACATAGTAATGAGTAACCAATATGTTAAAAGTAAATGCGGGTTCCCAGCCACCTTCTGTGACCACCTCACCTATACTTCAATTTTAGTTTTATGGTTAGGTTAGAGTCAATGGTAGGATTACTCTGCTTAGAGCTAGAGTTCATACTGGGGGAGGGCTAGATAGGCTTAGTTATGTCTACATCTGTGTCAGGGTTGGAGTCAGGGTGAGGGCTATGCATTATGCCTAGTTTAGGGTTAGAATACCATGTATGATTGGGACTAGAGCTAGAGCTAGTGTCGGAGTTCGGGTTAAAATGATGGCAAGGATTAGGGATAATCATCATTTCTGGCTTAGGGTGTGCTGTAGGGTGTAATTAGTATTAGTGCTAGGCTATTAGATAGGGTCTGGGTAAGGGCTATGTCTAGGTGTAGGGTTAGGTTAATGCCTGGGTTTGAATTATGTTAATATTAGTGCTGGAGCGAGATTCGGAGTAAGAGTAGAGTTATTCCAGGATTAGTGTTATGATTCAGGCTTGATTTATACTTAGTAAGATTAGGATCATGGTCATAGCAAGAGTTAGGGTTCTTGTTAGTAGCTGAGTAAGAATTATGCTGGGTCTGGCACAATAGCCTAGCAGTAAAAGTTCTTGCCTTCCATGTGCCGAGATCACATTTGGTGCCAGTTCTAATTGCAGAAAGGCCGCTTCCCATCAGCACCGTGACTGTGTTCTGGGGAAGCAATCTGGTATGGCCCAAAGCTTTGGGTTGCTGCACCCATGTGGAAGACCTGTGAGAGGCTGTGTGCTCCTGGCTTCAGATTGCTATGGCTATGGCAGTTATGGCTGCTTGTGGAGTGAATCATCAGATGGAAAATTTTCCTCTCTGTCTCTCCTGCTTTCTGTATATCTGACTTTGAAATGTAAAGAAAGAAATTATATAAAAAATGAATTATGGCAAGTTCAGATTGAATTTTTGACAAGGGTCAACTTCAGTGTTAGGATTCGGCCTACAGCGTGGCTGATGGTTACAGCTGTAAAAGTCAAGAGACTGAGTTAGCATTACAGTCAGGGTTAGGCTTAGGAATAATGCTAAGGTTGGTTGTAGATTTAGAGGTAGGTGTGGAAGGAGATTGAGGGTTAGGGTCAAGTTTAAGGCTGTAGTTTGAGATAGAGCTTGGGTTATTTCTTGAGATGATTATTATTTTTGTTTAGGATTAATGACAACCAAATCTTAACTCTCATCTAGCCCTAATGTGAGCACTAACCATAACCCTATCGTTAACCTTAAACTAATTCCCAATTCTAAATCTAACCCTGATTCTAAGTTGAATCCTACCCCTTGCCCAAGTTCTAACCCTTAATCCTATAATGAATCCTACTGTATCTCTGACCCCAGCACTATCCAAAGCTCAAATTCTAAATCTAACCCTAATAATTATGCCCTAATGCAAGCTTTAGCCCTGCCCTAATCCTAAAGATGGGTTTACCTTGAATTAAAGCTCTAAGCATAATACCAAATAAGTCTTAGATAATGGCCCTCTTCCTGTCCTAAACCTGACACTTCCCCTGACATTAACCTTAGCTCTAACCTGAACCCTCACACTGAGTTTCAACCAACTGCAGTCCTAGCCCTAACACTAATCATAGCTCTAAATCCTTTTACTAACTATTGCCCTAGTTCTAATGTTATCCTCTCTGTATAACCATTGAGGTATCCCTAATGTTAACCATAACATGAGCACCAATCATAGCCATAGTTGTAACTGTAGTCCTGCTTTTCCTCCTAACTGAAAACCTACCCCTACTCTACCCTAAGAGTAACATCAAGTCATAGCCGTAACACTAACACTAACCTTAACCCTAAAACTAATATCCATTATCACTCTACTCCTAACTCTAGTTCTTTTTTTTTTTTTTATTACAAAGTCAGACATACAGAGAGGAGGAGAGACAGACATGAACATCTTCCGTCCCATGATTCACTCCCCAAGTGAGCCGCAACGGCCGGTGCTGTGCTGATCCAAAGCCGGGAGCCAGGAGCCTCTTTCGGGTCTCCCACATGGGTGCAGGGTCTCAAGGCTTTGGGCCATCCTTGACTGCTTTCCCAGGCCACAAGCTGGGAGCTGGATGGGAAGTGGAGCTGCCGGGATTGCAACTGGCACCCATGTGGGATCCCAAGTGCATTCAAGGCGAGGACTTTAACCACTAGTCCATGCTTCGGAGCCCTCTAGTTCTAACCTTAACTTCAACCTCAGCACTTGCCTTCACCCTAGGCCGAATGCTAACACCAGTCTTAAACCTAGTGACAATGTAGCACTCACCCAAACTTTGATACTAGCCCATTCCTGACACTGCAGATTTCCTTAACCTTAACTGTAATGCTAATTCTAATGCCAATCAAATCTCTAGCCATAATCCTAACGCTAGTCTTAACTTTTATTGTAAAACTAGCCCTAATTCTAATCTTAACCCCAACATTAATACTTATCATAGATCTATGCTTTGACTTAACCCTGTGCCAAACACTAACCTTAATCCTTGTCCATCTCTACTGCTCACCCTAGCCATCGTCCTACACCAACCGTAATCCCAAGATTTTTAAAACAATGTAACTGAAATATGAGCGTTCAAGCTCAACATAATGCCAAGCAGAGTCATAGCTCCAAGTGTCACACCAGACCCAAACACAACACTAAAGATTCCCTTCATCCTGAACCAGCCGGGTTCCTGAAACAAATCTTCCCTGAGGCCAGCCCTTTCTGGAACTCTAAGCCAAGCCCTAGACTTTACCTGATCATACCCCTAGACCAAATGATGACCTGAATTCTACTACTAGTACTAAGTGCATCCCTAGCTCAAACACAAATCAAACTCCTAAAGCTAACCAAAACTCCTTTTGGCTTTGTTTAATTCTATTTTTGACAATCTTGACATAGTTCATTAGAGTAAAAAGGTTCAAGGGCTACAGGACAGTGGGTAAGGCTATTATTTCCACATTCTCTTCTTTGACTGTATGTGGGGGTAAAAGGGGAGGGAGATAAAGGGAGAAGTCGCACCCAGTCTCCACCGGACCCCAGGTCCCTGATGTGGGGCATGCTCAGAGGGTCCTGCTCAAGTGGGTGTTTTGTTTGTTTGTTTTTTTATCAAGTGGTTTAGAGAGTTCAACAGTCATGAATTGCTGCCAATCTTGCAACTGCAAGTACGATGAGGTCTCTGAAGCTTACACTGATTGACACAGTCCATCTTCGAGTCTGCGTTTGCCCAGGTTTTCACTGCCAATACATGGCTGAGGTGGGTGATTGACTTGTTCTGTCTTCTGTCTTTTCTTGGTTAGGATTCTGAGTCCAACATTTTGATTGGGGAGGTCTCCAAAGAAATTTTGTGTGAGGTATTCCCAGTCCAGTTTCTTGAATGTACTAGCAAGTGCAGGGCCCGGCACAGCCCGTCAGCCCGCTCAGCTGGTTGTTGCAGTTCCTGGGTTGGTTCTGTTTTCAGTCCCGACTTCCACTGGAAACAATGGGTGTTGCAGTCCAGCCTGATGCTGCCCAGCACAGGTTCGGCCATCATTCTTGCTTCACTCACATAACTTCTGTGGCTGTTCTGATGACAGGGGGCATTCTGATTGGCTGCATCTCAAAGACCTCACAGGACTGTGTGGCCCTATAAGCTGTCCAATCAGCAGCTGCCTGGTCATAGCAGCCCAGAATCCTGTAGCCTCCGCATTCTAGAAGAGCCATGGGGACAGCCTCCTCTGCATGGTGGAGAAAAATGGGTGAGTGGCTCAAGCTCTGCTTTCTCTGGTCTTTCTTCCCCACAGGCCCTGGAAATGAGGATTTTCAGGCTCCATGGAAGCCAGCAGAGTGTGACTGTGTGTGGTTGGGTTTCCGTTGAGTGTGAGTTTGGAAATCCGCTGAAAATGTAGTGAAGCCTAGGGCCTTTTCCAACACTGGTAGTGTGAAAGCATTTCACTTTTCTGTCAGTCAGAATGCTTGTGCCTCTCCGATGAGCCAAACAGATCCTAGCTCCCCATTAAATGTAGTGTGTGGAAAAGCATTTGGATTGTAGAAGAGCCAGGTCAAGCTGATTTCCATAGGCAGACATTACATGACATTTCCTGTCATGGCTCTCAGTGAATTTTCTCTAGTGCAGTCCAGTGTCATGCAACTGGGTCACCATAGTGCAAAAGGGGTCAGTACAAGGACCAGGTGAGGTTCGATGTTGTGGTTAGGTGTAGGGTTAGAATCAGGGTTATGATTTTATCTAGAGATATGATAGTGTTTATGTCAAAGCCTAGATTTAAGGTTAGGACTGATTTTCTTTTCAAGGTTATGTTAGGCCTATGTAAGTTATTAGGAATAGATCTAGGAATAAGTTTAGATGTAATTAGGGTTAGGGTTAGAACTAATGCTAAAGGTTAGGTTTAATAGTGACATATCTTTTAGGATTGAGATATGACTTATTGCTAGCCCAGTGGTTTGGGTTTTGGATAAACTTACAAATAGAATTAGGTACAGACCTATGTTTTGTATGTTGCATTAAGCAGGATTCGCATTAGGATTTTTGGGGGAGGATAGATTAATGTTTGGATTAGTGGCAGATACAGAGTCTTGCTGTATTTCTGGTTCATACTTAGTTTTCATTAGTGTTGGATTGAAGGTTATTGTTAGGATTGGTGTAAGGACTATGTGGCTTTAGAATAGAGTTAGGGTTACAATTAATGTGAGGATTAAAGCTTGGCTACATTTCGGGTTAAGATGCTGTTTTGTGTTTAGTTTTTTTTTTTTAATTATTTATTATTTAACTTCAGTAATTACATTGTATTATGTGACACAGTTACATAGATACTTGGGTTCTCCCCACCCTTCCACAAACCCTCCCACCATGGTGGATTCCTCCACCTTGTTGCATAAACACAGCTCAAGTTCAGTTGAGATTTCCCCATTGCAAGCGTATACCAAACATAGAGTCCAGCATCTTATTGTCCCGTCAAGTTCAACGGCTTCTTAGGTATACCCTCTCTGGTCTGATGACAGAGCCAGCAGAGTATCATCCCAGTCAATTGAAAGCTCCAACATACCATCAGCAAAAATTTACATCATTCTGGAATTAATTGACATAGTAATGAGTAACCAATATGTTAAAAGTAAATGCGGGTTCCCAGCCACCTTCTGTGACCACCTCACCTATACTTCAATTTTAGTTTTATGGTTAGGTTAGAGTCAATGGTAGGATTACTCTGCTTAGAGCTAGAGTTCATACTGGGGGAGGGCTAGATAGGCTTAGTTATGTCTACATCTGTGTCAGGGTTGGAGTCAGGGTGAGGGCTATGCATTATGCCTAGTTTAGGGTTAGAATACCATGTATGATTGGGACTAGAGCTAGAGCTAGTGTCGGAATTCGGGTTAGAATGATGGCAAGGATTAGGGATAATCATCATTTCTGGCTTAGGGTGTGCTGTAGGGTGTAATTAGTATTAGTGCTAGGCTATTAGATAGGGTCTGGGTAAGGGCTATGTCTAGGTGTAGGGTTAGGTTAATGCCTGGGTTTGAATTATGTTAATATTAGTGCTGGAGCGAGATTCGGAGTAAGAGTAGAGTTATTCCAGGATTAGTGTTATGATTCAGGCTTGATTTATACTTAGTAAGATTAGGATCATGGTCATAGCAAGAGTTAGGGTTCTTGTTAGTAGCTGAGTAAGAATTATGCTGGGTCTGGCACAATAGCCTAGCAGTAAAAGTTCTTGCCTTCCATGTGCCGAGATCACATTTGGTGCCAGTTCTAATTGCAGAAAGGCTGCTTCCCATCAGCACCGTGACTGTGTTCTGGGGAAGCAATCTGGTATGGCCCAAAGCTTTGGGTTGCTGCACCCATGTGGAAGACCTGTGAGAGGCTGTGTGCTCCTGGTTTCAGATTGCTATGGCTATGGCAGTTATGGCTGCTTGTGGAGTGAATCATCAGATGGAAAATTTTCCTCTCTGTCTCTCCTGCTTTCTGTATATCTGACTTTGAAATGTAAAGAAAGAAATTATATAAAAAATGAATTATGGCAAGTTCAGATTGAATTTTTGACAAGGGTCAACTTCAGTGTTAGGATTCGGCCTACAGCATGGCTGATGGTTACAGCTGTAAAAGTCAAGAGACTGAGTTAGCATTACAGTCAGGGTTAGGCTTAGGAATAATGCTAAGGTTGGTTCTAGGTTTAGAGGTAGGTGTGGAAGGAGATTGAGGGTTAGGGTCAAGTTTAAGGCTGGGGTTTGAGGTAGAGCTTGGGTTATTTCTTGAGATGATTATTATTTTTGTTTAGGATTAATGACAACCAAATCTTAACTCTCATCTAGCCCTAATGTGAGCACTAACCATAACCCTATCGTTAACCTTAAACTAATTCCCAATTCTAAATCTAACCCTGATTCTAAGTTGAATCCTACCCCTCGCCCAAGTTCTAACCCTTAATCCTATAATGAATCCTACTGTATCTCTGACCCCAGCACTATCCAAAGCTCAAATTCTAAATCTAACCCTAATAATTATGCCCTAATGCAAGCTTTAGCCCTGCCCTAATCCTAAAGATGGGTTTACCTTGAATTAAAGCTCTAAGCATAATACCAAATAAGTCTTAGATAATGGCCCTCTTCCTGTCCTAAACCTGACACTTCCCCTGACATTAACCTTAGCTCTAACCTGAACCCTCACACTGAGTTTCAACCAACTGCAGTCCTAGCCCTAACACTAATCATAGCTCTAAATCCTTTTACTAACTATTGCCCTAGTTCTAATGTTATCCTCTCTGTATAACCATTGAGGTATCCCTAATGTTAACCATAACATGAGCACCAATCATAGCCATAGTTGTAACTGTAGTCCTGCTTTTCCTCCTAACTGAAAACCTACCCCTACTCTACCCTAAGAGTAACATCAAGTCATAGCCGTAACACTAACACTAACCTTAACCCTAAAACTAATATCCATTATCACTCTACTCCTAACTCTAGTTCTTTTTTTTTTTTATTACAAAGTCAGACATGCTGAGAGGAGGAGGAGAGACAGACATGAACATCTTCCGTCCCATGATTCACTCCCCAAGTGAGCCGCAACGGCCGGTGCTGTGCTGATCCAAAGCCGGGAGCCAGGAGCCTCTTTCGGGTCTCCCACATGGGTGCAGGGTCTCAAGGCTTTGGGCCATCCTTGACTGCTTTCCCAGGCCACAAGCTGGGAGCTGGATGGGAAGTGGAGCTGCCGGGATTGCAACTGGCACCCATGTGGGATCCCAAGTGCATTCAAGGCGAGGACTTTAACCACTAGTCCATGCTTCGGAGCCCTCTAGTCCTAACCTTAACTTCAACCTCAGCACTTGCCTTCACCCTAGGCCGAATGCTAACACCAGTCTTAAACCTAGTGACAATGTAGCACTCACCCAAACTTTGATACTAGCCCATTCCTGACACTGCAGATTTCCTTAACCTTAACTATAATGCTAATTCTAATGCAAATCAAATCTCTAGCCATAATCCTAACGCTAGTCTTAACTTTTACTATAAAACTAGCCCTAATTCTAATCTTAACCCCAACATTAATACTTATCATAGATCTATGCTTTGACTTAACCCTGTGCCAAACACTAACCTTAATCCTTGTCCATCTCTACTGCTCACCCTAGCCATAGTCCTACACCAATCATAATCCCAAGATTTTTAAAACAATGTAACTCATAATCTAAATATGAACGTTCAAGCTCAACATAATGCCAAGCAGAGTCATAGCTCCAAGTGTCACACCAGACCCAAACACAACACTAAAGATTCCCTTCATCCTGAACCAGCCGGGTTCCTGAAACAAATCTTCCCTGAGGCCAGCCCTTTCTGGAACTCTAAGCCAAGCCCTAGACTTTACCTGATCATACCCCTAGACCAAATGATGACCTGATTTGTACTAGTAGTACTAAGTGCATCCCTAGCTCAAACACAAATCAAACTCCTAAAGCTAACCAAAACTCCTTTTGGCTTTGTTTAATTCTATTTTTGACAATCTTGACATAGTTCATTAGAGTAAAAAGGTTCAAGGGCTACAGGACAGTGGGTAAGGCTATTATTTCCACATTCTCTTCTTTGACTGTATGTGGGGGTAAAAGGGGAGGGAGATAAAGGGAGAAGTCGCACCCAGTCTCCACCGGACCCCAGGTCCCTGATGTGGGGCATGCTCAGAGGGTCCTGCTCAAGTGGGTGTTTTGTTTGTTTGTTTTTTCTCAAGTGGTTTAGAGAGTTCAACAGTCATGAATTGCTGCCAATCTTGCAACTGCAAGTACGATGAGGTCTCTGAAGCATACACTGATTGACACAGTCCATCTTCGAGTCTGCGTTTGCCCAGGTTTTCACTGCCAATACATGGCTGAGGTGCGTGATTGACTTGTTCTGTCTTCCGTCTTTTCTTGGTTAGGATTCTGAGTCCAACATTTTGATTGGGGAGGTCTCCAAAGAAATTTTGTGTGAGGTATTCCCAGTCCAGTTTCTTGAATGTACTAGCAAGTGCAGGGCCCGGCACAGCCCGTCAGCCCGCTCAGCTGGTTGTTGCAGTTCCTGGGTTGGTTCTGTTTTCAGTCCCGACTTCCACTGGAAACAATGGGTGTTGCAGTCCAGCCTGATGCTGCCCAGCACAGGTTCGGCCATCATTCTTGCTTCACTCACATAACTTCTGTGGCTGTTCTGATGACAGGGGGCATTCTGATTGGCTGCATCTCAAAGATCTCACAGGACTGTGTGGCCCTATAAGCTGTCCAATCAGCAGCTGCCTGGTCATAGCAGCCCAGAATCCTGTAGCCTCAGCATTCTAGAAGAGCCATGGTGACAGCCTCCTCTGCATGGTGGAGAAAAATGGGTGAGTGGCTCAAGCTCTGCTTTCTCTGGTCTTTCTTCCCCACAGGCCCTGGAAATGAGGATTTTCAGGCTCCATGGAAGCCAGCAGAGTGTGAGTGTGTGTGGTTGGGTTTCCGTTGAGTGTGAGTTTGGAAATCCGCTGAAAATGTAGTGAAGCCTAGGGCCTTTTCCAACACTGGTAGTGTGAAAGTATTTCACTTTTCTGTCAGTCAGAATGCTTGTGCCTCTCCGATGAGCCAAACGGATCCTAGCTCCCCATTAAATGTAGTGTGTGGAAAAGCATTTGGATTGTAGAAGAGCCAGGTCAAGCTGATTTCCATAGGCAGACATTACATGACATTTCCTGTCATGGCTCTCAGTGAATTTTCTCTAGTGCAGTCCAGTGTCATGCAACTGGGTCACCATAGTGCAAAAGGGGTCAGTACAAGGATCAGGTGAGGTTCGATGTTGTGGTTAGGTGTAGGGTTAGAATCAGGGTTATGATTTTATCTAGAGATATGATAGTGTTTATGTCAAAGCCTAGATTTAAGGTTAGGACTGATTTTCTTTTCAAGGTTATGTTAGGCCTATGTAAGTTATTAGGAATAGATCTAGGAATAAGTTTAGATGTAATTAGGGTTAGGGTTAGAACTAATGCTAAAGGTTAGGTTTAATAGTGACATATCTTTTAGGATTGAGATATGACTTATTGCTAGCCCAGTGGTTTGGGTTTTGGATAAACTTACAAATAGAATTAGGTACAGACCTATGTTTTGTATGTTGCATTAAGCAGGATTCGCATTAGGATTTTTTGGGGGGGATAGATTAATGTTTGGATTAGTGGCAGATACAGAGTCTTGCTGTATTTCTGGTTCATACTTAGTTTTCATTAGTGTTGGATTGAAGGTTATTGTTAGGATTGGTGTAAGGACTATGTGGCTTTAGAATAGAGTTAGGGTTACAATTAATGTGAGGATTAAAGCTTGGCTACATTTCGGGTTAAGATGCTGTTTTGTGTTTAGTTTTTTTTTTTAATTATTTATTATTTAACTTCAGTAATTACATTGTATTATGTGACACAGTTACATAGATACTTGGGTTCTCCCCACCCCTCCCCAAACCCTCCCACCATGGTGGATTCCTCCACCTTGTTGCATAAACACAGCTCAAGTTCAGTTGAGATTTCCCCATTGCAAGCGTATACCAAACATAGAGTCCAGCATCTTATTGTCCCGTCAAGTTCAACGGCTTCTTAGGTATACCCTCTCTGGTCTGATGACAGAGCCAGCAGAGTATCATCCCAGTCAATTGAAAGCTCCAACATACCATCAGCAAAAATTTACATCATTCTGGAATTAATTGACATAGTAATGAGTAACCAATATGTTAAAAGTAAATGCGGGTTCCCAGCCACCTTCTGTGACCACCTCACCTATACTTCAATTTTAGTTTTATGGTTAGGTTAGAGTCAATGGTAGGATTACTCTGCTTAGAGCTAGAGTTCATACTGGGGGAGGGCTAATGCTAGCGCTAAAGTTCTGCTAGGGTTAAGGTTAGGACACAATCTAGTGTTAGGTTTATGATTAAGGTTTGGCTACATTTGGATTTAGGTTTTGTGTTATAATTAGGGTAATGATTTGGCTTCGCATTAGGGTAAAGATTCGGGTTAGCATTAGGGTTAGGTTTAGATATACAGCTAGGGTAAGGTTCAGTATTAATGATAGGCTTAGTTATGTCTACATCTGTGTCAGGGTTGGAGTCAGGGTGAGGGCTATGCATTATGCCTAGTTTAGGGTTAGAATACCATGTATGATTGGGACTAGAGCTAGAGCTAGTGTCGGAGTTCGGGTTAGAATGATGGCAAGGATTAAGGATAATCATCATTTCTGGCTTAGGGTGTGCTGTAGGGTGTAATTAGTATTAGTGCTAGGCTATTAGATAGGGTCTGGGTAAGGGCTATGTCTAGGTGTAGGGTTAGGTTAATGCCTGGGTTTGAATTATGTTAATATTAGTGCTGGAGCGAGATTCGGAGTAAGAGTAGAGTTATTCCAGGATTAGTGTTATGATTCAGGCTTGATTTATACTTAGTAAGATTAGGATCATGGTCATAGCAAGAGTTAGGGTTCTTGTTAGTAGCTGAGTAAGAATTATGCTGGGTCTGGCACAATAGCCTAGCAGTAAAAGTTCTTGCCTTCCATGTGCCGAGATCACATTTGGTGCCAGTTCTAATTGCAGAAAGGCCGCTTCCCATCAGCACCGTGACTGTGTTCTGGGAAAGCAATCTGGTATGGCCCAAAGCTTTGGGTTGCTGCACCCATGTGGAAGACCTGTGAGAGGCTCTGTGCTCCTGGCTTCAGATTGCTATGGCTATGGCAGTTATGGCTGCTTGGGGAGTGAATCATCAGATGGAAAATTTTCCTCTCTGTCTCTCCTGCTTTCTGTATATCTGACTTTGAAATGTAAAGAAAGAAATTATATAAAAAATGAATTATGGCAAGTTCAGATTGAATTTTTGACAAGGGTCAACTTCAGTGTTAGGATTCGGCCTACAGCGTGGCTGATGGTTACAGCTGTAAAAGTCAAGAGACTGAGTTAGCATTACAGTCAGGGTTAGGCTTAGGAATAATGCTAAGGTTGGTTCTAGGTTTAGAGGTAGGTGTGGAAGGAGATTGAGGGTTAGGGTCAAGTTTAAGGCTGGAGTTTGAGATAGAGCTTGGGTTATTTCTTGAGATGATTATTATTTTTGTTTAGGATTAATGACAACCAAATCTTAACTCTCATCTAGCCCTAATGTGAGCACTAACCATAACCCTATCGTTAACCTTAAACTAATTCCCAATTCTAAATCTAACCCTGATTCTAAGTTGAATCCTACCCCTTGCCCAAGTTCTAACCCTTAATCCTATAATGAATCCTACTGTATCTCTGACCCCAGCACTATCCAAAGCTCAAATTCTAAATCTAACCCTAATAATTATGCCCTAATGCAAGCTTTAGCCCTGCCCTAATCCTAAAGATGGGTTTACCTTGAATTAAAGCTCTAAGCATAATACCAAATAAGTCTTAGATAATGGCCCTCTTCCTGTCCTAAACCTGACACTTCCCCTGACATTAACCTTAGCTCTAACCTGAACCCTCACACTGAGTTTCAACCAACTGCAGTCCTAGCCCTAACACTAATCATAGCTCTAAATCCTTTTACTAACTATTGCCCTAGTTCTAATGTTATCCTCTCTGTATAACCATTGAGGTATCCCTAATGTTAACCATAACATGAGCACCAATCATAGCCATAGTTGTAACTGTAGTCCTGCTTTTCCTCCTAACTGAAAACCTACCCCTACTCTACCCTAAGAGTAACATCAAGTCATAGCCGTAACACTAACACTAACCTTAACCCTAAAACTAATATCCATTATCACTCTACTCCTAACTCTAGTTCTTTTTTTTTTTTTTATTACAAAGTCAGACATACAGAGAGGAGGAGAGACAGACATGAACATCTTCCGTCCCATGATTCACTCCCCAAGTGAGCCGCAACGGCCGGTGCTGTGCTGATCCAAAGCCGGGAGCCAGGAGCCTCTTTCGGGTCTCCCACATGGGTGCAGGGTCTCAAGGCTTTGGGCCATCCTTGACTGCTTTCCCAGGCCACAAGCTGGGAGCTGGATGGGAAGTGGAGCTGCCGGGATTGGAACTGGCACCCATGTGGGATCCCAAGTGCATTCAAGGCGAGGACTTTAACCACTAGTCCATGCTTCGGAGCCCTCTAGTCCTAACCTTAACTTCAACCTCAGCACTTGCCTTCACCCTAGGCCGAATGCTAACACCAGTCTTAAACCTAGTGACAATGTAGCACTCACCCAAACTTTGATACTAGCCCATTCCTGACACTGCAGATTTCCTTAACCTTAACTATAATGCTAATTCTAATGCAAATCAAATCTCTAGCCATAATCCTAACGCTAGTCTTAACTTTTACTATAAAACTAGCCCTAATTCTAATCTTAACCCCAACATTAATACTTATCATAGATCTATGCTTTGACTTAACCCTGTGCCAAACACTAACCTTAATCCTTGTCCATCTCTACTGCTCACCCTAGCCATAGTCCTACACCAATCATAATCCCAAGATTTTTAAAACAATGTAACTCATAATCTAAATATGAACGTTCAAGCTCAACATAATGCCAAGCAGAGTCATAGCTCCAAGTGTCACACCAGACCCAAACACAACACTAAAGATTCCCTTCATCCTGAACCAGCCGGGTTCCTGAAACAAATCTTCCCTGAGGCCAGCCCTTTCTGGAACTCTAAGCCAAGCCCTAGACTTTACCTGATCATACCCCTAGACCAAATGATGACCTGATTTGTACTAGTAGTACTAAGTGCATCCCTAGCTCAAACACAAATCAAACTCCTAAAGCTAACCAAAACTCCTTTTGGCTTTGTTTAATTCTATTTTTGACAATCTTGACATAGTTCATTAGAGTAAAAAGGTTCAAGGGCTACAGGACAGTGGGTAAGGCTATTATTTCCACATTCTCTTCTTTGACTGTATGTGGGGGTAAAAGGGGAGGGAGATAAAGGGAGAAGTCGCACCCAGTCTCCACCGGACCCCAGGTCCCTGATGTGGGGCATGCTCAGAGGGTCCTGCTCAAGTGGGTGTTTTGTTTGTTTGTTTTTTCTCAAGTGGTTTAGAGAGTTCAACAGTCATGAATTGCTGCCAATCTTGCAACTGCAAGTACGATGAGGTCTCTGAAGCATACACTGATTGACACAGTCCATCTTCGAGTCTGCGTTTGCCCAGGTTTTCACTGCCAATACATGGCTGAGGTGCGTGATTGACTTGTTCTGTCTTCCGTCTTTTCTTGGTTAGGATTCTGAGTCCAACATTTTGATTGGGGAGGTCTCCAAAGAAATTTTGTGTGAGGTATTCCCAGTCCAGTTTCTTGAATGTACTAGCAAGTGCAGGGCCCGGCACAGCCCGTCAGCCCGCTCAGCTGGTTGTTGCAGTTCCTGGGTTGGTTCTGTTTTCAGTCCCGACTTCCACTGGAAACAATGGGTGTTGCAGTCCAGCCTGATGCTGCCCAGCACAGGTTCGGCCATCATTCTTGCTTCACTCACATAACTTCTGTGGCTGTTCTGATGACAGGGGGCATTCTGATTGGCTGCATCTCAAAGATCTCACAGGACTGTGTGGCCCTATAAGCTGTCCAATCAGCAGCTGCCTGGTCATAGCAGCCCAGAATCCTGTAGCCTCAGCATTCTAGAAGAGCCATGGTGACAGCCTCCTCTGCATGGTGGAGAAAAATGGGTGAGTGGCTCAAGCTCTGCTTTCTCTGGTCTTTCTTCCCCACAGGCCCTGGAAATGAGGATTTTCAGGCTCCATGGAAGCCAGCAGAGTGTGAGTGTGTGTGGTTGGGTTTCCGTTGAGTGTGAGTTTGGAAATCCGCTGAAAATGTAGTGAAGCCTAGGGCCTTTTCCAACACTGGTAGTGTGAAAGTATTTCACTTTTCTGTCAGTCAGAATGCTTGTGCCTCTCCGATGAGCCAAACGGATCCTAGCTCCCCATTAAATGTAGTGTGTGGAAAAGCATTTGGATTGTAGAAGAGCCAGGTCAAGCTGATTTCCATAGGCAGACATTACATGACATTTCCTGTCATGGCTCTCAGTGAATTTTCTCTAGTGCAGTCCAGTGTCATGCAACTGGGTCACCATAGTGCAAAAGGGGTCAGTACAAGGATCAGGTGAGGTGCGATGTTGTGGTTAGGTGTAGGGTTAGAATCAGGGTTATGATTTTATCTAGAGATATGATAGTGTTTATGTCAAAGCCTAGATTTAAGGTTAGGACTGATTTTCTTTTCAAGGTTATGTTAGGCCTATGTAAGTTATTAGGAATAGATCTAGGAATAAGTTTAGATGTAATTAGGGTTAGGGTTAGAACTAATGCTAAAGGTTAGGTTTAATAGTGACATATCTTTTAGGATTGAGATATGACTTATTGCTAGCCCAGTGGTTTGGGTTTTGGATAAACTTACAAATAGAATTAGGTACAGACCTATGTTTTGTATGTTGCATTAAGCAGGATTCGCATTAGGATTTTTTGGGGGGGATAGATTAATGTTTGGATTAGTGGCAGATACAGAGTCTTGCTGTATTTCTGGTTCATACTTAGTTTTCATTAGTGTTGGATTGAAGGTTATTGTTAGGATTGGTGTAAGGACTATGTGGCTTTAGAATAGAGTTAGGGTTACAATTAATGTGAGGATTAAAGCTTGGCTACATTTCGGGTTAAGATGCTGTTTTGTGTTTAGTTTTTTTTTTTAATTATTTATTATTTAACTTCAGTAATTACATTGTATTATGTGACACAGTTACATAGATACTTGGGTTCTCCCCACCCCTCCCCAAACCCTCCCACCATGGTGGATTCCTCCACCTTGTTGCATAAACACAGCTCAAGTTCAGTTGAGATTTCCCCATTGCAAGCGTATACCAAACATAGAGTCCAGCATCTTATTGTCCCGTCAAGTTCAACGGCTTCTTAGGTATACCCTCTCTGGTCTGATGACAGAGCCAGCAGAGTATCATCCCAGTCAATTGAAAGCTCCAACATACCATCAGCAAAAATTTACATCATTCTGGAATTAATTGACATAGTAATGAGTAACCAATATGTTAAAAGTAAATGCGGGTTCCCAGCCACCTTCTGTGACCACCTCACCTATACTTCAATTTTAGTTTTATGGTTAGGTTAGAGTCAATGGTAGGATTACTCTGCTTAGAGCTAGAGTTCATACTGGGGGAGGGCTAATGCTAGCGCTAAAGTTCTGCTAGGGTTAAGGTTAGGACACAATCTAGTGTTAGGTTTATGATTAAGGTTTGGCTACATTTGGATTTAGGTTTTGTGTTATAATTAGGGTAATGATTTGGCTTCGCATTAGGGTAAAGATTCGGGTTAGCATTAGGGTTAGGTTTAGATATACAGCTAGGGTAAGGTTCAGTATTAATGATAGGCTTAGTTATGTCTACATCTGTGTCAGGGTTGGAGTCAGGGTGAGGGCTATGCATTATGCCTAGTTTAGGGTTAGAATACCATGTATGATTGGGACTAGAGCTAGAGCTAGTGTCGGAGTTCGGGTTAGAATGATGGCAAGGATTAAGGATAATCATCATTTCTGGCTTAGGGTGTGCTGTAGGGTGTAATTAGTATTAGTGCTAGGCTATTAGATAGGGTCTGGGTAAGGGCTATGTCTAGGTGTAGGGTTAGGTTAATGCCTGGGTTTGAATTATGTTAATATTAGTGCTGGAGCGAGATTCGGAGTAAGAGTAGAGTTATTCCAGGATTAGTGTTATGATTCAGGCTTGATTTATACTTAGTAAGATTAGGATCATGGTCATAGCAAGAGTTAGGGTTCTTGTTAGTAGCTGAGTAAGAATTATGCTGGGTCTGGCACAATAGCCTAGCAGTAAAAGTTCTTGCCTTCCATGTGCCGAGATCACATTTGGTGCCAGTTCTAATTGCAGAAAGGCCGCTTCCCATCAGCACCGTGACTGTGTTCTGGGAAAGCAATCTGGTATGGCCCAAAGCTTTGGGTTGCTGCACCCATGTGGAAGACCTGTGAGAGGCTCTGTGCTCCTGGCTTCAGATTGCTATGGCTATGGCAGTTATGGCTGCTTGGGGAGTGAATCATCAGATGGAAAATTTTCCTCTCTGTCTCTCCTGCTTTCTGTATATCTGACTTTGAAATGTAAAGAAAGAAATTATATAAAAAATGAATTATGGCAAGTTCAGATTGAATTTTTGACAAGGGTCAACTTCAGTGTTAGGATTCGGCCTACAGCGTGGCTGATGGTTACAGCTGTAAAAGTCAAGAGACTGAGTTAGCATTACAGTCAGGGTTAGGCTTAGGAATAATGCTAAGGTTGGTTCTAGGTTTAGAGGTAGGTGTGGAAGGAGATTGAGGGTTAGGGTCAAGTTTAAGGCTGGAGTTTGAGATAGAGCTTGGGTTATTTCTTGAGATGATTATTATTTTTGTTTAGGATTAATGACAACCAAATCTTAACTCTCATCTAGCCCTAATGTGAGCACTAACCATAACCCTATCGTTAACCTTAAACTAATTCCCAATTCTAAATCTAACCCTGATTCTAAGTTGAATCCTACCCCTTGCCCAAGTTCTAACCCTTAATCCTATAATGAATCCTACTGTATCTCTGACCCCAGCACTATCCAAAGCTCAAATTCTAAATCTAACCCTAATAATTATGCCCTAATGCAAGCTTTAGCCCTGCCCTAATCCTAAAGATGGGTTTACCTTGAATTAAAGCTCTAAGCATAATACCAAATAAGTCTTAGATAATGGCCCTCTTCCTGTCCTAAACCTGACACTTCCCCTGACATTAACCTTAGCTCTAACCTGAACCCTCACACTGAGTTTCAACCAACTGCAGTCCTAGCCCTAACACTAATCATAGCTCTAAATCCTTTTACTAACTATTGCCCTAGTTCTAATGTTATCCTCTCTGTATAACCATTGAGGTATCCCTAATGTTAACCATAACATGAGCACCAATCATAGCCATAGTTGTAACTGTAGTCCTGCTTTTCCTCCTAACTGAAAACCTACCCCTACTCTACCCTAAGAGTAACATCAAGTCATAGCCGTAACACTAACACTAACCTTAACCCTAAAACTAATATCCATTATCACTCTACTCCTAACTCTAGTTCTTTTTTTTTTTTTTATTACAAAGTCAGACATACAGAGAGGAGGAGAGACAGACATGAACATCTTCCGTCCCATGATTCACTCCCCAAGTGAGCCGCAACGGCCGGTGCTGTGCTGATCCAAAGCCGGGAGCCAGGAACCTCTTTCGGGTCTCCCACATGGGTGCAGGGTCTCAAGGCTTTGGGCCATCCTTGACTGCTTTCCCAGGCCACAAGCTGGGAGCTGGATGGGAAGTGGAGCTGCCGGGATTGGAACTGGCACCCATGTGGGATCCCAAGTGCATTCAAGGCGAGGACTTTAACCACTAGTCCATGCTTCGGAGCCCTCTAGTTCTAACCTTAACTTCAACCTCAGCACTTGCCTTCACCCTAGGCCGAATGCTAACACCAGTCTTAAACCTAGTGACAATGTAGCACTCACCCAAACTTTGATACTAGCCCATTCCTGACACTGCAGATTTCCTTAACCTTAACTGTAATGCTAATTCTAATGCCAATCAAATCTCTAGCCATAATCCTAACGCTAGTCTTAACTTTTACTATAAAACTAGCCCTAATTCTAATCTTAACCCCAACATTAATACTTATCATAGATCTATGCTTTGACTTAACCCTGTGCCAAACACTAACCTTAATCCTTGTCCATCTCTACTGCTCACCCTAGCCATAGTCCTACACCAATCATAATCCCAAGATTTTTAAAACAATGTAACTCATAATCTAAATATGAACGTTCAAGCTCAACATAATGCCAAGCAGAGTCATAGCTCCAAGTGTCACACCAGACCCAAACACAACACTAAAGATTCCCTTCATCCTGAACCAGCCGGGTTCCTGAAACAAATCTTCCCTGAGGCCAGCCCTTTCTGGAACTCTAAGCCAAGCCCTAGACTTTACCTGATCATACCCCTAGACCAAATGATGACCTGATTTGTACTAGTAGTACTAAGTGCATCCCTAGCTCAAACACAAATCAAACTCCTAAAGCTAACCAAAACTCCTTTTGGCTTTGTTTAATTCTATTTTTGACAATCTTGACATAGTTCATTAGAGTAAAAAGGTTCAAGGGCTACAGGACAGTGGGTAAGGCTATTATTTCCACATTCTCTTCTTTGACTGTATGTGGGGGTAAAAGGGGAGGGAGATAAAGGGAGAAGTCGCACCCAGTCTCCACCGGACCCCAGGTCCCTGATGTGGGGCATGCTCAGAGGGTCCTGCTCAAGTGGGTGTTTTGTTTGTTTGTTTTTTATCAAGTGGTTTAGAGAGTTCAACAGTCATGAATTGCTGCCAATCTTGCAACTGCAAGTACGATGAGGTCTCTGAAGCTTACACTGATTGACACAGTCCATCTTCGAGTCTGCGTTTGCCCAGGTTTTCACTGCCAATACATGGCTGAGGTGGGTGATTGACTTGTTCTGTCTTCCGTCTTTTCTTGGTTAGGATTCTGAGTCCAACATTTTGATTGGGGAGGTCTCCAAAGAAATTTTGTGTGAGGTATTCCCAGTCCAGTTTCTTGAATGTACTAGCAAGTGCAGGGCCCGGCACAGCCCGTCAGCCCACTCAGCTGGTTGTTGCAGTTCCTGGGTTGGTTCTGTTTTCAGTCCCGACTTCCACTGGAAACAATGGGTGTTGCAGTCCAGCCTGATGCTGCCCAGCACAGGTTCGGCCATCATTCTTGCTTCACTCACATAACTTCTGTGGCTGTTCTGATGACAGGGGGCATTCTGATTGGCTGCATCTCAAAGATCTCACAGGACTGTGTGGCCCTATAAGCTGTCCAATCAGCAGCTGCCTGGTCATAGCAGCCCAGAATCCTGTAGCCTCAGCATTCTAGAAGAGCCATGGGGACAGCCTCCTCTGCATGGTGGAGAAAAATGGGTGAGTGGCTCAAGCTCTGCTTTCTCTGGTCTTTCTTCCCCACAGGCCCTGGAAATGAGGATTTTCAGGCTCCATGGAAGCCAGCAGAGCGTGAGTGTGTGTGGTTGGGTTTCCGTTGAGTGTGAGTTTGGAAATCCGCTGAAAATGTAGTGAAGCCTAGGGCCTTTTCCAACACTGGTAGTGTGAAAGTATTTCACTTTTCTGTCAGTCAGAATGCTTGTGCCTCTCCGATGAGCCAAACGGATCCTAGCTCCCCATTAAATGTAGTGTGTGGAAAAGCATTTGGATTGTAGAAGAGCCAGGTCAAGCTGATTTCCATAGGCAGACATTACATGACATTTCCTGTCATGGCTCTCAGTGAATTTTCTCTAGTGCAGTCCAGTGTCATGCAACTGGGTCACCATAGTGCAAAAGGGGTCAGTACAAGGACCAGGTGAGGTTCGATGTTGTGGTTAGGTGTAGGGTTAGAATCAGGGTTATGATTTTATCTAGAGATATGATAGTGTTTATGTCAAAGCCTAGATTTAAGGTTAGGACTGATTTTCTTTTCAAGGTTATGTTAGGCCTATGTAAGTTATTAGGAATAGATCTAGGAATAAGTTTAGATGTAATTAGGGTTAGGGTTAGAACTAATGCTTAAGATTAGGTTTAGTAGTGACATATCTTTTAGGATTGAGATATGACTTATTGCTAGCCCAGTGGTTTGGGTTTTGGATAAACTTACAAATAGAATTAGGTACAGACCTATGTTTTGTATGTTGCATTAAGCAGGATTCGCATTAGGATTTTTTGGGGGGGATAGATTAATGTTTGGATTAGTGGCAGATACAGAGTCTTGCTGTATTTCTGGTTCATACTTAGTTTTCATTAGTGTTGGATTGAAGGTTATTGTTAGGATTGGTGTAAGGACTATGTGGCTTTAGAATAGAGTTAGGGTTACAATTAATGTGAGGATTAAAGCTTGGCTACATTTCGGGTTAAGATGCTGTTTTGTGTTTAGTTTTTTTTTTTAATTATTTATTATTTAACTTCAGTAATTACATTGTATTATGTGACACAGTTACATAGATACTTGGGTTCTCCCCACCCCTCCCCAAACCCTCCCACCATGGTGGATTCCTCCACCTTGTTGCATAAACACAGCTCAAGTTCAGTTGAGATTTCCCCATTGCAAGCGTATACCAAACATAGAGTCCAGCATCTTATTGTCCCGTCAAGTTCAACGGCTTCTTAGGTATACCCTCTCTGGTCTGATGACAGAGCCAGCAGAGTATCATCCCAGTCAATTGAAAGCTCCAACATACCATCAGCAAAAATTTACATCATTCTGGAATTAATTGACATAGTAATGAGTAACCAATATGTTAAAAGTAAATGCGGGTTCCCAGCCACCTTCTGTGACCACCTCACCTATACTTCAATTTTAGTTTTATGGTTAGGTTAGAGTCAATGGTAGGATTACTCTGCTTAGAGCTAGAGTTCATACTGGGGGAGGGCTAGATAGGCTTAGTTATGTCTACATCTGTGTCAGGGTTGGAGTCAGGGTGAGGGCTATGCATTATGCCTAGTTTAGGGTTAGAATACCATGTATGATTGGGACCTAAGCTAGAGCTAGTGTCGGAGTTCGGGTTAGAATGATGGCAAGGATTAGGGATAATCATCATTTCTGGCTTAGGGTGTGCTGTAGGGTGTAATTAGTATTAGTGCTAGGCTATTAGATAGGGTCTGGGTAAGGGCTATGTCTAGGTGTAGGGTTAGGTTAATGCCTGGGTTTGAATTATGTTAATATTAGTGCTGGAGCGAGATTCGGAGTAAGAGTAGAGTTATTCCAGGATTAGTGTTATGATTCAGGCTTGATTTATACTTAGTAAGATTAGGATCATGGTCATAGGAAGAGTTAGGGTTCTTGTTATTAGCTGAGTAAGAATTGTGCTGGGTCTGGCACAATAGCCTAGCAGTAAAAGTTCTTGCCTTCCATGTGCCGAGATCACATTTGGTGCCAGTTCTAATTGCAGAAGGGCCGCTTCCCATCAGCACCGTGACTGTGTTCTGGGAAAGCAATCTGGTATGGCCCAAAGCTTTGGGTTGCTGCACCCATGTGGAAGACCTGTGAGAGGCTCTGTGCTCCTGGCTTCAGATTGCTATGGCTATGGCAGTTATGGCTGCTTGGGGAGTGAATCATCAGATGGAAAATTTTCCTCTCTGTCTCTCCTGCTTTCTGTATATCTGACTTTGAAATGTAAAGAAAGAAATTATATAAAAAATGAATTATGGCAAGTTCAGATTGAATTTTTGACAAGGGTCAACTTCAGTGTTAGGATTCGGCCTACAGCGTGGCTGATGGTTACAGCTGTAAAAGTCAAGAGACTGAGTTAGCATTACAGTCAGGGTTAGGCTTAGGAATAATGCTAAGGTTGGTTCTAGGTTTAGAGGTAGGTGTGGAAGGAGATTGAGGGTTAGGGTCAAGTTTAAGGCTGGAGTTTGAGATAGAGCTTGGGTTATTTCTTGAGATGATTATTATTTTTGTTTAGGATTAATGACAACCAAATCTTAACTCTCATCTAGCCCTAATGTGAGCACTAACCATAACCCTATCGTTAACCTTAAACTAATTCCCAATTCTAAATCTAACCCTGATTCTAAGTTGAATCCTACCCCTTGCCCAAGTTCTAACCCTTAATCCTATAATGAATCCTACTGTATCTCTGACCCCAGCACTATCCAAAGCTCAAATTCTAAATCTAACCCTAATAATTATGCCCTAATGCAAGCTTTAGCCCTGCCCTAATCCTAAAGATGGGTTTACCTTGAATTAAAGCTCTAAGCATAATACCAAATAAGTCTTAGATAATGGCCCTCTTCCTGTCCTAAACCTGACACTTCCCCTGACATTAACCTTAGCTCTAACCTGAACCCTCACACTGAGTTTCAACCAACTGCAGTCCTAGCCCTAACACTAATCATAGCTCTAAATCCTTTTACTAACTATTGCCCTAGTTCTAATGTTATCCTCTCTGTATAACCATTGGGGTATCCCTAATGTTAACCATAACATGAGCACCAATCATAGCCATAGTTGTAACTGTAGTCCTGCTTTTCCTCCTAACTGAAAACCTACCCCTACTCTACCCTAAGAGTAACATCAAGTCATAGCCGTAACACTAACACTAACCTTAACCCTAAAACTAATATCCATTATCACTCTACTCCTAACTCTAGTTCTTTTTTTTTTTTTATTACAAAGTCAGACATACAGAGAGGAGGAGGAGAGACAGACATGAACATCTTCCGTCCCATGATTCACTCCCCAAGTGAGCCGCAACGGCCGGTGCTGTGCTGATCCAAAGCCGGGAGCCAGGAACCTCTTTCGGGTCTCCCACATGGGTGCAGGGTCTCAAGGCTTTGGGCCATCCTTGACTGCTTTCCCAGGCCACAAGCTGGGAGCTGGATGGGAAGTGGAGCTGCCGGGATTGGAACTGGCACCCATGTGGGATCCCAAGTGCATTCAAGGCGAGGACTTTAACCACTAGTCCATGCTTCCGAGCCCTCTAGTTCTAACCTTAACTTCAACCTCAGCACTTGCCTTCACCCTAGGCCGAATGCTAACACCAGTCTTAAACCTAGTGACAATGTAGCACTCACCCAAACTTTGATACTAGCCCATTCCTGACACTGCAGATTTCCTTAACCTTAACTGTAATGCTAATTCTAATGCCAATCAAATCTCTAGCCATAATCCTAACGCTAGTCTTAACCTTTACTATAAAACTAGCCCTAATTCTAATCTTAACCCCAACATTAATACTTATCATAGATCTATGCTTTGACTTAACCCTGTGCCAAACACTAACCTTAATCCTTGTCCATCTCTACTGCTCACCCTAGCCATAGTCCTACACCAATCATAATCCCAAGATTTTTAAAACAATGTAACTCATAATCTAAATATGAACGTTCAAGCTCAACATAATGCCAAGCAGAGTCATAGCTCCAAGTGTCACACCAGACCCAAACACAACACTAAAGATTCCCTTCATCCTGAACCAGCCGGGTTCCTGAAACAAATCTTCCCTGAGGCCAGCCCTTTCTGGAACTCTAAGCCAAGCCCTAGACTTTACCTGATCATACCCCTAGACCAAATGATGACCTGATTTGTACTAGTAGTACTAAGTGCATCCCTAGCTCAAACACAAATCAAACTCCTAAAGCTAACCAAAACTCCTTTTGGCTTTGTTTAATTCTATTTTTGACAATCTTGACATAGTTCATTAGAGTAAAAAGGTTCAAGGGCTACAGGACAGTGGGTAAGGCTATTATTTCCACATTCTCTTCTTTGACTGTATGTGGGGGTAAAAGGGGAGGGAGATAAAGGGAGAAGTCGCACCCAGTCTCCACCGGACCCCAGGTCCCTGATGTGGGGCATGCTCAGAGGGTCCTGCTCAAGTGGGTGTTTTGTTTGTTTGTTTTTTCTCAAGTGGTTTAGAGAGTTCAACAGTCATGAATTGCTGCCAATCTTGCAACTGCAAGTACGATGAGGTCTCTGAAGCTTACACTGATTGACACAGTCCATCTTCGAGTCTGCGTTTGCCCAGGTTTTCACTGCCAATACATGGCTGAGGTGGGTGATTGACTTGTTCTGTCTTCCGTCTTTTCTTGGTTAGGATTCTGAGTCCAACATTTTGATTGGGGAGGTCTCCAAAGAAATTTTGTGTGAGGTATTCCCAGTCCAGTTTCTTGAATGTACTAGCAAGTGCAGGGCCCGGCACAGCCCGTCAGCCCGCTCAGCTGGTTGTTGCAGTTCCTGGGTTGGTTCTGTTTTCAGTCCCGACTTCCACTGGAACCAATGGGTGTTGCAGTCCAGCCTGATGCTGCCCAGCACAGGTTCGGCCATCATTCTTGCTTCACTCACATAACTTCTGTGGCTGTTCTGATGACAGGGGGCATTCTGATTGGCTGCATCTCAAAGATCTCACAGGACTGTGTGGCCCTATAAGCTGTCCAATCAGCAGCTGCCTGGTCATAGCAGCCCAGAATCCTGTAGCCTCAGCATTCTAGAAGAGCCATGGTGACAGCCTCCTCTGCATGGTGGAGAAAAATGGGTGAGTGGCTCAAGCTCTGCTTTCTCTGGTCTTTCTTCCCCACAGGCCCTGGAAATGAGGATTTTCAGGCTCCATGGAAGCCAGCAGAGCGTGAGTGTGTGTGGTTGGGTTTCCGTTGAGTGTGAGTTTGGAAATCCGCTGAAAATGTAGTGAAGCCTAGGGCCTTTTCCAACACTGGTAGTGTGAAAGTATTTCACTTTTCTGTCAGTCAGAATGCTTGTGCCTCTCCGATGAGCCAAACGGATCCTAGCTCCCCATTAAATGTAGTGTGTGGAAAAGCATTTGGATTGTAGAAGAGCCAGGTCAAGCTGATTTCCATAGGCACACATTACATGACATTTCCTGTCATGGCTCTCAGTGAATTTTCTCTAGTGCAGTCCAGTGTCATGCAACTGGGTCACCATAGTGCAAAAGGGGTCAGTACAAGGACCAGGTGAGGTTCGATGTTGTGGTTAGGTGTAGGGTTAGAATCAGGGTTATGATTTTATCTAGAGATATGATAGTGTTTATGTCAAAGCCTAGATTTAAGGTTAGGACTGATTTTCTTTTCAAGGTTATGTTAGGCCTATGTAAGTTATTAGGAATAGATCTAGGAATAAGTTTAGATGTAATTAGGGTTAGGGTTAGAACTAATGCTTAAGATTAGGTTTAGTAGTGACATATCTTTTAGGATTGAGATATGACTTATTGCTAGCCCAGTGGTTTGGGTTTTGGATAAACTTACAAATAGAATTAGGTACAGACCTATGTTTTGTATGTTGCATTAAGCAGGATTCGCATTAGGATTTTTTGGGGGGGATAGATTAATGTTTGGATTAGTGGCAGATACAGAGTCTTGCTGTATTTCTGGTTCATACTTAGTTTTCATTAGTGTTGGATTGAAGGTTATTGTTAGGATTGGTGTAAGGACTATGTGGCTTTAGAATAGAGTTAGGGTTACAATTAATGTGAGGATTAAAGCTTGGCTACATTTCGGGTTAAGATGCTGTTTTGTGTTTAGTTTTATGGTTAGGTTAGAGTCAATGGTAGGATTACTCTGCTTAGAGCTAGAGTTCATACTGGGGGAGGGCTAATGCTAGCGCTAAAGTTCTGCTAGGGTTAAGGTTAGGACACAATCTAGTGTTAGGTTTATGATTAAGGTTTGGCTACATTTGGATTTAGGTTTTGTGTTATAATTAGGGTAATGATTTGGCTTCGCATTAGGGTAAAGATTCGGGTTAGCATTAGGGTTAGGTTTAGATATACAGCTAGGGTAAGGTTCAGTATTAATGATAGGCTTAGTTATGTCTACATCTGTGTCAGGGTTGGAGTCAGGGTGAGGGCTATGCATTATGCCTAGTTTAGGGTTAGAATACCATGTATGATTGGGACTAGAGCTAGAGCTAGTGTCGGAGTTCGGGTTAGAATGATGGCAAGGATTAGGGATAATCATCATTTCTGGCTTAGGGTGTGCTGTAGGGTGTAATTAGTATTAGTGCTAGGCTATTAGATAGGGTCTGGGTAAGGGCTATGTCTAGGTGTAGGGTTAGGTTAATGCCTGGGTTTGAATTATGTTAATATTAGTGCTGGAGCGAGATTCGGAGTAAGAGTAGAGTTATTCCAGGATTAGTGTTATGATTCAGGCTTGATTTATACTTAGTAAGATTAGGATCATGGTCATAGGAAGAGTTAGGGTTCTTGTTATTAGCTGAGTAAGAATTGTGCTGGGTCTGGCACAATAGCCTAGCAGTAAAAGTTCTTGCCTTCCATGTGCCGAGATCACATTTGGTGCCAGTTCTAATTGCAGAAAGGCCGCTTCCCATCAGCACCGTGACTGTGTTCTGGGAAAGCAATCTGGTATGGCCCAAAGCTTTGGGTTGCTGCACCCATGTGGAAGACCTGTGAGAGGCTCTGTGCTCCTGGCTTCAGATTGCTATGGCTATGGCAGTTATGGCTGCTTGGGGAGTGAATCATCAGATGGAAAATTTTCCTCTCTGTCTCTCCTGCTTTCTGTATATCTGACTTTGAAATGTAAAGAAAGAAATTATATAAAAAATGAATTATGGCAAGTTCAGATTGAATTTTTGACAAGGGTCAACTTCAGTGTTAGGATTCGGCCTACAGCGTGCCTGATGATTACAGCTGTAAAAGTCAAGAGACTGAGTTAGCATTACAGTCAGGGTTAGGCTTAGGAATAATGCTAAGGTTGGTTCTAGGTTTAGAGGTAGGTGTGGAAGGAGATTGAGGGTTAGGGTCAAGTTTAAGGCTGGGGTTTGAGGTAGAGCTTGGGTTATTTCTTGAGATGATTATTATTTTTGTTTAGGATTAATGACAACCAAATCTTAACTCTCATCTAGCCCTAATGTGAGCACTAACCATAACCCTATCGTTAACCTTAAACTAATTCCCAATTCTAAATCTAACCCTGATTCTAAGTTGAATCCTACCCCTTGCCCAAGTTCTAACCCTTAATCCTATAATGAATCCTACTGTATCTCTGACCCCAGCACTATCCAAAGCTCAAATTCTAAATCTAACCCTAATAATTATGCCCTAATGCAAGCTTTAGCCCTGCCCTAATCCTAAAGATGGGTTTACCTTGAATTAAAGCTCTAAGCATAATACCAAATAAGTCTTAGATAATGGCCCTCTTCCTGTCCTAAACCTGACACTTCCCCTGACATTAACCTTAGCTCTAACCTGAACCCTCACACTGAGTTTCAACCAACTGCAGTCCTAGCCCTAACACTAATCATAGCTCTAAATCCTTTTACTAACTATTGCCCTAGTTCTAATGTTATCCTCTCTGTATAACTATTGAGGTATCCCTAATGTTAACCATAACATGAGCACCAATCATAGCCATAGTTGTAACTGTAGTCCTGCTTTTCCTCCTAACTGAAAACCTACCCCTACTCTACCCTAAGAGTAACATCAAGTCATAGCCGTAACACTAACACTAACCTTAACCCTAAAACTAATATCCAGTATCACTCTACTCCTAACTCTAGTTCTTTTTTTTTTTTTATTACAAAGTCAGACATACAGAGAGGAGGAGAGACAGACATGAACATCTTCCGTCCCATGATTCACTCCCCAAGTGAGCCGCAACGGCCGGTGCTGTGCTGATCCAAAGCCGGGAGCCAGGAGCCTCTTTCGGGTCTCCCATATTGGTGCAGGGTCTCAAGGCTTTGTGCCATCCTTGACTGCTTTCCCAGGCCACAAGCTGGGAGCTGGATGGGAAGTGGAGCTGCCGGGATTGCAACTGGCACCCATGTGGGATCCCAAGTGCATTCAAGGCGAGGACTTTAACCACTAGTCCATGCTTCGGAGCCCTCTAGTTCTAACCTTAACTTCAACCTCAGCACTTGCCTTCACCCTAGGCCGAATGCTAACACCAGTCTTAAAGCTAGTGACAATGTAGCACTCACCCAAACTTTGATACTAGCCCATTCCTGACACTGCAGATTTCCTTAACCTTAACTGTAATGCTAACTCTAATGCCAATCAAATCTCTAGCCATAATCCTAACGCTAGTCTTAACTTTTACTATAAAACTAGCCCTAATTCTAATCTTAACCCCAACATTAATACTTATCATAGATCTATGCTTTGACTTAACCCTGTGCCAAACACTAACCTTAATCCTTGTCCATCTCTACTGCTCACCCTAGCCATAGTCCTACACCAATCATAATCCCAAGATTTTTAAAACAATGTAACTCATAATCTAAATATGAACGTTCAAGCTCAACATAATGCCAAGCAGAGTCATAGCTCCAAGTGTCACACCAGACCCAAACACAACACTAAAGATTCCCTTCATCCTGAACCAGCCGGGTTCCTGAAACAAATCTTCCCTGAGGCCAGCCCTTTCTGGAACTCTAAGCCAAGCCCTAGACTTTACCTGATCATACCCCTAGACCAAATGATGACCTGATTTGTACTAGTAGTACTAAGTGCATCCCTAGCTCAAACACAAATCAAACTCCTAAAGCTAACCAAAACTCCTTTTGGCTTTGTTTAATTCTATTTTTGACAATCTTGACATAGTTCATTAGAGTAAAAAGGTTCAAGGGCTACAGGACAGTGGGTAAGGCTATTATTTCCACATTCTCTTCTTTGACTGTATGTGGGGGTAAAAGGGGAGGGAGATAAAGGGAGAAGTCGCACCCAGTCTCCACCGGACCCCAGGTCCCTGATGTGGGGCATGCTCAGAGGGTCCTGCTCAAGTGGGTGTTTTGTTTGTTTGTTTTTTCTCAAGTGGTTTAGAGAGTTCAACAGTCATGAATTGCTGCCAATCTTGCAACTGCAAGTACGATGAGGTCTCTGAAGCTTACACTGATTGACACAGTCCATCTTCGAGTCTGCGTTTGCCCAGGTTTTCACTGCCAATACATGGCTGAGGTGGGTGATTGACTTGTTCTGTCTTCCGTCTTTTCTTGGTTAGGATTCTGAGTCCAACATTTTGATTGGGGAGGTCTCCAAAGAAATTTTGTGTGAGGTATTCCCAGTCCAGTTTCTTGAATGTACTAGCAAGTGCAGGGCCCGGCACAGCCCGTCAGCCCGCTCAGCTGGTTGTTGCAGTTCCTGGGTTGGTTCTGTTTTCAGTCCCGACTTCCACTGGAAACAATGGGTGTTGCAGTCCAGCCTGATGCTGCCCAGCACAGGTTCGGCCATCATTCTTGCTTCACTCACATAACTTCTGTGGCTGTTCTGATGACAGGGGGCATTCTGATTGGCTGCATCTCAAAGATCTCACAGGACTGTGTGGCCCTATAAGCTGTCCAATCAGCAGCTGCCTGGTCATAGCAGCCCAGAATCCTGTAGCCTCAGCATTCTAGAAGAGCCATGGGGACAGCCTCCTCTGCATGGTGGAGAAAAATGGGTGAGTGGCTCAAGCTCTGCTTTCTCTGGTCTTTCTTCCCCACAGGCCCTGGAAATGAGGATTTTCAGGCTCCATGGAAGCCAGCAGAGCGTGAGTGTGTGTGGTTGGGTTTCCGTTGAGTGTGAGTTTGGAAATCCGCTGAAAATGTAGTGAAGCCTAGGGCCTTTTCCAACACTGGTAGTGTGAAAGTATTTCACTTTTCTGTCAGTCAGAATGCTTGTGCCTCTCCGATGAGCCAAACGGATCCTAGCTCCCCATTAAATGTAGTGTGTGGAAAAGCATTTGGATTGTAGAAGAGCCAGGTCAAGCTGATTTCCATAGGCAGACATTACATGACATTTCCTGTCATGGCTCTCAGTGAATTTTCTCTAGTGCAGTCCAGTGTCATGCAACTGGGTCACCATAGTGCAAAAGGGGTCAGTACAAGGATCAGGTGAGGTTCGATGTTGTGGTTAGGTGTAGGGTTAGAATCAGGGTTATGATTTTATCTAGAGATATGATAGTGTTTATGTCAAAGCCTAGATTTAAGGTTAGGACTGATTTTCTTTTCAAGGTTATGTTAGGCCTATGTAAGTTATTAGGAATAGATCTAGGAATAAGTTTAGATGTAATTAGGGTTAGGGTTAGAACTAATGCTAAAGGTTAGGTTTAATAGTGACATATCTTTTAGGATTGAGATATGACTTATTGCTAGCCCAGTGGTTTGGGTTTTGGATAAACTTACAAATAGAATTAGGTACAGACCTATGTTTTGTATGTTGCATTAAGCAGGATTCGCATTAGGATTTTTTGGGGGGGATAGATTAATGTTTGGATTAGTGGCAGATACAGAGTCTTGCTGTATTTCTGGTTCATACTTAGTTTTCATTAGTGTTGGATTGAAGGTTATTGTTAGGATTGGTGTAAGGACTATGTGGCTTTAGAATAGAGTTAGGGTTACAATTAATGTGAGGATTAAAGCTTGGCTACATTTCGGGTTAAGATGCTGTTTTGTGTTTAGTTTTTTTTTTTAATTATTTATTATTTAACTTCAGTAATTACATTGTATTATGTGACACAGTTACATAGATACTTGGGTTCTCCCCACCCCTCCCCAAACCCTCCCACCATGGTGGGTTCCTCCACCTTGTTGCATAAACACAGCTCAAGTTCAGTTGAGATTTCCCCATTGCAAGCGTATACCAAACATAGAGTCCAGCATCTTATTGTCCCGTCAAGTTCAACGGCTTCTTAGGTATACCCTCTCTGGTCTGATGACAGAGCCAGCAGAGTATCATCCCAGTCAATTGAAAGCTCCAACATACCATCAGCAAAAATTTACATCATTCTGGAATTAATTGACATAGTAATGAGTAACCAATATGTTAAAAGTAAATGCGGGTTCCCAGCCACCTTCTGTGACCACCTCACCTATACTTCAATTTTAGTTTTATGGTTAGGTTAGAGTCAATGGTAGGATTACTCTGCTTAGAGCTAGAGTTCATACTGGGGGAGGGCTAATGCTAGTGCTAAAGTTCTGCTAGGGTTAAGGTTAGGACACAATCTAGTGTTAGGTTTATGATTAAGGTTTGGCTACATTTGGATTTAGGTTTTGTGTTATAATTAGGGTAATGATTTGGCTTCGCATTAGGGTAAAGATTCGGGTTAGCATTAGGGTTAGGTTTAGATATACAGCTAGGGTAAGGTTCAGTATTAATGATAGGCTTAGTTATGTCTACATCTGTGTCAGGGTTGGAGTCAGGGTGAGGGCTATGCATTATGCCTAGTTTAGGGTTAGAATACCATGTATGATTGGGACCTAAGCTAGAGCTAGTGTCGGAGTTCGGGTTAGAATGATGGCAAGGATTAAGGATAATCATCATTTCTGGCTTAGGGTGTGCTGTAGGGTGTAATTAGTATTAGTGCTAGGCTATTAGATAGGGTCTGGGTAAGGGCTATGTCTAGGTGTAGGGTTAGGTTAATGCCTGGGTTTGAATTATGTTAATATTAGTGCTGGAGCGAGATTCGGAGTAAGAGTAGAGTTATTCCAGGATTAGTGTTATGATTCAGGCTTGATTTATACTTAGTAAGATTAGGATCATGGTCATAGCAAGAGTTAGGGTTCTTGTTAGTAGCTGAGTAAGAATTATGCTGGGTCTGGCACAATAGCCTAGCAGTAAAAGTTCTTGCCTTCCATGTGCCGAGATCACATTTGGTGCCAGTTCTAATTGCAGAAAGGCCGCTTCCCATCAGCACCGTGACTGTGTTCTGGGAAAGCAATCTGGTATGGCCCAAAGCTTTGGGTTGCTGAACCCATGTGGAAGACCTGTGAGAGGCTCTGTGCTCCTGGCTTCAGATTGCTATGGCTATGGCAGTTATGGCTGCTTGTGGAGTGAATCATCAGATGGAAAATTTTCCTCTCTGTCTCTCCTGCTTTCTGTATATCTGACTTTGAAATGTAAAGAAAGAAATTATATAAAAAATGAATTATGGCAAGTTCAGATTGAATTTTTGACAAGGGTCAACTTCAGTGTTAGGATTCGGCCTACAGCGTGGCTGATGGTTACAGCTGTAAAAGTCAAGAGACTGAGTTAGCATTACAGTCAGGGTTAGGCTTAGGAATAATGCTAAGGTTGGTTCTAGGTTTAGAGGTAGGTGTGGAAGGAGATTGAGGGTTAGGGTCAAGTTTAAGGCTGGGGTTTGAGATAGAGCTTGGGTTATTTCTTGAGATGATTATTATTTTTGTTTAGGATTAATGACAACCAAATCTTAACTCTCATCTAGCCCTAATGTGAGCACTAACCATAACCCTATCGTTAACCTTAAACTAATTCCCAATTCTAAATCTAACCCTGATTCTAAGTTGAATCCTACCCCTTGCCCAAGTTCTAACCCTTAATCCTATAATGAATCCTACTGTATCTCTGACCCCAGCACTATCCAAAGCTCAAATTCTAAATCTAACCCTAATAATTATGCCCTAATGCAAGCTTTAGCCCTGCCCTAATCCTAAAGATGGGTTTACCTTGAATTAAAGCTCTAAGCATAATACCAAATAAGTCTTAGATAATGGCCCTCTTCCTGTCCTAAACCTGACACTTCCCCTGACATTAACCTTAGCTCTAACCTGAACCCTCACACTGAGTTTCAACCAACTGCAGTCCTAGCCCTAACACTAATCATAGCTCTAAATCCTTTTACTAACTATTGCCCTAGTTCTAATGTTATCCTCTCTGTATAACCATTGAGGTATCCCTAATGTTAACCATAACATGAGCACCAATCATAGCCATAGTTGTAACTGTAGTCCTGCTTTTCCTCCTAACTGAAAACCTACCCCTACTCTACCCTAAGAGTAACATCAAGTCATAGCCGTAACACTAACACTAACCTTAACCCTAAAACTAATATCCATTATCACTCTACTCCTAACTCTAGTTCTTTTTTTTTTTTATTACAAAGTCAGACATACAGAGAGGAGGAGAGACAGACATGAACATCTTCCGTCCCATGATTCACTCCCCAAGTGAGCCGCAACGGCCGGTGCTGTGCTGATCCAAAGCCGGGAGCCAGGAGCCTCTTTCGGGTCTCCCACATGGGTGCAGGGTCTCAAGGCTTTGGGCCATCCTTGACTGCTTTCCCAGGCCACAAGCTGGGAGCTGGATGGGAAGTGGAGCTGCCGGGATTGGAACTGGCACCCATGTGGGATCCCAAGTGCATTCAAGGCGAGGACTTTAACCACTAGTCCATGCTTCGGAGCCCTCTAGTTCTAACCTTAACTTCAACCTCAGCACTTGCCTTCACCCTAGGCCGAATGCTAACACCAGTCTTAAACCTAGTGACAATGTAGCACTCACCCAAACTTTGATACTAGCCCATTCCTGACACTGCAGATTTCCTTAACCTTAACTGTAATGCTAATTCTAATGCCAATCAAATCTCTAGCCATAATCCTAACGCTAGTCTTAACTTTTATTGTAAAACTAGCCCTAATTCTAATCTTAACCCCAACATTAATACTTATCATAGATCTATGCTTTGACTTAACCCTGTGCCAAACACTAACCTTAATCCTTGTCCATCTCTACTGCTCACCCTAGCCATAGTCCTACACCAATCATAATCCCAAGATTTTTAAAACAATGTAACTCATAATCTAAATATGAACGTTCAAGCTCAACATAATGCCAAGCAGAGTCATAGCTCCAAGTGTCACACCAGACCCAAACACAACACTAAAGATTCCCTTCATCCTGAACCAGCCGGGTTCCTGAAACAAATCTTCCCTGAGGCCAGCCCTTTCTGGAACTCTAAGCCAAGCCCTAGACTTTACCTGATCATACCCCTAGACCAAATGATGACCTGATTTGTACTAGTAGTACTAAGTGCATCCCTAGCTCAAACACAAATCAAACTCCTAAAGCTAACCAAAACTCCTTTTGGCTTTGTCTAATTCTATTTTTGACAATCTTGACATAGTTCATTAGAGTAAAAAGGTTCAAGGGCTACAGGACAGTGGGTAAGGCTATTATTTCCACATTCTCTTCTTTGACTGTATGTGGGGGTAAAAGGGGAGGGAGATAAAGGGAGAAGTCGCACCCAGTCTCCACCGGACCCCAGGTCCCTGATGTGGGGCATGCTCAGAGGGTCCTGCTCAAGTGGGTGTTTTGTTTGTTTGTTTTTTCTCAAGTGGTTTAGAGAGTTCAACAGTCATGAATTGCTGCCAATCTTGCAACTGCAAGTACGATGAGGTCTCTGAAGCTTACACTGATTGACACAGTCCATCTTCGAGTCTGCGTTTGCCCAGGTTTTCACTGCCAATACATGGCTGAGGTGGGTGATTGACTTGTTCTGTCTTCCGTCTTTTCTTGGTTAGGATTCTGAGTCCAACATTTTGATTGGGGAGGTCTCCAAAGAAATTTTGTGTGAGGTATTCCCAGTCCAGTTTCTTGAATGTACTAGCAAGTGCAGGGCCCGGCACAGCCCGTCAGCCCGCTCAGCTGGTTGTTGCAGTTCCTGGGTTGGTTCTGTTTTCAGTCCCGACTTCCACTGGAAACAATGGGTGTTGCAGTCCAGCCTGATGCTGCCCAGCACAGGTTCGGCCATCATTCTTGCTTCACTCACATAACTTCTGTGGCTGTTCTGATGACAGGGGGCATTCTGATTGGCTGCATCTCAAAGATCTCACAGGACTGTGTGGCCCTATAAGCTGTCCAATCAGCAGCTGCCTGGTCATAGCAGCCCAGAATCCTGTAGCCTCAGCATTCTAGAAGAGCCATGGTGACAGCCTCCTCTGCATGGTGGAGAAAAATGGGTGAGTGGCTCAAGCTCTGCTTTCTCTGGTCTTTCTTCCCCACAGGCCCTGGAAATGAGGATTTTCAGGCTCCATGGAAGCCAGCAGAGCGTGAGTGTGTGTGGTTGGGTTTCCGTTGAGTGTGAGTTTGGAAATCCGCTGAAAATGTAGTGAAGCCTAGGGCCTTTTCCAACACTGGTAGTGTGAAAGTATTTCACTTTTCTGTCAGTCAGAATGCTTGTGCCTCTCCGATGAGCCAAACGGATCCTAGCTCCCCATTAAATGTAGTGTGTGGAAAAGCATTTGGATTGTAGAAGAGCCAGGTCAAGCTGATTTCCATAGGCAGACATTACATGACATTTCCTGTCATGGCTCTCAGTGAATTTTCTCTAGTGCAGTCCAGTGTCATACAACTGGGTCACCATAGTGCAAAAGGGGTCAGTACAAGGACCAGGTGAGGTTCGATGTTGTGGTTAGGTGTAGGGTTAGAATCAGGGTTATGATTTTATCTAGAGATATGATAGTGTTTATGTCAAAGCCTAGATTTAAGGTTAGGACTGATTTTCTTTTCAAGGTTATGTTAGGCCTATGTAAGTTATTAGGAATAGATCTAGGAATAAGTTTAGATGTAATTAGGGTTAGGGTTAGAACTAATGCTTAAGATTAGGTTTAGTAGTGACATATCTTTTAGGATTGAGATATGACTTATTGCTAGCCCAGTGGTTTGGGTTTTGGATAAACTTACAAATAGAATTAGGTACAGACCTATGTTTTGTATGTTGCATTAAGCAGGATTCGCATTAGGATTTTTTGGGGGGGATAGATTAATGTTTGGATTAGTGGCAGATACAGAGTCTTGCTGTATTTCTGGTTCATACTTAGTTTTCATTAGTGTTGGATTGAAGGTTATTGTTAGGATTGGTGTAAGGACTATGTGGCTTTAGAATAGAGTTAGGGTTACAATTAATGTGAGGATTAAAGCTTGGCTACATTTCGGGTTAAGATGCTGTTTTGTGTTTAGTTTTATGGTTAGGTTAGAGTCAATGGTAGGATTACTCTGCTTAGAGCTAGAGTTCATACTGGGGGAGGGCTAATGCTAGCGCTAAAGTTCTGCTAGGGTTAAGGTTAGGACACAATCTAGTGTTAGGTTTATGATTAAGGTTTGGCTACATTTGGATTTAGGTTTTGTGTTATAATTAGGGTAATGATTTGGCTTCGCATTTGGGTAAAGATTCGGGTTAGCATTAGGGTTAGGTTTAGATATACAGCTAGGGTAAGGTTCAGTATTAATGATAGGCTTAGTTATGTCTACATCTGTGTCAGGGTTGGAGTCAGGGTGAGGGCTATGCATTATGCCTAGTTTAGGGTTAGAATACCATGTATGATTGGGACTAGAGCTAGAGCTAGTGTCGGAGTTCGGGTTAGAATGATGGCAAGGATTAGGGATAATCATCATTTCTGGCTTAGGGTGTGCTGTAGGGTGTAATTAGTATTAGTGCTAGGCTATTAGATAGGGTCTGGGTAAGGGCTATGTCTAGGTGTAGGGTTAGGTTAATGCCTGGGTTTGAATTATGTTAATATTAGTGCTGGAGCGAGATTCGGAGTAAGAGTAGAGTTATTCCAGGATTAGTGTTATGATTCAGGCTTGATTTATACTTAGTAAGATTAGGATCATGGTCATAGGAAGAGTTAGGGTTCTTGTTATTAGCTGAGTAAGAATTGTGCTGGGTCTGGCACAATAGCCTAGCAGTAAAAGTTCTTGCCTTCCATGTGCCGAGATCACATTTGGTGCCAGTTCTAATTGCAGAAAGGCCGCTTCCCATCAGCACCGTGACTGTGTTCTGGGAAAGCAATCTGGTATGGCCCAAAGCTTTGGGTTGCTGCACCCATGTGGAAGACCTGTGAGAGGCTCTGTGCTCCTGGCTTCAGATTGCTATGGCTATGGCAGTTATGGCTGCTTGGGGAGTGAATCATCAGATGGAAAATTTTCCTCTCTGTCTCTCCTGCTTTCTGTATATCTGACTTTGAAATGTAAAGAAAGAAATTATATAAAAAATGAATTATGGCAAGTTCAGATTGAATTTTTGACAAGGGTCAACTTCAGTGTTAGGATTCGGCCTACAGCGTGCCTGATGATTACAGCTGTAAAAGTCAAGAGACTGAGTTAGCATTACAGTCAGGGTTAGGCTTAGGAATAATGCTAAGGTTGGTTCTAGGTTTAGAGGTAGGTGTGGAAGGAGATTGAGGGTTAGGGTCAAGTTTAAGGCTGGGGTTTGAGGTAGAGCTTGGGTTATTTCTTGAGATGATTATTATTTTTGTTTAGGATTAATGACAACCAAATCTTAACTCTCATCTAGCCCTAATGTGAGCACTAACCATAACCCTATCGTTAACCTTAAACTAATTCCCAATTCTAAATCTAACCCTGATTCTAAGTTGAATCCTACCCCTTGCCCAAGTTCTAACCCTTAATCCTATAATGAATCCTACTGTATCTCTGACCCCAGCACTATCCAAAGCTCAAATTCTAAATCTAACCCTAATAATTATGCCCTAATGCAAGCTTTAGCCCTGCCCTAATCCTAAAGATGGGTTTACCTTGAATTAAAGCTCTAAGCATAATACCAAATAAGTCTTAGATAATGGCCCTCTTCCTGTCCTAAACCTGACACTTCCCCTGACATTAACCTTAGCTCTAACCTGAACCCTCACACTGAGTTTCAACCAACTGCAGTCCTAGCCCTAACACTAATCATAGCTCTAAATCCTTTTACTAACTATTGCCCTAGTTCTAATGTTATCCTCTCTGTATAACTATTGAGGTATCCCTAATGTTAACCATAACATGAGCACCAATCATAGCCATAGTTGTAACTGTAGTCCTGCTTTTCCTCCTAACTGAAAACCTACCCCTACTCTACCCTAAGAGTAACATCAAGTCATAGCCGTAACACTAACACTAACCTTAACCCTAAAACTAATATCCAGTATCACTCTACTCCTAACTCTAGTTCTTTTTTTTTTTTTATTACAAAGTCAGACATACAGAGAGGAGGAGAGACAGACATGAACATCTTCCGTCCCATGATTCACTCCCCAAGTGAGCCGCAACGGCCGGTGCTGTGCTGATCCAAAGCCGGGAGCCAGGAGCCTCTTTCGGGTCTCCCATATTGGTGCAGGGTCTCAAGGCTTTGTGCCATCCTTGACTGCTTTCCCAGGCCACAAGCTGGGAGCTGGATGGGAAGTGGAGCTGCCGGGATTGCAACTGGCACCCATGTGGGATCCCAAGTGCATTCAAGGCGAGGACTTTAACCACTAGTCCATGCTTCGGAGCCCTCTAGTTCTAACCTTAACTTCAACCTCAGCACTTGCCTTCACCCTAGGCCGAATGCTAACACCAGTCTTAAAGCTAGTGACAATGTAGCACTCACCCAAACTTTGATACTAGCCCATTCCTGACACTGCAGATTTCCTTAACCTTAACTGTAATGCTAACTCTAATGCCAATCAAATCTCTAGCCATAATCCTAACGCTAGTCTTAACTTTTACTATAAAACTAGCCCTAATTCTAATCTTAACCCCAACATTAATACTTATCATAGATCTATGCTTTGACTTAACCCTGTGCCAAACACTAACCTTAATCCTTGTCCATCTCTACTGCTCACCCTAGCCATAGTCCTACACCAATCATAATCCCAAGATTTTTAAAACAATGTAACTCATAATCTAAATATGAACGTTCAAGCTCAACATAATGCCAAGCAGAGTCATAGCTCCAAGTGTCACACCAGACCCAAACACAACACTAAAGATTCCCTTCATCCTGAACCAGCCGGGTTCCTGAAACAAATCTTCCCTGAGGCCAGCCCTTTCTGGAACTCTAAGCCAAGCCCTAGACTTTACCTGATCATACCCCTAGACCAAATGATGACCTGATTTGTACTAGTAGTACTAAGTGCATCCCTAGCTCAAACACAAATCAAACTCCTAAAGCTAACCAAAACTCCTTTTGGCTTTGTTTAATTCTATTTTTGACAATCTTGACATAGTTCATTAGAGTAAAAAGGTTCAAGGGCTACAGGACAGTGGGTAAGGCTATTATTTCCACATTCTCTTCTTTGACTGTATGTGGGGGTAAAAGGGGAGGGAGATAAAGGGAGAAGTCGCACCCAGTCTCCACCGGACCCCAGGTCCCTGATGTGGGGCATGCTCAGAGGGTCCTGCTCAAGTGGGTGTTTTGTTTGTTTGTTTTTTCTCAAGTGGTTTAGAGAGTTCAACAGTCATGAATTGCTGCCAATCTTGCAACTGCAAGTACGATGAGGTCTCTGAAGCTTACACTGATTGACACAGTCCATCTTCGAGTCTGCGTTTGCCCAGGTTTTCACTGCCAATACATGGCTGAGGTGGGTGATTGACTTGTTCTGTCTTCCGTCTTTTCTTGGTTAGGATTCTGAGTCCAACATTTTGATTGGGGAGGTCTCCAAAGAAATTTTGTGTGAGGTATTCCCAGTCCAGTTTCTTGAATGTACTAGCAAGTGCAGGGCCCGGCACAGCCCGTCAGCCCGCTCAGCTGGTTGTTGCAGTTCCTGGGTTGGTTCTGTTTTCAGTCCCGACTTCCACTGGAAACAATGGGTGTTGCAGTCCAGCCTGATGCTGCCCAGCACAGGTTCGGCCATCATTCTTGCTTCACTCACATAACTTCTGTGGCTGTTCTGATGACAGGGGGCATTCTGATTGGCTGCATCTCAAAGATCTCACAGGACTGTGTGGCCCTATAAGCTGTCCAATCAGCAGCTGCCTGGTCATAGCAGCCCAGAATCCTGTAGCCTCAGCATTCTAGAAGAGCCATGGGGACAGCCTCCTCTGCATGGTGGAGAAAAATGGGTGAGTGGCTCAAGCTCTGCTTTCTCTGGTCTTTCTTCCCCACAGGCCCTGGAAATGAGGATTTTCAGGCTCCATGGAAGCCAGCAGAGCGTGAGTGTGTGTGGTTGGGTTTCCGTTGAGTGTGAGTTTGGAAATCCGCTGAAAATGTAGTGAAGCCTAGGGCCTTTTCCAACACTGGTAGTGTGAAAGTATTTCACTTTTCTGTCAGTCAGAATGCTTGTGCCTCTCCGATGAGCCAAACGGATCCTAGCTCCCCATTAAATGTAGTGTGTGGAAAAGCATTTGGATTGTAGAAGAGCCAGGTCAAGCTGATTTCCATAGGCAGACATTACATGACATTTCCTGTCATGGCTCTCAGTGAATTTTCTCTAGTGCAGTCCAGTGTCATGCAACTGGGTCACCATAGTGCAAAAGGGGTCAGTACAAGGATCAGGTGAGGTTCGATGTTGTGGTTAGGTGTAGGGTTAGAATCAGGGTTATGATTTTATCTAGAGATATGATAGTGTTTATGTCAAAGCCTAGATTTAAGGTTAGGACTGATTTTCTTTTCAAGGTTATGTTAGGCCTATGTAAGTTATTAGGAATAGATCTAGGAATAAGTTTAGATGTAATTAGGGTTAGGGTTAGAACTAATGCTAAAGGTTAGGTTTAATAGTGACATATCTTTTAGGATTGAGATATGACTTATTGCTAGCCCAGTGGTTTGGGTTTTGGATAAACTTACAAATAGAATTAGGTACAGACCTATGTTTTGTATGTTGCATTAAGCAGGATTCGCATTAGGATTTTTTGGGGGGGATAGATTAATGTTTGGATTAGTGGCAGATACAGAGTCTTGCTGTATTTCTGGTTCATACTTAGTTTTCATTAGTGTTGGATTGAAGGTTATTGTTAGGATTGGTGTAAGGACTATGTGGCTTTAGAATAGAGTTAGGGTTACAATTAATGTGAGGATTAAAGCTTGGCTACATTTCGGGTTAAGATGCTGTTTTGTGTTTAGTTTTTTTTTTTAATTATTTATTATTTAACTTCAGTAATTACATTGTATTATGTGACACAGTTACATAGATACTTGGGTTCTCCCCACCCCTCCCCAAACCCTCCCACCATGGTGGGTTCCTCCACCTTGTTGCATAAACACAGCTCAAGTTCAGTTGAGATTTCCCCATTGCAAGCGTATACCAAACATAGAGTCCAGCATCTTATTGTCCCGTCAAGTTCAACGGCTTCTTAGGTATACCCTCTCTGGTCTGATGACAGAGCCAGCAGAGTATCATCCCAGTCAATTGAAAGCTCCAACATACCATCAGCAAAAATTTACATCATTCTGGAATTAATTGACATAGTAATGAGTAACCAATATGTTAAAAGTAAATGCGGGTTCCCAGCCACCTTCTGTGACCACCTCACCTATACTTCAATTTTAGTTTTATGGTTAGGTTAGAGTCAATGGTAGGATTACTCTGCTTAGAGCTAGAGTTCATACTGGGGGAGGGCTAATGCTAGTGCTAAAGTTCTGCTAGGGTTAAGGTTAGGACACAATCTAGTGTTAGGTTTATGATTAAGGTTTGGCTACATTTGGATTTAGGTTTTGTGTTATAATTAGGGTAATGATTTGGCTTCGCATTAGGGTAAAGATTCGGGTTAGCATTAGGGTTAGGTTTAGATATACAGCTAGGGTAAGGTTCAGTATTAATGATAGGCTTAGTTATGTCTACATCTGTGTCAGGGTTGGAGTCAGGGTGAGGGCTATGCATTATGCCTAGTTTAGGGTTAGAATACCATGTATGATTGGGACCTAAGCTAGAGCTAGTGTCGGAGTTCGGGTTAGAATGATGGCAAGGATTAAGGATAATCATCATTTCTGGCTTAGGGTGTGCTGTAGGGTGTAATTAGTATTAGTGCTAGGCTATTAGATAGGGTCTGGGTAAGGGCTATGTCTAGGTGTAGGGTTAGGTTAATGCCTGGGTTTGAATTATGTTAATATTAGTGCTGGAGCGAGATTCGGAGTAAGAGTAGAGTTATTCCAGGATTAGTGTTATGATTCAGGCTTGATTTATACTTAGTAAGATTAGGATCATGGTCATAGCAAGAGTTAGGGTTCTTGTTAGTAGCTGAGTAAGAATTATGCTGGGTCTGGCACAATAGCCTAGCAGTAAAAGTTCTTGCCTTCCATGTGCCGAGATCACATTTGGTGCCAGTTCTAATTGCAGAAAGGCCGCTTCCCATCAGCACCGTGACTGTGTTCTGGGAAAGCAATCTGGTATGGCCCAAAGCTTTGGGTTGCTGAACCCATGTGGAAGACCTGTGAGAGGCTCTGTGCTCCTGGCTTCAGATTGCTATGGCTATGGCAGTTATGGCTGCTTGTGGAGTGAATCATCAGATGGAAAATTTTCCTCTCTGTCTCTCCTGCTTTCTGTATATCTGACTTTGAAATGTAAAGAAAGAAATTATATAAAAAATGAATTATGGCAAGTTCAGATTGAATTTTTGACAAGGGTCAACTTCAGTGTTAGGATTCGGCCTACAGCGTGGCTGATGGTTACAGCTGTAAAAGTCAAGAGACTGAGTTAGCATTACAGTCAGGGTTAGGCTTAGGAATAATGCTAAGGTTGGTTCTAGGTTTAGAGGTAGGTGTGGAAGGAGATTGAGGGTTAGGGTCAAGTTTAAGGCTGGGGTTTGAGATAGAGCTTGGGTTATTTCTTGAGATGATTATTATTTTTGTTTAGGATTAATGACAACCAAATCTTAACTCTCATCTAGCCCTAATGTGAGCACTAACCATAACCCTATCGTTAACCTTAAACTAATTCCCAATTCTAAATCTAACCCTGATTCTAAGTTGAATCCTACCCCTTGCCCAAGTTCTAACCCTTAATCCTATAATGAATCCTACTGTATCTCTGACCCCAGCACTATCCAAAGCTCAAATTCTAAATCTAACCCTAATAATTATGCCCTAATGCAAGCTTTAGCCCTGCCCTAATCCTAAAGATGGGTTTACCTTGAATTAAAGCTCTAAGCATAATACCAAATAAGTCTTAGATAATGGCCCTCTTCCTGTCCTAAACCTGACACTTCCCCTGACATTAACCTTAGCTCTAACCTGAACCCTCACACTGAGTTTCAACCAACTGCAGTCCTAGCCCTAACACTAATCATAGCTCTAAATCCTTTTACTAACTATTGCCCTAGTTCTAATGTTATCCTCTCTGTATAACCATTGAGGTATCCCTAATGTTAACCATAACATGAGCACCAATCATAGCCATAGTTGTAACTGTAGTCCTGCTTTTCCTCCTAACTGAAAACCTACCCCTACTCTACCCTAAGAGTAACATCAAGTCATAGCCGTAACACTAACACTAACCTTAACCCTAAAACTAATATCCATTATCACTCTACTCCTAACTCTAGTTCTTTTTTTTTTTTATTACAAAGTCAGACATACAGAGAGGAGGAGAGACAGACATGAACATCTTCCGTCCCATGATTCACTCCCCAAGTGAGCCGCAACGGCCGGTGCTGTGCTGATCCAAAGCCGGGAGCCAGGAGCCTCTTTCGGGTCTCCCACATGGGTGCAGGGTCTCAAGGCTTTGGGCCATCCTTGACTGCTTTCCCAGGCCACAAGCTGGGAGCTGGATGGGAAGTGGAGCTGCCGGGATTGGAACTGGCACCCATGTGGGATCCCAAGTGCATTCAAGGCGAGGACTTTAACCACTAGTCCATGCTTCGGAGCCCTCTAGTTCTAACCTTAACTTCAACCTCAGCACTTGCCTTCACCCTAGGCCGAATGCTAACACCAGTCTTAAACCTAGTGACAATGTAGCACTCACCCAAACTTTGATACTAGCCCATTCCTGACACTGCAGATTTCCTTAACCTTAACTGTAATGCTAATTCTAATGCCAATCAAATCTCTAGCCATAATCCTAACGCTAGTCTTAACTTTTATTGTAAAACTAGCCCTAATTCTAATCTTAACCCCAACATTAATACTTATCATAGATCTATGCTTTGACTTAACCCTGTGCCAAACACTAACCTTAATCCTTGTCCATCTCTACTGCTCACCCTAGCCATAGTCCTACACCAATCATAATCCCAAGATTTTTAAAACAATGTAACTCATAATCTAAATATGAACGTTCAAGCTCAACATAATGCCAAGCAGAGTCATAGCTCCAAGTGTCACACCAGACCCAAACACAACACTAAAGATTCCCTTCATCCTGAACCAGCCGGGTTCCTGAAACAAATCTTCCCTGAGGCCAGCCCTTTCTGGAACTCTAAGCCAAGCCCTAGACTTTACCTGATCATACCCCTAGACCAAATGATGACCTGATTTGTACTAGTAGTACTAAGTGCATCCCTAGCTCAAACACAAATCAAACTCCTAAAGCTAACCAAAACTCCTTTTGGCTTTGTCTAATTCTATTTTTGACAATCTTGACATAGTTCATTAGAGTAAAAAGGTTCAAGGGCTACAGGACAGTGGGTAAGGCTATTATTTCCACATTCTCTTCTTTGACTGTATGTGGGGGTAAAAGGGGAGGGAGATAAAGGGAGAAGTCGCACCCAGTCTCCACCGGACCCCAGGTCCCTGATGTGGGGCATGCTCAGAGGGTCCTGCTCAAGTGGGTGTTTTGTTTGTTTGTTTTTTCTCAAGTGGTTTAGAGAGTTCAACAGTCATGAATTGCTGCCAATCTTGCAACTGCAAGTACGATGAGGTCTCTGAAGCTTACACTGATTGACACAGTCCATCTTCGAGTCTGCGTTTGCCCAGGTTTTCACTGCCAATACATGGCTGAGGTGGGTGATTGACTTGTTCTGTCTTCCGTCTTTTCTTGGTTAGGATTCTGAGTCCAACATTTTGATTGGGGAGGTCTCCAAAGAAATTTTGTGTGAGGTATTCCCAGTCCAGTTTCTTGAATGTACTAGCAAGTGCAGGGCCCGGCACAGCCCGTCAGCCCGCTCAGCTGGTTGTTGCAGTTCCTGGGTTGGTTCTGTTTTCAGTCCCGACTTCCACTGGAAACAATGGGTGTTGCAGTCCAGCCTGATGCTGCCCAGCACAGGTTCGGCCATCATTCTTGCTTCACTCACATAACTTCTGTGGCTGTTCTGATGACAGGGGGCATTCTGATTGGCTGCATCTCAAAGATCTCACAGGACTGTGTGGCCCTATAAGCTGTCCAATCAGCAGCTGCCTGGTCATAGCAGCCCAGAATCCTGTAGCCTCAGCATTCTAGAAGAGCCATGGTGACAGCCTCCTCTGCATGGTGGAGAAAAATGGGTGAGTGGCTCAAGCTCTGCTTTCTCTGGTCTTTCTTCCCCACAGGCCCTGGAAATGAGGATTTTCAGGCTCCATGGAAGCCAGCAGAGTGTGAGTGTGTGTGGTTGGGTTTCCGTTGAGTGTGAGTTTGGAAATCCGCTGAAAATGTAGTGAAGCCTAGGGCCTTTTCCAACACTGGTAGTGTGAAAGTATTTCACTTTTCTGTCAGTCAGAATGCTTGTGCCTCTCCGATGAGCCAAACGGATCCTAGCTCCCCATTAAATGTAGTGTGTGGAAAAGCATTTGGATTGTAGAAGAGCCAGGTCAAGCTGATTTCCATAGGCAGACATTACATGACATTTCCTGTCATGGCTCTCAGTGAATTTTCTCTAGTGCAGTCCAGTGTCATGCAACTGGGTCACCATAGTGCAAAAGGGATCAGTACAAGGACCAGGTGAGGTTCGATGTTGTGGTTAGGTGTAGAGTTAGAATCAGGGTTATGATTTTATCTAGAGATATGATAGTGTTTATGTCAAAGCCTAGATTTAAGGTTAGGACTGATTTTCTTTTCAAGGTTATGTTAGGCCTATGTAAGTTATTAGGAATAGATCTAGGAATAAGTTTAGATGTAATTAGGGTTAGGGTTAGAACTAATGCTTAAGATTAGGTTTAGTAGTGACATATCTTTTAGGATTGAGATATGACTTATTGCTAGCCCAGTGGTTTGGGTTTTGGATAAACTTACAAATAGAATTAGGTACAGACCTATGTTTTGTATGTTGCATTAAGCAGGATTCGCATTAGGATTTTTTGGGGGGGATAGATTAATGTTTGGATTAGTGGCAGATACAGAGTCTTGCTGTATTTCTGGTTCATACTTAGTTTTCATTAGTGTTGGATTGAAGGTTATTGTTAGGATTGGTGTAAGGACTATGTGGCTTTAGAATAGAGTTAGGGTTACAATTAATGTGAGGATTAAAGCTTGGCTACATTTCGGGTTAAGATGCTGTTTTGTGTTTAGTTGTTTTTTTAATTATTTATTATTTAACTTCAGTAATTACATTGTATTATGTGACACAGTTACATAGATACTTGGGTTCTCCCCACCCCTCCCCAAACCCTCCCACCATGGTGGATTCCTCCACCTTGTTGCATAAACACAGCTCAAGTTCAGTTGAGATTTCCCCATTGCAAGCGTATACCAAACATAGAGTCCAGCATCTTATTGTCCCGTCAAGTTCAACGGCTTCTTAGGTATACCCTCTCTGGTCTGATGACAGAGCCAGCAGAGTATCATCCCAGTCAATTGAAAGCTCCAACATACCATCAGCAAAAATTTACATCATTCTGGAATTAATTGACATAGTAATGAGTAACCAATATGTTAAAAGTAAATGCGGGTTCCCAGAAACCTTCTGTGACCACCTCACCTATACTTCAATTTTAGTTTTATGGTTAGGTTAGAGTCAATGGTAGGATTACTCTGCTTAGAGCTAGAGTTCATACTGGGGGAGGGCTAATGCTAGCGCTAAAGTTCTGCTAGGGTTAAGGTTAGGACACAATCTAGTGTTAGGTTTATGATTAAGGTTTGGCTACATTTGGATTTAGGTTTTGTGTTATAATTAGGGTAATGATTTGGCTTCGCATTAGGGTAAAGATTCGGGTTAGCATTAGGGTTAGGTTTAGATATACAGCTAGGGTAAGGTTCAGTATTAATGATAGGCTTAGTTATGTCTACATCTGTGTCAGGGTTGGAGTCAGGGTGAGGGCTATGCATTATGCCTAGTTTAGGGTTAGAATACCATGTATGATTGGGACTAGAGCTAGAGCTAGTGTCGGAGTTCGGGTTAGAATGATGGCAAGGATTAGGGATAATCATCATTTCTGGCTTAGGGTGTGCTGTAGGGTGTAATTAGTATTAGTGCTAGGCTATTAGATAGGGTCTGGGTAAGGGCTATGTCTAGGTGTAGGGTTAGGTTAATGCCTGGGTTTGAATTATGTTAATATTAGTGCTGGAGCGAGATTCGGAGTAAGAGTAGAGTTATTCCAGGATTAGTGTTACGATTCAGGCTTGATTTATACTTAGTAAGATTAGGATCATGGTCATAGGAAGAGTTAGGGTTCTTGTTAGTAGCTGAGTAAGAATTATGCTGGGTCTGGCACAATAGCCTAGCAGTAAAAGTTCTTGCCTTCCATGTGCCGAGATCACATTTGGTGCCAGTTCTAATTGCAGAAAGGCCGCTTCCCATCAGCACCGTGACTGTGTTCTGGGAAAGCAATCTGGTATGGCCCAAAGCTTTGGGTTGCTGAACCCATGTGGAAGACCTGTGAGAGGCTCTGTGCTCCTGGCTTCAGATTGCTATGGCTATGGCAGTTATGGCTGCTTGGGGAGTGAATCATCAGATGGAAAATTTTCCTCTCTGTCTCTCCTGCTTTCTGTATATCTGACTTTGAAATGTAAAGAAAGAAATTATATAAAAAATGAATTATGGCAAGTTCAGATTGAATTTTTGACAAGGGTCAACTTCAGTGTTAGGATTCGGCCTACAGCGTGGCTGATGGTTACAGCTGTAAAAGTCAAGAGACTGAGTTAGCATTACAGTCAGGGTTAGGCTTAGGAATAATGCTAAGGTTGGTTCTAGGTTTAGAGGTAGGTGTGGAAGGAGATTGAGGGTTAGGGTCAAGTTTAAGGCTGGGGTTTGAGGTAGAGCTTGGGTTATTTCTTGAGATGATTATTATTTTTGTTTAGGATTAATGACAACCAAATCTTAACTCTCATCTAGCCCTAATGTGAGCACTAACCATAACCCTATCGTTAACCTTAAACTAATTCCCAATTCTAAATCTAACCCTGATTCTAAGTTGAATCCTACCCCTTGCCCAAGTTCTAACCCTTAATCCTATAATGAATCCTACTGTATCTCTGACCCCAGCACTATCCAAAGCTCAAATTCTAAATCTAACCCTAATAATTATGCCCTAATGCAAGCTTTAGCCCTGCCCTAATCCTAAAGATGGGTTTACCTTGAATTAAAGCTCTAAGCATAATACCAAATAAGTCTTAGATAAGGGCGCTCTTCCTGTCCTAAACCTGACACTTCCCCTGACATTAACCTTAGCTCTAACCTGAACCCTCACACTGAGTTTCAACCAACTGCAGTCCTAGCCCTAACACTAATCATAGCTCTAAATCCTTTTACTAACTATTGCCCTAGTTCTAATGTTATCCTCTCTGTATAACTATTGAGGTATCCCTAATGTTAACCATAACATGAGCACCAATCATAGCCATAGTTGTAACTGTAGTCCTGCTTTTCCTCCTAACTGAAAACCTACCCCTACTCTACCCTAAGAGTAACATCAAGTCATAGCCGTAACACTAACACTAACCTTAACCCTAAAACTAATATCCAGTATCACTCTACTCCTAACTCTAGTTCTTTTTTTTTTTTTATTACAAAGTCAGACATACAGAGAGGAGGAGAGACAGACATGAACATCTTCCGTCCCATGATTCACTCCCCAAGTGAGCCGCAACGGCCGGTGCTGTGCTGATCCAAAGCCGGGAGCCAGGAGCCTCTTTCGGGTCTCCCATATTGGTGCAGGGTCTCAAGGCTTTGTGCCATCCTTGACTGCTTTCCCAGGCCACAAGCTGGGAGCTGGATGGGAAGTGGAGCTGCCGGGATTGGAACTGGCACCCATGTGGGATCCCAAGTGCATTCAAGGCGAGGACTTTAGCCACTAGTCCATGCTTCCGAGCCCTCTAGTTCTAACCTTAACTTCAACCTCAGCACTTGCCTTCACCCTAGGCCGAATGCTAACACCAGTCTTAAAGCTAGTGAGAATGTAGCACTCACCCAAACTTTGATACTAGCCCATTCCTGACACTGCAGATTTCCTTAACCTTAACTGTAATGCTAACTCTAATGCCAATCAAATCTCTAGCCATAATCCTAATGCTAGTCTTAACTTTTACTATAAAACTAGCCCTAATTCTAATCTTAACCCCAACATTAATACTTATCATAGATCTATGCTTTGACTTAACCCTGTGCTAAACACTAACCTTAATCCTTGTCCATCTCTACTGCTCACCCTAGCCATAGTCCTACACCAATCATAATCCCAAGATTTTTAAAACAATGTAACTCATAATCTAAATATGAACGTTCAAGCTCAACATAATGCCAAGCAGAGTCATAGCTCCAAGTGTCACACCAGACCCAAACACAACACTAAAGATTCCCTTCATCCTGAACCAGCCGGGTTCCTGAAACAAATCTTCCCTGAGGCCAGCCCTTTCTGGAACTCTAAGCCAAGCCCTAGACTTTACCTGATCATACCCCTAGACCAAATGATGACCTGATTTGTACTAGTAGTACTAAGTGCATCCCTAGCTCAAACACAAATCAAACTCCTAAAGCTAACCAAAACTCCTTTTGGCTTTGTTTAATTCTATTTTTGACAATCTTGACATAGTTCATTAGAGTAAAAAGGTTCAAGGGCTACAGGACAGTGGGTAAGGCTATTATTTCCACATTCTCTTCTTTGACTGTATGTGGGGGTAAAAGGGGAGGGAGATAAAGGGAGAAGTCGCACCCAGTCTCCACCGGACCCCAGGTCCCTGATGGGGGGCATGCTCAGAGGGTCCTGCTCAAGTGGGTGTTTTGTTTGTTTGTTTTTTTCTCAAGTGGTTTAGAGAGTTCAACAGTCATGAATTGCTGCCAATCTTGCAACTGCAAGTACGATGAGGTCTCTGAAGCATACACTGATTGACACAGTCCATCTTCGAGTCTGCGTTTGCCCAGGTTTTCACTGCCAATACATGGCTGAGGTGGGTGATTGACTTGTTCTGTCTTCCGTCTTTTCTTGGTTAGGATTCTGAGTCCAACATTTTGATTGGGGAGGTCTCCAAAGAAATTTTGTGTGAGGTATTCCCAGTCCAGTTTCTTGAATGTACTAGCAAGTGCAGGGCCCGGCACAGCCCGTCAGCCCGCTCAGCTGGTTGTTGCAGTTCCTGGGTTGGTTCTGTTTTCAGTCCCGACTTCCACTGGAACCAATGGGTGCTGCAGTCCAGCCTGATGCTGCCCAGCACAGGTTCGGCCATCATTCTTGCTTCACTCACATAACTTGTGTGGCTGTTCTGATGACAGGGGGCATTCTGATTGGCTGCATCTCAAAGACCTCACAGGACTGTGTGGCCCTACAAGCTGTCCAATCAGCAGCTGCCTGGTCATAGCAGCCCAGAATCCTGTAGCCTCAGCATTCTAGAAGAGCCATGGTGACAGCCTCCTCTGCATGGTGGAGAAAAAATGGGTGAGTGGCTCAAGCTCTGCTTTCTCTGGTCTTTCTTCCCCACAGGCCCTGGAAATGAGGATTTTCAGGCTCCATGGAAGCCAGCAGAGCGTGAGTGTGTGTGGTTGGGTTTCCGTTGAGTGTGAGTTTGGAAATCCGCTGAAAATGTAGTGAAGCCTAGGGCCTTTTCAACACTGGTAGTGTGAAAGCATTTCACTTTTCTGTCAGTCAGAATGCTTGTGCCTCTCCGATGAGCCAAACGGATCCTAGCTCCCCATTAAATGTAGTGTGTGGAAAAGCATTTGGATTGTAGAAGAGCCAGGTCAAGCTGATTTCCATAGGCAGACATTACATGACATTTCCTGTCATGGCTCTCAGTGAATTTTCTCTAGTGCAGTCCAGTGTCATGCAACTGGGTCACCATAGTGCAAAAGGGGTCAGTACAAGGATCAGGTGAGGTTCGATGTTGTGGTTAGGTGTAGGGTTAGAATCAGGGTTATGATTTTATCTAGAGATATGATAGTGTTTATGTCAAAGCCTAGATTTAAAGTTAGGACTGATTTTCTTTTCAAGGTTATGTTAGGCCTATGTAAGTTATTAGGAATAGGGCTCGGCAGCGTGGCCTAGTGGCTAAGGTCCTCAGCTTGATCCCATATGGCTGCTGGTTCTAATCCCGGCAGCTCCACTTCCTCTCTATCTCTCCTCCTCTCAGTATATCTGACTTTGTAATAAAAATAAAACAAATCTTTTTAAAAAAAAAGTACCAAGTTATTAGGAATAGATCTAGGAATAAGTTTAGATGTAATTAGGGTTAGGGTTAGAACTAATGCTAAAGGTTAGGTTTAGTAGTGACATAACTTTTAGGATTGAGATATGACTTATTGCTAGCCCAGTGGTTTGGGTTTTGGATAAACTTACAAATAGAATTAGGTACAGACCTATGTTTTGTATGTTGCATTAAGCAGGATTCGCATTAGGATTTTTTGGGGGGGATAGATTAATGTTTGGATTAGTGGCAGATACAGAGTCTTGCTGTATTTCTGGTTCATACTTAGTTTTCATTAGTGTTGGATTGAAGGTTATTGTTAGGATTGGTGTAAGGACTATGTGGCTTTAGAATAGAGTTAGGGTTACAATTAATGTGAGGATTAAAGCTTGGCTACATTTCGGGTTAAGATGCTGTTTTGTGTTTAGTTTTATGGTTAGGTTAGAGTCAATGGTAGGATTACTCTGCTTAGAGCTAGAGTTCATACTGGGCGAGGGCTAATGCTAGCGCTAAAGTTCTGCTAGGGTTAAGCTTAGGACACAATCTAGTGTTAGGTTTATGATTAAGGTTTGGCTACATTTGGATTTAGGTTTTGTGTTATAATTAGGGTAATGATTTGGCTTCGCATTAGGGTAAAGATTCGGGTTAGCATTAGGGTTAGGTTTAGATATACAGCTAGGGTAAGGTTCAGTATTAATGATAGGCTTAGTTATGTCTACATCTGTGTCAGGGTTGGAGTCAGGGTGAGGGCTATGCATTATGCCTAGTTTAGGGTTAGAATACCATGTATGATTGGGACTAGAGCTAGAGCTAGTGTCGGAGTTCGGGTTAGAATGATGGCAAGGATTAGGGATAATCATCATTTCTGGCTTAGGGTGTGCTGTAGGGTGTAATTAGTATTAGTGCTAGGCTATTAGATAGGGTCTGGGTAAGGGCTATGTCTAGGTGTAGGGTTAGGTTAATGCCTGGGTTTGAATTATGTTAATATTAGTGCTGGAGCGAGATTCGGAGTAAGAGTAGAGTTATTCCAGGATTAGTGTTACGATTCAGGCTTGATTTATACTTAGTAAGATTAGGATCATGGTCATAGGAAGAGTTAGGGTTCTTGTTAGTAGCTGAGTAAGAATTATGCTGGGTCTGGCACAATAGCCTAGCAGTAAAAGTTCTTGCCTTCCATGTGCCGAGATCACATTTGGTGCCAGTTCTAATTGCAGAAAGGCCGCTTCCCATCAGCACCGTGACTGTGTTCTGGGGAAGCAATCTGGTATGGCCCAAAGCTTTGGGTTGCTGCACCCATGTGGAAGACCTGTGAGAGGCTGTGTGCTCCTGGCTTCAGATTGCTATGGCTATGGCAGTTATGGCTGCTTGTGGAGTGAATCATCAGATGGAAAATTTTCCTCTCTGTCTCTCCTGCTTTCTGTATATCTGACTTTGAAATGTAAAGAAAGAAATTATATAAAAAATGAATTATGGCAAGTTCAGATTGAATTTTTGACAAGGGTCAACTTCAGTGTTAGGATTCGGCCTACAGCGTGGCTGATGGTTACAGCTGTAAAAGTCAAGAGACTGAGTTAGCATTACAGTCAGGGTTAGGCTTAGGAATAATGCTAAGGTTGGTTCTAGGTTTAGAGGTAGGTGTGGAAGGAGATTGAGGGTTAGGGTCAAGTTTAAGGCTGGGGTTTGAGGTAGAGCTTGGGTTATTTCTTGAGATGATTATTATTTTTGTTTAGGATTAATGACAACCAAATCTTAACTCTCATCTAGCCCTAATGTGAGCACTAACCATAACCCTATCGTTAACCTTAAACTAATTCCCAATTCTAAATCTAACCCTGATTTTAAGTTGAATCCTACCCCTTGCCCAAGTTCTAACCCTTAATCCTATAATGAATCCTACTGTATCTCTGACCCCAGCACTATCCAAAGCTCAAATTCTAAATCTAAGCCTAATAATTATGCCCTAATGCAAGCTTTAGCCCTGCCCTAATCCTAAAGATGGGTTTACCTTGAATTAAAGCTCTAAGCATAATACCAAATAAGTCTTAGATAATGGCCCTCTTCCTGTCCTAAACCTGACACTTCCCCTGACATTAACCTTAGCTCTAACCTGAACCCTCACACTGAGTTTCAACCAACTGCAGTCCTAGCCCTAACACTAATCATAGCTCTAAATCCTTTTACTAACTATTGCCCTAGTTCTAATGTTATCCTCTCTGTATAACCATTGAGGTATCCCTAATGTTAACCATAACATGAGCACCAATCATAGCCATAGTTGTAACTGTAGTCCTGCTTTTCCTCCTAACTGAAAACCTACCCCTACTCTACCCTAAGAGTAACATCAAGTCATAGCCGTAACACTAACACTAACCTTAACCCTAAAACTAATATCCATTATCACTCTACTCCTAACTCTAGTTCTTTTTTTTTTTATTACAAAGTCAGACATACAGAGAGGAGGAGAGACAGACATGAACATCTTCCGTCCCATGATTCACTCCCCAAGTGAGCCGCAACGGCCGGTGCTGTGCTGATCCAAAGCCAGGAGCCAGGAGCCTCTTTCGGGTCTCCCATATTGGTGCAGGGTCTCAAGGCTTTGTGCCATCCTTGACTGCTTTCCCAGGCCACAAGCTGGGAGCTGGATGGGAAGTGGAGCTGCCGGGATTGGAACTGGCACCCATGTGGGATCCCAAGTGCATTCAAGGCGAGGACTTTAGCCACTAGTCCATGCTTCCGAGCCCTCTAGTTCTAACCTTAACTTCAACCTCAGCACTTGCCTTCACCCTAGGCCGAATGCTAACACCAGTCTTAAACCTAGTGACAATGTAGCACTCACCCAAACTTTGATACTAGCCCATTCCTGACACTGCAGATTTCCCTAACCTTAACTGTAATGCTAATTCTAATGCCAATCAAATCTCTAGCCATAATCCTAACGCTAGTCTTAACTTTTACTATAAAACTAGCCCTAATTCTAATCTTAACCCCAACATTAATACTTATCATAGATCTATGCTTTGACTTAACCCTGTGCCAAACACTAACCTTAATCCTTGTCCATCTCTACTGCTCACCCTAGCCATAGTCCTACACCAATCATAATCCCAAGATTTTTAAAACAATGTAACTCATAATCTAAATATGAACGTTCAAGCTCAACATAATGCCAAGCAGAGTCATAGCTCCAAGTGTCACACCAGACCCAAACACAACACTAAAGATTCCCTTCATCCTGAACCAGCCGGGTTCCTGAAACAAATCTTCCCTGAGGCCAGCCCTTTCTGGAACTCTAAGCCAAGCCCTAGACTTTACCTGATCATACCCCTAGACCAAATGATGACCTGATTTGTACTAGTAGTACTAAGTGCATCCCTAGCTCAAACACAAATCAAACTCCTAAAGCTAACCAAAACTCCTTTTGGCTTTGTTTAATTCTATTTTTGACAATCTTGACATAGTTCATTAGAGTAAAAAGGTTCAAGGGCTACAGGACAGTGGGTAAGGCTATTATTTCCACATTCTCTTCTTTGACTGTATGTGGGGGTAAAAGGGGAGGGAGATAAAGGGAGAAGTCGCACCCAGTCTCCACCGGACCCCAGGTCCCTGATGGGGGGCATGCTCAGAGGGTCCTGCTCAAGTGGGTGTTTTGTTTGTTTGTTTTTTTATCAAGTGGTTTAGAGAGTTCAACAGTCATGAATTGCTGCCAATCTTGCAACTGCAAGTACGATGAGGTCTCTGAAGCATACACTGATTGACACAGTCCATCTTCGAGTCTGCGTTTGCCCAGGTTTTCACTGCCAATACATGGCTGAGGTGGGTGATTGACTTGTTCTGTCTTCCGTCTTTTCTTGGTTAGGATTCTGAGTCCAACATTTTGATTGGGGAGGTCTCCAAAGAAATTTTGTGTGAGGTATTCCCAGTCCAGTTTCTTGAATGTACTAGCAAGTGCAGGGCCCGGCACAGCCCATCAGCCCGCTCAGCTGGTTGTTGCAGTTCCTGGGTTGGTTCTGTTTTCAGTCCCGACTTCCACTGGAACCAATGGGTGTTGCAGTCCAGCCTGATGCTGCCCAGCACAGGTTCGGCCATCATTCTTGCTTCACTCACATAACTTGTGTGGCTGTTCTGATGACAGGGGGCATTCTGATTGGCTGCATCTCAAAGACCTCACAGGACTGTGTGGCCCTACAAGCTGTCCAATCAGCAGCTGCCTGGTCATAGCAGCCCAGAATCCTGTAGCCTCAGCATTCTAGAAGAGCCATGGTGACAGCCTCCTCTGCATGGTGGAGAAAAAATGGGTGAGTGGCTCAAGCTCTGCTTTCTCTGGTCTTTCTTCCCCACAGGCCCTGGAAATGAGGATTTTCAGGCTCCATGGAAGCCAGCAGAGCATGAGTGTGTGTGGTTGGGTTTCCGTTGAGTGTGAGTTTGGAAATCCGCTGAAAATGTAGTGAAGCCTAGGGCCTTTTCAACACTGGTAGTGTGAAAGCATTTCACTTTTCTGTCAGTCAGAATGCTTGTGCCTCTCCGATGAGCCAAACGGATCCTAGCTCCCCATTAAATGTAGTGTGTGGAAAAGCATTTGGATTGTAGAAGAGCCAGGTCAAGCTGATTTCCATAGGCAGACATTACATGACATTTCCTGTCATGGCTCTCAGTGAATTTTCTCTAGTGCAGTCCAGTGTCATGCAACTGGGTCACCATAGTGCAAAAGGGGTCAGTACAAGGATCAGGTGAGGTTCGATGTTGTGGTTAGGTGTAGGGTTAGAATCAGGGTTATGATTTTATCTAGAGATATGATAGTGTTTATGTCAAAGCCTAGATTTAAAGTTAGGACTGATTTTCTTTTCAAGGTTATGTTAGGCCTATGTAAGTTATTAGGAATAGGGCTCGGCAGCGTGGCCTAGTGGCTAAGGTCCTCAGCTTGATCCCATATGGCTGCTGGTTCTAATCCCGGCAGCTCCACTTCCTCTCTATCTCTCCTCCTCTCAGTATATCTGACTTTGTAATAAAAATAAAACAAATCTTTAAAAAAAAAAGTACCAAGTTATTAGGAATAGATCTAGGAATAAGTTTAGATGTAATTAGGGTTAGGGTTAGAACTAATGCTAAAGGTTAGGTTTAGTAGTGACATAACTTTTAGGATTGAGATATGACTTATTGCTAGCCCAGTGGTTTGGGTTTTGGATAAACTTACAAATAGAATTAGGTACAGACCTATGTTTTGTATGTTGCATTAAGCAGGATTCGCATTAGGATTTTTTTGAGGGGGATAGATTAATGTTTGGATTAGTGGCAGATACAGAGTCTTGCTGTATTTCTGGTTCATACTTAGTTTTCATTAGTGTTGGATTGAAGGTTATTGTTAGGATTGGTGTAAGGACTATGTGGCTTTAGAATAGAGTTAGGGTTACAATTAATGTGAGGATTAAAGCTTGGCTACATTTCGGGTTAAGATGCTGTTTTGTGTTTAGTTTTATGGTTAGGTTAGAGTCAATGGTAGGATTACTCTGCTTAGAGCTAGAGTTCATACTGGGGGAGGGCTAATGCTAGCGCTAAAGTTCTGCTAGGGTTAAGGTTAGGACACAATCTAGTGTTAGGTTTATGATTAAGGTTTGGCTACATTTGGATTTAGGTTTTGTGTTATAATTAGGGTAATGATTTGGCTTCGCATTAGGGTAAAGATTCGGGTTAGCATTAGGGTTAGGTTTAGATATACAGCTAGGGTAAGGTTCAGTATTAATGATAGGCTTAGTTATGTCTACATCTGTGTCAGGGTTGGAGTCAGGGTGAGGGCTATGCATTATGCCTAGTTTAGGGTTAGAATACCATGTATGATTGGGACTAGAGCTAGAGCTAGTGTCGGAGTTCGGGTTAGAATGATGGCAAGGATTAGGGATAATCATCATTTCTGGCTTAGGGTGTGCTGTAGGGTGTAATTAGTATTAGTGCTAGGCTATTAGATAGGGTCTGGGTAAGGGCTATGTCTAGGTGTAGGGTTAGGTTAATGCCTGGGTTTGAATTATGTTAATATTAGTGCTGGAGCGAGATTCGGAGTAAGAGTAGAGTTATTCCAGGATTAGTGTTACGATTCAGGCTTGATTTATACTTAGTAAGATTAGGATCATGGTCATAGGAAGAGTTAGGGTTCTTGTTAGTAGCTGAGTAAGAATTATGCTGGGTCTGGCACAATAGCCTAGCAGTAAAAGTTCTTGCCTTCCATGTGCCGAGATCACATTTGGTGCCAGTTCTAATTGCAGAAAGGCCGCTTCCCATCAGCACCGTGACTGTGTTCTGGGGAAGCAATCTGGTATGGCCCAAAGCTTTGGGTTGCTGCACCCATGTGGAAGACCTGTGAGAGGCTCTGTGCTCCTGGCTTCAGATTGCTATGGCTATGGCAGTTATGGCTGCTTGTGGAGTGAATCATCAGATGGAAAATTTTCCTCTCTGTCTCTCCTGCTTTCTGTATATCTTTGAAATGTAAAGAAAGAAATTATATAAAAAATGAATTATGGCAAGTTCAGATTGAATTTTTGACAAGGGTCAACTTCAGTGTTAGGATTCGGCCTACAGCGTGGCTGATGGTTACAGCTGTAAAAGTCAAGAGACTGAGTTAGCATTACAGTCAGGGTTAGGCTTAGGAATAATGCTAAGGTTGGTTCTAGGTTTAGAGGTAGGTGTGGAAGGAGATTGAGGGTTAGGGTCAAGTTTAAGGCTGGGGTTTGAGATAGAGCTTGGGTTATTTCTTGAGATTATTATTATTTTTGTTTAGGATTAAGGACAACCAAATCTTAACTCTCATCTAGCCCTAATGTGAGCACTAACCATAACCCTATCGTTAACCTTAAACTAATTCCCAATTCTAAATCTAACCCTGATTCTAAGTTGAATCCTACCCCTTGCCCAAGTTCTAACCCTTAATCCTATAATGAATCCTACTGTATCTCTGACCCCAGCACTATCCAAAGCTCAAATTCTAAATCTAAGCCTAATAATTATGCCCTAATGCAAGCTTTAGCCCTGCCCTAATCCTAAAGATGGGTTTACCTTGAATTAAAGCTCTAAGCATAATACCAAATAAGTCTTAGATAATGGCCCTCTTCCTGTCCTAAACCTGACACTTCCCCTGACATTAACCTTAGCTCTAACCTGAACCCTCACACTGAGTTTCAACCAACTGCAGTCCTAGCCCTAACACTAATCATAGCTCTAAATCCTTTTACTAACTATTGCCCTAGTTCTAATGTTATCCTCTCTGTATAACTATTGAGGTATCCCTAATGTTAACCATAACATGAGCACCAATCATAGCCATAGTTGTAACTGTAGTCCTGCTTTTCCTCCTAACTGAAAACCTACCCCTACTCTACCCTAAGAGTAACATCAAGTCATAGCCGTAACACTAACACTAACCTTAACCCTAAAACTAATATCCATTATCACTCTACTCCTAACTCTAGTTCTTTTTTTTTTTATTACAAAGTCAGACATACAGAGAGGAGGAGAGACAGACATGAACATCTTCCGTCCCATGATTCACTCCCCAAGTGAGCCGCAACGGCCGGTGCTGTGCTGATCCAAAGCCAGGAGCCAGGAGCCTCTTTCGGGTCTCCCATATTGGTGCAGGGTCTCAAGGCTTTGTGCCATCCTTGACTGCTTTCCCAGGCCACAAGCTGGGAGCTGGATGGGAAGTGGAGCTGCCGGGATTGGAACTGGCACCCATGTGGGATCCCAAGTGCATTCAAGGCGAGGACTTTAGCCACTAGTCCATGCTTCCGAGCCCTCTAGTTCTAACCTTAACTTCAACCTCAGCACTTGCCTTCACCCTAGGCCGAATGCTAACACCAGTCTTAAAGCTAGTGACAATGTAGCACTCACCCAAACTTTGATACTAGCCCATTCCTGACACTGCAGATTTCCCTAACCTTAAGTGTAATGCTAATTCTAATGCCAATCAAATCTCTAGCCATAATCCTAACGCTAGTCTTTTTTTTTTTTTTTTTTTATATATAATCCATTTTATTGTATTGTTGTTGACAATCTTTACATAGTTAACTATAGTTGAAGGAAAATCAAGAAAGAGAAGGAAAAAAAAAAAAAAAAAAGGTTCAGGGGGATAGGGAGGTGGGCAATGCTATTATGTCCATATTGTTTCAATCATGTATCTGAGGTAAAAGGGGATATTGAGGGAGAAGCCCCACCCGGTTTCCCGCCCACCCCAAGTCCCATATGTGGGGCATGCTCTGAGATATGTGCTCAAGTGGAGTTAATAGTTCTTCAGTTATGAGTCACTGCCAGTTTCGCTCGATGAGGTGGTCCACTGATTGATATGGTCCATCATGAAGTCTCCATTTGTCCCATATTTCGCTGCCAACATGTAGCTGAGATGAATGATTGTCCTATTCTGTCTTCTGTCTTTTCTTGGTTAGAATTCTGAGTCCAGCAGTTCAAGTGGGGAGATCTCCAAAGATACTTTGAGGTATTCCCAGACCAGATTCTTGTATGTTCTAGCAAGCACAGGGCCCGGCACAGTCCATCACCCTGATCAGCTGGTGGTTGCAATTGCTGTGTTGGTTCTGTTTTCAGTCCCGAGTTGCACTGGAACCAATGGGTGTTGCAGTCCAGTCTGGTTCGGCCCTTACATCAACCAGTGGGAGCTGCAGCCTAGTCGGGGCGACCCACAATAACCCCCACCAAGCCTGCCCCCTACCCTGGTTTGCCAATTTGTGTAGCAGAAGACCAGTCTGTCCCCCATCCCATTTGGCTCTGGTACTTGTCAATGGGTATTAAAGCTTAGTTCTATCTAATCGACTCAACCATCCAGCCCTCACAGATGTTGTTGAGTGCCTCTGTCTAGCCATCCCAGCCCCCGTCCTAGTTTTCATGCCCTCCCACGGGAATAGTGACCCAAGAAGGGGGAACCCACTTTTTCCCTCCCAGGTCTCTCTGTCCCGGTTTATGCACTCTTTAGGTGGTCCTGTGATTTGACTCGACAGAATTAGTCCCCAGTGCCAGCTTCTGCCAGCTGATGCTGTGGCCCTGATCTTGTCCACATGCAGCGCACAGGTGTTGTAGCCTTGCTTAGTCGTGTCTGTCTCTATCCCAGCCAACACTCTCCAGTGGGAGTGGTTGTCCAGCGAGGGGACCAGCCCCTTAACCCCCCCGCCAGCTCTGCCCCTCCCTTCCTGGATCTCACGTGTGCTGGATGGGTGTTGCATTCATATCCAGTACAGGCAACCACGCCCTGGCGTTCCAGAATGTGTACTGGTTTTGTCGCAACCAAACCCGGCCCATTCCACACTCTGTTCTGGTGATCGGATTTGCCAGAGGATGACATGAACTGATTCAGCCTGGCCTGCTCCTGACCCATGCTGAATGCATGCCAGTGGGAAACTTTCCATGGCCTATTCTGGGCTGTTTCCAATCATGCTTCTCGCGCTTACCTGCAGGGACTGTGTCCTGCCAGAGGAGTTGCCCAGGCTCCTCCATCAGAACCCCTCCCAATGCCAGATTTTGCGCTTGCCAGGGGGTTCTTGAGCCAACCCTACTCAGTTCACCTCCTGTCCTAGCAGGAACAGTGGCTTTTCCTGGCTGGCTTTCACCCCATTCTGACTCTTGTTGTTGGATGTTTCAGCCCAGCCATGGCTCGTCCATACCCACATACAGCTCACACATGGCTCAGAAGGGGATTGAGACCCAGCCTAGTCAGTCCCACATCTACCCTGTTTCTCCATAACACCAGATGGTGCTGGGATCTGAACTGGCCTGGTGCATCCAATCCCAGCCCACACTAGTGCCTCGGGTGACTGCAACTGTTTCCTAGATAGAACGCAGCCCCCATTCCAGCACATACACCCCTTGGTGGGAACCTCATCCCAGCTGTGGCTTCCCAGATTGGGACCGTTCCTAGCTGTAAATCACACACCTGCACGTGGTTGCTCCGAGGACCATTAGGTGCCAGCCTGCTACACAAGCCGGAGCTTATCTTTTACTTGATAGGTGTTCAAAGCTCAGCATTGTTAAGGGATTGGAAGTTCTTCAAAGGAAGAGTTACTGGCATTGGGAATCTTTAGGATTGACTCAGATCCCAGAAACAGTGGGGTCACTCTAGAGCTATCTCAGCAGCGATTCAGATGTCCAATACCCCAGAGCTCCCCGGCCGGGCGGCCAGTAGGCACAGCCTGGCACCAAATGGCGCACTGGCCGCCCTGGCCCAGCCCGCCATGAGCCATGGGCACATGGCGGACTGGGTTCGGGATCCGAGCTAGACGTCCTCTCCCGCAGCCCTCGGCTCGCCTCTGGCAGCCGGAAGTTAAATCCTGCAGGCCCGAGGTTGCGCCCCTCCCCAATCCCGTTCACCCAACACCCAATGAGGGTGTTGGGTGGGTCCCGGACATGCCCAGTCACGGAGGCCTCCCCCCTCGGCGTACTCACCCCAGAAGGAAGCAGGCCGCACCCAGGCATGTCCGGGCCCAGCCCGCCATGAGCCATGGGCACATGGCGGACTGGGTTCGGGATCCGAGCTAGACGTCCTCTCCCGCAGCCCTCGGCTCGCCTCTGGCAGCCGGAAGTTAAATCCTGCAGGCCCGAGGTTGCGCCCCTCCCCAATCCCGTTCACCCACCACCCAATGAGGGTGTTGGGTGGGTCCCGGACATGCCCAGTCACGGAGGCCTTCCCCCTCGGCGTACTCACCCCAGAAGGAAGCAGGCCGCACCCAGGCATGTCCGGGCCCAGCCCGCCATGAGCCATGGGCACATGGCGGACTGGGTTCGGGATCCGAGCTAGACGTCCTCTCCCGCAGCCCTCGGCTCGCCTCTCCCTAACGCTAGTCTTAACTTTTACTATAAAACTAGCCCTAATTCTAATCTTAACCCCAACATTAATACTTATCATAGATCTATGCTTTGACTTAACCCTGTGCCAAACACTAACCTTAATCCTTGTCCATCTCTACTGCTCACCCTAGCCATAGTCCTACACCAATCATAATCCCAAGATTTTTAAAACAATGTAACTCATAATCTAAATATGAACGTTCAAGCTCAACATAATGCCAAGCAGAGTCATAGCTCCAAGTGTCACACCAGACCCAAACACAACACTAAAGATTCCCTTCATCCTGAACCAGCCGGGTTCCTGAAACAAATCTTCCCTGAGGCCAGCCCTTTCTGGAACTCTAAGCCAAGCCCTAGACTTTACCTGATCATACCCCTAGACCAAATGATGACCTGATTTCTACTACTAGTACTAAGTGCATCCCTAGCTCAAACACAAATCAAACTCCTAAAGCTAACCAAAACTCCTTTTGGCTTTGTTTAATTCTATTTTTGACAATCTTGACATAGTTCATTAGAGTAAAAAGGTTCAAGGGCTACAGGACAGTGGGTAAGGCTATTATTTCCACATTCTCTTCTTTGACTGTATGTGGGGGTAAAAGGGGAGGGAGATAAAGGGAGAAGTCGCACCCAGTCTCCACCGGACCCCAGGTCCCTGATGGGGGGCATGCTCAGAGGGTCCTGCTCAAGTGGGTGTTTTGTTTGTTTGTTTTTTCTCAAGTGGTTTAGAGAGTTCAACAGTCATGAATTGCTGCCAATCTTGCAACTGCAAGTACGATGAGGTCTCTGAAGCATACACTGATTGACACAGTCCATCTTCGAGTCTGCGTTTGCCCAGGTTTTCACTGCCAATACATGGCTGAGGTGCGTGATTGACTTGTTCTGTCTTCCGTCTTTTCTTGGTTAGGATTCTGAGTCCAACATTTTGATTGGGGAAGTCTCCAAAGAAATTTTGTGTGAGGTATTCCCAGTCCAGTTTCTTGAATGTACTAGCAAGTGCAGGGCCCGGCACAGCCCGTCAGCCCGCTCAGCTGGTTGTTGCAGTTCCTGGGTTGGTTCTGTTTTCAGTCCCGACTTCCACTGGAAACAATGGGTGTTGCAGTCCAGCCTGATGCTGCCCAGCACAGGTTCGGCCATCATTCTTGCTTCACTCACATAACTTCTGTGGCTGTTCTGATGACAGGGGGCATTCTGATTGGCTGCATCTCAAAGATCTCACAGGACTGTGTGGCCCTATAAGCTGTCCAATCAGCAGCTGCCTGGTCATAGCAGCCCAGAATCCTGTAGCCTCAGCATTCTAGAAGAGCCATGGTGACAGCCTCCTCTGCATGGTGGAGAAAAATGGGTGAGTGGCTCAAGCTCTGCTTTCTCTGGTCTTTCTTCCCCACAGGCCCTGGAAATGAGGATTTTCAGGCTCCATGGAAGCCAGCAGAGTGTGAGTGTGTGTGGTTGGGTTTCCGTTGAGTGTGAGTTTGGAAATCCGCTGAAAATGTAGTGAAGCCTAGGGCCTTTTCCAACACTGGTAGTGTGAAAGTATTTCACTTTTCTGTCAGTCAGAATGCTTGTGCCTCTCCGATGAGCCAAACGGATCCTAGCTCCCCATTAAATGTAGTGTGTGGAAAAGCATTTGGATTGTAGAAGAGCCAGGTCAAGCTGATTTCCATAGGCAGACATTACATGACATTTCCTGTCATGGCTCTCAGTGAATTTTCTCTAGTGCAGTCCAGTGTCATGCAACTGGGTCACCATAGTGCAAAAGGGGTCAGTACAAGGATCAGGTGAGGTGCGATGTTGTGGTTAGGTGTAGGGTTAGAATCAGGGTTATGATTTTATCTAGAGATATGATAGTGTTTATGTCAAAGCCTAGATTTAAGGTTAGGACTGATTTTCTTTTCAAGGTTATGTTAGGCCTATGTAAGTTATTAGGAATAGATCTAGGAATAAGTTTAGATGTAATTAGGGTTAGGGTTAGAACTAATGCTAAAGGTTAGGTTTAATAGTGACATATCTTTTAGGATTGAGATATGACTTATTGCTAGCCCAGTGGTTTGGGTTTTGGATAAACTTACAAATAGAATTAGGTACAGACCTATGTTTTGTATGTTGCATTAAGCAGGATTCGCATTAGGATTTTTTGGGGGGGATAGATTAATGTTTGGATTAGTGGCAGATACAGAGTCTTGCTGTATTTCTGGTTCATACTTAGTTTTCATTAGTGTTGGATTGAAGGTTATTGTTAGGATTGGTGTAAGGACTATGTGGCTTTAGAATAGAGTTAGGGTTACAATTAATGTGAGGATTAAAGCTTGGCTACATTTCGGGTTAAGATGCTGTTTTGTGTTTAGTTTTTTTTTTTAATTATTTATTATTTAACTTCAGTAATTACATTGTATTATGTGACACAGTTACATAGATACTTGGGTTCTCCCCACCCCTCCCCAAACCCTCCCACCATGGTGGATTCCTCCACCTTGTTGCATAAACACAGCTCAAGTTCAGTTGAGATTTCCCCATTGCAAGCGTATACCAAACATAGAGTCCAGCATCTTATTGTCCCGTCAAGTTCAACGGCTTCTTAGGTATACCCTCTCTGGTCTGATGACAGAGCCAGCAGAGTATCATCCCAGTCAATTGAAAGCTCCAACATACCATCAGCAAAAATTTACATCATTCTGGAATTAATTGACATAGTAATGAGTAACCAATATGTTAAAAGTAAATGCGGGTTCCCAGCCACCTTCTGTGACCACCTCACCTATACTTCAATTTTAGTTTTATGGTTAGGTTAGAGTCAATGGTAGGATTACTCTGCTTAGAGCTAGAGTTCATACTGGGGGAGGGCTAATGCTAGCGCTAAAGTTCTGCTAGGGTTAAGGTTAGGACACAATCTAGTGTTAGGTTTATGATTAAGGTTTGGCTACATTTGGATTTAGGTTTTGTGTTATAATTAGGGTAATGATTTGGCTTCGCATTAGGGTAAAGATTCGGGTTAGCATTAGGGTTAGGTTTAGATATACAGCTAGGGTAAGGTTCAGTATTAATGATAGGCTTAGTTATGTCTACATCTGTGTCAGGGTTGGAGTCAGGGTGAGGGCTATGCATTATGCCTAGTTTAGGGTTAGAATACCATGTATGATTGGGACTAGAGCTAGAGCTAGTGTCGGAGTTCGGGTTAGAATGATGGCAAGGATTAAGGATAATCATCATTTCTGGCTTAGGGTGTGCTGTAGGGTGTAATTAGTATTAGTGCTAGGCTATTAGATAGGGTCTGGGTAAGGGCTATGTCTAGGTGTAGGGTTAGGTTAATGCCTGGGTTTGAATTATGTTAATATTAGTGCTGGAGCGAGATTCGGAGTAAGAGTAGAGTTATTCCAGGATTAGTGTTATGATTCAGGCTTGATTTATACTTAGTAAGATTAGGATCATGGTCATAGCAAGAGTTAGGGTTCTTGTTAGTAGCTGAGTAAGAATTATGCTGGGTCTGGCACAATAGCCTAGCAGTAAAAGTTCTTGCCTTCCATGTGCCGAGATCACATTTGGTGCCAGTTCTAATTGCAGAAAGGCCGCTTCCCATCAGCACCGTGACTGTGTTCTGGGAAAGCAATCTGGTATGGCCCAAAGCTTTGGGTTGCTGCACCCATGTGGAAGACCTGTGAGAGGCTCTGTGCTCCTGGCTTCAGATTGCTATGGCTATGGCAGTTATGGCTGCTTGGGGAGTGAATCATCAGATGGAAAATTTTCCTCTCTGTCTCTCCTGCTTTCTGTATATCTGACTTTGAAATGTAAAGAAAGAAATTATATAAAAAATGAATTATGGCAAGTTCAGATTGAATTTTTGACAAGGGTCAACTTCAGTGTTAGGATTCGGCCTACAGCGTGGCTGATGGTTACAGCTGTAAAAGTCAAGAGACTGAGTTAGCATTACAGTCAGGGTTAGGCTTAGGAATAATGCTAAGGTTGGTTCTAGGTTTAGAGGTAGGTGTGGAAGGAGATTGAGGGTTAGGGTCAAGTTTAAGGCTGGAGTTTGAGATAGAGCTTGGGTTATTTCTTGAGATGATTATTATTTTTGTTTAGGATTAATGACAACCAAATCTTAACTCTCATCTAGCCCTAATGTGAGCACTAACCATAACCCTATCGTTAACCTTAAACTAATTCCCAATTCTAAATCTAACCCTGATTCTAAGTTGAATCCTACCCCTTGCCCAAGTTCTAACCCTTAATCCTATAATGAATCCTACTGTATCTCTGACCCCAGCACTATCCAAAGCTCAAATTCTAAATCTAACCCTAATAATTATGCCCTAATGCAAGCTTTAGCCCTGCCCTAATCCTAAAGATGGGTTTACCTTGAATTAAAGCTCTAAGCATAATACCAAATAAGTCTTAGATAATGGCCCTCTTCCTGTCCTAAACCTGACACTTCCCCTGACATTAACCTTAGCTCTAACCTGAACCCTCACACTGAGTTTCAACCAACTGCAGTCCTAGCCCTAACACTAATCATAGCTCTAAATCCTTTTACTAACTATTGCCCTAGTTCTAATGTTATCCTCTCTGTATAACCATTGAGGTATCCCTAATGTTAACCATAACATGAGCACCAATCATAGCCATAGTTGTAACTGTAGTCCTGCTTTTCCTCCTAACTGAAAACCTACCCCTACTCTACCCTAAGAGTAACATCAAGTCATAGCCGTAACACTAACACTAACCTTAACCCTAAAACTAATATCCATTATCACTCTACTCCTAACTCTAGTTCTTTTTTTTTTTTTTATTACAAAGTCAGACATACAGAGAGGAGGAGAGACAGACATGAACATCTTCCGTCCCATGATTCACTCCCCAAGTGAGCCGCAACGGCCGGTGCTGTGCTGATCCAAAGCTGGGAGCCAGGAGCCTCTTTCGGGTCTCCCACATGGGTGCAGGGTCTCAAGGCTTTGGGCCATCCTTGACTGCTTTCCCAGGCCACAAGCTGGGAGCTGGATGGGAAGTGGAGCTGCCGGGATTGGAACTGGCACCCATGTGGGATCCCAAGTGCATTCAAGGCGAGGACTTTAACCACTAGTCCATGCTTCGGAGCCCTCTAGTCCTAACCTTAACTTCAACCTCAGCACTTGCCTTCACCCTAGGCCGAATGCTAACACCAGTCTTAAACCTAGTGACAATGTAGCACTCACCCAAACTTTGATACTAGCCCATTCCTGACACTGCAGATTTCCTTAACCTTAACTATAATGCTAATTCTAATGCCAATCAAATCTCTAGCCATAATCCTAACGCTAGTCTTAACTTTTACTATAAAACTAGCCCTAATTCTAATCTTAACCCCAACATTAATACTTATCATAGATCTATGCTTTGACTTAACCCTGTGCCAAACACTAACCTTAATCCTTGTCCATCTCTACTGCTCACCCTAGCCATAGTCCTACACCAATCATAATCCCAAGATTTTTAAAACAATGTAACTCATAATCTAAATATGAACGTTCAAGCTCAACATAATGCCAAGCAGAGTCATAGCTCCAAGTGTCACACCAGACCCAAACACAACACTAAAGATTCCCTTCATCCTGAACCAGCCGGGTTCCTGAAACAAATCTTCCCTGAGGCCAGCCCTTTCTGGAACTCTAAGCCAAGCCCTAGACTTTACCTGATCATACCCCTAGACCAAATGATGACCTGATTTGTACTAGTAGTACTAAGTGCATCCCTAGCTCAAACACAAATCAAACTCCTAAAGCTAACCAAAACTCCTTTTGGCTTTGTTTAATTCTATTTTTGACAATCTTGACATAGTTCATTAGAGTAAAAAGGTTCAAGGGCTACAGGACAGTGGGTAAGGCTATTATTTCCACATTCTCTTCTTTGACTGTATGTGGGGGTAAAAGGGGAGGGAGATAAAGGGAGAAGTCGCACCCAGTCTCCACCGGACCCCAGGTCCCTGATGTGGGGCATGCTCAGAGGGTCCTGCTCAAGTGGGTGTTTTGTTTGTTTGTTTTTTCTCAAGTGGTTTAGAGAGTTCAACAGTCATGAATTGCTGCCAATCTTGCAACTGCAAGTACGATGAGGTCTCTGAAGCATACACTGATTGACACAGTCCATCTTCGAGTCTGCGTTTGCCCAGGTTTTCACTGCCAATACATGGCTGAGGTGCGTGATTGACTTGTTCTGTCTTCCGTCTTTTCTTGGTTAGGATTCTGAGTCCAACATTTTGATTGGGGAGGTCTCCAAAGAAATTTTGTGTGAGGTATTCCCAGTCCAGTTTCTTGAATGTACTAGCAAGTGCAGGGCCCGGCACAGCCCGTCAGCCCGCTCAGCTGGTTGTTGCAGTTCCTGGGTTGGTTCTGTTTTCAGTCCCGACTTCCACTGGAAACAATGGGTGTTGCAGTCCAGCCTGATGCTGCCCAGCACAGGTTCGGCCATCATTCTTGCTTCACTCACATAACTTGTGTGGCTGTTCTGATGACAGGGGGCATTCTGATTGGCTGCATCTCAAAGATCTCACAGGACTGTGTGGCCCTATAAGCTGTCCAATCAGCAGCTGCCTGGTCATAGCAGCCCAGAATCCTGTAGCCTCAGCATTCTAGAAGAGCCATGGTGACAGCCTCCTCTGCATGGTGGAGAAAAATGGGTGAGTGGCTCAAGCTCTGCTTTCTCTGGTCTTTCTTCCCCACAGGCCCTGGAAATGAGGATTTTCAGGCTCCATGGAAGCCAGCAGAGTGTGAGTGTGTGTGGTTGGGTTTCCGTTGAGTGTGAGTTTGGAAATCCGCTGAAAATGTAGTGAAGCCTAGGGCCTTTTCCAACACTGGTAGTGTGAAAGTATTTCACTTTTCTGTCAGTCAGAATGCTTGTGCCTCTCCGATGAGCCAAACGGATCCTAGCTCCCCATTAAATGTAGTGTGTGGAAAAGCATTTGGATTGTAGAAGAGCCAGGTCAAGCTGATTTCCATAGGCAGACATTACATGACATTTCCTGTCATGGCTCTCAGTGAATTTTCTCTAGTGCAGTCCAGTGTCATGCAACTGGGTCACCATAGTGCAAAAGGGGTCAGTACAAGGATCAGGTGAGGTGCGATGTTGTGGTTAGGTGTAGGGTTAGAATCAGGGTTATGATTTTATCTAGAGATATGATAGTGTTTATGTCAAAGCCTAGATTTAAGGTTAGGACTGATTTTCTTTTCAAGGTTATGTTAGGCCTATGTAAGTTATTAGGAATAGATCTAGGAATAAGTTTAGATGTAATTAGGGTTAGGGTTAGAACTAATGCTAAAGGTTAGGTTTAATAGTGACATATCTTTTAGGATTGAGATATGACTTATTGCTAGCCCAGTGGTTTGGGTTTTGGATAAACTTACAAATAGAATTAGGTACAGACCTATGTTTTGTATGTTGCATTAAGCAGGATTCGCATTAGGATTTTTTGGGGGGGATAGATTAATGTTTGGATTAGTGGCAGATACAGAGTCTTGCTGTATTTCTGGTTCATACTTAGTTTTCATTAGTGTTGGATTGAAGGTTATTGTTAGGATTGGTGTAAGGACTATGTGGCTTTAGAATAGAGTTAGGGTTACAATTAATGTGAGGATTAAAGCTTGGCTACATTTCGGGTTAAGATGCTGTTTTGTGTTTAGTTTTTTTTTTTAATTATTTATTATTTAACTTCAGTAATTACATTGTATTATGTGACACAGTTACATAGATACTTGGGTTCTCCCCACCCCTCCCCAAACCCTCCCACCATGGTGGATTCCTCCACCTTGTTGCATAAACACAGCTCAAGTTCAGTTGAGATTTCCCCATTGCAAGCGTATACCAAACATAGAGTCCAGCATCTTATTGTCCCGTCAAGTTCAACGGCTTCTTAGGTATACCCTCTCTGGTCTGATGACAGAGCCAGCAGAGTATCATCCCAGTCAATTGAAAGCTCCAACATACCATCAGCAAAAATTTACATCATTCTGGAATTAATTGACATAGTAATGAGTAACCAATATGTTAAAAGTAAATGCGGGTTCCCAGCCACCTTCTGTGACCACCTCACCTATACTTCAATTTTAGTTTTATGGTTAGGTTAGAGTCAATGGTAGGATTACTCTGCTTAGAGCTAGAGTTCATACTGGGGGAGGGCTAATGCTAGCGCTAAAGTTCTGCTAGGGTTAAGGTTAGGACACAATCTAGTGTTAGGTTTATGATTAAGGTTTGGCTACATTTGGATTTAGGTTTTGTGTTATAATTAGGGTAATGATTTGGCTTCGCATTAGGGTAAAGATTCGGGTTAGCATTAGGGTTAGGTTTAGATATACAGCTAGGGTAAGGTTCAGTATTAATGATAGGCTTAGTTATGTCTACATCTGTGTCAGGGTTGGAGTCAGGGTGAGGGCTATGCATTATGCCTAGTTTAGGGTTAGAATACCATGTATGATTGGGACTAGAGCTAGAGCTAGTGTCGGAGTTCGGGTTAGAATGATGGCAAGGATTAGGGATAATCATCATTTCTGGCTTAGGGTGTGCTGTAGGGTGTAATTAGTATTAGTGCTAGGCTATTAGATAGGGTCTGGGTAAGGGCTATGTCTAGGTGTAGGGTTAGGTTAATGCCTGGGTTTGAATTATGTTAATATTAGTGCTGGAGCGAGATTCGGAGTAAGAGTAGAGTTATTCCAGGATTAGTGTTATGATTCAGGCTTGATTTATACTTAGTAAGATTAGGATCATGGTCATAGGAAGAGTTAGGGTTCTTGTTATTAGCTGAGTAAGAATTGTGCTGGGTCTGGCACAATAGCCTAGCAGTAAAAGTTCTTGCCTTCCATGTGCCGAGATCACATTTGGTGCCAGTTCTAATTGCAGAAAGGCCGCTTCCCATCAGCACCGTGACTGTGTTCTGGGAAAGCAATCTGGTATGGCCCAAAGCTTTGGGTTGCTGCACCCATGTGGAAGACCTGTGAGAGGCTCTGTGCTCCTGGCTTCAGATTGCTATGGCTATGGCAGTTATGGCTGCTTGGGGAGTGAATCATCAGATGGAAAATTTTCCTCTCTGTCTCTCCTGCTTTCTGTATATCTGACTTTGAAATGTAAAGAAAGAAATTATATAAAAAATGAATTATGGCAAGTTCAGATTGAATTTTTGACAAGGGTCAACTTCAGTGTTAGGATTCGGCCTACAGCGTGGCTGATGGTTACAGCTGTAAAAGTCAAGAGACTGAGTTAGCATTACAGTCAGGGTTAGGCTTAGGAATAATGCTAAGGTTGGTTCTAGGTTTAGAGGTAGGTGTGGAAGGAGATTGAGGGTTAGGGTCAAGTTTAAGGCTGGAGTTTGAGATAGAGCTTGGGTTATTTCTTGAGATGATTATTATTTTTGTTTAGGATTAATGACAACCAAATCTTAACTCTCATCTAGCCCTAATGTGAGCACTAACCATAACCCTATCGTTAACCTTAAACTAATTCCCAATTCTAAATCTAACCCTGATTCTAAGTTGAATCCTACCCCTTGCCCAAGTTCTAACCCTTAATCCTATAATGAATCCTACTGTATCTCTGACCCCAGCACTATCCAAAGCTCAAATTCTAAATCTAACCCTAATAATTATGCCCTAATGCAAGCTTTAGCCCTGCCCTAATCCTAAAGATGGGTTTACCTTGAATTAAAGCTCTAAGCATAATACCAAATAAGTCTTAGATAATGGCCCTCTTCCTGTCCTAAACCTGACACTTCCCCTGACATTAACCTTAGCTCTAACCTGAACCCTCACACTGAGTTTCAACCAACTGCAGTCCTAGCCCTAACACTAATCATAGCTCTAAATCCTTTTACTAACTATTGCCCTAGTTCTAATGTTATCCTCTCTGTATAACCATTGGGGTATCCCTAATGTTAACCATAACATGAGCACCAATCATAGCCATAGTTGTAACTGTAGTCCTGCTTTTCCTCCTAACTGAAAACCTACCCCTACTCTACCCTAAGAGTAACATCAAGTCATAGCCGTAACACTAACACTAACCTTAACCCTAAAACTAATATCCATTATCACTCTACTCCTAACTCTAGTTCTTTTTTTTTTTTTATTACAAAGTCAGACATACAGAGAGGAGGAGGAGAGACAGACATGAACATCTTCCGTCCCATGATTCACTCCCCAAGTGAGCCGCAACGGCCGGTGCTGTGCTGATCCAAAGCCGGGAGCCAGGAACCTCTTTCGGGTCTCCCACATGGGTGCAGGGTCTCAAGGCTTTGGGCCATCCTTGACTGCTTTCCCAGGCCACAAGCTGGGAGCTGGATGGGAAGTGGAGCTGCCGGGATTGGAACTGGCACCCATGTGGGATCCCAAGTGCATTCAAGGCGAGGACTTTAACCACTAGTCCATGCTTCCGAGCCCTCTAGTTCTAACCTTAACTTCAACCTCAGCACTTGCCTTCACCCTAGGCCGAATGCTAACACCAGTCTTAAACCTAGTGACAATGTAGCACTCACCCAAACTTTGATACTAGCCCATTCCTGACACTGCAGATTTCCTTAACCTTAACTGTAATGCTAATTCTAATGCCAATCAAATCTCTAGCCATAATCCTAACGCTAGTCTTAACCTTTACTATAAAACTAGCCCTAATTCTAATCTTAACCCCAACATTAATACTTATCATAGATCTATGCTTTGACTTAACCCTGTGCCAAACACTAACCTTAATCCTTGTCCATCTCTACTGCTCACCCTAGCCATAGTCCTACACCAATCATAATCCCAAGATTTTTAAAACAATGTAACTCATAATCTAAATATGAACGTTCAAGCTCAACATAATGCCAAGCAGAGTCATAGCTCCAAGTGTCACACCAGACCCAAACACAACACTAAAGATTCCCTTCATCCTGAACCAGCCGGGTTCCTGAAACAAATCTTCCCTGAGGCCAGCCCTTTCTGGAACTCTAAGCCAAGCCCTAGACTTTACCTGATCATACCCCTAGACCAAATGATGACCTGATTTGTACTAGTAGTACTAAGTGCATCCCTAGCTCAAACACAAATCAAACTCCTAAAGCTAACCAAAACTCCTTTTGGCTTTGTTTAATTCTATTTTTGACAATCTTGACATAGTTCATTAGAGTAAAAAGGTTCAAGGGCTACAGGACAGTGGGTAAGGCTATTATTTCCACATTCTCTTCTTTGACTGTATGTGGGGGTAAAAGGGGAGGGAGATAAAGGGAGAAGTCGCACCCAGTCTCCACCGGACCCCAGGTCCCTGATGTGGGGCATGCTCAGAGGGTCCTGCTCAAGTGGGTGTTTTGTTTGTTTGTTTTTTCTCAAGTGGTTTAGAGAGTTCAACAGTCATGAATTGCTGCCAATCTTGCAACTGCAAGTACGATGAGGTCTCTGAAGCTTACACTGATTGACACAGTCCATCTTCGAGTCTGCGTTTGCCCAGGTTTTCACTGCCAATACATGGCTGAGGTGGGTGATTGACTTGTTCTGTCTTCCGTCTTTTCTTGGTTAGGATTCTGAGTCCAACATTTTGATTGGGGAGGTCTCCAAAGAAATTTTGTGTGAGGTATTCCCAGTCCAGTTTCTTGAATGTACTAGCAAGTGCAGGGCCCGGCACAGCCCGTCAGCCCGCTCAGCTGGTTGTTGCAGTTCCTGGGTTGGTTCTGTTTTCAGTCCCGACTTCCACTGGAACCAATGGGTGTTGCAGTCCAGCCTGATGCTGCCCAGCACAGGTTCGGCCATCATTCTTGCTTCACTCACATAACTTCTGTGGCTGTTCTGATGACAGGGGGCATTCTGATTGGCTGCATCTCAAAGATCTCACAGGACTGTGTGGCCCTATAAGCTGTCCAATCAGCAGCTGCCTGGTCATAGCAGCCCAGAATCCTGTAGCCTCAGCATTCTAGAAGAGCCATGGTGACAGCCTCCTCTGCATGGTGGAGAAAAATGGGTGAGTGGCTCAAGCTCTGCTTTCTCTGGTCTTTCTTCCCCACAGGCCCTGGAAATGAGGATTTTCAGGCTCCATGGAAGCCAGCAGAGCGTGAGTGTGTGTGGTTGGGTTTCCGTTGAGTGTGAGTTTGGAAATCCGCTGAAAATGTAGTGAAGCCTAGGGCCTTTTCCAACACTGGTAGTGTGAAAGTATTTCACTTTTCTGTCAGTCAGAATGCTTGTGCCTCTCCGATGAGCCAAACGGATCCTAGCTCCCCATTAAATGTAGTGTGTGGAAAAGCATTTGGATTGTAGAAGAGCCAGGTCAAGCTGATTTCCATAGGCAGACATTACATGACATTTCCTGTCATGGCTCTCAGTGAATTTTCTCTAGTGCAGTCCAGTGTCATGCAACTGGGTCACCATAGTGCAAAAGGGGTCAGTACAAGGACCAGGTGAGGTTCGATGTTGTGGTTAGGTGTAGGGTTAGAATCAGGGTTATGATTTTATCTAGAGATATGATAGTGTTTATGTCAAAGCCTAGATTTAAGGTTAGGACTGATTTTCTTTTCAAGGTTATGTTAGGCCTATGTAAGTTATTAGGAATAGATCTAGGAATAAGTTTAGATGTAATTAGGGTTAGGGTTAGAACTAATGCTTAAGATTAGGTTTAGTAGTGACATATCTTTTAGGATTGAGATATGACTTATTGCTAGCCCAGTGGTTTGGGTTTTGGATAAACTTACAAATAGAATTAGGTACAGACCTATGTTTTGTATGTTGCATTAAGCAGGATTCGCATTAGGATTTTTTGGGGGGGATAGATTAATGTTTGGATTAGTGGCAGATACAGAGTCTTGCTGTATTTCTGGTTCATACTTAGTTTTCATTAGTGTTGGATTGAAGGTTATTGTTAGGATTGGTGTAAGGACTATGTGGCTTTAGAATAGAGTTAGGGTTACAATTAATGTGAGGATTAAAGCTTGGCTACATTTCGGGTTAAGATGCTGTTTTGTGTTTAGTTTTATGGTTAGGTTAGAGTCAATGGTAGGATTACTCTGCTTAGAGCTAGAGTTCATACTGGGGGAGGGCTAATGCTAGCGCTAAAGTTCTGCTAGGGTTAAGGTTAGGACACAATCTAGTGTTAGGTTTATGATTAAGGTTTGGCTACATTTGGATTTAGGTTTTGTGTTATAATTAGGGTAATGATTTGGCTTCGCATTAGGGTAAAGATTCGGGTTAGCATTAGGGTTAGGTTTAGATATACAGCTAGGGTAAGGTTCAGTATTAATGATAGGCTTAGTTATGTCTACATCTGTGTCAGGGTTGGAGTCAGGGTGAGGGCTATGCATTATGCCTAGTTTAGGGTTAGAATACCATGTATGATTGGGACTAGAGCTAGAGCTAGTGTCGGAGTTCGGGTTAGAATGATGGCAAGGATTAGGGATAATCATCATTTCTGGCTTAGGGTGTGCTGTAGGGTGTAATTAGTATTAGTGCTAGGCTATTAGATAGGGTCTGGGTAAGGGCTATGTCTAGGTGTAGGGTTAGGTTAATGCCTGGGTTTGAATTATGTTAATATTAGTGCTGGAGCGAGATTCGGAGTAAGAGTAGAGTTATTCCAGGATTAGTGTTATGATTCAGGCTTGATTTATACTTAGTAAGATTAGGATCATGGTCATAGGAAGAGTTAGGGTTCTTGTTATTAGCTGAGTAAGAATTGTGCTGGGTCTGGCACAATAGCCTAGCAGTAAAAGTTCTTGCCTTCCATGTGCCGAGATCACATTTGGTGCCAGTTCTAATTGCAGAAAGGCCGCTTCCCATCAGCACCGTGACTGTGTTCTGGGAAAGCAATCTGGTATGGCCCAAAGCTTTGGGTTGCTGCACCCATGTGGAAGACCTGTGAGAGGCTCTGTGCTCCTGGCTTCAGATTGCTATGGCTATGGCAGTTATGGCTGCTTGGGGAGTGAATCATCAGATGGAAAATTTTCCTCTCTGTCTCTCCTGCTTTCTGTATATCTGACTTTGAAATGTAAAGAAAGAAATTATATAAAAAATGAATTATGGCAAGTTCAGATTGAATTTTTGACAAGGGTCAACTTCAGTGTTAGGATTCGGCCTACAGCGTGCCTGATGATTACAGCTGTAAAAGTCAAGAGACTGAGTTAGCATTACAGTCAGGGTTAGGCTTAGGAATAATGCTAAGGTTGGTTCTAGGTTTAGAGGTAGGTGTGGAAGGAGATTGAGGGTTAGGGTCAAGTTTAAGGCTGGGGTTTGAGGTAGAGCTTGGGTTATTTCTTGAGATGATTATTATTTTTGTTTAGGATTAATGACAACCAAATCTTAACTCTCATCTAGCCCTAATGTGAGCACTAACCATAACCCTATCGTTAACCTTAAACTAATTCCCAATTCTAAATCTAACCCTGATTCTAAGTTGAATCCTACCCCTTGCCCAAGTTCTAACCCTTAATCCTATAATGAATCCTACTGTATCTCTGACCCCAGCACTATCCAAAGCTCAAATTCTAAATCTAACCCTAATAATTATGCCCTAATGCAAGCTTTAGCCCTGCCCTAATCCTAAAGATGGGTTTACCTTGAATTAAAGCTCTAAGCATAATACCAAATAAGTCTTAGATAATGGCCCTCTTCCTGTCCTAAACCTGACACTTCCCCTGACATTAACCTTAGCTCTAACCTGAACCCTCACACTGAGTTTCAACCAACTGCAGTCCTAGCCCTAACACTAATCATAGCTCTAAATCCTTTTACTAACTATTGCCCTAGTTCTAATGTTATCCTCTCTGTATAACTATTGAGGTATCCCTAATGTTAACCATAACATGAGCACCAATCATAGCCATAGTTGTAACTGTAGTCCTGCTTTTCCTCCTAACTGAAAACCTACCCCTACTCTACCCTAAGAGTAACATCAAGTCATAGCCGTAACACTAACACTAACCTTAACCCTAAAACTAATATCCATTATCACTCTACTCCTAACTCTAGTTCTTTTTTTTTTTTTATTACAAAGTCAGACATACAGAGAGGAGGAGAGACAGACATGAACATCTTCCGTCCCATGATTCACTCCCCAAGTGAGCCGCAACGGCCGGTGCTGTGCTGATCCAAAGCCGGGAGCCAGGAGCCTCTTTCGGGTCTCCCATATTGGTGCAGGGTCTCAAGGCTTTGTGCCATCCTTGACTGCTTTCCCAGGCCACAAGCTGGGAGCTGGATGGGAAGTGGAGCTGCCGGGATTGCAACTGGCACCCATGTGGGATCCCAAGTGCATTCAAGGCGAGGACTTTAACCACTAGTCCATGCTTCGGAGCCCTCTAGTTCTAACCTTAACTTCAACCTCAGCACTTGCCTTCACCCTAGGCCGAATGCTAACACCAGTCTTAAAGCTAGTGACAATGTAGCACTCACCCAAACTTTGATACTAGCCCATTCCTGACACTGCAGATTTCCTTAACCTTAACTGTAATGCTAACTCTAATGCCAATCAAATCTCTAGCCATAATCCTAACGCTAGTCTTAACTTTTACTATAAAACTAGCCCTAATTCTAATCTTAACCCCAACATTAATACTTATCATAGATCTATGCTTTGACTTAACCCTGTGCCAAACACTAACCTTAATCCTTGTCCATCTCTACTGCTCACCCTAGCCATAGTCCTACACCAATCATAATCCCAAGATTTTTAAAACAATGTAACTCATAATCTAAATATGAACGTTCAAGCTCAACATAATGCCAAGCAGAGTCATAGCTCCAAGTGTCACACCAGACCCAAACACAACACTAAAGATTCCCTTCATCCTGAACCAGCCGGGTTCCTGAAACAAATCTTCCCTGAGGCCAGCCCTTTCTGGAACTCTAAGCCAAGCCCTAGACTTTACCTGATCATACCCCTAGACCAAATGATGACCTGATTTGTACTAGTAGTACTAAGTGCATCCCTAGCTCAAACACAAATCAAACTCCTAAAGCTAACCAAAACTCCTTTTGGCTTTGTTTAATTCTATTTTTGACAATCTTGACATAGTTCATTAGAGTAAAAAGGTTCAAGGGCTACAGGACAGTGGGTAAGGCTATTATTTCCACATTCTCTTCTTTGACTGTATGTGGGGGTAAAAGGGGAGGGAGATAAAGGGAGAAGTCGCACCCAGTCTCCACCGGACCCCAGGTCCCTGATGGGGGGCATGCTCAGAGGGTCCTGCTCAAGTGGGTGTTTTGTTTGTTTGTTTTTTCTCAAGTGGTTTAGAGAGTTCAACAGTCATGAATTGCTGCCAATCTTGCAACTGCAAGTACGATGAGGTCTCTGAAGCTTACACTGATTGACACAGTCCATCTTCGAGTCTGCGTTTGCCCAGGTTTTCACTGCCAATACATGGCTGAGGTGGGTGATTGACTTGTTCTGTCTTCCGTCTTTTCTTGGTTAGGATTCTGAGTCCAACATTTTGATTGGGGAGGTCTCCAAAGAAATTTTGTGTGAGGTATTCCCAGTCCAGTTTCTTGAATGTACTAGCAAGTGCAGGGCCCGTCAGCCCGTCAGCCCGCTCAGCTGGTTGTTGCAGTTCCTGGGTTGGTTCTGTTTTCAGTCCCGACTTCCACTGGAAACAATGGGTGTTGCAGTCCAGCCTGATGCTGCCCAGCACAGGTTCGGCCATCATTCTTGCTTCACTCACATAACTTGTGTGGCTGTTCTGATGACAGGGGGCATTCTGATTGGCTGCATCTCAAAGACCTCACAGGACTGTGTGGCCCTACAAGCTGTCCAATCAGCAGCTGCCTGGTCATAGCAGCCCAGAATCCTGTAGCCTCAGCATTCTAGAAGAGCCATGGTGACAGCCTCCTCTGCATGGTGGAGAAAAAATGGGTGAGTGGCTCAAGCTCTGCTTTCTCTGGTCTTTCTTCCCCACAGGCCCTGGAAATGAGGATTTTCAGGCTCCATGGAAGCCAGCAGAGCATGAGTGTGTGTGGTTGGGTTTCCGTTGAGTGTGAGTTTGGAAATCCGCTGAAAATGTAGTGAAGCCTAGGGCCTTTTCAACACTGGTAGTGTGAAAGCATTTCACTTTTCTGTCAGTCAGAATGCTTGTGCCTCTCCGATGAGCCAAACGGATCCTAGCTCCCCATTAAATGTAGTGTGTGGAAAAGCATTTGGATTGTAGAAGAGCCAGGTCAAGCTGATTTCCATAGGCAGACATTACATGACATTTCCTGTCATGGCTCTCAGTGAATTTTCTCTAGTGCAGTCCAGTGTCATGCAACTGGGTCACCATAGTGCAAAAGGGGTCAGTACAAGGATCAGGTGAGGTTCGATGTTGTGGTTAGGTGTAGGGTTAGAATCAGGGTTATGATTTTATCTAGAGATATGATAGTGTTTATGTCAAAGCCTAGATTTAAAGTTAGGACTGATTTTCTTTTCAAGGTTATGTTAGGCCTATGTAAGTTATTAGGAATAGGGCTCGGCAGCGTGGCCTAGTGGCTAAGGTCCTCAGCTTGATCCCATATGGCTGCTGGTTCTAATCCCGGCAGCTCCACTTCCTCTCTGTCTCTCCTCCTCTCAGTATATCTGACTTTGTAATAAAAATAAAACAAATCTTTAAAAAAAAAAAGTACCAAGTTATTAGGAATAGATCTAGGAATAAGTTTAGATGTAATTAGGGTTAGGGTTAGAACTAATGCTAAAGGTTAGGTTTAGTAGTGACATAACTTTTAGGATTGAGATATGACTTATTGCTAGCCCAGTGGTTTGGGTTTTGGATAAACTTACAAATAGAATTAGGTACAGACCTATGTTTTGTATGTTGCATTAAGCAGGATTCGCATTAGGATTTTTTGGGGGGGATAGATTAATGTTTGGATTAGTGGCAGATACAGAGTCTTGCTGTATTTCTGGTTCATACTTAGTTTTCATTAGTGTTGGATTGAAGGTTATTGTTAGGATTGGTGTAAGGACTATGTGGCTTTAGAATAGAGTTAGGGTTACAATTAATGTGAGGATTAAAGCTTGGCTACATTTCGGGTTAAGATGCTGTTTTGTGTTTAGTTTTATGGTTAGGTTAGAGTCAATGGTAGGATTAGTCTGCTTAGAGCTAGAGTTCATACTGGGCGAGGGCTAATGCTAGCGCTAAAGTTCTGCTAGGGTTAAGCTTAGGACACAATCTAGTGTTAGGTTTATGATTAAGGTTTGGCTACATTTGGATTTAGGTTTTGTGTTATAATTAGGGTAATGATTTGGCTTCGCATTAGGGTAAAGATTCGGGTTAGCATTAGGGTTAGGTTTAGATATACAGCTAGGGTAAGGTTCAGTATTAATGATAGGCTTAGTTATGTCTACATCTGTGTCAGGGTTGGAGTCAGGGTGAGGGCTATGCATTATGCCTAGTTTAGGGTTAGAATACCATGTATGATTGGGACTAGAGCTAGAGCTAGTGTCGGAGTTCGGGTTAGAATGATGGCAAGGATTAGGGATAATCATCATTTCTGGCTTAGGGTGTGCTGTAGGGTGTAATTAGTATTAGTGCTAGGCTATTAGATAGGGTCTGGGTAAGGGCTATGTCTAGGTGTAGGGTTAGGTTAATGCCTGGGTTTGAATTATGTTAATATTAGTGCTGGAGCGAGATTCGGAGTAAGAGTAGAGTTATTCCAGGATTAGTGTTATGATTCAGGCTTGATTTATACTTAGTAAGATTAGGATCATGGTCATAGGAAGAGTTAGGGTTCTTGTTAGTAGCTAAGTAAGAATTATGCTGGGTCTGGCACAATAGCCTAGCAGTAAAAGTTCTTGCCTTCCATGTGCCGAGATCACATTTGGTGCCAGTTCTAATTGCAGAAAGGCCGCTTCCCATCAGCACCGTGACTGTGTTCTGGGAAAGCAATCTGGTATGGCCCAAAGCTTTGGGTTGCTGCACCCATGTGGAAGACCTGTGAGAGGCTGTGTGCTCCTGGCTTCAGATTGCTATGGCTATGGCAGTTATGGCTGCTTGGGGAGTGAATCATCAGATGGAAAATTTTCCTCTCTGTCTCTCCTGCTTTCTGTATATCTGACTTTGAAATGTAAAGAAAGAAATTATATAAAAAATGAATTATGGCAAGTTCAGATTGAATTTTTGACAAGGGTCAACTTCAGTGTTAGGATTCGGCCTACAGCGTGGCTGATGGTTACAGCTGTAAAAGTCAAGAGACTGAGTTAGCATTACAGTCAGGGTTAGGCTTAGGAATAATGCTAAGGTTGGTTCTAGGTTTAGAGGTAGGTGTGGAAGGAGATTGAGGGTTAGGGTCAAGTTTAAGGCTGGAGTTTGAGATAGAGCTTGGGTTATTTCTTGAGATGATTATTATTTTTGTTTAGGATTAATGACAACCAAATCTTAACTCTCATCTAGCCCTAATGTGAGCACTAACCATAACCCTATCGTTAACCTTAAACTAATTCCCAATTCTAAATCTAACCCTGATTCTAAGTTGAATCCTACCCCTTGCCCAAGTTCTAACCCTTAATCCTATAATGAATCCTACTGTATCTCTGACCCCAGCACTATCCAAAGCTCAAATTCTAAATCTAACCCTAATAATTATGCCCTAATGCAAGCTTTAGCCCTGCCCTAATCCTAAAGATGGGTTTACCTTGAATTAAAGCTCTAACCATAATACCAAATAAGTCTTAGATAATGGCCCTCTTCCTGTCCTAAACCTGACACTTCCCCTGACATTAACCTTAGCTCTAACCTGAACCCTCACACTGAGTTTCAACCAACTGCAGTCCTAGCCCTAACACTAATCATAGCTCTAAATCCTTTTACTAACTATTGCCCTAGTTCTAATGTTATCCTCTCTGTATAACCATTGAGGTATCCCTAATGTTAACCATAACATGAGCACCAATCATAGCCATAGTTGTAACTGTAGTCCTGCTTTTCCTCCTAACTGAAAACCTACCCCTACTCTACCCTAAGAGTAACATCAAGTCATAGCCGTAACACTAACACTAACCTTAACCCTAAAACTAATATCCATTATCACTCTACTCCTAACTCTAGTTCTTTTTTTTTTTATTACAAAGTCAGACATACAGAGAGGAGGAGAGACAGACATGAACATCTTCCGTCCCATGATTCACTCCCCAAGTGAGCCGCAACGGCCGGTGCTGTGCTGATCCAAAGCCGGGAGCCAGGAACCTCTTTCGGGTCTCCCACATGGGTGCAGGGTCTCAAGGCTTTGGGCCATCCTTGACTGCTTTCCCAGGCCACAAGCTGGGAGCTGGATGGGAAGTGGAGCTGCCGGGATTGGAACTGGCACCCATGTGGGATCCCAAGTGCATTCAAGGCGAGGACTTTAACCACTAGTCCATGCTTCCGAGCCCTCTAGTTCTAACCTTAACTTCAACCTCAGCACTTGCCTTCACCCTAGGCTGAATGCTAACACCAGTCTTAAACCTAGTGACAATGTAGCACTCACCCAAACTTTGATACTAGCCCATTCCTGACACTGCAGATTTCCTTAACCTTAACTGTAATGCTAATTCTAATGCCAATCAAATCTCTAGCCATAATCCTAACGCTAGTCTTAACTTTTACTATAAAACTAGCCCTAATTCTAATCTTAACCCCAACATTAATACTTATCATAGATCTATGCTTTGACTTAACCCTGTGCCAAACACTAACCTTAATCCTTGTCCATCTCTACTGCTCACCCTAGCCATAGTCCTACACCAATCATAATCCCAAGATTTTTAAAACAATGTAACTCATAATCTAAATATGAACGTTCAAGCTCAACATAATGCCAAGCAGAGTCATAGCTCCAAGTGTCACACCAGACCCAAACACAACACTAAAGATTCCCTTCATCCTGAACCAGCCGGGTTCCTGAAACAAATCTTCCCTGAGGCCAGCCCTTTCTGGAACTCTAAGCCAAGCCCTAGACTTTACCTGATCATACCCCTAGACCAAATGATGACCTGATTTGTACTAGTAGTACTAAGTGCATCCCTAGCTCAAACACAAATCAAACTCCTAAAGCTAACCAAAACTCCTTTTGGCTTTGTTTAATTCTATTTTTGACAATCTTGACATAGTTCATTAGAGTAAAAAGGTTCAAGGGCTACAGGACAGTGGGTAAGGCTATTATTTCCACATTCTCTTCTTTGACTGTATGTGGGGGTAAAAGGGGAGGGAGATAAAGGGAGAAGTCGCACCCAGTCTCCACCGGACCCCAGGTCCCTGATGTGGGGCATGCTCAGAGGGTCCTGCTCAAGTGGGTGTTTTGTTTGTTTGTTTTTTCTCAAGTGGTTTAGAGAGTTCAACAGTCATGAATTGCTGCCAATCTTGCAACTGCAAGTACGATGAGGTCTCTGAAGCTTACACTGATTGACACAGTCCATCTTCGAGTCTGCGTTTGCCCAGGTTTTCACTGCCAATACATGGCTGAGGTGGGTGATTGACTTGTTCTGTCTTCCGTCTTTTCTTGGTTAGGATTCTGAGTCCAACATTTTGATTGGGGAGGTCTCCAAAGAAATTTTGTGTGAGGTATTCCCAGTCCAGTTTCTTGAATGTACTAGCAAGTGCAGGGCCCGGCACAGCCCGTCAGCCCGCTCAGCTGGTTGTTGCAGTTCCTGGGTTGGTTCTGTTTTCAGTCCCGACTTCCACTGGAAACAATGGGTGTTGCAGTCCAGCCTGATGCTGCCCAGCACAGGTTCGGCCATCATTCTTGCTTCACTCACATAACTTCTGTGGCTGTTCTGATGACAGGGGGCATTCTGATTGGCTGCATCTCAAAGATCTCACAGGACTGTGTGGCCCTATAAGCTGTCCAATCAGCAGCTGCCTGGTCATAGCAGCCCAGAATCCTGTAGCCTCCGCATTCTAGAAGAGCCATGGGGACAGCCTCCTCTGCATGGTGGAGAAAAATGGGTGAGTGGCTCAAGCTCTGCTTTCTCTGGTCTTTCTTCCCCACAGGCCCTGGAAATGAGGATTTTCAGGCTCCATGGAAGCCAGCAGAGCGTGAGTGTGTGTGGTTGGGTTTCCGTTGAGTGTGAGTTTGGAAATCCGCTGAAAATGTAGTGAAGCCTAGGGCCTTTTCCAACACTGGTAGTGTGAAAGTATTTCACTTTTCTGTCAGTCAGAATGCTTGTGCCTCTCCGATGAGCCAAACGGATCCTAGCTCCCCATTAAATGTAGTGTGTGGAAAAGCATTTGGATTGTAGAAGAGCCAGGTCAAGCTGATTTCCATAGGCAGACATTACATGACATTTCCTGTCATGGCTCTCAGTGAATTTTCTCTAGTGCAGTCCAGTGTCATGCAACTGGGTCACCATAGTGCAAAAGGGGTCAGTACAAGGATCAGGTGAGGTTCGATGTTGTGGTTAGGTGTAGGGTTAGAATCAGGGTTATGATTTTATCTAGAGATATGATAGTGTTTATGTCAAAGCCTAGATTTAAGGTTAGGACTGATTTTCTTTTCAAGGTTATGTTAGGCCTATGTAAGTTATTAGGAATAGATCTAGGAATAAGTTTAGATGTAATTAGGGTTAGGGTTAGAACTAATGCTTAAGATTAGGTTTAGTAGTGACATATCTTTTAGGATTGAGATATGACTTATTGCTAGCCCAGTGGTTTGGGTTTTGGATAAACTTACAAATAGAATTAGGTACAGACCTATGTTTTGTATGTTGCATTAAGCAGGATTCGCATTAGGATTTTTTGGGGGGGATAGATTAATGTTTGGATTAGTGGCAGATACAGAGTCTTGCTGTATTTCTGGTTCATACTTAGTTTTCATTAGTGTTGGATTGAAGGTTATTGTTAGGATTGGTGTAAGGACTATGTGGCTTTAGAATAGAGTTAGGGTTACAATTAATGTGAGGATTAAAGCTTGGCTACATTTCGGGTTAAGATGCTGTTTTGTGTTTAGTTTTATGGTTAGGTTAGAGTCAATGGTAGGATTACTCTGCTTAGAGCTAGAGTTCATACTGGGGGAGGGCTAATGCTAGCGCTAAAGTTCTGCTAGGGTTAAGGTTAGGGCACAATCTAGTGTTAGGTTTATGATTAAGGTTTGGCTACATTTGGATTTAGGTTTTGTGTTATAATTAGGGTAATGATTTGGCTTCGCATTAGGGTAAAGATTCGGGTTAGCATTAGGGTTAGGTTTAGAAATACAGCTAGGGTAAGGTTCAGTATTAATGATAGGCTTAGTTATGTCTACATCTGTGTCAGGGTTGGAGTCAGGGTGAGGGCTATGCATTATGCCTAGTTTAGGGTTAGAATACCATGTATGATTGGGACTAGAGCTAGAGCTAGTGTCGGAGTTCGGGTTAGAATGATGGCAAGGATTAGGGATAATCATCATTTCTGGCTTAGGGTGTGCTGTAGGGTGTAATTAGTATTAGTGCTAGGCTATTAGATAGGGTCTGGGTAAGGGCTATGTCTAGGTGTAGGGTTAGGTTAATGCCTGGGTTTGAATTATGTTAATATTAGTGCTGGAGCGAGATTCGGAGTAAGAGTAGAGTTATTCCAGGATTAGTGTTATGATGAAGGCTTGATTTATACTTAGTAAGATTAGGATCATGGTCATAGGAAGAGTTAGGGTTCTTGTTAGTAGCTGAGTAAGAATTATGCTGGGTCTGGCACAATAGCCTAGCAGTAAAAGTTCTTGCCTTCCATGTGCCGAGATCACATTTGGTGCCAGTTCTAATTGCAGAAAGGCCGCTTCCCATCAGCACCGTGACTGTGTTCTGGGAAAGCAATCTGGTATGGCCCAAAGCTTTGGGTTGCTGCACCCATGTGGAAGACCTGTGAGAGGCTCTGTGCTCCTGGCTTCAGATTGCTATGGCTATGGCAGTTATGGCTGCTTGGGGAGTGAATCATCAGATGGAAAATTTTCCTCTCTGTCTCTCCTGCTTTCTGTATATCTGACTTTGAAATGTAAAGAAAGAAATTATATAAAAAATGAATTATGGCAAGTTCAGATTGAATTTTTGACAAGGGTCAACTTCAGTGTTAGGATTCGGCCTACAGCGTGGCTGATGGTTACAGCTGTAAAAGTCAAGAGACTGAGTTAGCATTACAGTCAGGGTTAGGCTTAGGAATAATGCTAAGGTTGGTTCTAGGTTTAGAGGTAGGTGTGGAAGGAGATTGAGGGTTAGGGTCAAGTTTAAGGCTGGAGTTTGAGATAGAGCTTGGGTTATTTCTTGAGATGATTATTATTTTTGTTTAGGATTAATGACAACCAAATCTTAACTCTCATCTAGCCCTAATGTGAGCACTAACCATAACCCTATCGTTAACCTTAAACTAATTCCCAATTCTAAATCTAACCCTGATTCTAAGTTGAATCCTACCCCTTGCCCAAGTTCTAACCCTTAATCCTATAATGAATCCTACTGTATCTCTGACCCCAGCACTATCCAAAGCTCAAATTCTAAATCTAACCCTAATAATTATGCCCTAATGCAAGCTTTAGCCCTGCCCTAATCCTAAAGATGGGTTTACCTTGAATTAAAGCTCTAAGCATAATACCAAATAAGTCTTAGATAATGGCCCTCTTCCTGTCCTAAACCTGACACTTCCCCTGACATTAACCTTAGCTCTAACCTGAACCCTCACACTGAGTTTCAACCAACTGCAGTCCTAGCCCTAACACTAATCATAGCTCTAAATCCTTTTACTAACTATTGCCCTAGTTCTAATGTTATCCTCTCTGTATAACTATTGAGGTATCCCTAATGTTAACCATAACATGAGCACCAATCATAGCCATAGTTGTAACTGTAGTCCTGCTTTTCCTCCTAACTGAAAACCTACCCCTACTCTACCCTAAGAGTAACATCAAGTCATAGCCGTAACACTAACACTAACCTTAACCCTAAAACTAATATCCATTATCACTCTACTCCTAACTCTAGCTCTTTTTTTTTTTATTACAAAGTCAGACATACAGAGAGGAGGAGAGACAGACATGAACATCTTCCGTCCCATGATTCACTCCCCAAGTGAGCCGCAACGGCCGGTGCTGTGCTGATCCAAAGCCGGGAGCCAGGAGCCTCTTTCGGGTCTCCCACATGGGTGCAGGGTCTCAAGGCTTTGTGCCATCCTTGACTGCTTTCCCAGGCCACAAGCTGGGAGCTGGATGGGAAGTGGAGCTGCCGGGATTGGAACTGGCACCCATGTGGGATCCCAAGTGCATTCAAGGCGAGGACTTTAACCACTAGTCCATGCTTCCGAGCCCTCTAGTTCTAACCTTAACTTCAACCTCAGCACTTGCCTTCACCCTAGGCCGAATGCTAACACCAGTCTTAAACCTAGTGACAATTTAGCACTCACCCAAACTTTGATACTAGCCCATTCCTGACACTGCAGATTTCCTTAACCTTAACTGTAATGCTAACTCTAATGCCAATCAAATCTCTAGCCATAATCCTAACGCTAGTCTTAACTTTTACTATAAAACTAGCCCTAATTCTAATCTTAACCCCAACATTAATACTTATCATAGATCTATGCTTTGACTTAACCCTGTGCCAAACACTAACCTTAATCCTTGTCCATCTCTACTGCTCACCCTAGCCATAGTCCTACACCAATCATAATCCCAAGATTTTTAAAACAATGTAACTCATAATCTAAATATGAACGTTCAAGCTCAACATAATGCCAAGCAGAGTCATAGCTCCAAGTGTCACACCAGACCCAAACACAACACTAAAGATTCCCTTCATCCTGAACCAGCCGGGTTCCTGAAACAAATCTTCCCTGAGGCCAGCCCTTTCTGGAACTCTAAGCCAAGCCCTAGACTTTACCTGATCATACCCCTAGACCAAATGATGACCTGATTTGTACTAGTAGTACTAAGTGCATCCCTAGCTCAAACACAAATCAAACTCCTAAAGCTAACCAAAACTCCTTTTGGCTTTGTTTAATTCTATTTTTGACAATCTTGACATAGTTCATTAGAGTAAAAAGGTTCAAGGGCTACAGGACAGTGGGTAAGGCTATTATTTCCACATTCTCTTCTTTGACTGTATGTGGGGGTAAAAGGGGAGGGAGATAAAGGGAGAAGTCGCACCCAGTCTCCACCGGACCCCAGGTCCCTGATGGGGGGCATGCTCAGAGGGTCCTGCTCAAGTGGGTGTTTTGTTTGTTTGTTTTTTCTCAAGTGGTTTAGAGAGTTCAACAGTCATGAATTGCTGCCAATCTTGCAACTGCAAGTACGATGAGGTCTCTGAAGCTTACACTGATTGACACAGTCCATCTTCGAGTCTGCGTTTGCCCAGGTTTTCACTGCCAATACATGGCTGAGGTGGGTGATTGACTTGTTCTGTCTTCCGTCTTTTCTTGGTTAGGATTCTGAGTCCAACATTTTGATTGGGGAGGTCTCCAAAGAAATTTTGTGTGAGGTATTCCCAGTCCAGTTTCTTGAATGTACTAGCAAGTGCAGGGCCCGTCAGCCCGTCAGCCCGCTCAGCTGGTTGTTGCAGTTCCTGGGTTGGTTCTGTTTTCAGTCCCGACTTCCACTGGAAACAATGGGTGTTGCAGTCCAGCCTGATGCTGCCCAGCACAGGTTCGGCCATCATTCTTGCTTCACTCACATAACTTGTGTGGCTGTTCTGATGACAGGGGGCATTCTGATTGGCTGCATCTCAAAGACCTCACAGGACTGTGTGGCCCTACAAGCTGTCCAATCAGCAGCTGCCTGGTCATAGCAGCCCAGAATCCTGTAGCCTCAGCATTCTAGAAGAGCCATGGTGACAGCCTCCTCTGCATGGTGGAGAAAAAATGGGTGAGTGGCTCAAGCTCTGCTTTCTCTGGTCTTTCTTCCCCACAGGCCCTGGAAATGAGGATTTTCAGGCTCCATGGAAGCCAGCAGAGCATGAGTGTGTGTGGTTGGGTTTCCGTTGAGTGTGAGTTTGGAAATCCGCTGAAAATGTAGTGAAGCCTAGGGCCTTTTCAACACTGGTAGTGTGAAAGCATTTCACTTTTCTGTCAGTCAGAATGCTTGTGCCTCTCCGATGAGCCAAACGGATCCTAGCTCCCCATTAAATGTAGTGTGTGGAAAAGCATTTGGATTGTAGAAGAGCCAGGTCAAGCTGATTTCCATAGGCAGACATTACATGACATTTCCTGTCATGGCTCTCAGTGAATTTTCTCTAGTGCAGTCCAGTGTCATGCAACTGGGTCACCATAGTGCAAAAGGGGTCAGTACAAGGATCAGGTGAGGTTCGATGTTGTGGTTAGGTGTAGGGTTAGAATCAGGGTTATGATTTTATCTAGAGATATGATAGTGTTTATGTCAAAGCCTAGATTTAAAGTTAGGACTGATTTTCTTTTCAAGGTTATGTTAGGCCTATGTAAGTTATTAGGAATAGGGCTCGGCAGCGTGGCCTAGTGGCTAAGGTCCTCAGCTTGATCCCATATGGCTGCTGGTTCTAATCCCGGCAGCTCCACTTCCTCTCTGTCTCTCCTCCTCTCAGTATATCTGACTTTGTAATAAAAATAAAACAAATCTTTAAAAAAAAAAAGTACCAAGTTATTAGGAATAGATCTAGGAATAAGTTTAGATGTAATTAGGGTTAGGGTTAGAACTAATGCTAAAGGTTAGGTTTAGTAGTGACATAACTTTTAGGATTGAGATATGACTTATTGCTAGCCCAGTGGTTTGGGTTTTGGATAAACTTACAAATAGAATTAGGTACAGACCTATGTTTTGTATGTTGCATTAAGCAGGATTCGCATTAGGATTTTTTGGGGGGGATAGATTAATGTTTGGATTAGTGGCAGATACAGAGTCTTGCTGTATTTCTGGTTCATACTTAGTTTTCATTAGTGTTGGATTGAAGGTTATTGTTAGGATTGGTGTAAGGACTATGTGGCTTTAGAATAGAGTTAGGGTTACAATTAATGTGAGGATTAAAGCTTGGCTACATTTCGGGTTAAGATGCTGTTTTGTGTTTAGTTTTATGGTTAGGTTAGAGTCAATGGTAGGATTAGTCTGCTTAGAGCTAGAGTTCATACTGGGCGAGGGCTAATGCTAGCGCTAAAGTTCTGCTAGGGTTAAGCTTAGGACACAATCTAGTGTTAGGTTTATGATTAAGGTTTGGCTACATTTGGATTTAGGTTTTGTGTTATAATTAGGGTAATGATTTGGCTTCGCATTAGGGTAAAGATTCGGGTTAGCATTAGGGTTAGGTTTAGATATACAGCTAGGGTAAGGTTCAGTATTAATGATAGGCTTAGTTATGTCTACATCTGTGTCAGGGTTGGAGTCAGGGTGAGGGCTATGCATTATGCCTAGTTTAGGGTTAGAATACCATGTATGATTGGGACTAGAGCTAGAGCTAGTGTCGGAGTTCGGGTTAGAATGATGGCAAGGATTAGGGATAATCATCATTTCTGGCTTAGGGTGTGCTGTAGGGTGTAATTAGTATTAGTGCTAGGCTATTAGATAGGGTCTGGGTAAGGGCTATGTCTAGGTGTAGGGTTAGGTTAATGCCTGGGTTTGAATTATGTTAATATTAGTGCTGGAGCGAGATTCGGAGTAAGAGTAGAGTTATTCCAGGATTAGTGTTATGATTCAGGCTTGATTTATACTTAGTAAGATTAGGATCATGGTCATAGGAAGAGTTAGGGTTCTTGTTAGTAGCTAAGTAAGAATTATGCTGGGTCTGGCACAATAGCCTAGCAGTAAAAGTTCTTGCCTTCCATGTGCCGAGATCACATTTGGTGCCAGTTCTAATTGCAGAAAGGCCGCTTCCCATCAGCACCGTGACTGTGTTCTGGGAAAGCAATCTGGTATGGCCCAAAGCTTTGGGTTGCTGCACCCATGTGGAAGACCTGTGAGAGGCTGTGTGCTCCTGGCTTCAGATTGCTATGGCTATGGCAGTTATGGCTGCTTGGGGAGTGAATCATCAGATGGAAAATTTTCCTCTCTGTCTCTCCTGCTTTCTGTATATCTGACTTTGAAATGTAAAGAAAGAAATTATATAAAAAATGAATTATGGCAAGTTCAGATTGAATTTTTGACAAGGGTCAACTTCAGTGTTAGGATTCGGCCTACAGCGTGGCTGATGGTTACAGCTGTAAAGGTCAAGAGACTGAGTTAGCATTACAGTCAGGGTTAGGCTTAGGAATAATGCTAAGGTTGGTTCTAGGTTTAGAGGTAGGTGTGGAAGGAGATTGAGGGTTAGGGTCAAGTTTAAGGCTGGGGTTTGAGGTAGAGCTTGGGTTATTTCTTGGGATGATTATTATTTTTGTTTAGGATTAATGACAACCAAATCTTAACTCTCATCTAGCCCTAATGTGAGCACTAACCATAACCCTATCGTTAACCTTAAACTAATTCCCAATTCTAAATCTAACCCTGATTCTAAGTTGAATCCTACCCCTTGCCCAAGTTCTAACCCTTAATCCTATAATGAATCCTACTGTATCTCTGACCCCAGCACTATCCAAAGCTCAAATTCTAAATCTAACCCTAATAATTATGCCCTAATGCAAGCTTTAGCCCTGCCCTAATCCTAAAGATGGGTTTACCTTGAATTAAAGCTCTAAGCATAATACCAAATAAGTCTTAGATAATGGCCCTCTTCCTGTCCTAAACCTGACACTTCCCCTGACATTAACCTTAGCTCTAACCTGAACCCTCACACTGAGTTTCAACCAACTGCAGTCCTAGCCCTAACACTAATCATAGCTCTAAATCCTTTTACTAACTATTGCCCTAGTTCTAATGTTATCCTCTCTGTATAACTATTGAGGTATCCCTAATGTTAACCATAACATGAGCACCAATCATAGCCATAGTTGTAACTGTAGTCCTGCTTTTCCTCCTAACTGAAAACCTACCCCTACTCTACCCTAAGAGTAACATCAAGTCATAGCCGTAACACTAACACTAACCTTAACCCTAAAACTAATATCCATTATCACTCTACTCCTAACTCTAGTTCTTTTTTTTTTTTTATTACAAAGTCAGACATACAGAGAGGAGGAGAGACAGACATGAACATCTTCCGTCCCATGATTCACTCCCCAAGTGAGCCGCAACGGCCGGTGCTGTGCTGATCCAAAGCCGGGAGCCAGGAGCCTCTTTCGGGTCTCCCATATTGGTGCAGGGTCTCAAGGCTTTGTGCCATCCTTGACTGCTTTCCCAGGCCACAAGCTGGGAGCTGGATGGGAAGTGGAGCTGCCGGGATTGGAACTGGCACCCATGTGGGATCCCAAGTGCATTCAAGGCGAGGACTTTAACCACTAGTCCATGCTTCCGAGCCCTCTAGTTCTAACCTTAACTTCAACCTCAGCACTTGCCTTCACCCTAGGCCGAATGCTAACACCAGTCTTAAACCTAGTGACAATGTAGCACTCACCCAAACTTTGATACTAGCCCATTCCTGACACTGCAGATTTCCTTAACCTTAACTGTAATGCTAATTCTAATGCCAATCAAATCTCTAGCCATAATCCTAACGCTAGTCTTAACTTTTACTATAAAACTAGCCCTAATTCTAATCTTAACCCCAACATTAATACTTATCATAGATCTATGCTTTGACTTAACCCTGTGCCAAACACTAACCTTAATCCTTGTCCATCTCTACTGCTCACCCTAGCCATAGTCCTACACCAATCATAATCCCAAGATTTTTAAAACAATGTAACTCATAATCTAAATATGAACGTTCAAGCTCAACATAATGCCAAGCAGAGTCATAGCTCCAAGTGTCACACCAGACCCAAACACAACACTAAAGATTCCCTTCATCCTGAACCAGCCGGGTTCCTGAAACAAATCTTCCCTGAGGCCAGCCCTTTCTGGAACTCTAAGCCAAGCCCTAGACTTTACCTGATCATACCCCTAGACCAAATGATGACCTGATTTCTACTAGTAGTACTAAGTGCATCCCTAGCTCAAACACAAATCAAACTCCTAAAGCTAACCAAAACTCCTTTTGGCTTTGTTTAATTCTATTTTTGACAATCTTGACATAGTTCATTAGAGTAAAAAGGTTCAAGGGCTACAGGACAGTGGGTAAGGCTATTATTTCCACATTCTCTTCTTTGACTGTATGTGGGGGTAAAAGGGGAGGGAGATAAAGGGAGAAGTCGCACCCAGTCTCCACCGGACCCCAGGTCCCTGATGTGGGGCATGCTCAGAGGGTCCTGCTCAAGTGGGTGTTTTGTTTGTTTGTTTTTTCTCAAGTGGTTTAGAGAGTTCAACAGTCATGAATTGCTGCCAATCTTGCAACTGCAAGTACGATGAGGTCTCTGAAGCTTACACTGATTGACACAGTCCATCTTCGAGTCTGCGTTTGCCCAGGTTTTCACTGCCAATACATGGCTGAGGTGGGTGATTGACTTGTTCTGTCTTCCGTCTTTTCTTGGTTAGGATTCTGAGTCCAACATTTTGATTGGGGAGGTCTCCAAAGAAATTTTGTGTGAGGTATTCCCAGTCCAGTTTCTTGAATGTACTAGCAAGTGCAGGGCCCGTCAGCCCGTCAGCCCGCTCAGCTGGTTGTTGCAGTTCCTGGGTTGGTTCTGTTTTCAGTCCCGACTTCCACTGGAAACAATGGGTGTTGCAGTCCAGCCTGATGCTGCCCAGCACAGGTTCGGCCATCATTCTTGCTTCACTCACATAACTTGTGTGGCTGTTCTGATGACAGGGGGCATTCTGATTGGCTGCATCTCAAAGACCTCACAGGACTGTGTGGCCCTACAAGCTGTCCAATCAGCAGCTGCCTGGTCATAGCAGCCCAGAATCCTGTAGCCTCAGCATTCTAGAAGAGCCATGGTGACAGCCTCCTCTGCATGGTGGAGAAAAAATGGGTGAGTGGCTCAAGCTCTGCTTTCTCTGGTCTTTCTTCCCCACAGGCCCTGGAAATGAGGATTTTCAGGCTCCATGGAAGCCAGCAGAGCATGAGTGTGTGTGGTTGGGTTTCCGTTGAGTGTGAGTTTGGAAATCCGCTGAAAATGTAGTGAAGCCTAGGGCCTTTTCAACACTGGTAGTGTGAAAGCATTTCACTTTTCTGTCAGTCAGAATGCTTGTGCCTCTCCGATGAGCCAAACGGATCCTAGCTCCCCATTAAATGTAGTGTGTGGAAAAGCATTTGGATTGTAGAAGAGCCAGGTCAAGCTGATTTCCATAGGCAGACATTACATGACATTTCCTGTCATGGCTCTCAGTGAATTTTCTCTAGTGCAGTCCAGTGTCATGCAACTGGGTCACCATAGTGCAAAAGGGGTCAGTACAAGGATCAGGTGAGGTTCGATGTTGTGGTTAGGTGTAGGGTTAGAATCAGGGTTATGATTTTATCTAGAGATATGATAGTGTTTATGTCAAAGCCTAGATTTAAAGTTAGGACTGATTTTCTTTTCAAGGTTATGTTAGGCCTATGTAAGTTATTAGGAATAGGGCTCGGCAGCGTGGCCTAGTGGCTAAGGTCCTCAGCTTGATCCCATATGGCTGCTGGTTCTAATCCCGGCAGCTCCACTTCCTCTCTATCTCTCCTCCTCTCAGTATATCTGACTTTGTAATAAAAATAAAACAAATCTTTAAAAAAAAAAAGTACCAAGTTATTAGGAATAGATCTAGGAATAAGTTTAGATGTAATTAGGGTTAGGGTTAGAACTAATGCTAAAGGTTAGGTTTAGTAGTGACATAACTTTTAGGATTGAGATATGACTTATTGCTAGCCCAGTGGTTTGGGTTTTGGATAAACTTACAAATAGAATTAGGTACAGACCTATGTTTTGTATGTTGCATTAAGCAGGATTCGCATTAGGATTTTTTGGGGGGGATAGATTAATGTTTGGATTAGTGGCAGATACAGAGTCTTGCTGTATTTCTGGTTCATACTTAGTTTTCATTAGTGTTGGATTGAAGGTTATTGTTAGGATTGGTGTAAGGACTATGTGGCTTTAGAATAGAGTTAGGGTTACAATTAATGTGAGGATTAAAGCTTGGCTACATTTCGGGTTAAGATGCTGTTTTGTGTTTAGTTTTATGGTTAGGTTAGAGTCAATGGTAGGATTACTCTGCTTAGAGCTAGAGTTCATACTGGGCGAGGGCTAATGCTAGCGCTAAAGTTCTGCTAGGGTTAAGCTTAGGACACAATCTAGTGTTAGGTTTATGATTAAGGTTTGGCTACATTTGGATTTAGGTTTTGTGTTATAATTAGGGTAATGATTTGGCTTCGCATTAGGGTAAAGATTCGGGTTAGCATTAGGGTTAGGTTTAGATATACAGCTAGGGTAAGGTTCAGTATTAATGATAGGCTTAGTTATGTCTACATCTGTGTCAGGGTTGGAGTCAGGGTGAGGGCTATGCATTATGCCTAGTTTAGGGTTAGAATACCATGTATGATTGGGACTAGAGCTAGAGCTAGTGTCGGAGTTCGGGTTAGAATGATGGCAAGGATTAGGGATAATCATCATTTCTGGCTTAGGGTGTGCTGTAGGGTGTAATTAGTATTAGTGCTAGGCTATTAGATAGGGTCTGGGTAAGGGCTATGTCTAGGTGTAGGGTTAGGTTAATGCCTGGGTTTGAATTATGTTAATATTAGTGCTGGAGCGAGATTCGGAGTAAGAGTAGAGTTATTCCAGGATTAGTGTTATGATTCAGGCTTGATTTATACTTAGTAAGATTAGGATCATGGTCATAGGAAGAGTTAGGGTTCTTGTTAGTAGCTAAGTAAGAATTATGCTGGGTCTGGCACAATAGCCTAGCAGTAAAAGTTCTTGCCTTCCATGTGCCGAGATCACATTTGGTGCCAGTTCTAATTGCAGAAAGGCCGCTTCCCATCAGCACCGTGACTGTGTTCTGGGAAAGCAATCTGGTATGGCCCAAAGCTTTGGGTTGCTGCACCCATGTGGAAGACCTGTGAGAGGCTCTGTGCTCCTGGCTTCAGATTGCTATGGCTATGGCAGTTATGGCTGCTTGGGGAGTGAATCATCAGATGGAAAATTTTCCTCTCTGTCTCTCCTGCTTTCTGTATATCTGACTTTGAAATGTAAAGAAAGAAATTATATAAAAAATGAATTATGGCAAGTTCAGATTGAATTTTTGACAAGGGTCAACTTCAGTGTTAGGATTCGGCCTACAGCGTGGCTGATGGTTACAGCTGTAAAAGTCAAGAGACTGAGTTAGCATTACAGTCAGGGTTAGGCTTAGGAATAATGCTAAGGTTGGTTCTAGGTTTAGAGGTAGGTGTGGAAGGAGATTGAGGGTTAGGGTCAAGTTTAAGGCTGGAGTTTGAGGTAGAGCTTGGGTTATTTCTTGAGATGATTATTATTTTTGTTTAGGATTAATGACAACCAAATCTTAACTCTCATCTAGCCCTAATGTGAGCACTAACCATAACCCTATCGTTAACCTTAAACTAATTCCCAATTCTAAATCTAACCCTGATTCTAAGTTGAATCCTACCCCTTGCCCAAGTTCTAACCCTTAATCCTATAATGAATCCTACTGTATCTCTGACCCCAGCACTATCCAAAGCTCAAATTCTAAATCTAACCCTAATAATTATGCCCTAATGCAAGCTTTAGCCCTGCCCTAATCCTAAAGATGGGTTTACCTTGAATTAAAGCTCTAAGCATAATACCAAATAAGTCTTAGATAATGGCCCTCTTCCTGTCCTAAACCTGACACTTCCCCTGACATTAACCTTAGCTCTAACCTGAACCCTCACACTGAGTTTCAACCAACTGCAGTCCTAGCCCTAACACTAATCATAGCTCTAAATCCTTTTACTAACTATTGCCCTAGTTCTAATGTTATCCTCTCTGTATAACTATTGAGGTATCCCTAATGTTAACCATAACATGAGCACCAATCATAGCCATAGTTGTAACTGTAGTCCTGCTTTTCCTCCTAACTGAAAACCTACCCCTACTCTACCCTAAGAGTAACATCAAGTCATAGCCGTAACACTAACACTAACCTTAACCCTAAAACTAATATCCATTATCACTCTACTCCTAACTCTAGTTCTTTTTTTTTTTTATTACAAAGTCAGACATACAGAGAGGAGGAGAGACAGACATGAACATCTTCCGTCCCATGATTCACTCCCCAAGTGAGCCGCAACGGCCGGTGCTGTGCTGATCCAAAGCCGGGAGCCAGGAGCCTCTTTCGGGTCTCCCATATGGGTGCAGGGTCTCAAGGCTTTGTGCCATCCTTGACTGCTTTCCCAGGCCACAAGCTGGGAGCTGGATGGGAAGTGGAGCTGCCGGGATTGCAACTGGCACCCATGTGGGATCCCAAGTGCATTCAAGGCGAGGACTTTAACCACTAGTCCATGCTTCCGAGCCCTCTAGTTCTAACCTTAACTTCAACCTCAGCACTTGCCTTCACCCTAGGCCGAATGCTAACACCAGTCTTAAACCTAGTGACAATGTAGCACTCACCCAAACTTTGATACTAGCCCATTCCTGACACTGCAGATTTCCTTAACCTTAACTGTAATGCTAACTCTAATGCCAATCAAATCTCTAGCCATAATCCTAACGCTAGTCTTAACTTTTACTATAAAACTAGCCCTAATTCTAATCTTAACCCCAACATTAATACTTATCATAGATCTATGCTTTGACTTAACCCTGTGCCAAACACTAACCTTAATCCTTGTCCATCTCTACTGCTCACCCTAGCCATAGTCCTACACCAATCATAATCCCAAGATTTTTAAAACAATGTAACTCATAATCTAAATATGAACGTTCAAGCTCAACATAATGCCAAGCAGAGTCATAGCTCCAAGTGTCACACCAGACCCAAACACAACACTAAAGATTCCCTTCATCCTGAACCAGCCGGGTTCCTGAAACAAATCTTCCCTGAGGCCAGCCCTTTCTGGAACTCTAAGCCAAGCCCTAGACTTTACCTGATCATACCCCTAGACCAAATGATGACCTGATTTGTACTAGTAGTACTAAGTGCATCCCTAGCTCAAACACAAATCAAACTCCTAAAGCTAACCAAAACTCCTTTTGGCTTTGTTTAATTCTATTTTTGACAATCTTGACATAGTTCATTAGAGTAAAAAGGTTCAAGGGCTACAGGACAGTGGGTAAGGCTATTATTTCCACATTCTCTTCTTTGACTGTATGTGGGGGTAAAAGGGGAGGGAGATAAAGGGAGAAGTCGCACCCAGTCTCCACCGGACCCCAGGTCCCTGATGTGGGGCATGCTCAGAGGGTCCTGCTCAAGTGGGTGTTTTGTTTGTTTGTTTTTTCTCAAGTGGTTTAAAGAGTTCAACAGTCATGAATTGCTGCCAATCTTGCAACTGCAAGTACGATGAGGTCTCTGAAGCATACACTGATTGACACAGTCCATCTTCGAGTCTGCGTTTGCCCAGGTTTTCACTGCCAATACATGGCTGAGGTGGGTGATTGACTTGTTCTGTCTTCCGTCTTTTCTTGGTTAGGATTCTGAGTCCAACATTTTGATTGGGGAGGTCTCCAAAGAAATTTTGTGTGAGGTATTCCCAGTCCAGTTTCTTGAATGTACTAGCAAGTGCAGGGCCCGGCACAGCCCGTCAGCCCGCTCAGCTGGTTGTTGCAGTTCCTGGGTTGGTTCTGTTTTCAGTCCCGACTTCCACTGGAACCAATGGGTGTTGCAGTCCAGCCTGATGCTGCCCAGCACAGGTTCGGCCATCATTCTTGCTTCACTCACATAACTTGTGTGGCTGTTCTGATGACAGGGGGCATTCTGATTGGCTGCATCTCAAAGACCTCACAGGACTGTGTGGCCCTATAAGCTGTCCAATCAGCAGCTGCCTGGTCATAGCAGCCCAGAATCCTGTAGCCTCAGCATTCTAGAAGAGCCATGGTGACAGCCTCCTCTGCATGGTGGAGAAAAATGGGTGAGTGGCTCAAGATCTGCTTTCTCTGGTCTTTCTTCCCCACAGGCCCTGGAAATGAGGATTTTCAGGCTCCATGGAAGGCAGCAGAGCGTGAGTGTGTGTGGTTGGGTTTCCGTTGAGTGTGAGTTTGGAAATCCGCTGAAAATGTAGTGAAGCCTAGGGCCTTTTCCAACACTGGTAGTGTGAAAGCATTTCACTTTTCTGTCAGTCAGAATGCTTGTGCCTCTCCGATGAGCCAAACGGATCCTAGCTCCCCATTAAATGTAGTGTGTGGAAAAGCATTTGGATTGTAGAAGAGCCAGGTCAAGCTGATTTCCATAGGCAGACATTACATGACATTTCCTGTCATGGCTCTCAGTGAATTTTCTCTAGTGCAGTCCAGTGTCATGCAACTGGGTCACCATAGTGCAAAAGGGTCAGTACAAGGATCAGGTGAGGTTCGATGTTGTGGTTAGGTGTAGGGTTAGAATCAGGGTTATGATTTTATCTAGAGATATGATAGTGTTTATGTCAAAGCCTAGATTTAAGGTTAGGACTGATTTTCTTTTCAAGGTTATGTTAGGCCTATGTAAGTTATTAGGAATAGATTTAGGAATAAGTTTAGATGTAATTAGGGTTAGGGTTAGAACTAATGCTAAAGGTTAGGTTTAATAGTGACATATCTTTTAGGAGTGAGAAATGACTTATTGCTAGCCCAGTGGTTTGGGTTTTGGATAAACTTACAAATAGAATTAGGTACAGACCTATGTTTTGTATGTTGCATTAAGCAGGATTCGCATTAGGATTTTTTGGGGGGGATAGATTAATGTTTGGATTAGTGGCAGATACAGAGTCTTGCTGTATTTCTGGTTCATACTTAGTTTTCATTAGTGTTGGATTGAAGGTTATTGTTAGGATTGGTGTAAGGACTATGTGGCTTTAGAATAGAGTTAGGGTTACAATTAATGTGAGGATTAAAGCTTGGCTACATTTCGGGTTAAGATGCTGTTTTGTGTTTAGTTTTATGGTTAGGTTAGAGTCAATGGTAGGATTACTCTGCTTAGAGCTAGAGTTCATACTGGGGGAGGGCTAATGCTAGCGCTAAAGTTCTGCTAGGGTTAAGCTTAGGACACAATCTAGTGTTAGGTTTATGATTAAGGTTTGGCTACATTTGGATTTAGGTTTTGTGTTATAATTAGGGTAATGATTTGGCTTCGCATTAGGGTAAAGATTCGGGTTAGCATTAGGGTTAGGTTTAGATATACAGCTAGGGTAAGGTTCAGTATTAATGATAGGCTTAGTTATGTCTACATCTGTGTCAGGGTTGGAGTCAGGGTGAGGGCTATGCATTATGCCTAGTTTAGGGTTAGAATACCACGTATGATTGGGACTAGAGCTAGAGCTAGTGTCGGAGTTCGGGTTAGAATGATGGCAAGGATTAGGAATAATCATCATTTCTGGCTTAGGGTGTGCTGTAGGGTGTAATTAGTATTAGTGCTAGGCTATTAGATAGGGTCTGGGTAAGGGCTATGTCTAGGTGTAGGGTTAGGTTAATGCCTGGGTTTGAATTATGTTAATATTAGTGCTGGAGCGAGATTCGGAGTAAGAGTAGAGTTATTCCAGGATTAGTGTTATGATTCAGGCTTGATTTATACTTAGTAAGATTAGGATCATGGTCATAGGAAGAGTTAGGGTTCTTGTTAGTAGCTGAGTAAGAATTATGCTGGGTCTGGCACAATAGCCTAGCAGTAAAAGTTCTTGCCTTCCATGTGCCGAGATCACATTTGGTGCCAGTTCTAATTGCAGAAAGGCCGCTTCCCATCAGCACCGTGACTGTGTTCTGGGAAAGCAATCTGGTATGGCCCAAAGCTTTGGGTTGCTGCACCCATGTGGAAGACCTGTGAGAGGCTGTGTGCTCCTGGCTTCAGATTGCTATGGCTATGGCAGTTATGGCTGCTTGGGGAGTGAATCATCAGATGGAAAATTTTCCTCTCTGTCTCTCCTGCTTTCTGTATATCTGACTTTGAAATGTAAAGAAAGAAATTATATAAAAAATGAATTATGGCAAGTTCAGATTGAATTTTTGACAAGGGTCAACTTCAGTGTTAGGATTCGGCCTACAGCGTGGCTGATGGTTACAGCTGTAAAAGTCAAGAGACTGAGTTAGCATTACAGTCAGGGTTAGGCTTAGGAATAATGCTAAGGTTGGTTCTAGGTTTAGAGGTAGGTGTGGAAGGAGATTGAGGGTTAGGGTCAAGTTTAAGGCTGGAGTTTGAGATAGAGCTTGGGTTATTTCTTGAGATGATTATTATTTTTGTTTAGGATTAATGACAACCAAATCTTAACTCTCATCTAGCCCTAATGTGAGCACTAACCATAACCCTATCGTTAACCTTAAACTAATTCCCAATTCTAAATCTAACCCTGATTCTAAGTTGAATCCTACCCCTTGCCCAAGTTCTAACCCTTAATCCTATAATGAATCCTACTGTATCTCTGACCCCAGCACTATCCAAAGCTCAAATTCTAAATCTAAGCCTAATAATTATGCCCTAATGCAAGCTTTAGCCCTGCCCTAATCCTAAAGATGGGTTTACCTTGAATTAAAGCTCTAAGCATAATACCAAATAAGTCTTAGATAATGGCCCTCTTCCTGTCCTAAACCTGACACTTCCCCTGACATTAACCTTAGCTCTAACCTGAACCCTCACACTGAGTTTCAACCAACTGCAGTCCTAGCCCTAACACTAATCATAGCTCTAAATCCTTTTACTAACTATTGCCCTAGTTCTAATGTTATCCTCTCTGTATAACTATTGAGGTATCCCTAATGTTAACCATAACATGAGCACCAATCATAGCCATAGTTGTAACTGTAGTCCTGCTTTTCCTCCTAACTGAAAACCTACCCCTACTCTACCCTAAGAGTAACATCAAGTCATAGCCGTAACACTAACACTAACCTTAACCCTAAAACTAATATCCATTATCACTCTACTCCTAACTCTAGTTCTTTTTTTTTTTTATTACAAAGTCAGACATACAGAGAGGAGGAGAGACAGACATGAACATCTTCCGTCCCATGATTCACTCCCCAAGTGAGCCGCAACGGCCGGTGCTGTGCTGATCCAAAGCCGGGAGCCAGGAGCCTCTTTCGGGTCTCCCACATGGGTGCAGGGTCTCAAGGCTTTGTGCCGTCCTTGACTGCTTTCCCAGGCCACAAGCTGGGAGCTGGATGGGAAGTGGAGCTGCCGGGATTGGAACTGGCACCCATGTGGGATCCCAAGTGCATTCAAGGCGAGGACTTTAACCACTAGTCCATGCTTCCGAGCCCTCTAGTTCTAACCTTAACTTCAACCTCAGCACTTGCCTTCACCCTAGGCCGAATGCTAACACCAGTCTTAAACCTAGTGACAATGTAGCACTCACCCAAACTTTGATACTAGCCCATTCCTGACACTGCAGATTTCCTTAACCTTAACTGTAATGCTAACTCTAATGCCAATCAAATCTCTAGCCATAATCCTAACGCTAGTCTTAACTTTTACTATAAAACTAGCCCTAATTCTAATCTTAACCCCAACATTAATACTTATCATAGATCTATGCTTTGACTTAACCCTGTGCCAAACACTAACCTTAATCCTTGTCCATCTCTACTGCTCACCCTAGCCATAGTCCTACACCAATCATGATCCCAAGATTTTTAAAACAATGTAACTCATAATCTAAATATGAACGTTCAAGCTCAACATAATGCCAAGCAGAGTCATAGCTCCAAGTGTCACACCAGACCCAAACACAACACTAAAGATTCCCTTCATCCTGAACCAGCCGGGTTCCTGAAACAAATCTTCCCTGAGGCCAGCCCTTTCTGGAACTCTAAGCCAAGCCCTAGACTTTACCTGATCATACCCCTAGACCAAATGATGACCTGATTTGTACTAGTAGTACTAAGTGCATCCCTAGCTCAAACACAAATCAAACTCCTAAAGCTAACCAAAACTCCTTTTGGCTTTGTTTAATTCTATTTTTGACAATCTTGACATAGTTCATTAGAGTAAAAAGGTTCAAGGGCTACAGGACAGTGGGTAAGGCTATTATTTCCACATTCTCTTCTTTGACTGTATGTGGGGGTAAAAGGGGAGGGAGATAAAGGGAGAAGTCGCACCCAGTCTCCACCGGACCCCAGGTCCCTGATGTGGGGCATGCTCAGAGGGTCCTGCTCAAGTGGGTGTTTTGTTTGTTTGTTTTTTCCCAAGTGTTTTAGAGAGTTCAACAGTCATGAATTGCTGCCAATCTTGCAACTGCAAGTACGATGAGGTCTCTGAAGCTTACACTGATTGACACAGTCCATCTTCGAGTCTGCGTTTGCCCAGGTTTTCACTGCCAATACATGGCTGAGGTGGGTGATTGACTTGTTCTGTCTTCCGTCTTTTCTTGGTTAGGATTCTGAGTCCAACATTTTGATTGGGGAGGTCTCCAAAGAAATTTTGTGTGAGGTATTCCCAGTCCAGTTTCTTGAATGTACTAGCAAGTGCAGGGCCCGGCACAGCCCGTCAGCCCGCTCAGCTGGTTGTTGCAGTTCCTGGGTTGGTTCTGTTTTCAGTCCCGACTTCCACTGGAACCAATGGGTGTTGCAGTCCAGCCTGATGCTGCCCAGCACAGGTTCGGCCATCATTCTTGCTTCACTCACATAACTTCTGTGGCTGTTCTGATGACAGGGGGCATTCTGATTGGCTGCATCTCAAAGACCTCACAGGACTGTGTGGCCCTATAAGCTGTCCAATCAGCAGCTGCCTGGTCATAGCAGCCCAGAATCCTGTAGCCTCAGCATTCTAGAAGAGCCATGGTGACAGCCTCCTCTGCATGGTGGAGAAAAATGGGTGAGTGGCTCAAGATCTGCTTTCTCTGGTCTTTCTTCCCCACAGGCCCTGGAAATGAGGACTTTCAGGCTCCATGGAAGCCAGCAGAGCGTGAGTGTGTGTGGTTGGGTTTCCGTTGAGTGTGAGTTTGGAAATCCGCTGAAAATGTAGTGAAGCCTAGGGCCTTTTCCAACACTGGTAGTGTGAAAGTATTTCACTTTTCTGTCAGTCAGAATGCTTGTGCCTCTCCGATGAGCCAAACGGATCCTAGCTCCCCATTAAATGTAGTGTGTGGAAAAGCATTTGGATTGTAGAAGAGCCAGGTCAAGCTGATTTCCATAGGCAGACATTACATGACATTTCCTGTCATGGCTCTCAGTGAATTTTCTCTAGTGCAGTCCAGTGTCATGCAACTGGGTCACCATAGTGCAAAAGGGTCAGTACAACAATCAGCTGAGGTTCGATGTTGTGGTTAGGTGTAGGGTTAGAATCAGGGTTATGATTTTATCTAGAGATATGATAGTGTTTATGTCAAAGCCTAGATTTAAGGTTAGGACTGATTTTCTTTTCAAGGTTATGTTAGGCCTATGTAAGTTATTAGGAATAGATCTAGGAATAAGTTTAGATGTAATTAGGGTTAGGGTTAGAACTAATGCTAAAGGTTAGGTTTAATAGTGACATATCTTTTAGGATTGAGATATGACTTATTGCTAGCCCAGTGGTTTGGGTTTTGGATAAACTTACAAATAGAATTAGGTACAGACCTATGTTTTGTATGTTGCATTAAGCAGGATTCGCATTAGGATTTTTTGGGGGGGATAGATTAATGTTTGGATTAGTGGCAGATACAGAGTCTTGCTGTATTTCTGGTTCATACTTAGTTTTCATTAGTGTTGGATTGAAGGTTATTGTTAGGATTGGTGTAAGGACTATGTGGCTTTAGAATAGAGTTAGGGTTACAATTAATGTGAGGATTAAAGCTTGGCTACATTTCGGGTTAAGATGCTGTTTTGTGTTTAGTTTTTTTTTTTTTTAATTATTTTTTATTTAACTTCAATAATTACATTGTATTATGTGACACAGTTACATAGATATTTGGGTTCTCCCCTACCCTCCCCAAACCCTCCCACCATGGTGGATTCCTCCACCTTGTTGCATAAACACAGCTCAAGTTCAGTTGAGATTTCCCCATTGCAAGCGTATACCAAACATAGAGTCCAGCATCTTATTGTCCCGTCAAGTTCAACGGCTTCTTAGGTATACCCTCTCTGGTCTGATGACAGAGCCAGCAGAGTATCATCCCAGTCAATTGAAAGCTCCAACATACCATCAGCAAAAATTTACATCATTCTGGAATTAATTGACATAGTAATGAGTAACCAATATGTTAAAAGTAAATGCGGGTTCCCAGCCACCTTCTGTGACCACCTCACCTATACTTCAATTTTAGTTTTATGGTTAGGTTAGAGTCAATGGTAGGATTACTCTGCTTAGAGCTAGAGTTCATACTGGGGGAGGGCTAATGCTAGCGCTAAAGTTCTGCTAGGGTTAAGCTTAGGACACAATCTAGTGTTAGGTTTATGATTAAGGTTTGGCTACATTTGGATTTAGGTTTTGTGTTATAATTAGGGTAATGATTTGGCTTCGCATTAGGGTAAAGATTCGGGTTAGCATTAGGGTTAGGTTTAGATATACAGCTAGGGTAAGGTTCAGTATTAATGATAGGCTTAGTTATGTCTACATCTGTGTCAGGGTTGGAGTCAGGGTGAGGGCTATGCATTATGCCTAGTTTAGGGTTAGAATACCATGTATGATTGGGACTAGAGCTAGAGCTAGTGTCGGAGTTCGGGTTAGAATGATGGCAAGGATTAGGGATAATCATCATTTCTGGCTTAGGGTGTGCTGTAGGGTGTAATTAGTATTAGTGCTAGGCTATTAGATAGGGTCTGGGTAAGGGCTATGTCTAGGTGTAGGGTTAGGTTAATGCCTGGGTTTGAATTATGTTAATATTAGTGCTGGAGCGAGATTCGGAGTAAGAGTAGAGTTATTCCAGGATTAGTGTTATGATTCAGGCTTGATTTATACTTAGTAAGATTAGGATCATGGTCATAGCAAGAGTTAGGGTTCTTGTTAGTAGCTGAGTAAGAATTATGCTGGGTCTGGCACAATAGCCTAGCAGTAAAAGTTCTTGCCTTCCATGTGCCGAGATCACATTTGGTGCCAGTTCTAATTGCAGAAAGGCCGCTACCCATCAGCACCGTGACTGTGTTCTGGGAAAGCAATCTGGTATGGCCCAAAGCTTTGGGTTGCTGCACCCATGTGGAAGACCTGTGAGAGGCTGTGTGCTCCTAGCTTCAGATTGCTATGGCTATGGCAGTTATGGCTGCTTGGGGAGTGAATCATCAGATGGAAAATTTTCCTCTCTGTCTCTCCTGCTTTCTGTATATCTGACTTTGAAATGTAAAGAAAGAAATTATATAAAAAATGAATTATGGCAAGTTCAGATTGAATTTTTGACAAGGGTCAACTTCAGTGTTAGGATTCGGCCTACAGCGTGGCTGATGGTTACAGCTGTAAAAGTCAAGAGACTGAGTTAGCATTACAGTCAGGGTTAGGCTTAGGAATAATGCTAAGGTTGGTTGTAGATTTAGAGGTAGGTGTGGAAGGAGATTGAGGGTTAGGGTCAAGTTTAAGGCTGGAGTTTGAGATAGAGCTTGGGTTATTTCTTGAGATGATTATTATTTTTGTTTAGGATTAATGACAACCAAATCTTAACTCTCATCTAGCCCTAATGTGAGCACTAACCATAACCCTATCGTTAACCTTAAACTAATTCCCAATTCTAAATCTAACCCTGATTCTAAGTTGAATCCTACCCCTTGCCCAAGTTCTAACCCTTAATCCTATAATGAATCCTACTGTATCTCTGACCCCAGCACTATCCAAAGCTCAAATTCTAAATCTAACCCTAATAATTATGCCCTAATGCAAGCTTTAGCCCTGCCCTAATCCTAAAGATGGGTTTACCTTGAATTAAAGCTCTAAGCATAATACCAAATAAGTCTTAGATAATGGCCCTCTTCCTGTCCTAAACCTGACACTTCCCCTGACATTAACCTTAGCTCTAACCTGAACCCTCACACTGAGTTTCAACCAACTGCAGTCCTAGCCCTAACACTAATCATAGCTCTAAATCCTTTTACTAACTATTGCCCTAGTTCTAATGTTATCCTCTCTGTATAACTATTGAGGTATCCCTAATGTTAACCATAACATGAGCACCAATCATAGCCATAGTTGTAACTGTAGTCCTGCTTTTCCTCCTAACTGAAAACCTACCCCTACTCTACCCTAAGAGTAACATCAAGTCATAGCCGTAACACTAACACTAACCTTAACCCTAAAACTAATATCCATTATCACTCTACTCCTAACTCTAGTTCTTTTTTTTTTTTATTACAAAGTCAGACATACAGAGAGGAGGAGAGACAGACATGAACATCTTCCGTCCCATGATTCACTCCCCAAGTGAGCCGCAACGGCCGGTGCTGTGCTGATCCAAAGCCGGGAGCCAGGAGCCTCTTTCGGGTCTCCCATATGGGTGCAGGGTCTCAAGGCTTTGTGCCATCCTTGACTGCTTTCCCAGGCCACAAGCTGGGAGCTGGATGGGAAGTGGAGCTGCCGGGATTGGAACTGGCACCCATGTGGGATCCCAAGTGCATTCAAGGCGAGGACTTTAACCACTAGTCCATGCTTCCGAGCCCTCTAGTTCTAACCTTAACTTCAACCTCAGCACTTGCCTTCACCCTAGGCCGAATGCTAACACCAGTCTTAAAGCTAGTGACAATGTAGCACTCACCCAAACTTTGATACTAGCCCATTCCTGACACTGCAGATTTCCTTAACCTTAACTGTAATGCTAACTCTAATGCCAATCAAATCTCTAGCCATAATCCTAACGCTAGTCTTAACTTTTACTATAAAACTAGCCCTAATTCTAATCTTAACCCCAACATTAATACTTATCATAGATCTATGCTTTGACTTAACCCTGTGCCAAACACTAACCTTAATCCTTGTCCATCTCTACAGCTCACCCTAGCCATAGTCCTACACCAATCATAATCCCAAGATTTTTAAAACAATGTAACTCATAATCTAAATATGAACGTTCAAGCTCAACATAATGCCAAGCAGAGTCATAGCTCCAAGTGTCACACCAGACCCAAACACAACACTAAAGATTCCCTTCATCCTGAACCAGCCGGGTTCCTGAAACAAATCTTCCCTGAGGCCAGCCCTTTCTGGAACTCTAAGCCAAGCCCTAGACTTTACCTGATCATACCCCTAGACCAAATGATGACCTGATTTGTACTAGTAGTACTAAGTGCATCCCTAGCTCAAACACAAATCAAACTCCTAAAGCTAACCAAAACTCCTTTTGGCTTTGTTTAATTCTATTTTTGACAATCTTGACATAGTTCATTACAGTAAAAAGGTTCAAGGGCTACAGGACAGTGGGTAAGGCTATTATTTCCACATTCTCTTCTTTGACTGTATGTGGGGGTAAAAGGGGAGGGAGATAAAGGGAGAAGTCGCACCCAGTCTCCACCGGACCCCAGGTCCCTGATGGGGGGCATGCTCAGAGGGTCCTGCTCAAGTGGGTGTTTTGTTTGTTTGTTTGTTTATCAAGTGGTTTAGAGAGTTCAGCAGTCATGAATTGCTGCCAATCTTGCAACTGCAAGTACGATGAGGTCTCTGAAGCATACACTGATTGACACAGTCCATCTTCGAGTCTGCGTTTGCCCAGGTTTTCACTGCCAATACATGGCTGAGGTGGGTGATTGACTTGTTCTGTCTTCCGTCTTTTCTTGGTTAGGATTCTGAGTCCAACATTTTGATTGGGGAGGTCTCCAAAGAAATTTTGTGTGAGGTATTCCCAGTCCAGTTTCTTGAATGTACTAGCAAGTGCAGGGCCCGGCACAGCCTATCAGCTCACTCAGCTGGTTGTTGCAGTTCCTGGGTTGGTTCTGTTTTCAGTCCCGACTTCCACTGGAACCAATGGGTGTTGCAGTCCAGCCTGATGCTGCCCAGCACAGGTTCGGCCATCATTCTTGCTTCACTCACATAACTTCTGTGGCTGTTCTGATGACAGGGGGCATTCTGATTGGCTGCATCTCAAAGACCTCACAGGACTGTGTGGCCCTATAAGCTGTCCAATCAGCAGCTGCCTGGTCATAGCAGCCCAGAATCCTGTAGCCTCAGCATTCTAGAAGAGCCATGGTGACAGCCTCCTCTGCATGGTGGAGAAAAATGGGTGAGTGGCTCAAGCTCTGCTTTCTCTGGTCTTTCTTCCCCACAGGCCCTGGAAATGAGGATTTTCAGGCTCCATGGAAGCCAGCAGAGCGTGAGTGTGTGTGGTTGGGTTTCCATTGAGTGTGAGTTTGGAAATCCGCTGAAAATGTAGTGAAGCCTAGGGCCTTTTCCAACACTGGTAGTGTGAAAGTATTTCACTTTTCTGTCAGTCAGAATGCTTGTGCCTCTCCGATGAGCCAAACGGATCCTAGCTCCCCATTAAATGTAGTGTGTGGAAAAGCATTTGGATTGTAGAAGAGCCAGGTCAAGCTGATTTCCATAGGCAGACATTACATGACATTTCCTGTCATGGCTCTCAGTGAATTTTCTCTAGTGCAGTCCAGTGTCATGCAACTGGGTCACCATAGTGCAAAAGGGGTCAGTACAAGGATCAGGTGAGGTTCGATGTTGTGGTTAGGTGTAGGGTTAGAATCAGGGTTATGATTTTATCTAGAGATATGATAGTGTTTATGTCAAAGCCTAGATTTAAGGTTAGGACTGATTTTCTTTTCAAGGTTATGTTAGGCCTATGTAAGTTATTAGGAATAGATCTAGGAATAAGTTTAGATGTAATTAGGGTTAGGGTTAGAACTAATGCTAAAGGTTAGGTTTAATAGTGACATATCTTTTAGGATTGAGATATGACTTATTGCTAGCCCAGTGGTTTGGGTTTTGGATAAACTTACAAATAGAATTAGGTACAGACCTATGTTTTGTATGTTGCATTAAGCAGGATTCGCATTAGGATTTTTTGGGGGGGATAGATTAATGTTTGGATTAGTGGCAGATACAGAGTCTTGCTGTATTTCTGGTTCATACTTAGTTTTCATTAGTGTTGGATTGAAGGTTATTGTTAGGATTGGTGTAAGGACTATGTGGCTTTAGAATAGAGTTAGGGTTACAATTAATGTGAGGATTAAAGCTTGGCTACATTTCGGGTTAAGATGCTGTTTTGTGTTTAGTTTTTTTTTTTTAATTATTTATTATTTAACTTCAATAATTACATTGTATTATGTGACACAGTTACATAGATATTTGGGTTCTCCCCACCCCTCCCCAAACCCTCCCACCATGGTGGATTCCTCCACCTTGTTGCATAAACACAGCTCAAGTTCAGTTGAGATTTCCCCATTGCAAGCGTATACCAAACATAGAGTCCAGCATCTTATTGTCCCGTCAAGTTCAACGGCTTCTTAGGTATACCCTCTCTGGTCTGATGACAGAGCCAGCAGAGTATCATCCCAGTCAATTGAAAGCTCCAACATACCATCAGCAAAAATTTACATCATTCTGGAATTAATTGACATAGTAATGAGTAACCAATATGTTAAAAGTAAATGCGGGTTCCCAGCCACCTTCTGTGACCACCTCACCTATACTTCAATTTTAGTTTTATGGTTAGGTTAGAGTCAATGGTAGGATTACTCTGCTTAGAGCTAGAGTTCATACTGGGGGAGGGCTAATGCTAGCGCTAAAGTTCTGCTAGGGTTAAGCTTAGGACACAATCTAGTGTTAGGTTTATGATTAAGGTTTGGCTACATTTGGATTTAGGTTTTGTGTTATAATTAGGGTAATGATTTGGCTTCGCATTAGGGTAAAGATTCGGGTTAGCATTAGGGTTAGGTTTAGAAATACAGCTAGGGTAAGGTTCAGTATTAATGATAGGCTTAGTTATGTCTACATCTGTGTCAGGGTTGGAGTCAGGGTGAGGGCTATGCATTATGCCTAGTTTAGGGTTAGAATACCATGTATGATTGGGACTAGAGCTAGAGCTAGTGTCGGAGTTCGGGTTAGAATGATGGCAAGGATTAGGGATAATTATCATTTCTGGCTTAGGGTGTGCTGTAGGGTGTAATTAGTATTAGTGCTAGGCTATTAGATAGGGTCTGGGTAAGGGCTATGTCTAGGTGTAGGGTTAGGTTAATGCCTGGGTTTGAATTATGTTAATAATAGTGCTGGAGCGAGATTCGGAGTAAGAGTAGAGTTATTCCAGGATTAGTGTTATGATTCAGGCTTGATTTATACTTAGTAAGATTAGGATCATGGTCATAGGAAGAGTTAGGGTTCTTGTTAGTAGCTGAGTAAGAATTATGCTGGGTCTGGCACAATAGCCTAGCAGTAAAAGTTCTTGCCTTCCATGTGCCGAGATCACATTTGGTGCCAGTTCTAATTGCAGAAAGGCCGCTTCCCATCAGCACCGTGACTGTGTTCTGGGAAAGCAATCTGGTATGGCCCAAAGCTTTGGGTTGCTGCACCCATGTGGAAGACCTGTGAGAGGCTCTGTGCTCCTGGCTTCAGATTGCTATGGCTATGGCAGTTATGGCTGCTTGTGGAGTGAATCATCAGATGGAAAATTTTCCTCTCTGTCTCTCCTGCTTTCTGTATATCTGACTTTGAAATGTAAAGAAAGAAATTATATAAAAAATGAATTATGGCAAGTTCAGATTGAATTTTTGACAAGGGTCAACTTCAGTGTTAGGATTCGGCCTACAGCGTGGCTGATGGTTACAGCTGTAAAAGTCAAGAGACTGAGTTAGCATTACAGTCAGGGTTAGGCTTAGGAATAATGCTAAGGTTGGTTGTAGGTTTAGAGGTAGGTGTGGAAGGAGATTGAGGGTTAGGGTCAAGTTTAAGGCTGGAGTTTGAGATAGAGCTTGGGTTATTTCTTGAGATGATTATTATTTTTGTTTAGGATTAATGACAACCAAATCTTAACTCTCATCTAGCCCTAATGTGAGCACTAACCATAACCCTATCGTTAACCTTAAACTAATTCCCAATTCTAAATCTAACCCTGATTCTAAGTTGAATCCTACCCCTTGCCCAAGTTCTAACCCTTAATCCTATAATGAATCCTACTGTATCTCTGACCCCAGCACTATCCAAAGCTCAAATTCTAAATCTAACCCTAATAATTATGCCCTAATGCAAGCTTTAGCCCTGCCCTAATCCTAAAGATGGGTTTACCTTGAATTAAAGCTCTAAGCATAATACCAAATAAGTCTTAGATAATGGCCCTCTTCCTGTCCTAAACCTGACACTTCCCCTGACATTAACCTTAGCTCTAACCTGAACCCTCACACTGAGTTTCAACCAACTGCAGTCCTAGCCCTAACACTAATCATAGCTCTAAATCCTTTTACTAACTATTGCCCTAGTTCTAATGTTATCCTCTCTGTATAACTATTGAGGTATCCCTAATGTTAACCATAACATGAGCACCAATCATAGCCATAGTTGTAACTGTAGTCCTGCTTTTCCTCCTAACTGAAAACCTACCCCTACTCTACCCTAAGAGTAACATCAAGTCATAGCCGTAACACTAACACTAACCTTAACCCTAAAACTAATATCCATTATCACTCTACTCCTAACTCTAGTTCTTTTTTTTTTTTATTACAAAGTCAGACATACAGAGAGGAGGAGAGACAGACATGAACATCTTCCGTCCCATGATTCACTCCCCAAGTGAGCCGCAACGGCCGGTGCTGTGCTGATCCAAAGCCGGGAGCCAGGAGCCTCTTTCGGGTCTCCCATATTGGTGCAGGGTCTCAAGGCTTTGTGCCATCCTTGACTGCTTTCCCAGGCCACAAGCTGGGAGCTGGATGGGAAGTGGAACTGCCGGGATTGCAACTGGCACCCATGTGGGATCCCAAGTGCATTCAAGGCGAGGACTTTAACCACTAGTCCATGCTTCCGAGCCCTCTAGTTCTAACCTTAACTTCAACCTCAGCACTTGCCTTCACCCTAGGCCGAAAGCTAACACCAGTCTTAAAGCTAGTGACAATGTAGCACTCACCCAAACTTTGATACTAGCCCATTCCTGACACTGCAGATTTCCTTAACCTTAACTGTAATGCTAACCCTAATGCCAATCAAATCTCTAGCCATAATCCTAACGCTAGTCTTAACTTTTACTATAAAACTAGCCCTAATTCTAATCTTAACCCCAACATTAATACTTATCATAGATCTATGCTTTGACTTAACCCTGTGCCAAACACTAACCTTAATCCTTGTCCATCTCTACTGCTCACCCTAGCCATAGTCCTACACCAATCATAATCCCAAGATTTTTAAAACAATGTAACTCATAATCTAAATATGAACGTTCAAGCTCAACATAATGCCAAGCAGAGTCATAGCTCCAAGTGTCACACCAGACCCAAACACAACACTAAAGATTCCCTTCATCCTGAACCAGCCGGGTTCCTGAAACAAATCTTCCCTGAGGCCAGCCCTTTCTGGAACTCTAAGCCAAGCCCTAGACTTTACCTGATCATACCCCTAGACCAAATGATGACCTGATTTGTACTAGTAGTACTAAGTGCATCCCTAGCTCAAACACAAATCAAACTCCTAAAGCTAACCAAAACTCCTTTTGGCTTTGTTTAATTCTATTTTTGACAATCTTGACATAGTTCATTAGAGTAAAAAGGTTCAAGGGCTACAGGACAGTGGGTAAGGCTATTATTTCCACATTCTCTTCTTTGACTGTATGTGGGGGTAAAAGGGGAGGGAGATAAAGGGAGAAGTCGCACCCAGTCTCCACCGGACCCCAGGTCCCTGATGTGGGGCATGCTCAGAGGGTCCTGCTCAAGTGGGTGTTTTGTTTGTTTGTTTTTTATCAAGTGGTTTAGAGAGTTCAACAGTCATGAATTGCTGCCAATCTTGCAACTGCAAGTACGATGAGGTCTCTGAAGCATACACTGATTGACACAGTCCATCTTCGAGTCTGCGTTTGCCCAGGTTTTCACTGCCAATACATGGCTGAGGTGGGTGATTGACTTGTTCTGTCTTCCGTCTTTTCTTGGTTAGGATTCTGAGTCCAACATTTTGATTGGGGAGGTCTCCAAAGAAATTTTGTGTGAGGTATTCCCAGTCCAGTTTCTTGAATGTACTAGCAAGTGCAGGGCCCGGCACAGCCCGTCAGCCCACTCAGCTGGTTGTTGCAGTTCCTGGGTTGGTTCTGTTTTCAGTCCCGACTTCCACTGGAACCAATGGGTGTTGCAGTCCAGCCTGATGCTGCCCAGCACAGGTTCGGCCATCATTCTTGCTTCACTCACATAACTTCTGTGGCTGTTCTGATGACAGGGGGCATTCTGATTGGCTGCATCTCAAAGACCTCACAGGACTGTGTGGCCCTATAAGCTGTCCAATCAGCAGCTGCCTGGTCATAGCAGCCCAGAATCCTGTAGCCTCAGCATTCTAGAAGAGCCATGGTGACAGCCTCCTCTGCATGGTGGAGAAAAATGGGTGAGTGGCTCAAGATCTGCTTTCTCTGGTCTTTCTTCCCCACAGGCCCTGGAAAGGAGGATTTTCAGGCTCCATGGAAGGCAGCAGAGCGTGAGTGTGTGTGGTTGGGTTTCCGTTGAGTGTGAGTTTGGAAATCCGCTGAAAATGTAGTGAAGCCTAGGGCCTTTTCCAACACTGGTAGTGTGAAAGTATTTCACTTTTCTGTCAGTCAGAATGCTTGTGCCTCTCCGATGAGCCAAACGGATCCTAGCTCCCCATTAAATGTAGTGTGTGGAAAAGCATTTGGATTGTAGAAGAGCCAGGTCAAGCTGATTTCCATAGGCAGACATTACATGACATTTCCTGTCATGGCTCTCAGTGAATTTTCTCTAGTGCAGTCCAGTGTCATGCAACTGGGTCACCATAGTGCAAAAGGGGTCAGTACAAGGATCAGGTGAGGTTCGATGTTGTGGTTAGGTGTAGGGTTAGAATCAGGGTTATGATTTTATCTAGAGATATGATAGTGTTTATGTCAAAGCCTAGATTTAAGGTTAGGACTGATTTTCTTTTCAAGGTTATGTTAGGCCTATGTAAGTTATTAGGAATAGATCTAGGAATAAGTTTAGATGTAATTAGGGTTAGGGTTAGAACTAATGCTAAAGGTTAGGTTTAATAGTGACATATCTTTTAGGATTGAGATATGACTTATTGCTAGCCCAGTGGTTTGGGTTTTGGATAAACTTACAAATAGAATTAGGTACAGACCTATGTTTTGTATGTTGCATTAAGCAGGATTCGCATTAGGATTTTTTGGGGGGGATAGATTAATGTTTGGATTAGTGGCAGATACAGAGTCTTGCTGTATTTCTGGTTCATACTTAGTTTTCATTAGTGTTGGATTGAAGGTTATTGTTAGGATTGGTGTAAGGACTATGTGGCTTTAGAATAGAGTTAGGGTTACAATTAATGTGAGGATTAAAGCTTGGCTACATTTCGGGTTAAGATGCTGTTTTGTGTTTAGTTTTATGGTTAGGTTAGAGTCAATGGTAGGATTACTCTGCTTAGAGCTAGAGTTCATACTGGGGGAGGGCTAATGCTAGCGCTAAAGTTCTGCTAGGGTTAAGGTTAGGACACAATCTAGTGTTAGGTTTATGATTAAGGTTTGGCTACATTTGGATTTAGGTTTTGTGTTATAATTAGGGTAATGATTTGGCTTCGCATTAGGGTAAAGATTCGGGTTAGCATTAGGGTTAGGTTTAGGTATACAGCTAGGGTAAGGTTCAGTATTAATGATAGGCTTAGTTATGTCTACATCTGTGTCAGGGTTGGAGTCAGGGTGAGGGCTATGCATTATGCCTAGTTTAGGGTTAGAATACCATGTATGATTGGGACTAGAGCTAGAGCTAGTGTCGGAGTTCGGGTTAGAATGATGGCAAGGATTAGGGATAATCATCATTTCTGGCTTAGGGTGTGCTGTAGGGTGTAATTAGTATTAGTGCTAGGCTATTAGATAGGGTCTGGGTAAGGGCTATGTCTAGGTGTAGGGTTAGGTTAATGCCTGGGTTTGAATTATGTTAATATTAGTGCTGGAGCGAGATTCGGAGTAAGAGTAGAGTTATTCCAGGATTAGTGTTACGATTCAGGCTTGATTTATACTTAGTAAGATTAGGATCATGGTCATAGGAAGAGTTAGGGTTCTTGTTAGTAGCTGAGTAAGAATTATGCTGGGTCTGGCACAATAGCCTAGCAGTAAAAGTTCTTGCCTTCCATGTGCCGAGATCACATTTGGTGCCAGTTCTAATTGCAGAAAGGCCGCTTCCCATCAGCACCGTGACTGTGTTCTGGGAAAGCAATCTGGTATGGCCCAAAGCTTTGGGTTGCTGCACCCATGTGGAAGACCTGTGAGAGGCTCTGTGCTCCTGGCTTCAGATTGCTATGGCTATGGCAGTTATGGCTGCTTGTGGAGTGAATCATCAGATGGAAAATTTTCCTCTCTGTCTCTCCTGCTTTCTGTATATCTGACTTTGAAATGTAAAGAAAGAAATTATATAAAAAATGAATTATGGCAAGTTCAGATTGAATTTTTGACAAGGGTCAACTTCAGTGTTAGGATTCGGCCTACAGCGTGGCTGATGGTTACAGCTGTAAAAGTCAAGAGACTGAGTTAGCATTACAGTCAGGGTTAGGCTTAGGAATAATGCTAAGGTTGGTTCTAGGTTTAGAGGTAGGTGTGGAAGGAGATTGAGGGTTAGGGTCAAGTTTAAGGCTGGGGTTTGAGGTAGAGCTTGGGTTATTTCTTGAGATGATTATTATTTTTGTTTAGGATTAATGACAACCAAATCTTAACTCTCATCTAGCCCTAATGTGAGCACTAACCATAACCCTATCGTTAACCTTAAACTAATTCCCAATTCTAAATCTAACCCTGATTCTAAGTTGAATCCTACCCCTTGCCCAAGTTCTAACCCTTAATCCTATAATGAATCCTACTGTATCTCTGACCCCAGCACTATCCAAAGCTCAAATTCTAAATCTAACCCTAATAATTATGCCCTAATGCAAGCTTTAGCCCTGCCCTAATCCTAAAGATGGGTTTACCTTGAATTAAAGCTCTAAGCATAATACCAAATAAGTCTTAGATAATGGCCCTCTTCCTGTCCTAAACCTGACACTTCCCCTGACATTAACCTTAGCTCTAACCTGAACCCTCACACTGAGTTTCAACCAACTGCAGTCCTAGCCCTAACACTAATCATAGCTCTAAATCCTTTTACTAACTATTGCCCTAGTTCTAATGTTATCCTCTCTGTATAACCATTGAGGTATCCCTAATGTTAACCATAACATGAGCACCAATCATAGCCATAGTTGTAACTGTAGTCCTGCTTTTCCTCCTAACTGAAAACCTACCCCTACTCTACCCTAAGAGTAACATCAAGTCATAGCCGTAACACTAACACTAACCTTAACCCTAAAACTAATATCCATTATCACTCTACTCCTAACTCTAGTTCTTTTTTTTTTTTATTACAAAGTCAGACATACAGAGAGGAGGAGAGACAGACATGAACATCTTCCGTCCCATGATTCACTCCCCAAGTGAGCCGCAACGGCCGGTGCTGTGCTGATCCAAAGCCGGGAGCCAGGAGCCTCTTTCGGGTCTCCCATATTGGTGCAGGGTCTCAAGGCTTTGTGCCATCCTTGACTGCTTTCCCAGGCCACAAGCTGGGAGCTGGATGGGAAGTGGAGCTGCCGGGATTGGAACTGGCACCCATGTGGGATCCCAAGCGCATTCAAGGCGAGGACTTTAGCCACTAGTCCATGCTTCCGAGCCCTCTAGTTCTAACCTTAACTTCAACCTCAGCACTTGCCTTCACCCTAGGCCGAATGCTAACACCAGTCTTAAAGCTAGTGACAATGTAGCACTCACCCAAACTTTGATACTAGCCCATTCCTGACACTGCAGATTTCCTTAACCTTAACTGTAATGCTAACTCTAATGCCAATCAAATCTCTAGCCATAATCCTAACGCTAGTCTTAACTTTTACTATAAAACTAGCCCTAATTCTAATCTTAACCCCAACATTAATACTTATCATAGATCTATGCTTTGACTTAACCCTGTGCCAAACACTAACCTTAATCCTTGTCCATCTCTACTGCTCACCCTAGCCATAGTCCTACACCAATCATAATCCCAAGATTTTTAAAACAATGTAACTCATAATCTAAATATGAACGTTCAAGCTCAACATAATGCCAAGCAGAGTCATAGCTCCAAGTGTCACACCAGACCCAAACACAACACTAAAGATTCCCTTCATCCTGAACCAGCCGGGTTCCTGAAACAAATCTTCCCTGAGGCCAGCCCTTTCTGGAACTCTAAGCCAAGCCCTAGACTTTACCTGATCATACCCCTAGACCAAATGATGACCTGATTTGTACTAGTAGTACTAAGTGCATCCCTAGCTCAAACACAAATCAAACTCCTAAAGCTAACCAAAACTCCTTTTGGCTTTGTTTAATTCTATTTTTGACAATCTTGACATAGTTCATTAGAGTAAAAAGGTTCAAGGGCTACAGGACAGTGGGTAAGGCTATTATTTCCACATTCTCTTCTTTGACTGTATGTGGGGGTAAAAGGGGAGGGAGATAAAGGGAGAAGTCGCACCCAGTCTCCACCGGACCCCAGGTCCCTGATGGGGGGCATGCTCAGAGGGTCCTGCTCAAGTGGGTGTTTTGTTTGTTTGTTTTTTTATCAAGTGGTTTAGAGAGTTCAACAGTCATGAATTGCTGCCAATCTTGCAACTGCAAGTACGATGAGGTCTCTGAAGCATACACTGATTGACACAGTCCATCTTCGAGTCTGCGTTTGCCCAGGTTTTCACTGCCAATACATGGCTGAGGTGGGTGATTGACTTGTTCTGTCTTCCGTCTTTTCTTGGTTAGGATTCTGAGTCCAACATTTTGATTGGGGAGGTCTCCAAAGAAATTTTGTGTGAGGTATTCCCAGTCCAGTTTCTTGAATGTACTAGCAAGTGCAGGGCCCGGCACAGCCCGTCAGCCCGCTCAGCTGGTTGTTGCAGTTCCTGGGTTGGTTCTGTTTTCAGTCCCGACTTCCACTGGAACCAATGGGTGTTGCAGTCCAGCCTGATGCTGCCCAGCACAGGTTCGGCCATCATTCTTGCTTCACTCACATAACTTGTGTGGCTGTTCTGATGACAGGGGGCATTCTGATTGGCTGCATCTCAAAGACCTCACAGGACTGTGTGGCCCTACAAGCTGTCCAATCAGCAGCTGCCTGATCATAGCAGCCCAGAATCCTGTAGCCTCAGCATTCTAGAAGAGCCATGGTGACAGCCTCCTCTGCATGGTGGAGAAAAATGGGTGAGTGGCTCAAGATCTGCTTTCTCTGGTCTTTCTTCCCCACAGGCCCTGGAAATGAGGATTTTCAGGCTCCATGGAAGGCAGCAGAGCGTGAGTGTGTGTGGTTGGGTTTCCGTTGAGTGTGAGTTTGGAAATCCGCTGAAAATGTAGTGAAGCCTAGGGCCTTTTCCAACACTGGTAGTGTGAAAGTATTTCACTTTTCTGTCAGTCAGAATGCTTGTGCCTCTCCGATGAGCCAAACGGATCCTAGCTCCCCATTAAATGTAGTGTGTGGAAAAGCATTTGGATTGTAGAAGAGCCAGGTCAAGCTGATTTCCATAGGCAGACATTACATGACATTTCCTGTCATGGCTCTCAGTGAATTTTCTCTAGTACAGTCCAGTGTCATGCAACTGGGTCACCATAGTGCAAAAGGGGTCAGTACAAGGATCAGGTGAGGTTCGATGTTGTGGTTAGGTGTAGGGTTAGAATCAGGGTTATGATTTTATCTAGAGATATGATAGTGTTTATGTCAAAGCCTAGATTTAAGGTTAGGACTGATTTTCTTTTCAAGGTTATGTTAGGCCTATGTAAGTTATTAGGAATAGATCTAGGAATAAGTTTAGATGTAATTAGGGTTAGGGTTAGAACTAATGCTAAAGGTTAGGTTTAATAATGACATATCTTTTAGGATTGAGATATGACTTATTGCTAGCCCAGTGGTTTGGGTTTTGGATAAACTTACAAATAGAATTAGGTACAGACCTATGTTTTGTATGTTGCATTAAGCAGGATTCGCATTAGGATTTTTTGGGGGGGATAGATTAATGTTTGGATTAGTGGCAGATACAGAGTCTTGCTGTATTTCTGGTTCATACTTAGTTTTCATTAGTGTTGGATTGAAGGTTATTGTTAGGATTGGTGTAAGGACTATGTGGCTTTAGAATAGAGTTAGGGTTACAATTAATGTGAGGATTAAAGCTTGGCTACATTTCGGGTTAAGATGCTGTTTTGTGTTTAGTTTTATGGTTAGGTTAGAGTCAATGGTAGGATTACTCTGCTTAGAGCTAGAGTTCATACTGGGGGAGGGCTAATGCTAGCGCTAAAGTTCTGCTAGGGTTAAGGTTAGGACACAATCTAGTGTTAGGTTTATGATTAAGGTTTGGCTACATTTGGATTTAGGTTTTGTGTTATAATTAGGGTAATGATTTGGCTTCGCATTAGGGTAAAGATTCGGGTTAGCATTAGGGTTAGGTTTAGGTATACAGCTAGGGTAAGGTTCAGTATTAATGATAGGCTTAGTTATGTCTACATCTGTGTCAGGGTTGGAGTCAGGGTGAGGGCTATGCATTATGCCTAGTTTAGGGTTAGAATACCATGTATGATTGGGACTAGAGCTAGAGCTAGTGTCGGAGTTCGGGTTAGAATGATGGCAAGGATTAGGGATAATCATCATTTCTGGCTTAGGGTGTGCTGTAGGGTGTAATTAGTATTAGTGCTAGGCTATTAGATAGGGTCTGGGTAAGGGCTATGTCTAGGTGTAGGGTTAGGTTAATGCCTGGGTTTGAATTATGTTAATATTAGTGCTGGAGCGAGATTCGGAATAAGAGTAGAGTTATTCCAGGATTAGTGTTACGATTCAGGCTTGATTTATACTTAGTAAGATTAGGATCATGGTCATAGGAAGAGTTAGGGTTCTTGTTAGTAGCTGAGTAAGAATTATGCTGGGTCTGGCACAATAGCCTAGCAGTAAAAGTTCTTGCCTTCCATGTGCCGAGATCACATTTGGTGCCAGTTCTAATTGCAGAAAGGCCGCTTCCCATCAGCACCGTGACTGTGTTCTGGGAAAGCAATCTGGTATGGCCCAAAGCTTTGGGTTGCTGCACCCATGTGGAAGACCTGTGAGAGGCTCTGTGCTCCTGGCTTCAGATTGCTATGGCTATGGCAGTTATGGCTGCTTGTGGAGTGAATCATCAGATGGAAAATTTTCCTCTCTGTCTCTCCTGCTTTCTGTATATCTGACTTTGAAATGTAAAGAAAGAAATTATATAAAAAATGAATTATGGCAAGTTCAGATTGAATTTTTGACAAGGGTCAACTTCAGTGTTAGGATTCGGCCTACAGCGTGGCTGATGGTTACAGCTGTAAAAGTCAAGAGACTGAGTTAGCATTACAGTCAGGGTTAGGCTTAGGAATAATGCTAAGGTTGGTTGTAGGTTTAGAGGTAGGTGTGGAAGGAGATTGAGGGTTAGGGTCAAGTTTAAGGCTGGGGTTTGAGGTAGAGCTTGGGTTATTTCTTGAGATGATTATTATTTTTGTTTAGGATTAATGACAACCAAATCTTAACTCTCATCTAGCCCTAATGTGAGCACTAACCATAACCCTATCGTTAACCTTAAACTAATTCCCAATTCTAAATCTAACCCTGATTCTAAGTTGAATCCTACCCCTTGCCCAAGTTCTAACCCTTAATCCTATAATGAATCCTACTGTATCTCTGACCCCAGCACTATCCAAAGCTCAAATTCTAAATCTAACCCTAATAATTATGCCCTAATGCAAGCTTTAGCCCTGCCCTAATCCTAAAGATGGGTTTACCTTGAATTAAAGCTCTAAGCATAATACCAAATAAGTCTTAGATAATGGCCCTCTTCCTGTCCTAAACCTGACACTTCCCCTGACATTAACCTTAGCTCTAACCTGAACCCTCACACTGAGTTTCAACCAACTGCAGTCCTAGCCCTAACACTAATCATAGCTCTAAATCCTTTTACTAACTATTGCCCTAGTTCTAATGTTATCCTCTCTGTATAACTATTGAGGTATCCCTAATGTTAACCATAACATGAGCACCAATCATAGCCATAGTTGTAACTGTAGTCCTGCTTTTCCTCCTAACTGAAAACCTACCCCTACTCTACCCTAAGAGTAACATCAAGTCATAGCCGTAACACTAACACTAACCTTAACCCTAAAACTAATATCCATTATCACTCTACTCCTAACTCTAGTTCTTTTTTTTTTTTATTACAAAGTCAGACATACAGAGAGGAGGAGAGACAGACATGAACATCTTCCGTCCCATGATTCACTCCCCAAGTGAGCCGCAACGGCCGGTGCTGTGCTGATCCAAAGCCGGGAGCCAGGAGCCTCTTTCGGGTCTCCCATATTGGTGCAGGGTCTCAAGGCTTTGTGCCATCCTTGACTGCTTTCCCAGGCCACAAGCTGGGAGCTGGATGGGAAGTGGAGCTGCCGGGATTGGAACTGGCACCCATGTGGGATCCCAAGTGCATTCAAGGCGAGGACTTTAGCCACTAGTCCATGCTCCGAGCCCTCTAGTTCTAACCTTAACTTCAACCTCAGCACTTGCCTTCACCCTAGGCCGAATGCTAACACCAGTCTTAAAGCTAGTGACAATGTAGCACTCACCCAAACTTTGATACTAGCCCATTCCTGACACTGCAGATTTCCCTAACCTTAACTGTAATGCTAATTCTAATGCCAATCAAATCTCTAGCCATAATCCTAACGCTAGTCTTAACTTTTACTATAAAACTAGCCCTAATTCTAATCTTAACCCCAACATTAATACTTATCATAGATCTATGCTTTGACTTAACCCTGTGCCAAACACTAACCTTAATCCTTGTCCATCTCTACTGCTCACCCTAGCCATAGTCCTACACCAATCATAATCCCAAGATTTTTAAAACAATGTAACTCATAATCTAAATATGAACGTTCAAGCTCAACATAATGCCAAGCAGAGTCATAGCTCCAAGTGTCACACCAGACCCAAACACAACACTAAAGATTCCCTTCATCCTGAACCAGCCGGGTTCCTGAAACAAATCTTCCCTGAGGCCAGCCCTTTCTGGAACTCTAAGCCAAGCCCTAGACTTTACCTGATCATACCCCTAGACCAAATGATGACCTGATTTGTACTAGTAGTACTAAGTGCATCCCTAGCTCAAACACAAATCAAACTCCTAAAGCTAACCAAAACTCCTTTTGGCTTTGTTTAATTCTATTTTTGACAATCTTGACATAGTTCATTAGAGTAAAAAGGTTCAAGGGCTACAGGACAGTGGGTAAGGCTATTATTTCCACATTCTCTTCTTTGACTGTATGTGGGGGTAAAAGGGGAGGGAGATAAAGGGAGAAGTCGCACCCAGTCTCCACCGGACCCCAGGTCCCTGATGGGGGGCATGCTCAGAGGGTCCTGCTCAAGTGGGTGTTTTGTTTGTTTGTTTTTTTATCAAGTGGTTTAGAGAGTTCAACAGTCATGAATTGCTGCCAATCTTGCAACTGCAAGTACGATGAGGTCTCTGAAGCATACACTGATTGACACAGTCCATCTTCGAGTCTGCGTTTGCCCAGGTTTTCACTGCCAATACATGGCTGAGGTGGGTGATTGACTTGTTCTGTCTTCCGTCTTTTCTTGGTTAGGATTCTGAGTCCAACATTTTGATTGGGGAGGTCTCCAAAGAAATTTTGTGTGAGGTATTCCCAGTCCAGTTTCTTGAATGTACTAGCAAGTGCAGGGCCCGGCACAGCCCGTCAGCCTGCTCAGCTGGTTGTTGCAGTTCCTGGGTTGGTTCTGTTTTCAGTCCCGACTTCCACTGGAACCAATGGGTGTTGCAGTCCAGCCTGATGCTGCCCAGCACAGGTTCGGCCATCATTCTTGCTTCACTCACATAACTTCTGTGGCTGTTCTGATGACAGGGGGCATTCTGATTGGCTGCATCTCAAAGACCTCACAGGACTGTGTGGCCCTACAAGCTGTCCAATCAGCAGCTGCCTGGTCATAGCAGCCCAGAATCCTGTAGCCTCAGCATTCTAGAGGAGCCATGGTGACAGCCTCCTCTGCATGGTGGAGAAAAAATGGGTGAGTGGCTCAAGCTCTGCTTTCTCTGGTCTTTCTTCCCCACAGGCCCTGGAAATGAGGATTTTCAGGCTCCATGGAAGCCAGCAGAGCATGAGTGTGTGTGGTTGGGTTTCCGTTGAGTGTGAGTTTGGAAATCCGCTGAAAATGTAGTGAAGCCTAGGGCCTTTTCAACACTGGTAGTGTGAAAGCATTTCACTTTTCTGTCAGTCAGAATGCTTGTGCCTCTCCGATGAGCCAAACGGATCCTAGCTCCCCATTAAATGTAGTGTGTGGAAAAGCATTTGGATTGTAGAAGAGCCAGGTCAAGCTGATTTCCATAGGCAGACATTACATGACATTTCCTGTCATGGCTCTCAGTGAATTTTCTCTAGTGCAGTCCAGTGTCATGCAACTGGGTCACCATAGTGCAAAAGGGGTCAGTACAAGGATCAGGTGAGGTTCGATGTTGTGGTTAGGTGTAGGGTTAGAATCAGGGTTATGATTTTATCTAGAGATATGATAGTGTTTATGTCAAAGCCTAGATTTAAAGTTAGGACTGATTTTCTTTTCAAGGTTATGTTAGGCCTATGTAAGTTATTAGGAATAGGGCTCGGCAGCGTGGCCTAGTGGCTAAGGTCCTCAGCTTGATCCCATATGGCTGCTGGTTCTAATCCCGGCAGCTCCACTTCCTCTCTATCTCTCCTCCTCTCAGTATATCTGACTTTGTAATAAAAATAAAACAAATCTTTAAAAAAAAAAAAGTACCAAGTTATTAGGAATAGATCTAGGAATAAGTTTAGATGTAATTAGGGTTAGGGTTAGAACTAATGCTAAAGGTTAGGTTTAGTAGTGACATAACTTTTAGGATTGAGATATGACTTATTGCTAGCCCAGTGGTTTGGGTTTTGGATAAACTTACAAATAGAATTAGGTACAGACCTATGTTTTGTATGTTGCATTAAGCAGGATTCGCATTAGGATTTTTTTGGGGGGGATAGATTAATGTTTGGATTAGTGGCAGATACAGAGTCTTGCTGTATTTCTGGTTCATACTTAGTTTTCATTAGTGTTGGATTGAAGGTTATTGTTAGGATTGGTGTAAGGACTATGTGGCTTTAGAATAGAGTTAGGGTTACAATTAATGTGAGGATTAAAGCTTGGCTACATTTCGGGTTAAGATGCTGTTTTGTGTTTAGTTTTATGGTTAGGTTAGAGTCAATGGTAGGATTACTCTGCTTAGAGCTAGAGTTCATACTGGGGGAGTGCTAATGCTAGCGCTAAAGTTCTGCTAGGGTTAAGGTTAGGACACAATCTAGTGTTAGGTTTATGATTAAGGTTTGGCTACATTTGGATTTAGGTTTTGTGTTATAATTAGGGTAATGATTTGGCTTCGCATTAGGGTAAAGATTCGGGTTAGCATTAGGGTTAGGTTTAGATATACAGCTAGGGTAAGGTTCAGTATTAATGATAGGCTTAGTTATGTCTACATCTGTGTCAGGGTTGGAGTCAGGGTGAGGGCTATGCATTATGCCTAGTTTAGGGTTAGAATACCATGTATGATTGGGACTAGAGCTAGAGCTAGTGTCGGAGTTCGGGTTAGAATGATGGCAAGGATTAGGGATAATCATCATTTCTGGCTTAGGGTGTGCTGTAGTGTGTAATTAGTATTAGTGCTAGGCTATTAGATAGGGTCTGGGTAAGGGCTATGTCTAGGTGTAGGGTTAGGTTAATGCCTGGGTTTGAATTATGTTAATATTAGTGCTGGAGCGAGATTCGGAGTAAGAGTAGAGTTATTCCAGGATTAGTGTTATGATGAAGGCTTGATTTATACTTAGTAAGATTAGGATCATGGTCATAGCAAGAGTTAGGGTTCTTGTTAGTAGCTGAGTAAGAATTATGCTGGGTCTGGCACAATAGCCTAGCAGTAAAAGTTCTTGCCTTCCATGTGCCGAGATCACATTTGGTGCCAGTTCTAATTGCAGAAAGGCCGCTTCCCATCAGTACCGTGACTGTGTTCTGGGAAAGCAATCTGGTATGGCCCAAAGCTTTGGGTTGCTGCACCCATGTGGAAGACCTGTGAGAGGCTGTGTGCTCCTGGCTTCAGATTGCTATGGCTATGGCAGTTATGGCTGCTTGGGGAGTGAATCATCAGATGGAAAATTTTCCTCTCTGTCTCTCCTGCTTTCTGTATATCTGACTTTGAAATGTAAAGAAAGAAATTATATAAAAAATGAATTATGGCAAGTTCAGATTGAATTTTTGACAAGGGTCAACTTCAGTGTTAGGATTCGGCCTACAGCGTGGCTGATGGTTACAGCTGTAAAAGTCAAGAGACTGAGTTAGCATTACAGTCAGGGTTAGGCTTAGGAATAATGCTAAGGTTGGTTGTAGGTTTAGAGGTAGGTGTGGAAGGAGATTGAGGGTTAGGGTCAAGTTTAAGGCTGGAGTTTGAGATAGAGCTTGGGTTATTTCTTGAGATGATTATTATTTTTGTTTAGGATTAATGACAACCAAATCTTAACTCTCATCTAGCCCTAATGTGAGCACTAACCATAACCCTATCGTTAACCTTAAACTAATTCCCAATTCTAAATCTAACCCTGATTCTAAGTTGAATCCTACCCCTTGCCCAAGTTCTAACCCTTAATCCTATAATGAATCCTACTGTATCTCTGACCCCAGCACTATCCAAAGCTCAAATTCTAAATCTAACCCTAATAATTATGCCCTAATGCAAGCTTTAGCCCTGCCCTAATCCTAAAGATGGGTTTACCTTGAATTAAAGCTCTAAGCACAATACCAAATAAGTCTTAGATAATGGCCCTCTTCCTGTCCTAAACCTGACACTTCCCCTGACATTAACCTTAGCTCTAACCTGAACCCTCACACTGAGTTTCAACCAACTGCAGTCCTAGCCCTAACACTAATCATAGCTCTAAATCCTTTTACTAACTATTGCCCTAGTTCTAATGTTATCCTCTCTGTATAACCATTGAGGTATCCCTAATGTTAACCATAACATGAGCACCAATCATAGCCATAGTTGTAACTGTAGTCCTGCTTTTCCTCCTAACTGAAAACCTACCCCTACTCTACCCTAAGAGTAACATCAAGTCATAGCCGTAACACTAACACTAACCTTAACCCTAAAACTAATATCCATTATCACTCTACTCCTAACTCTAGTTCTTTTTTTTTTTTATTACAAAGTCAGACATACAGAGAGGAGGAGAGACAGACATGAACATCTTCCGTCCCATGATTCACTCCCCAAGTGAGCCGCAACGGCCGGTGCTGTGCTGATCCAAAGCCGGGAGCCAGGAACCTCTTTCGGGTCTCCCACATGGGTGCAGGGTCTCAAGGCTTTGGGCCATCCTTGACTGCTTTCCCAGGCCACAAGCTGGGAGCTGGATGGGAAGTGGAGCTGCCGGGATTGGAACTGGCACCCATGTGGGATCCCAAGTGCATTCAAGGCGAGGACTTTAACCACTAGTCCATGCTTCGGAGCCCTCTAGTTCTAACCTTAACTTCAACCTCAGCACTTGCCTTCACCCTAGGCTGAATGCTAACACCAGTCTTAAACCTAGTGACAATGTAGCACTCACCCAAACTTTGATACTAGCCCATTCCTGACACTGCAGATTTCCTTAACCTTAACTGTAATGCTAATTCTAATGCCAATCAAATCTCTAGCCATAATCCTAACGCTAGTCTTAACTTTTACTATAAAACTAGCCCTAATTCTAATCTTAACCCCAACATTAATACTTATCATAGATCTATGCTTTGACTTAACCCTGTGCCAAACACTAACCTTAATCCTTGTCCATCTCTACTGCTCACCCTAGCCATAGTCCTACACCAATCATAATCCCAAGATTTTTAAAACAATGTAACTCATAATCTAAATATGAACGTTCAAGCTCAACATAATGCCAAGCAGAGTCATAGCTCCAAGTGTCACACCAGACCCAAACACAACACTAAAGATTCCCTTCATCCTGAACCAGCCGGGTTCCTGAAACAAATCTTCCCTGAGGCCAGCCCTTTCTGGAACTCTAAGCCAAGCCCTAGACTTTACCTGATCATACCCCTAGACCAAATGATGACCTGATTTGTACTAGTAGTACTAAGTGCATCCCTAGCTCAAACACAAATCAAACTCCTAAAGCTAACCAAAACTCCTTTTGGCTTTGTTTAATTCTATTTTTGACAATCTTGACATAGTTCATTAGAGTAAAAAGGTTCAAGGGCTACAGGACAGTGGGTAAGGCTATTATTTCCACATTCTCTTCTTTGACTGTATGTGGGGGTAAAAGGGGAGGGAGATAAAGGGAGAAGTCGCACCCAGTCTCCACCGGACCCCAGGTCCCTGATGTGGGGCATGCTCAGAGGGTCCTGCTCAAGTGGGTGTTTTGTTTGTTTGTTTTTTCTCAAGTGGTTTAGAGAGTTCAACAGTCATGAATTGCTGCCAATCTTGCAACTGCAAGTACGATGAGGTCTCTGAAGCATACACTGATTGACACAGTCCATCTTCGAGTCTGCGTTTGCCCAGGTTTTCACTGCCAATACATGGCTGAGGTGGGTGATTGACTTGTTCTGTCTTCCGTCTTTTCTTGGTTAGGATTCTGAGTCCAACATTTTGATTGGGGAGGTCTCCAAAGAAATTTTGTGTGAGGTATTCCCAGTCCAGTTTCTTGAATGTACTAGCAAGTGCAGGGCCCGGCACAGCCCGTCAGCCCGCTCAGCTGGTTGTTGCAGTTCCTGGGTTGGTTCTGTTTTCAGTCCCGACTTCCACTGGAAACAATGGGTGTTGCAGTCCAGCCTGATGCTGCCCAGCACAGGCTCGGCCATCATTCTTGCTTCACTCACATAACTTCTGTGGCTGTTCTGATGACAGGGGGCATTCTGATTGGCTGCATCTCAAAGACCTCACAGGACTGTGTGGCCCTATAAGCTGTCCAATCAGCAGCTGCCTGGTCATAGCAGCCCAGAATCCTGTAGCCTCCGCATTCTAGAAGAGCCATGGTGACAGCCTCCTCTGCATGGTGGAGAAAAATGGGTGAGTGGCTCAAGCTCTGCTTTCTCTGGTCTTTCTTCCCCACAGGCCCTGGAAATGAGGATTTTCAGGCTCCATGGAAGCCAGCAGAGCGTGAGTGTGTGTGGTTGGGTTTCTGTTGAGTGTGAGTTTGGAAATCCGCTGAAAATGTAGTGAAGCCTAGGGCCTTTTCCAACACTGGTAGTGTGAAAGCATTTCACTTTTCTGTCAGTCAGAATGCTTGTGCCTCTCCGATGAGCCAAACGGATCCTAGCTCCCCATTAAATGTAGTGTGTGGAAAAGCATTTGGATTGTAGAAGAGCCAGGTCAAGCTGATTTCCATAGGCAGACATTACATGACATTTCCTGTCATGGCTCTCAGTGAATTTTCTCTAGTGCAGTCCAGTGTCATGCAACTGGGTCACCATAGTGCAAAAGGGGTCAGTACAAGGATCAGGTGAGGTTCGATGTTGTGGTTAGGTGTTGGGTTAGAATCAGGGTTATGATTTTATCTAGAGATATGATAGTGTTTATGTCAAAGCCTAGATTTAAAGTTAGGACTGATTTTCTTTTCAAGGTTATGTTAGGCCTATGTAAGTTATTAGGAATAGGGCTCGGCAGCGTGGCCTAGTGGCTAAGGTCCTCAGCTTGATCCCATATGGCTGCTGGTTCTAATCCCGGCAGCTCCACTTCCTCTCTATCTCTCCTCCTCTCAGTATATCTGACTTTGTAATAAAAATAAAACAAATCTTTAAAAAAAAAAAAGTACCAAGTTATTAGGAATAGATCTAGGAATAAGCTTAGATGTAATTAGGGTTAGGGTTAGAACTAATGCTAAAGGTTAGGTTTAGTAGTGACATAACTTTTAGGATTGAGATATGACTTATTGCTAGCCCAGTGGTTTGGGTTTTGGATAAACTTACAAATAGAATTAGGTACAGACCTATGTTTTGTATGTTGCATTAAGCAGGATTCGCATTAGGATTTTTTGGGGGGGATAGATTAATGTTTGGATTAGTGGCAGATACAGAGTCTTGCTGTATTTCTGGTTCATACTTAGTTTTCATTAGTGTTGGATTGAAGGTTATTGTTAGGATTGGTGTAAGGACTATGTGGCTTTAGAATAGAGTTAGGGTTACAATTAATGTGAGGATTAAAGCTTGGCTACATTTCGGGTTAAGATGCTGTTTTGTGTTTAGTTTTATGGTTAGGTTAGAGTCAATGGTAGGATTACTCTGCTTAGAGCTAGAGTTCATACTGGGGGAGGGCTAATGCTAGCGCTAAAGTTCTGCTAGGGTTAAGGTTAGGGCACAATCTAGTGTTAGGTTTATGATTAAGGTTTGGCTACATTTGGATTTAGGTTTTGTGTTATAATTAGGGTAATGATTTGGCTTCGCATTAGGGTAAAGATTCGGGTTAGCATTAGGGTTAGGTTTAGAAATACAGCTAGGGTAAGGTTCAGTATTAATGATAGGCTTAGTTATGTCTACATCTGTGTCAGGGTTGGAGTCAGGGTGAGGGCTATGCATTATGCCTAGTTTAGGGTTAGAATACCATGTATGATTGGGACTAGAGCTAGAGCTAGTGTCGGAGTTCGGGTTAGAATGATGGCAAGGATTAGGGATAATCATCATTTCTGGCTTAGGGTGTGCTGTAGGGTGTAATTAGTATTAGTGCTAGGCTATTAGATAGGGTCTGGGTAAGGGCTATGTCTAGGTGTAGGGTTAGGTTAATGCCTGGGTTTGAATTATGTTAATATTAGTGCTGGAGCGAGATTCGGAGTAAGAGTAGAGTTATTCCAGGATTAGTGTTATGATTCAGGCTTGATTTATACTTAGTAAGATTAGGATCATGGTCATAGGAAGAGTTAGGGTTCTTGTTAGTAGCTGAGTAAGAATTATGCTGGGTCTGGCACAATAGCCTAGCAGTAAAAGTTCTTGCCTTCCATGTGCCGAGATCACATTTGGTGCCAGTTCTAATTGCAGAAAGGCCGCTTCCCATCAGCACCGTGACTGTGTTCTGGGAAAGCAATCTGGTATGGCCCAAAGCTTTGGGTTGCTGCACCCATGTGGAAGACCTGTGAGAGGCTGTGTGCTCCTGGCTTCAGATTGCTATGGCTATGGCAGTTATGGCTGCTTGTGGAGTGAATCATCAGATGGAAAATTTTCCTCTCTGTCTCTCCTGCTTTCTGTATATCTGACTTTGAAATGTAAAGAAAGAAATTATATAAAAAATGAATTATGGCAAGTTCAGATTGAATTTTTGACAAGGGTCAACTTCAGTGTTAGGATTCGGCCTACAGCGTGGCTGATGGTTACAGCTGTAAAAGTCAAGAGACTGAGTTAGCATTACAGTCAGGGTTAGGCTTAGGAATAATGCTAAGGTTGGTTGTAGGTTTAGAGGTAGGTGTGGAAGGAGATTGAGGGTTAGGGTCAAGTTTAAGGCTGGGGTTTGAGGTAGAGCTTGGGTTATTTCTTGAGATGATTATTATTTTTGTTTAGGATTAATGACAACCAAATCTTAACTCTCATCTAGCCCTAATGTGAGCACTAACCATAACCCTATCGTTAACCTTAAACTAATTCCCAATTCTAAATCTAACCCTGATTCTAAGTTGAATCCTACCCCTTGCCCAAGTTCTAACCCTTAATCCTATAATGAATCCTACTGTATCTCTGACCCCAGCACTATCCAAAGCTCAAATTCTAAATCTAACCCTAATAATTATGCCCTAATGCAAGCTTTAGCCCTGCCCTAATCCTAAAGATGGGTTTACCTTGAATTAAAGCTCTAAGCATAATACCAAATAAGTCTTAGATAATGGCCCTCTTCCTGTCCTAAACCTGACACTTCCCCTGACATTAACCTTAGCTCTAACCTGAACCCTCACACTGAGTTTCAACCAACTGCAGTCCTAGCCCTAACACTAATCATAGCTCTAAATCCTTTTACTAACTATTGCCCTAGTTCTAATGTTATCCTCTCTGTATAACTATTGAGGTATCCCTAATGTTAACCATAACATGAGCACCAATCATAGCCATAGTTGTAACTGTAGTCCTGCTTTTCCTCCTAACTGAAAACCTACCCCTACTCTACCCTAAGAGTAACATCAAGTCATAGCCGTAACACTAACACTAACCTTAACCCTAAAACTAATATCCATTATCACTCTACTCCTAACTCTAGTTCTTTTTTTTTTTTATTACAAAGTCAGACATACAGAGAGGAGGAGAGACAGACATGAACATCTTCCGTCCCATGATTCACTCCCCAAGTGAGCCGCAACGGCCGGTGCTGTGCTGATCCAAAGCCGGGAGCCAGGAGCCTCTTTCGGGTCTCCCATATTGGTGCAGGGTCTCAAGGCTTTGTGCCATCCTTGACTGCTTTCCCAGGCCACAAGCTGGGAGCTGGATGGGAAGTGGAGCTGCCGGGATTGGAACTGGCACCCATGTGGGATCCCAAGTGCATTCAAGGCGAGGACTTTAGCCACTAGTCCATGCTCCGAGCCCTCTAGTTCTAACCTTAACTTCAACCTCAGCACTTGCCTTCACCCTAGGCCAAATGCTAACACCAGTCTTAAAGCTAGTGACAATGTAGCACTCACCCAAACTTTGATACTAGCCCATTCCTGACACTGCAGATTTCCCTAACCTTAACTGTAATGCTAATTCTAATGCCAATCAAATCTCTAGCCATAATCCTAACGCTAGTCTTAACTTTTACTATAAAACTAGCCCTAATTCTAATCTTAACCCCAACATTAATACTTATCATAGATCTATGCTTTGACTTAACCCTGTGCCAAACACTAACCTTAATCCTTGTCCATCTCTACTGCTCACCCTAGCCATAGTCCTACACCAATCATAATCCCAAGATTTTTAAAACAATGTAACTCATAATCTAAATATGAACGTTCAAGCTCAACATAATGCCAAGCAGAGTCATAGCTCCAAGTGTCACACCAGACCCAAACACAACACTAAAGATTCCCTTCATCCTGAACCAGCCGGGTTCCTGAAACAAATCTTCCCTGAGGCCAGCCCTTTCTGGAACTCTAAGCCAAGCCCTAGACTTTACCTGATCATACCCCTAGACCAAATGATGACCTGATTTCTACTAGTAGTACTAAGTGCATCCCTAGCTCAAACACAAATCAAACTCCTAAAGCTAACCAAAACTCCTTTTGGCTTTGTTTAATTCTATTTTTGACAATCTTGACATAGTTCATTAGAGTAAAAAGGTTCAAGGGCTACAGGACAGTGGGTAAGGCTATTATTTCCACATTCTCTTCTTTGACTGTATGTGGGGGTAAAAGGGGAGGGAGATAAAGGGAGAAGTCGCACCCAGTCTCCACCGGACCCCAGGTCCCTGATGGGGGGCATGCTCAGAGGGTCCTGCTCAAGTGGGTGTTTTGTTTGTTTGTTTTTTCCCAAGTGGTTTAGAGAGTTCAACAGTCATGAATTGCTGCCAATCTTGCAACTGCAAGTACGATGAGGTCTCTGAAGCATACACTGATTGACACAGTCCATCTTCGAGTCTGCGTTTGCCCAGGTTTTCACTGCCAATACATGGCTGAGGTGGGTGATTGACTTGTTCTGTCTTCCGTCTTTTCTTGGTTAGGATTCTGAGTCCAACATTTTGATTGGGGAGGTCTCCAAAGAAATTTTGTGTGAGGTATTCCCAGTCCAGTTTCTTGAATGTACTAGCAAGTGCAGGGCCCGGCACAGCCCGTCAGCCCGCTCAGCTGGTTGTTGCAGTTCCTGGGTTGGTTCTGTTTTCAGTCCTGACTTCCACTGGAAACAATGGGTGTTGCAGTCCAGCCTGATGCTGCCCAGCACAGGTTCGGCCATCATTCTTGCTTCACTCACATAACTTCTGTGGCTGTTCTGATGACAGGGGGCATTCTGATTGGCTGCATCTCAAAGACCTCACAGGACTGTGTGGCCCTATAAGCTGTCCAATCAGCAGCTGCCTGGTCATAGCAGCCCAGAATCCTGTAGCCTCAGCATTCTAGAAGAGCCATGGTGACAGCCTCCTCTGCATGGTGGAGAAAAAATGGGTGAGTGGCTCAAGCTCTGCTTTCTCTGGTCTTTCTTCCCCACAGGCCCTGGAAATGAGGATTTTCAGGCTCCATGGAAGCCAGCAGAGCGTGAGTGTGTGTGGTTGGGTTTCCGTTGAGTGTGAGTTTGGAAATCCGCTGAAAATGTAGTGAAGCCTAGGGCCTTTTCAACACTGGTAGTGTGAAAGCATTTCACTTTTCTGTCAGTCAGAATGCTTGTGCCTCTCCGATGAGCCAAACGGATCCTAGCTCCCCATTAAATGTAGTGTGTGGAAAAGCATTTGGATTGTAGAAGAGCCAGGTCAAGCTGATTTCCATAGGCAGACATTACATGACATTTCCTGTCATGGCTCTCAGTGAATTTTCTCTAGTGCAGTCCAGTGTCATGCAACTGGGTCACCATAGTGCAAAAGGGGTCAGTACAAGGATCAGGTGAGGTTCGATGTTGTGGTTAGGTGTAGGGTTAGAATCAGGGTTATGATTTTATCTAGAGATATGATAGTGTTTATGTCAAAGCCTAGATTTAAAGTTAGGACTGATTTTCTTTTCAAGGTTATGTTAGGCCTATGTAAGTTATTAGGAATAGGGCTCGGCAGCGTGGCCTAGTGGCTAAGGTCCTCAGCTTGATCCCATATGGCTGCTGGTTCTAATCCCGGCAGCTCCACTTCCTCTCTATCTCTCCTCCTCTCAGTATATCTGACTTTGTAATAAAAATAAAACAAATCTTTAAAAAAAAAAAGTACCAAGTTATTAGGAATAGATCTAGGAATAAGCTTAGATGTAATTAGGGTTAGGGTTAGAACTAATGCTAAAGGTTAGGTTTAGTAGTGACATAACTTTTAGGATTGAGATATGACTTATTGCTAGCCCAGTGGTTTGGGTTTTGGATAAACTTACAAATAGAATTAGGTACAGACCTATGTTTTGTATGTTGCATTAAGCAGGATTCGCATTAGGATTTTTTGGGGGGGATAGATTAATGTTTGGATTAGTGGCAGATACAGAGTCTTGCTGTATTTCTGGTTCATACTTAGTTTTCATTAGTGTTGGATTGAAGGTTATTGTTAGGATTGGTGTAAGGACTATGTGGCTTTAGAATAGAGTTAGGGTTACAATTAATGTGAGGATTAAAGCTTGGCTACATTTCGGGTTAAGATGCTGTTTTGTGTTTAGTTTTATGGTTAGGTTAGAGTCAATGGTAGGATTACTCTGCTTAGAGCTAGAGTTCATACTGGGGGAGGGCTAATGCTAGCGCTAAAGTTCTGCTAGGGTTAAGGTTAGGGCACAATCTAGTGTTAGGTTTATGATTAAGGTTTGGCTACATTTGGATTTAGGTTTTGTGTTATAATTAGGGTAATGATTTGGCTTCGCATTAGGGTAAAGATTCGGGTTAGCATTAGGGTTAGGTTTAGAAATACAGCTAGGGTAAGGTTCAGTATTAATGATAGGCTTAGTTATGTCTACATCTGTGTCAGGGTTGGAGTCAGGGTGAGGGCTATGCATTATGCCTAGTTTAGGGTTAGAATACCATGTATGATTGGGACTAGAGCTAGAGCTAGTGTCGGAGTTCGGGTTAGAATGATGGCAAGGATTAGGGATAATCATCATTTCTGGCTTAGGGTGTGCTGTAGGGTGTAATTAGTATTAGTGCTAGGCTATTAGATAGGGTCTGGGTAAGGGCTATGTCTAGGTGTAGGGTTAGGTTAATGCCTGGGTTTGAATTATGTTAATATTAGTGCTGGAGCGAGATTCGGAGTAAGAGTAGAGTTATTCCAGGATTAGTGTTACGATTCAGGCTTGATTTATACTTAGTAAGATTAGGATCATGGTCATAGCAAGAGTTAGGGTTCTTGTTAGTAGCTGAGTAAGAATTATGCTGGGTCTGGCACAATAGCCTAGCAGTAAAAGTTCTTGCCTTCCATGTGCCGAGATCACATTTGGTGCCAGTTCTAATTGCAGAAAGGCCGCTTCCCATCAGCACCGTGACTGTGTTCTGGGAAAGCAATCTGGTATGGCCCAAAGCTTTGGGTTGCTGCACCCATGTGGAAGACCTGTGAGAGGCTGTGTGCTCCTGGCTTCAGATTGCTATGGCTATGGCAGTTATGGCTGCTTGTGGAGTGAATCATCAGATGGAAAATTTTCCTCTCTGTCTCTCCTGCTTTCTGTATATCTGACTTTGAAATGTAAAGAAAGAAATTATATAAAAAATGAATTATGGCAAGTTCAGATTGAATTTTTGACAAGGGTCAACTTCAGTGTTAGGATTCGGCCTACAGCGTGGCTGATGGTTACAGCTGTAAAAGTCAAGAGACTGAGTTAGCATTACAGTCAGGGTTAGGCTTAGGAATAATGCTAAGGTTGGTTGTAGGTTTAGAGGTAGGTGTGGAAGGAGATTGAGGGTTAGGGTCAAGTTTAAGGCTGGGGTTTGAGGTAGAGCTTGGGTTATTTCTTGAGATGATTATTATTTTTGTTTAGGATTAATGACAACCAAATCTTAACTCTCATCTAGCCCTAATGTGAGCACTAACCATAACCCTATCGTTAACCTTAAACTAATTCCCAATTCTAAATCTAACCCTGATTCTAAGTTGAATCCTACCCCTTGCCCAAGTTCTAACCCTTAATCCTATAATGAATCCTACTGTATCTCTGACCCCAGCACTATCCAAAGCTCAAATTCTAAATCTAACCCTAATAATTATGCCCTAATGCAAGCTTTAGCCCTGCCCTAATCCTAAAGATGGGTTTACCTTGAATTAAAGCTCTAAGCATAATACCAAATAAGTCTTAGATAATGGCCCTCTTCCTGTCCTAAACCTGACACTTCCCCTGACATTAACCTTAGCTCTAACCTGAACCCTCACACTGAGTTTCAACCAACTGCAGTCCTAGCCCTAACACTAATCATAGCTCTAAATCCTTTTACTAACTATTGCCCTAGTTCTAATGTTATCCTCTCTGTATAACTATTGAGGTATCCCTAATGTTAACCATAACATGAGCACCAATCATAGCCATAGTTGTAACTGTAGTCCTGCTTTTCCTCCTAACTGAAAACCTACCCCTACTCTACCCTAAGAGTAACATCAAGTCATAGCCGTAACACTAACACTAACCTTAACCCTAAAACTAATATCCATTATCACTCTACTCCTAACTCTAGTTCTTTTTTTTTTTTATTACAAAGTCAGACATACAGAGAGGAGGAGAGACAGACATGAACATCTTCCGTCCCATGATTCACTCCCCAAGTGAGCCGCAACGGCCGGTGCTGTGCTGATCCAAAGCCGGGAGCCAGGAGCCTCTTTCGGGTCTCCCATATTGGTGCAGGGTCTCAAGGCTTTGTGCCATCCTTGACTGCTTTCCCAGGCCACAAGCTGGGAGCTGGATGGGAAGTGGAGCTGCCGGGATTGGAACTGGCACCCATGTGGGATCCCAAGTGCATTCAAGGCGAGGACTTTAGCCACTAGTCCATGCTCCGAGCCCTCTAGTTCTAACCTTAACTTCAACCTCAGCACTTGCCTTCACCCTAGGCCGAATGCTAACACCAGTCTTAAAGCTAGTGACAATGTAGCACTCACCCAAACTTTGATACTAGCCCATTCCTGACACTGCAGATTTCCCTAACCTTAACTGTAATGCTAATTCTAATGCCAATCAAATCTCTAGCCATAATCCTAACGCTAGTCTTAACTTTTACTATAAAACTAGCCCTAATTCTAATCTTAACCCCAACATTAATACTTATCATAGATCTATGCTTTGACTTAACCCTGTGCCAAACACTAACCTTAATCCTTGTCCATCTCTACTGCTCACCCTAGCCATAGTCCTACACCAATCATAATCCCAAGATTTTTAAAACAATGTAACTCATAATCTAAATATGAACGTTCAAGCTCAACATAATGCCAAGCAGAGTCATAGCTCCAAGTGTCACACCAGACCCAAACACAACACTAAAGATTCCCTTCATCCTGAACCAGCCGGGTTCCTGAAACAAATCTTCCCTGAGGCCAGCCCTTTCTGGAACTCTAAGCCAAGCCCTAGACTTTACCTGATCATACCCCTAGACCAAATGATGACCTGATTTGTACTAGTAGTACTAAGTGCATCCCTAGCTCAAACACAAATCAAACTCCTAAAGCTAACCAAAACTCCTTTTGGCTTTGTTTAATTCTATTTTTGACAATCTTGACATAGTTCATTAGAGTAAAAAGGTTCAAGGGCTACAGGACAGTGGGTAAGGCTATTATTTCCACATTCTCTTCTTTGACTGTATGTGGGGGTAAAAGGGGAGGGAGATAAAGGGAGAAGTCGCACCCAGTCTCCACCGGACCCCAGGTCCCTGATGGGGGGCATGCTCAGAGGGTCCTGCTCAAGTGGGTGTTTTGTTTGTTTGTTTTTTTATCAAGTGGTTTAGAGAGTTCAACAGTCATGAATTGCTGCCAATCTTGCAACTGCAAGTACGATGAGGTCTCTGAAGCATACACTGATTGACACAGTCCATCTTCGAGTCTGCGTTTGCCCAGGTTTTCACTGCCAATACATGGCTGAGGTGGGTGATTGACTTGTTCTGTCTTCCGTCTTTTCTTGGTTAGGATTCTGAGTCCAACATTTTGATTGGGGAGGTCTCCAAAGAAATTTTGTGTGAGGTATTCCCAGTCCAGTTTCTTGAATGTACTAGCAAGTGCAGGGCCCGGCACAGCCCGTCAGCCTGCTCAGCTGGTTGTTGCAGTTCCTGGGTTGGTTCTGTTTTCAGTCCCGACTTCCACTGGAACCAATGGGTGTTGCAGTCCAGCCTGATGCTGCCCAGCACAGGTTCGGCCATCATTCTTGCTTCACTCACATAACTTCTGTGGCTGTTCTGATGACAGGGGGCATTCTGATTGGCTGCATCTCAAAGACCTCACAGGACTGTGTGGCCCTACAAGCTGTCCAATCAGCAGCTGCCTGGTCATAGCAGCCCAGAATCCTGTAGCCTCAGCATTCTAGAGGAGCCATGGTGACAGCCTCCTCTGCATGGTGGAGAAAAAATGGGTGAGTGGCTCAAGCTCTGCTTTCTCTGGTCTTTCTTCCCCACAGGCCCTGGAAATGAGGATTTTCAGGCTCCATGGAAGCCAGCAGAGCATGAGTGTGTGTGGTTGGGTTTCCGTTGAGTGTGAGTTTGGAAATCCGCTGAAAATGTAGTGAAGCCTAGGGCCTTTTCAACACTGGTAGTGTGAAAGCATTTCACTTTTCTGTCAGTCAGAATGCTTGTGCCTCTCCGATGAGCCAAACGGATCCTAGCTCCCCATTAAATGTAGTGTGTGGAAAAGCATTTGGATTGTAGAAGAGCCAGGTCAAGCTGATTTCCATAGGCAGACATTACATGACATTTCCTGTCATGGCTCTCAGTGAATTTTCTCTAGTGCAGTCCAGTGTCATGCAACTGGGTCACCATAGTGCAAAAGGGGTCAGTACAAGGATCAGGTGAGGTTCGATGTTGTGGTTAGGTGTAGGGTTAGAATCAGGGTTATGATTTTATCTAGAGATATGATAGTGTTTATGTCAAAGCCTAGATTTAAAGTTAGGACTGATTTTCTTTTCAAGGTTATGTTAGGCCTATGTAAGTTATTAGGAATAGGGCTCGGCAGCGTGGCCTAGTGGCTAAGGTCCTCAGCTTGATCCCATATGGCTGCTGGTTCTAATCCCGGCAGCTCCACTTCCTCTCTATCTCTCCTCCTCTCAGTATATCTGACTTTGTAATAAAAATAAAACAAATCTTTAAAAAAAAAAAAGTACCAAGTTATTAGGAATAGATCTAGGAATAAGTTTAGATGTAATTAGGGTTAGGGTTAGAACTAATGCTAAAGGTTAGGTTTAGTAGTGACATAACTTTTAGGATTGAGATATGACTTATTGCTAGCCCAGTGGTTTGGGTTTTGGATAAACTTACAAATAGAATTAGGTACAGACCTATGTTTTGTATGTTGCATTAAGCAGGATTCGCATTAGGATTTTTTTGGGGGGGATAGATTAATGTTTGGATTAGTGGCAGATACAGAGTCTTGCTGTATTTCTGGTTCATACTTAGTTTTCATTAGTGTTGGATTGAAGGTTATTGTTAGGATTGGTGTAAGGACTATGTGGCTTTAGAATAGAGTTAGGGTTACAATTAATGTGAGGATTAAAGCTTGGCTACATTTCGGGTTAAGATGCTGTTTTGTGTTTAGTTTTATGGTTAGGTTAGAGTCAATGGTAGGATTACTCTGCTTAGAGCTAGAGTTCATACTGGGGGAGTGCTAATGCTAGCGCTAAAGTTCTGCTAGGGTTAAGGTTAGGACACAATCTAGTGTTAGGTTTATGATTAAGGTTTGGCTACATTTGGATTTAGGTTTTGTGTTATAATTAGGGTAATGATTTGGCTTCGCATTAGGGTAAAGATTCGGGTTAGCATTAGGGTTAGGTTTAGATATACAGCTAGGGTAAGGTTCAGTATTAATGATAGGCTTAGTTATGTCTACATCTGTGTCAGGGTTGGAGTCAGGGTGAGGGCTATGCATTATGCCTAGTTTAGGGTTAGAATACCATGTATGATTGGGACTAGAGCTAGAGCTAGTGTCGGAGTTCGGGTTAGAATGATGGCAAGGATTAGGGATAATCATCATTTCTGGCTTAGGGTGTGCTGTAGGGTGTAATTAGTATTAGTGCTAGGCTATTAGATAGGGTCTGGGTAAGGGCTATGTCTAGGTGTAGGGTTAGGTTAATGCCTGGGTTTGAATTATGTTAATATTAGTGCTGGAGCGAGATTCGGAGTAAGAGTAGAGTTATTCCAGGATTAGTGTTATGATGAAGGCTTGATTTATACTTAGTAAGATTAGGATCATGGTCATAGCAAGAGTTAGGGTTCTTGTTAGTAGCTGAGTAAGAATTATGCTGGGTCTGGCACAATAGCCTAGCAGTAAAAGTTCTTGCCTTCCATGTGCCGAGATCACATTTGGTGCCAGTTCTAATTGCAGAAAGGCCGCTTCCCATCAGTACCGTGACTGTGTTCTGGGAAAGCAATCTGGTATGGCCCAAAGCTTTGGGTTGCTGCACCCATGTGGAAGACCTGTGAGAGGCTGTGTGCTCCTGGCTTCAGATTGCTATGGCTATGGCAGTTATGGCTGCTTGGGGAGTGAATCATCAGATGGAAAATTTTCCTCTCTGTCTCTCCTGCTTTCTGTATATCTGACTTTGAAATGTAAAGAAAGAAATTATATAAAAAATGAATTATGGCAAGTTCAGATTGAATTTTTGACAAGGGTCAACTTCAGTGTTAGGATTCGGCCTACAGCGTGGCTGATGGTTACAGCTGTAAAAGTCAAGAGACTGAGTTAGCATTACAGTCAGGGTTAGGCTTAGGAATAATGCTAAGGTTGGTTGTAGGTTTAGAGGTAGGTGTGGAAGGAGATTGAGGGTTAGGGTCAAGTTTAAGGCTGGAGTTTGAGATAGAGCTTGGGTTATTTCTTGAGATGATTATTATTTTTGTTTAGGATTAATGACAACCAAATCTTAACTCTCATCTAGCCCTAATGTGAGCACTAACCATAACCCTATCGTTAACCTTAAACTAATTCCCAATTCTAAATCTAACCCTGATTCTAAGTTGAATCCTACCCCTTGCCCAAGTTCTAACCCTTAATCCTATAATGAATCCTACTGTATCTCTGACCCCAGCACTATCCAAAGCTCAAATTCTAAATCTAACCCTAATAATTATGCCCTAATGCAAGCTTTAGCCCTGCCCTAATCCTAAAGATGGGTTTACCTTGAATTAAAGCTCTAAGCACAATACCAAATAAGTCTTAGATAATGGCCCTCTTCCTGTCCTAAACCTGACACTTCCCCTGACATTAACCTTAGCTCTAACCTGAACCCTCACACTGAGTTTCAACCAACTGCAGTCCTAGCCCTAACACTAATCATAGCTCTAAATCCTTTTACTAACTATTGCCCTAGTTCTAATGTTATCCTCTCTGTATAACCATTGAGGTATCCCTAATGTTAACCATAACATGAGCACCAATCATAGCCATAGTTGTAACTGTAGTCCTGCTTTTCCTCCTAACTGAAAACCTACCCCTACTCTACCCTAAGAGTAACATCAAGTCATAGCCGTAACACTAACACTAACCTTAACCCTAAAACTAATATCCATTATCACTCTACTCCTAACTCTAGTTCTTTTTTTTTTTTATTACAAAGTCAGACATACAGAGAGGAGGAGAGACAGACATGAACATCTTCCGTCCCATGATTCACTCCCCAAGTGAGCCGCAACGGCCGGTGCTGTGCTGATCCAAAGCCGGGAGCCAGGAACCTCTTTCGGGTCTCCCACATGGGTGCAGGGTCTCAAGGCTTTGGGCCATCCTTGACTGCTTTCCCAGGCCACAAGCTGGGAGCTGGATGGGAAGTGGAGCTGCCGGGATTGGAACTGGCACCCATGTGGGATCCCAAGTGCATTCAAGGCGAGGACTTTAACCACTAGTCCATGCTTCGGAGCCCTCTAGTTCTAACCTTAACTTCAACCTCAGCACTTGCCTTCACCCTAGGCTGAATGCTAACACCAGTCTTAAACCTAGTGACAATGTAGCACTCACCCAAACTTTGATACTAGCCCATTCCTGACACTGCAGATTTCCTTAACCTTAACTGTAATGCTAATTCTAATGCCAATCAAATCTCTAGCCATAATCCTAACGCTAGTCTTAACTTTTACTATAAAACTAGCCCTAATTCTAATCTTAACCCCAACATTAATACTTATCATAGATCTATGCTTTGACTTAACCCTGTGCCAAACACTAACCTTAATCCTTGTCCATCTCTACTGCTCACCCTAGCCATAGTCCTACACCAATCATAATCCCAAGATTTTTAAAACAATGTAACTCATAATCTAAATATGAACGTTCAAGCTCAACATAATGCCAAGCAGAGTCATAGCTCCAAGTGTCACACCAGACCCAAACACAACACTAAAGATTCCCTTCATCCTGAACCAGCCGGGTTCCTGAAACAAATCTTCCCTGAGGCCAGCCCTTTCTGGAACTCTAAGCCAAGCCCTAGACTTTACCTGATCATACCCCTAGACCAAATGATGACCTGATTTGTACTAGTAGTACTAAGTGCATCCCTAGCTCAAACACAAATCAAACTCCTAAAGCTAACCAAAACTCCTTTTGGCTTTGTTTAATTCTATTTTTGACAATCTTGACATAGTTCATTAGAGTAAAAAGGTTCAAGGGCTACAGGACAGTGGGTAAGGCTATTATTTCCACATTCTCTTCTTTGACTGTATGTGGGGGTAAAAGGGGAGGGAGATAAAGGGAGAAGTCGCACCCAGTCTCCACCGGACCCCAGGTCCCTGATGTGGGGCATGCTCAGAGGGTCCTGCTCAAGTGGGTGTTTTGTTTGTTTGTTTTTTCTCAAGTGGTTTAGAGAGTTCAACAGTCATGAATTGCTGCCAATCTTGCAACTGCAAGTACGATGAGGTCTCTGAAGCATACACTGATTGACACAGTCCATCTTCGAGTCTGCGTTTGCCCAGGTTTTCACTGCCAATACATGGCTGAGGTGGGTGATTGACTTGTTCTGTCTTCCGTCTTTTCTTGGTTAGGATTCTGAGTCCAACATTTTGATTGGGGAGGTCTCCAAAGAAATTTTGTGTGAGGTATTCCCAGTCCAGTTTCTTGAATGTACTAGCAAGTGCAGGGCCCGGCACAGCCCGTCAGCCCGCTCAGCTGGTTGTTGCAGTTCCTGGGTTGGTTCTGTTTTCAGTCCCGACTTCCACTGGAAACAATGGGTGTTGCAGTCCAGCCTGATGCTGCCCAGCACAGGCTCGGCCATCATTCTTGCTTCACTCACATAACTTCTGTGGCTGTTCTGATGACAGGGGGCATTCTGATTGGCTGCATCTCAAAGACCTCACAGGACTGTGTGGCCCTATAAGCTGTCCAATCAGCAGCTGCCTGGTCATAGCAGCCCAGAATCCTGTAGCCTCCGCATTCTAGAAGAGCCATGGTGACAGCCTCCTCTGCATGGTGGAGAAAAATGGGTGAGTGGCTCAAGCTCTGCTTTCTCTGGTCTTTCTTCCCCACAGGCCCTGGAAATGAGGATTTTCAGGCTCCATGGAAGCCAGCAGAGCGTGAGTGTGTGTGGTTGGGTTTCTGTTGAGTGTGAGTTTGGAAATCCGCTGAAAATGTAGTGAAGCCTAGGGCCTTTTCCAACACTGGTAGTGTGAAAGCATTTCACTTTTCTGTCAGTCAGAATGCTTGTGCCTCTCCGATGAGCCAAACGGATCCTAGCTCCCCATTAAATGTAGTGTGTGGAAAAGCATTTGGATTGTAGAAGAGCCAGGTCAAGCTGATTTCCATAGGCAGACATTACATGACATTTCCTGTCATGGCTCTCAGTGAATTTTCTCTAGTGCAGTCCAGTGTCATGCAACTGGGTCACCATAGTGCAAAAGGGGTCAGTACAAGGATCAGGTGAGGTTCGATGTTGTGGTTAGGTGTTGGGTTAGAATCAGGGTTATGATTTTATCTAGAGATATGATAGTGTTTATGTCAAAGCCTAGATTTAAAGTTAGGACTGATTTTCTTTTCAAGGTTATGTTAGGCCTATGTAAGTTATTAGGAATAGGGCTCGGCAGCGTGGCCTAGTGGCTAAGGTCCTCAGCTTGATCCCATATGGCTGCTGGTTCTAATCCCGGCAGCTCCACTTCCTCTCTATCTCTCCTCCTCTCAGTATATCTGACTTTGTAATAAAAATAAAACAAATCTTTAAAAAAAAAAAAGTACCAAGTTATTAGGAATAGATCTAGGAATAAGCTTAGATGTAATTAGGGTTAGGGTTAGAACTAATGCTAAAGGTTAGGTTTAGTAGTGACATAACTTTTAGGATTGAGATATGACTTATTGCTAGCCCAGTGGTTTGGGTTTTGGATAAACTTACAAATAGAATTAGGTACAGACCTATGTTTTGTATGTTGCATTAAGCAGGATTCGCATTAGGATTTTTTGGGGGGGATAGATTAATGTTTGGATTAGTGGCAGATACAGAGTCTTGCTGTATTTCTGGTTCATACTTAGTTTTCATTAGTGTTGGATTGAAGGTTATTGTTAGGATTGGTGTAAGGACTATGTGGCTTTAGAATAGAGTTAGGGTTACAATTAATGTGAGGATTAAAGCTTGGCTACATTTCGGGTTAAGATGCTGTTTTGTGTTTAGTTTTATGGTTAGGTTAGAGTCAATGGTAGGATTACTCTGCTTAGAGCTAGAGTTCATACTGGGGGAGGGCTAATGCTAGCGCTAAAGTTCTGCTAGGGTTAAGGTTAGGGCACAATCTAGTGTTAGGTTTATGATTAAGGTTTGGCTACATTTGGATTTAGGTTTTGTGTTATAATTAGGGTAATGATTTGGCTTCGCATTAGGGTAAAGATTCGGGTTAGCATTAGGGTTAGGTTTAGAAATACAGCTAGGGTAAGGTTCAGTATTAATGATAGGCTTAGTTATGTCTACATCTGTGTCAGGGTTGGAGTCAGGGTGAGGGCTATGCATTATGCCTAGTTTAGGGTTAGAATACCATGTATGATTGGGACTAGAGCTAGAGCTAGTGTCGGAGTTCGGGTTAGAATGATGGCAAGGATTAGGGATAATCATCATTTCTGGCTTAGGGTGTGCTGTAGGGTGTAATTAGTATTAGTGCTAGGCTATTAGATAGGGTCTGGGTAAGGGCTATGTCTAGGTGTAGGGTTAGGTTAATGCCTGGGTTTGAATTATGTTAATATTAGTGCTGGAGCGAGATTCGGAGTAAGAGTAGAGTTATTCCAGGATTAGTGTTATGATTCAGGCTTGATTTATACTTAGTAAGATTAGGATCATGGTCATAGCAAGAGTTAGGGTTCTTGTTAGTAGCTGAGTAAGAATTATGCTGGGTCTGGCACAATAGCCTAGCAGTAAAAGTTCTTGCCTTCCATGTGCCGAGATCACATTTGGTGCCAGTTCTAATTGCAGAAAGGCCGCTTCCCATCAGCACCGTGACTGTGTTCTGGGAAAGCAATCTGGTATGGCCCAAAGCTTTGGGTTGCTGCACCCATGTGGAAGACCTGTGAGAGGCTGTGTGCTCCTGGCTTCAGATTGCTATGGCTATGGCAGTTATGGCTGCTTGTGGAGTGAATCATCAGATGGAAAATTTTCCTCTCTGTCTCTCCTGCTTTCTGTATATCTGACTTTGAAATGTAAAGAAAGAAATTATATAAAAAATGAATTATGGCAAGTTCAGATTGAATTTTTGACAAGGGTCAACTTCAGTGTTAGGATTCGGCCTACAGCGTGGCTGATGGTTACAGCTGTAAAAGTCAAGAGACTGAGTTAGCATTACAGTCAGGGTTAGGCTTAGGAATAATGCTAAGGTTGGTTGTAGGTTTAGAGGTAGGTGTGGAAGGAGATTGAGGGTTAGGGTCAAGTTTAAGGCTGGGGTTTGAGGTAGAGCTTGGGTTATTTCTTGAGATGATTATTATTTTTGTTTAGGATTAATGACAACCAAATCTTAACTCTCATCTAGCCCTAATGTGAGCACTAACCATAACCCTATCGTTAACCTTAAACTAATTCCCAATTCTAAATCTAACCCTGATTCTAAGTTGAATCCTACCCCTTGCCCAAGTTCTAACCCTTAATCCTATAATGAATCCTACTGTATCTCTGACCCCAGCACTATCCAAAGCTCAAATTCTAAATCTAACCCTAATAATTATGCCCTAATGCAAGCTTTAGCCCTGCCCTAATCCTAAAGATGGGTTTACCTTGAATTAAAGCTCTAAGCATAATACCAAATAAGTCTTAGATAATGGCCCTCTTCCTGTCCTAAACCTGACACTTCCCCTGACATTAACCTTAGCTCTAACCTGAACCCTCACACTGAGTTTCAACCAACTGCAGTCCTAGCCCTAACACTAATCATAGCTCTAAATCCTTTTACTAACTATTGCCCTAGTTCTAATGTTATCCTCTCTGTATAACTATTGAGGTATCCCTAATGTTAACCATAACATGAGCACCAATCATAGCCATAGTTGTAACTGTAGTCCTGCTTTTCCTCCTAACTGAAAACCTACCCCTACTCTACCCTAAGAGTAACATCAAGTCATAGCCGTAACACTAACACTAACCTTAACCCTAAAACTAATATCCATTATCACTCTACTCCTAACTCTAGTTCTTTTTTTTTTTTATTACAAAGTCAGACATACAGAGAGGAGGAGAGACAGACATGAACATCTTCCGTCCCATGATTCACTCCCCAAGTGAGCCGCAACGGCCGGTGCTGTGCTGATCCAAAGCCGGGAGCCAGGAACCTCTTTCGGGTCTCCCACATGGGTGCAGGGTCTCAAGGCTTTGGGCCATCCTTGACTGCTTTCCCAGGCCACAAGCTGGGAGCTGGATGGGAAGTGGAGCTGCCGGGATTGGAACTGGCACCCATGTGGGATCCCAAGTGCATTCAAGGCGAGGACTTTAACCACTAGTCCATGCTTCGGAGCCCTCTAGTTCTAACCTTAACTTCAACCTCAGCACTTGCCTTCACCCTAGGCTGAATGCTAACACCAGTCTTAAACCTAGTGACAATGTAGCACTCACCCAAACTTTGATACTAGCCCATTCCTGACACTGCAGATTTCCTTAACCTTAACTGTAATGCTAATTCTAATGCCAATCAAATCTCTAGCCATAATCCTAACGCTAGTCTTAACTTTTACTATAAAACTAGCCCTAATTCTAATCTTAACCCCAACATTAATACTTATCATAGATCTATGCTTTGACTTAACCCTGTGCCAAACACTAACCTTAATCCTTGTCCATCTCTACTGCTCACCCTAGCCATAGTCCTACACCAACCATAATCCCAAGATTTTTAAAACAATGTAACTCATAATCTAAATATGAACGTTCAAGCTCAACATAATGCCAAGCAGAGTCATAGCTCCAAGTGTCACACCAGACCCAAACACAACACTAAAGATTCCCTTCATCCTGAACCAGCCGGGTTCCTGAAACAAATCTTCCCTGAGGCCAGCCCTTTCTGGAACTCTAAGCCAAGCCCTAGACTTTACCTGATCATACCCCTAGACCAAATGATGACCTGATTTGTACTAGTAGTACTAAGTGCATCCCTAGCTCAAACACAAATCAAACTCCTAAAGCTAACCAAAACTCCTTTTGGCTTTGTTTAATTCTATTTTTGACAATCTTGACATAGTTCATTAGAGTAAAAAGGTTCAAGGGCTACAGGACAGTGGGTAAGGCTATTATTTCCACATTCTCTTCTTTGACTGTATGTGGGGGTAAAAGGGGAGGGAGATAAAGGGAGAAGTCGCACCCAGTCTCCACCGGACCCCAGGTCCCTGATGTGGGGCATGCTCAGAGGGTCCTGCTCAAGTGGGTGTTTTGTTTGTTTGTTTTTTCTCAAGTGGTTTAGAGAGTTCAACAGTCATGAATTGCTGCCAATCTTGCAACTGCAAGTACGATGAGGTCTCTGAAGCATACACTGATTGACACAGTCCATCTTCGAGTCTGCGTTTGCCCAGGTTTTCACTGCCAATACATGGCTGAGGTGGGTGATTGACTTGTTCTGTCTTCCGTCTTTTCTTGGTTAGGATTCTGAGTCCAACATTTTGATTGGGGAGGTCTCCAAAGAAATTTTGTGTGAGGTATTCCCAGTCCAGTTTCTTGAATGTACTAGCAAGTGCAGGGCCCGGCACAGCCCGTCAGCCCGCTCAGCTGGTTGTTGCAGTTCCTGGGTTGGTTCTGTTTTCAGTCCCGACTTCCACTGGAAACAATGGGTGTTGCAGTCCAGCCTGATGCTGCCCAGCACAGGCTCGGCCATCATTCTTGCTTCACTCACATAACTTCTGTGGCTGTTCTGATGACAGGGGGCATTCTGATTGGCTGCATCTCAAAGACCTCACAGGACTGTGTGGCCCTATAAGCTGTCCAATCAGCAGCTGCCTGGTCATAGCAGCCCAGAATCCTGTAGCCTCCGCATTCTAGAAGAGCCATGGTGACAGCCTCCTCTGCATGGTGGAGAAAAATGGGTGAGTGGCTCAAGCTCTGCTTTCTCTGGTCTTTCTTCCCCACAGGCCCTGGAAATGAGGATTTTCAGGCTCCATGGAAGCCAGCAGAGCGTGAGTGTGTGTGGTTGGGTTTCTGTTGAGTGTGAGTTTGGAAATCCGCTGAAAATGTAGTGAAGCCTAGGGCCTTTTCCAACACTGGTAGTGTGAAAGCATTTCACTTTTCTGTCAGTCAGAATGCTTGTGCCTCTCCGATGAGCCAAACGGATCCTAGCTCCCCATTAAATGTAGTGTGTGGAAAAGCATTTGGATTGTAGAAGAGCCAGGTCAAGCTGATTTCCATAGGCAGACATTACATGACATTTCCTGTCATGGCTCTCAGTGAATTTTCTCTAGTGCAGTCCAGTGTCATGCAACTGGGTCACCATAGTGCAAAAGGGGTCAGTACAAGGATCAGGTGAGGTTCGATGTTGTGGTTAGGTGTTGGGTTAGAATCAGGGTTATGATTTTATCTAGAGATATGATAGTGTTTATGTCAAAGCCTAGATTTAAAGTTAGGACTGATTTTCTTTTCAAGGTTATGTTAGGCCTATGTAAGTTATTAGGAATAGGGCTCGGCAGCGTGGCCTAGTGGCTAAGGTCCTCAGCTTGATCCCATATGGCTGCTGGTTCTAATCCCGGCAGCTCCACTTCCTCTCTATCTCTCCTCCTCTCAGTATATCTGACTTTGTAATAAAAATAAAACAAATCTTTAAAAAAAAAAAAGTACCAAGTTATTAGGAATAGATCTAGGAATAAGCTTAGATGTAATTAGGGTTAGGGTTAGAACTAATGCTAAAGGTTAGGTTTAGTAGTGACATAACTTTTAGGATTGAGATATGACTTATTGCTAGCCCAGTGGTTTGGGTTTTGGATAAACTTACAAATAGAATTAGGTACAGACCTATGTTTTGTATGTTGCATTAAGCAGGATTCGCATTAGGATTTTTTGGGGGGGATAGATTAATGTTTGGATTAGTGGCAGATACAGAGTCTTGCTGTATTTCTGGTTCATACTTAGTTTTCATTAGTGTTGGATTGAAGGTTATTGTTAGGATTGGTGTAAGGACTATGTGGCTTTAGAATAGAGTTAGGGTTACAATTAATGTGAGGATTAAAGCTTGGCTACATTTCGGGTTAAGATGCTGTTTTGTGTTTAGTTTTATGGTTAGGTTAGAGTCAATGGTAGGATTACTCTGCTTAGAGCTAGAGTTCATACTGGGGGAGGGCTAATGCTAGCGCTAAAGTTCTGCTAGGGTTAAGGTTAGGGCACAATCTAGTGTTAGGTTTATGATTAAGGTTTGGCTACATTTGGATTTAGGTTTTGTGTTATAATTAGGGTAATGATTTGGCTTCGCATTAGGGTAAAGATTCGGGTTAGCATTAGGGTTAGGTTTAGAAATACAGCTAGGGTAAGGTTCAGTATTAATGATAGGCTTAGTTATGTCTACATCTGTGTCAGGGTTGGAGTCAGGGTGAGGGCTATGCATTATGCCTAGTTTAGGGTTAGAATACCATGTATGATTGGGACTAGAGCTAGAGCTAGTGTCGGAGTTCGGGTTAGAATGATGGCAAGGATTAGGGATAATCATCATTTCTGGCTTAGGGTGTGCTGTAGGGTGTAATTAGTATTAGTGCTAGGCTATTAGATAGGGTCTGGGTAAGGGCTATGTCTAGGTGTAGGGTTAGGTTAATGCCTGGGTTTGAATTATGTTAATATTAGTGCTGGAGCGAGATTCGGAGTAAGAGTAGAGTTATTCCAGGATTAGTGTTATGATTCAGGCTTGATTTATACTTAGTAAGATTAGGATCATGGTCATAGCAAGAGTTAGGGTTCTTGTTAGTAGCTGAGTAAGAATTATGCTGGGTCTGGCACAATAGCCTAGCAGTAAAAGTTCTTGCCTTCCATGTGCCGAGATCACATTTGGTGCCAGTTCTAATTGCAGAAAGGCCGCTTCCCATCAGCACCGTGACTGTGTTCTGGGAAAGCAATCTGGTATGGCCCAAAGCTTTGGGTTGCTGCACCCATGTGGAAGACCTGTGAGAGGCTGTGTGCTCCTGGCTTCAGATTGCTATGGCTATGGCAGTTATGGCTGCTTGTGGAGTGAATCATCAGATGGAAAATTTTCCTCTCTGTCTCTCCTGCTTTCTGTATATCTGACTTTGAAATGTAAAGAAAGAAATTATATAAAAAATGAATTATGGCAAGTTCAGATTGAATTTTTGACAAGGGTCAACTTCAGTGTTAGGATTCGGCCTACAGCGTGGCTGATGGTTACAGCTGTAAAAGTCAAGAGACTGAGTTAGCATTACAGTCAGGGTTAGGCTTAGGAATAATGCTAAGGTTGGTTGTAGGTTTAGAGGTAGGTGTGGAAGGAGATTGAGGGTTAGGGTCAAGTTTAAGGCTGGGGTTTGAGGTAGAGCTTGGGTTATTTCTTGAGATGATTATTATTTTTGTTTAGGATTAATGACAACCAAATCTTAACTCTCATCTAGCCCTAATGTGAGCACTAACCATAACCCTATCGTTAACCTTAAACTAATTCCCAATTCTAAATCTAACCCTGATTCTAAGTTGAATCCTACCCCTTGCCCAAGTTCTAACCCTTAATCCTATAATGAATCCTACTGTATCTCTGACCCCAGCACTATCCAAAGCTCAAATTCTAAATCTAACCCTAATAATTATGCCCTAATGCAAGCTTTAGCCCTGCCCTAATCCTAAAGATGGGTTTACCTTGAATTAAAGCTCTAAGCATAATACCAAATAAGTCTTAGATAATGGCCCTCTTCCTGTCCTAAACCTGACACTTCCCCTGACATTAACCTTAGCTCTAACCTGAACCCTCACACTGAGTTTCAACCAACTGCAGTCCTAGCCCTAACACTAATCATAGCTCTAAATCCTTTTACTAACTATTGCCCTAGTTCTAATGTTATCCTCTCTGTATAACTATTGAGGTATCCCTAATGTTAACCATAACATGAGCACCAATCATAGCCATAGTTGTAACTGTAGTCCTGCTTTTCCTCCTAACTGAAAACCTACCCCTACTCTACCCTAAGAGTAACATCAAGTCATAGCCGTAACACTAACACTAACCTTAACCCTAAAACTAATATCCATTATCACTCTACTCCTAACTCTAGTTCTTTTTTTTTTTTATTACAAAGTCAGACATACAGAGAGGAGGAGAGACAGACATGAACATCTTCCGTCCCATGATTCACTCCCCAAGTGAGCCGCAACGGCCGGTGCTGTGCTGATCCAAAGCCGGGAGCCAGGAGCCTCTTTCGGGTCTCCCATATTGGTGCAGGGTCTCAAGGCTTTGTGCCATCCTTGACTGCTTTCCCAGGCCACAAGCTGGGAGCTGGATGGGAAGTGGAGCTGCCGGGATTGGAACTGGCACCCATGTGGGATCCCAAGTGCATTCAAGGCGAGGACTTTAGCCACTAGTCCATGCTCCGAGCCCTCTAGTTCTAACCTTAACTTCAACCTCAGCACTTGCCTTCACCCTAGGCCAAATGCTAACACCAGTCTTAAAGCTAGTGACAATGTAGCACTCACCCAAACTTTGATACTAGCCCATTCCTGACACTGCAGATTTCCCTAACCTTAACTGTAATGCTAATTCTAATGCCAATCAAATCTCTAGCCATAATCCTAACGCTAGTCTTAACTTTTACTATAAAACTAGCCCTAATTCTAATCTTAACCCCAACATTAATACTTATCATAGATCTATGCTTTGACTTAACCCTGTGCCAAACACTAACCTTAATCCTTGTCCATCTCTACTGCTCACCCTAGCCATAGTCCTACACCAATCATAATCCCAAGATTTTTAAAACAATGTAACTCATAATCTAAATATGAACGTTCAAGCTCAACATAATGCCAAGCAGAGTCATAGCTCCAAGTGTCACACCAGACCCAAACACAACACTAAAGATTCCCTTCATCCTGAACCAGCCGGGTTCCTGAAACAAATCTTCCCTGAGGCCAGCCCTTTCTGGAACTCTAAGCCAAGCCCTAGACTTTACCTGATCATACCCCTAGACCAAATGATGACCTGATTTGTACTAGTAGTACTAAGTGCATCCCTAGCTCAAACACAAATCAAACTCCTAAAGCTAACCAAAACTCCTTTTGGCTTTGTTTAATTCTATTTTTGACAATCTTGACATAGTTCATTAGAGTAAAAAGGTTCAAGGGCTACAGGACAGTGGGTAAGGCTATTATTTCCACATTCTCTTCTTTGACTGTATGTGGGGGTAAAAGGGGAGGGAGATAAAGGGAGAAGTCGCACCCAGTCTCCACCGGACCCCAGGTCCCTGATGGGGGGCATGCTCAGAGGGTCCTGCTCAAGTGGGTGTTTTGTTTGTTTGTTTTTTCCCAAGTGGTTTAGAGAGTTCAACAGTCATGAATTGCTGCCAATCTTGCAACTGCAAGTACGATGAGGTCTCTGAAGCATACACTGATTGACACAGTCCATCTTCGAGTCTGCGTTTGCCCAGGTTTTCACTGCCAATACATGGCTGAGGTGGGTGATTGACTTGTTCTGTCTTCCGTCTTTTCTTGGTTAGGATTCTGAGTCCAACATTTTGATTGGGGAGGTCTCCAAAGAAATTTTGTGTGAGGTATTCCCAGTCCAGTTTCTTGAATGTACTAGCAAGTGCAGGGCCCGGCACAGCCCGTCAGCCCGCTCAGCTGGTTGTTGCAGTTCCTGGGTTGGTTCTGTTTTCAGTCCTGACTTCCACTGGAAACAATGAGTGTTGCAGTCCAGCCTGATGCTGCCCAGCACAGGTTCGGCCATCATTCTTGCTTCACTCACATAACTTCTGTGGCTGTTCTGATGACAGGGGGCATTCTGATTGGCTGCATCTCAAAGACCTCACAGGACTGTGTGGCCCTATAAGCTGTCCAATCAGCAGCTGCCTGGTCATAGCAGCCCAGAATCCTGTAGCCTCAGCATTCTAGAAGAGCCATGGTGACAGCCTCCTCTGCATGGTGGAGAAAAAATGGGTGAGTGGCTCAAGCTCTGCTTTCTCTGGTCTTTCTTCCCCACAGGCCCTGGAAATGAGGATTTTCAGGCTCCATGGAAGCCAGCAGAGCGTGAGTGTGTGTGGTTGGGTTTCCGTTGAGTGTGAGTTTGGAAATCCGCTGAAAATGTAGTGAAGCCTAGGGCCTTTTCAACACTGGTAGTGTGAAAGCATTTCACTTTTCTGTCAGTCAGAATGCTTGTGCCTCTCCGATGAGCCAAACGGATCCTAGCTCCCCATTAAATGTAGTGTGTGGAAAAGCATTTGGATTGTAGAAGAGCCAGGTCAAGCTGATTTCCATAGGCAGACATTACATGACATTTCCTGTCATGGCTCTCAGTGAATTTTCTCTAGTGCAGTCCAGTGTCATGCAACTGGGTCACCATAGTGCAAAAGGGGTCAGTACAAGGATCAGGTGAGGTTCGATGTTGTGGTTAGGTGTAGGGTTAGAATCAGGGTTATGATTTTATCTAGAGATATGATAGTGTTTATGTCAAAGCCTAGATTTAAAGTTAGGACTGATTTTCTTTTCAAGGTTATGTTAGGCCTATGTAAGTTATTAGGAATAGGGCTCGGCAGCGTGGCCTAGTGGCTAAGGTCCTCAGCTTGATCCCATATGGCTGCTGGTTCTAATCCCGGCAGCTCCACTTCCTCTCTATCTCTCCTCCTCTCAGTATATCTGACTTTGTAATAAAAATAAAACAAATCTTTAAAAAAAAAAAAGTACCAAGTTATTAGGAATAGATCTAGGAATAAGCTTAGATGTAATTAGGGTTAGGGTTAGAACTAATGCTAAAGGTTAGGTTTAGTAGTGACATAACTTTTAGGATTGAGATATGACTTATTGCTAGCCCAGTGGTTTGGGTTTTGGATAAACTTACAAATAGAATTAGGTACAGACCTATGTTTTGTATGTTGCATTAAGCAGGATTCGCATTAGGATTTTTTGGGGGGGATAGATTAATGTTTGGATTAGTGGCAGATACAGAGTCTTGCTGTATTTCTGGTTCATACTTAGTTTTCATTAGTGTTGGATTGAAGGTTATTGTTAGGATTGGTGTAAGGACTATGTGGCTTTAGAATAGAGTTAGGGTTACAATTAATGTGAGGATTAAAGCTTGGCTACATTTCGGGTTAAGATGCTGTTTTGTGTTTAGTTTTATGGTTAGGTTAGAGTCAATGGTAGGATTACTCTGCTTAGAGCTAGAGTTCATACTGGGGGAGGGCTAATGCTAGCGCTAAAGTTCTGCTAGGGTTAAGGTTAGGACACAATCTAGTGTTAGGTTTATGATTAAGGTTTGGCTACATTTGGATTTAGGTTTTGTGTTATAATTAGGGTAATGATTTGGCTTCGCATTAGGGTAAAGATTCGGGTTAGCATTAGGGTTAGGTTTAGATATACAGCTAGGGTAAGGTTCAGTATTAATGATAGGCTTAGTTATGTCTACATCTGTGTCAGGGTTGGAGTCAGGGTGAGGGCTATGCATTATGCCTAGTTTAGGGTTAGAATACCACGTATGATTGGGACTAGAGCTAGAGCTAGTGTCGGAGTTCGGGTTAGAATGATGGCAAGGATTAGGGATAATCATCATTTCTGGCTTAGGGTGTGCTGTAGGGTGTAATTAGTATTAGTGCTAGGCTATTAGATAGGGTCTGGGTAAGGGCTATGTCTAGGTGTAGGGTTAGGTTAATGCCTGGGTTTGAATTATGTTAATATTAGTGCTGGAGCGAGATTCGGAGTAAGAGTAGAGTTATTCCAGGATTAGTGTTATGATTCAGGCTTGATTTATACTTAGTAAGATTAGGATCATGGTCATAGCAAGAGTTAGGGTTCTTGTTAGTAGCTGAGTAAGAATTATGCTGGGTCTGGCACAATAGCCTAGCAGTAAAAGTTCTTGCCTTCCATGTGCCGAGATCACATTTGGTGCCAGTTCTAATTGCAGAAAGGCCGCTTCCCATCAGCACCGTGACTGTGTTCTGGGAAAGCAATCTGGTATGGCCCAAAGCTTTGGGTTGCTGCACCCATGTGGAAGACCTGTGAGAGGCTGTGTGCTCCTGGCTTCAGATTGCTATGGCTATGGCAGTTATGGCTGCTTGTGGAGTGAATCATCAGATGGAAAATTTTCCTCTCTGTCTCTCCTGCTTTCTGTATATCTGACTTTGAAATGTAAAGAAAGAAATTATATAAAAAATGAATTATGGCAAGTTCAGATTGAATTTTTGACAAGGGTCAACTTCAGTGTTAGGATTCGGCCTACAGCGTGGCTGATGGTTACAGCTGTAAAAGTCAAGAGACTGAGTTAGCATTACAGTCAGGGTTAGGCTTAGGAATAATGCTAAGGTTGGTTCTAGGTTTAGAGGTAGGTGTGGAAGGAGATTGAGGGTTAGGGTCAAGTTTAAGGCTGGAGTTTGAGATAGAGCTTGGGTTATTTCTTGAGATGATTATTATTTTTGTTTAGGATTAATGACAACCAAATCTTAACTCTCATCTAGCCCTAATGTGAGCACTAACCATAACCCTATCGTTAACCTTAAACTAATTCCCAATTCTAAATCTAACCCTGATTCTAAGTTGAATCCTACCCCTTGCCCAAGTTCTAACCCTTAATCCTATAATGAATCCTACTGTATCTCTGACCCCAGCACTATCCAAAGCTCAAATTCTAAATCTAACCCTAATAATTATGCCCTAATGCAAGCTTTAGCCCTGCCCTAATCCTAAAGATGGGTTTACCTTGAATTAAAGCTCTAAGCATAATACCAAATAAGTCTTAGATAATGGCCCTCTTCCTGTCCTAAACCTGACACTTCCCCTGACATTAACCTTAGCTCTAACCTGAACCCTCACACTGAGTTTCAACCAACTGCAGTCCTAGCCCTAACACTAATCATAGCTCTAAATCCTTTTACTAACTATTGCCCTAGTTCTAATGTTATCCTCTCTGTATAACTATTGAGGTATCCCTAATGTTAACCATAACATGAGCACCAATCATAGCCATAGTTGTAACTGTAGTCCTGCTTTTCCTCCTAACTGAAAACCTACCCCTACTCTACCCTAAGAGTAACATCAAGTCATAGCCGTAACACTAACACTAACCTTAACCCTAAAACTAATATCCATTATCACTCTACTCCTAACTCTAGTTCTTTTTTTTTTTTATTACAAAGTCAGACATACAGAGAGGAGGAGAGACAGACATGAACATCTTCCGTCCCATGATTCACTCCCCAAGTGAGCCGCAACGGCCGGTGCTGTGCTGATCCAAAGCCGGGAGCCAGGAGCCTCTTTCGGGTCTCCCATATTGGTGCAGGGTCTCAAGGCTTTGTGCCATCCTTGACTGCTTTCCCAGGCCACAAGCTGGGAGCTGGATGGGAAGTGGAGCTGCCGGGATTGGAACTGGCACCCATGTGGGATCCCAAGTGCATTCAAGGCGAGGACTTTAGCCACTAGTCCATGCTCCGAGCCCTCTAGTTCTAACCTTAACTTCAACCTCAGCACTTGCCTTCACCCTAGGCCGAATGCTAACACCAGTCTTAAAGCTAGTGACAATGTAGCACTCACCCAAACTTTGATACTAGCCCATTCCTGACACTGCAGATTTCCCTAACCTTAACTGTAATGCTAATTCTAATGCCAATCAAATCTCTAGCCATAATCCTAACGCTAGTCTTAACTTTTACTATAAAACTAGCCCTAATTCTAATCTTAACCCCAACATTAATACTTATCATAGATCTATGCTTTGACTTAACCCTGTGCCAAACACTAACCTTAATCCTTGTCCATCTCTACTGCTCACCCTAGCCATAGTCCTACACCAATCATAATCCCAAGATTTTTAAAACAATGTAACTCATAATCTAAATATGAACGTTCAAGCTCAACATAATGCCAAGCAGAGTCATAGCTCCAAGTGTCACACCAGACCCAAACACAACACTAAAGATTCCCTTCATCCTGAACCAGCCGGGTTCCTGAAACAAATCTTCCCTGAGGCCAGCCCTTTCTGGAACTCTAAGCCAAGCCCTAGACTTTACCTGATCATACCCCTAGACCAAATGATGACCTGATTTCTACTACTAGTACTAAGTGCATCCCTAGCTCAAACACAAATCAAACTCCTAAAGCTAACCAAAACTCCTTTTGGCTTTGTTTAATTCTATTTTTGACAATCTTGACATAGTTCATTAGAGTAAAAAGGTTCAAGGGCTACAGGACAGTGGGTAAGGCTATTATTTCCACATTCTCTTCTTTGACTGTATGTGGGGGTAAAAGGGGAGGGAGATAAAGGGAGAAGTCGCACCCAGTCTCCACCGGACCCCAGGTCCCTGATGGGGGGCATGCTCAGAGGGTCCTGCTCAAGTGGGTGTTTTGTTTGTTTGTTTTTTCCCAAGTGGTTTAGAGAGTTCAACAGTCATGAATTGCTGCCAATCTTGCAACTGCAAGTACGATGAGGTCTCTGAAGCATACACTGATTGACACAGTCCATCTTCGAGTCTGCGTTTGCCCAGGTTTTCACTGCCAATACATGGCTGAGGTGGGTGATTGACTTGTTCTGTCTTCTGTCTTTTCTTGGTTAGGATTCTGAGTCCAACATTTTGATTGGGGAGGTCTCCAAAGAAATTTTGTGTGAGGTATTCCCAGTCCAGTTTCTTGAATGTACTAGCAAGTGCAGGGCCCGGCACAGCCCGTCAGCCCGCTCAGCTGGTTGTTGCAGTTCCTGGGTTGGTTCTGTTTTCAGTCCCGACTTCCACTGGAAACAATGGGTGTTGCAGTCCAGCCTGATGCTGCCCAGCACAGGTTCGGCCATCATTCTTGCTTCACTCACATAACTTCTGTGGCTGTTCTGATGACAGGGGGCATTCTGATTGGCTGCATCTCAAAGACCTCACAGGACTGTGTGGCCCTATAAGCTGTCCAATCAGCAGCTGCCTGGTCATAGCAGCCCAGAATCCTGTAGCCTCAGCATTCTAGAAGAGCCATGGTGACAGCCTCCTCTGCATGGTGGAGAAAAAATGGGTGAGTGGCTCAAGCTCTGCTTTCTCTGGTCTTTCTTCCCCACAGGCCCTGGAAATGAGGATTTTCAGGCTCCATGGAAGCCAGCAGAGCGTGAGTGTGTGTGGTTGGGTTTCCGTTGAGTGTGAGTTTGGAAATCCGCTGAAAATGTAGTGAAGCCTAGGGCCTTTTCAACACTGGTAGTGTGAAAGCATTTCACTTTTCTGTCAGTCAGAATGCTTGTGCCTCTCCGATGAGCCAAACGGATCCTAGCTCCCCATTAAATGTAGTGTGTGGAAAAGCATTTGGATTGTAGAAGAGCCAGGTCAAGCTGATTTCCATAGGCAGACATTACATGACATTTCCTGTCATGGCTCTCAGTGAATTTTCTCTAGTGCAGTCCAGTGTCATGCAACTGGGTCACCATAGTGCAAAAGGGGTCAGTACAAGGATCAGGTGAGGTTCGATGTTGTGGTTAGGTGTAGGGTTAGAATCAGGGTTATGATTTTATCTAGAGATATGATAGTGTTTATGTCAAAGCCTAGATTTAAAGTTAGGACTGATTTTCTTTTCAAGGTTATGTTAGGCCTATGTAAGTTATTAGGAATAGGGCTCGGCAGCGTGGCCTAGTGGCTAAGGTCCTCAGCTTGATCCCATATGGCTGCTGGTTCTAATCCCGGCAGCTCCACTTCCTCTCTATCTCTCCTCCTCTCAGTATATCTGACTTTGTAATAAAAATAAAACAAATCTTTAAAAAAAAAAAGTACCAAGTTATTAGGAATAGATCTAGGAATAAGCTTAGATGTAATTAGGGTTAGGGTTAGAACTAATGCTAAAGGTTAGGTTTAGTAGTGACATAACTTTTAGGATTGAGATATGACTTATTGCTAGCCCAGTGGTTTGGGTTTTGGATAAACTTACAAATAGAATTAGGTACAGACCTATGTTTTGTATGTTGCATTAAGCAGGATTCGCATTAGGATTTTTTGGGGGGGATAGATTAATGTTTGGATTAGTGGCAGATACAGAGTCTTGCTGTATTTCTGGTTCATACTTAGTTTTCATTAGTGTTGGATTGAAGGTTATTGTTAGGATTGGTGTAAGGACTATGTGGCTTTAGAATAGAGTTAGGGTTACAATTAATGTGAGGATTAAAGCTTGGCTACATTTCGGGTTAAGATGCTGTTTTGTGTTTAGTTTTATGGTTAGGTTAGAGTCAATGGTAGGATTACTCTGCTTAGAGCTAGAGTTCATACTGGGGGAGGGCTAATGCTAGCGCTAAAGTTCTGCTAGGGTTAAGGTTAGGACACAATCTAGTGTTAGGTTTATGATTAAGGTTTGGCTACATTTGGATTTAGGTTTTGTGTTATAATTAGGGTAATGATTTGGCTTCGCATTAGGGTAAAGATTCGGGTTAGCATTAGGGTTAGGTTTAGATATACAGCTAGGGTAAGGTTCAGTATTAATGATAGGCTTAGTTATGTCTACATCTGTGTCAGGGTTGGAGTCAGGGTGAGGGCTATGCATTATGCCTAGTTTAGGGTTAGAATACCATGTATGATTGGGACTAGAGCTAGAGCTAGTGTCGGAGTTCGGGTTAGAATGATGGCAAGGATTAGGGATAATCATCATTTCTGGCTTAGGGTGTGCTGTAGGGTGTAATTAGTATTAGTGCTAGGCTATTAGATAGGGTCTGGGTAAGGGCTATGTCTAGGTGTAGGGTTAGGTTAATGCCTGGGTTTGAATTATGTTAATATTAGTGCTGGAGCGTGATTCGGAGTAAGAGTAGAGTTATTCCAGGATTAGTGTTATGATTCAGGCTTGATTTATACTTAGTAAGATTAGGATCATGGTCATAGGAAGAGTTAGGGTTCTTGTTAGTAGCTGAGTAAGAATTATGCTGGGTCTGGCACAATAGCCTAGCAGTAAAAGTTCTTGCCTTCCATGTGCCGAGATCACATTTGGTGCCAGTTCTAATTGCAGAAAGGCCGCTTCCCATCAGCACCGTGACTGTGTTCTGGGAAAGCAATCTGGTATGGCCCAAAGCTTTGGGTTGCTGCACCCATGTGGAAGACCTGTGAGAGGCTGTGTGCTCCTGGCTTCAGATTGCTATGGCTATGGCAGTTATGGCTGCTTGTGGAGTGAATCATCAGATGGAAAATTTTCCTCTCTGTCTCTCCTGCTTTCTGTATATCTGACTTTGAAATGTAAAGAAAGAAATTATATAAAAAATGAATTATGGCAAGTTCAGATTGAATTTTTGACAAGGGTCAACTTCAGTGTTAGGATTCGGCCTACAGCGTGGCTGATGGTTACAGCTGTAAAAGTCAAGAGACTGAGTTAGCATTACAGTCAGGGTTAGGCTTAGGAATAATGCTAAGGTTGGTTCTAGGTTTAGAGGTAGGTGTGGAAGGAGATTGAGGGTTAGGGTCAAGTTTAAGGCTGGAGTTTGAGATAGAGCTTGGGTTATTTCTTGAGATGATTATTATTTTTGTTTAGGATTAATGACAACCAAATCTTAACTCTCATCTAGCCCTAATGTGAGCACTAACCATAACCCTATCGTTAACCTTAAACTAATTCCCAATTCTAAATCTAACCCTGATTCTAAGTTGAATCCTACCCCTTGCCCAAGTTCTAACCCTTAATCCTATAATGAATCCTACTGTATCTCTGACCCCAGCACTATCCAAAGCTCAAATTCTAAATCTAACCCTAATAATTATGCCCTAATGCAAGCTTTAGCCCTGCCCTAATCCTAAAGATGGGTTTACCTTGAATTAAAGCTCTAAGCACAATACCAAATAAGTCTTAGATAATGGCCCTCTTCCTGTCCTAAACCTGACACTTCCCCTGACATTAACCTTAGCTCTAACCTGAACCCTCACACTGAGTTTCAACCAACTGCAGTCCTAGCCCTAACACTAATCATAGCTCTAAATCCTTTTACTAACTATTGCCCTAGTTCTAATGTTATCCTCTCTGTATAACCATTGAGGTATCCCTAATGTTAACCATAACATGAGCACCAATCATAGCCATAGTTGTAACTGTAGTCCTGCTTTTCCTCCTAACTGAAAACCTACCCCTACTCTACCCTAAGAGTAACATCAAGTCATAGCCGTAACACTAACACTAACCTTAACCCTAAAACTAATATCCATTATCACTCTACTCCTAACTCTAGTTCTTTTTTTTTTTTATTACAAAGTCAGACATACAGAGAGGAGGAGAGACAGACATGAACATCTTCCGTCCCATGATTCACTCCCCAAGTGAGCCGCAACGGCCGGTGCTGTGCTGATCCAAAGCCGGGAGCCAGGAACCTCTTTCGGGTCTCCCACATGGGTGCAGGGTCTCAAGGCTTTGGGCCATCCTTGACTGCTTTCCCAGGCCACAAGCTGGGAGCTGGATGGGAAGTGGAGCTGCCGGGATTGGAACTGGCACCCATGTGGGATCCCAAGTGCATTCAAGGCGAGGACTTTAACCACTAGTCCATGCTTCCGAGCCCTCTAGTTCTAACCTTAACTTCAACCTCAGCACTTGCCTTCACCCTAGGCTGAATGCTAACACCAGTCTTAAACCTAGTGACAATGTAGCACTCACCCAAACTTTGATACTAGCCCATTCCTGACACTGCAGATTTCCTTAACCTTAACTGTAATGCTAATTCTAATGCCAATCAAATCTCTAGCCATAATCCTAACGCTAGTCTTAACTTTTACTATAAAACTAGCCCTAATTCTAATCTTAACCCCAACATTAATACTTATCATAGATCTATGCTTTGACTTAACCCTGTGCCAAACACTAACCTTAATCCTTGTCCATCTCTACTGCTCACCCTAGCCATAGTCCTACACCAATCATAATCCCAAGATTTTTAAAACAATGTAACTCATAATCTAAATATGAACGTTCAAGCTCAACATAATGCCAAGCAGAGTCATAGCTCCAAGTGTCACACCAGACCCAAACACAACACTAAAGATTCCCTTCATCCTGAACCAGCCGGGTTCCTGAAACAAATCTTCCCTGAGGCCAGCCCTTTCTGGAACTCTAAGCCAAGCCCTAGACTTTACCTGATCATACCCCTAGACCAAATGATGACCTGATTTGTACTAGTAGTACTAAGTGCATCCCTAGCTCAAACACAAATCAAACTCCTAAAGCTAACCAAAACTCCTTTTGGCTTTGTTTAATTCTATTTTTGACAATCTTGACATAGTTCATTAGAGTAAAAAGGTTCAAGGGCTACAGGACAGTGGGTAAGGCTATTATTTCCACATTCTCTTCTTTGACTGTATGTGGGGGTAAAAGGGGAGGGAGATAAAGGGAGAAGTCGCACCCAGTCTCCACCGGACCCCAGGTCCCTGATGTGGGGCATGCTCAGAGGGTCCTGCTCAAGTGGGTGTTTTGTTTGTTTGTTTTTTATCAAGTGGTTTAGAGAGTTCAACAGTCATGAATTGCTGCCAATCTTGCAACTGCAAGTACGATGAGGTCTCTGAAGCATACACTGATTGACACAGTCCATCTTCGAGTCTGCGTTTGCCCAGGTTTTCACTGCCAATACATGGCTGAGGTGGGTGATTGACTTGTTCTGTCTTCCGTCTTTTCTTGGTTAGGATTCTGAGTCCAACATTTTGATTGGGGAGGTCTCCAAAGAAATTTTGTGTGAGGTATTCCCAGTCCAGTTTCTTGAATGTACTAGCAAGTGCAGGGCCCGGCACAGCCCGTCAGCCCACTCAGCTGGTTGTTGCAGTTCCTGGGTTGGTTCTGTTTTCAGTCCCGACTTCCACTGGAACCAATGGGTGTTGCAGTCCAGCCTGATGCTGCCCAGCACAGGTTCGGCCATCATTCTTGCTTCACTCACATAACTTCTGTGGCTGTTCTGATGACAGGGGGCATTCTGATTGGCTGCATCTCAAAGACCTCACAGGACTGTGTGGCCCTATAAGCTGTCCAATCAGCAGCTGCCTGGTCATAGCAGCCCAGAATCCTGTAGCCTCAGCATTCTAGAAGAGCCATGGTGACAGCCTCCTCTGCATGGTGGAGAAAAATGGGTGAGTGGCTCAAGATCTGCTTTCTCTGGTCTTTCTTCCCCACAGGCCCTGGAAAGGAGGATTTTCAGGCTCCATGGAAGCCAGCAGAGCGTGAGTGTGTGTGGTTGGGTTTCCGTTGAGTGTGAGTTTGGAAATCCGCTGAAAATGTAGTGAAGCCTAGGGCCTTTTCCAACACTGGTAGTGTGAAAGTATTTCACTTTTCTGTCAGTCAGAATGCTTGTGCCTCTCCGATGAGCCAAACGGATCCTAGCTCCCCATTAAATGTAGTGTGTGGAAAAGCATTTGGATTGTAGAAGAGCCAGGTCAAGCTGATTTCCATAGGCAGACATTACATGACATTTCCTGTCATGGCTCTCAGTGAATTTTCTCTAGTGCAGTCCAGTGTCATGCAACTGGGTCACCATAGTGCAAAAGGGTCAGTACAAGGATCAGGTGAGGTTCGATGTTGTGGTTAGGTGTAGGGTTAGAATCAGGGTTATGATTTTATCTAGAGATATGATAGTGTTTATGTCAAAGCCTAGATTTAAGGTTAGGACTGATTTTCTTTTCAAGGTTATGTTAGGCCTATGTAAGTTATTAGGAATAGATCTAGGAATAAGTTTAGATGTAATTAGGGTTAGGGTTAGAACTAATGCTAAAGGTTAGGTTTAATAGTGACATATCTTTTAGGATTGAGATATGACTTATTGCTAGCCCAGTGGTTTGGGTTTTGGATAAACTTACAAATAGAATTAGGTACAGACCTATGTTTTGTATGTTGCATTAAGCAGGATTCGCATTAGGATTTTTTGGGGGGGATAGATTAATGTTTGGATTAGTGGCAGATACAGAGTCTTGCTGTATTTCTGGTTCATACTTAGTTTTCATTAGTGTTGGATTGAAGGTTATTGTTAGGATTGGTGTAAGGACTATGTGGCTTTAGAATAGAGTTAGGGTTACAATTAATGTGAGGATTAAAGCTTGGCTACATTTCGGGTTAAGATGCTGTTTTGTGTTTAGTTTTTTTTTTTTTAATTGTTTATTATTTAACTTCAATAATTACATTGTATTATGTGACACAGTTACATAGATATTTGGGTTCTCCCCACCCCTCCCCAAACCCTCCCACCATGGTGGATTCCTCCACCTTGTTGCATAAACACAGCTCAAGTTCAGTTGAGATTTCCTCATTGCCATCGTATACCAAACATAGAGTCCAGCATCTTATTGTCCCGTCAAGTTCAACGGCTTCTTAGGTATACCCTCTCTGGTCTGATGACAGAGCCAGCAGAGTATCATCCCAGTCAATTGAAAGCTCCAACATACCATCAGCAAAAATTTACATCATTCTGGAATTAATTGACATAGTAATGAGTAACCAATATGTTAAAAGTAAATGCGGGTTCCCAGCCACCTTCTGTGACCACCTCACCTATACTTCAATTTTAGTTTTATGGTTAGGTTAGAGTCAATGCTAGGATTACTCTGCTTAGAGCTAGAGTTCATACTGGGGGAGGGCTAATGCTAGCGCTAAAGTTCTGCTAGGGTTAAGGTTAGGACACAATCTAGTGTTAGGTTTATGATTAAGGTTTGGCTACATTTGGATTTAGGTTTTGTGTTATAATTAGGGTAATGATTTGGCTTCGCATTAGGGTAAAGATTCGGGTTAGCATTAGGGTTAGGTTTAGATATACAGCTAGGGTAAGGTTCAGTATTAATGATAGGCTTAGTTATGTCTACATCTGTGTCAGGGTTGGAGTCAGGGTGAGGGCTATGCATTATGCCTAGTTTAGGGTTAGAATACCACGTATGATTGGGACTAGAGCTAGAGCTAGTGTCGGAGTTCGGGTTAGAATGATGGCAAGGATTAGGGATAATCATCATTTCTGGCTTAGGGTGTGCTGTAGGGTGTAATTAGTATTAGTGCTAGGCTATTAGATAGGGTCTGGGTAAGGGCTATGTCTAGGTGTAGGGTTAGGTTAATGCCTGGGTTTGAATTATGTTAATATTAGTGCTGGAGCGAGATTCGGAGTAAGAGTAGAGTTATTCCAGGATTAGTGTTATGATTCAGGCTTGATTTATACTTAGTAAGATTAGGATCATGGTCATAGCAAGAGTTAGGGTTCTTGTTAGTAGCTGAGTAAGAATTATGCTGGGTCTGGCACAATAGCCTAGCAGTAAAAGTTCTTGCCTTCCATGTGCCGAGATCACATTTGGTGCCAGTTCTAATTGCAGAAAGGCCGCTTCCCATCAGCACCGTGACTGTGTTCTGGGAAAGCAATCTGGTATGGCCCAAAGCTTTGGGTTGCTGCACCCATGTGGAAGACCTGTGAGAGGCTGTGTGCTCCTGGCTTCAGATTGCTATGGCTATGGCAGTTATGGCTGCTTGTGGAGTGAATCATCAGATGGAAAATTTTCCTCTCTGTCTCTCCTGCTTTCTGTATATCTGACTTTGAAATGTAAAGAAAGAAATTATATAAAAAATGAATTATGGCAAGTTCAGATTGAATTTTTGACAAGGGTCAACTTCAGTGTTAGGATTCGGCCTACAGCGTGGCTGATGGTTACAGCTGTAAAAGTCAAGAGACTGAGTTAGCATTACAGTCAGGGTTAGGCTTAGGAATAATGCTAAGGTTGGTTGTAGGTTTAGAGGTAGGTGTGGAAGGAGATTGAGGGTTAGGGTCAAGTTTAAGGCTGGAGTTTGAGATAGAGCTTGGGTTATTTCTTGAGATGATTATTATTTTTGTTTAGGATTAATGACAACCAAATCTTAACTCTCATCTAGCCCTAATGTGAGCACTAACCATAACCCTATCGTTAACCTTAAACTAATTCCCAATTCTAAATCTAACCCTGATTCTAAGTTGAATCCTACCCCTTGCCCAAGTTCTAACCCTTAATCCTATAATGAATCCTACTGTATCTCTGACCCCAGCACTATCCAAAGCTCAAATTCTAAATCTAACCCTAATAATTATGCCCTAATGCAAGCTTTAGCCCTGCCCTAATCCTAAAGATGGGTTTACCTTGAATTAAAGCTCTAAGCATAATACCAAATAAGTCTTAGATAATGGCCCTCTTCCTGTCCTAAACCTGACACTTCCCCTGACATTAACCTTAGCTCTAACCTGAACCCTCACACTGAGTTTCAACCAACTGCAGTCCTAGCCCTAACACTAATCATAGCTCTAAATCCTTTTACTAACTATTGCCCTAGTTCTAATGTTATCCTCTCTGTATAACTATTGAGGTATCCCTAATGTTAACCATAACATGAGCACCAATCATAGCCATAGTTGTAACTGTAGTCCTGCTTTTCCTCCTAACTGAAAACCTACCCCTACTCTACCCTAAGAGTAACATCAAGTCATAGCCGTAACACTAACACTAACCTTAACCCTAAAACTAATATCCATTATCACTCTACTCCTAACTCTAGTTCTTTTTTTTTTTTATTACAAAGTCAGACATACAGAGAGGAGGAGAGACAGACATGAACATCTTCCGTCCCATGATTCACTCCCCAAGTGAGCCGCAACGGCCGGTGCTGTGCTGATCCAAAGCCGGGAGCCAGGAGCCTCTTTCGGGTCTCCCATATTGGTGCAGGGTCTCAAGGCTTTGTGCCATCCTTGACTGCTTTCCCAGGCCACAAGCTGGGAGCTGGATGGGAAGTGGAGCTGCCGGGATTGGAACTGGCACCCATGTGGGATCCCAAGTGCATTCAAGGCGAGGACTTTAGCCACTAGTCCATGCTCCGAGCCCTCTAGTTCTAACCTTAACTTCAACCTCAGCACTTGCCTTCACCCTAGGCCGAATGCTAACACCAGTCTTAAAGCTAGTGACAATGTAGCACTCACCCAAACTTTGATACTAGCCCATTCCTGACACTGCAGATTTCCCTAACCTTAACTGTAATGCTAATTCTAATGCCAATCAAATCTCTAGCCATAATCCTAACGCTAGTCTTAACTTTTACTATAAAACTAGCCCTAATTCTAATCTTAACCCCAACATTAATACTTATCATAGATCTATGCTTTGACTTAACCCTGTGCCAAACACTAACCTTAATCCTTGTCCATCTCTACTGCTCACCCTAGCCATAGTCCTACACCAATCATAATCCCAAGATTTTTAAAACAATGTAACTCATAATCTAAATATGAACGTTCAAGCTCAACATAATGCCAAGCAGAGTCATAGCTCCAAGTGTCACACCAGACCCAAACACAACACTAAAGATTCCCTTCATCCTGAACCAGCCGGGTTCCTGAAACAAATCTTCCCTGAGGCCAGCCCTTTCTGGAACTCTAAGCCAAGCCCTAGACTTTACCTGATCATACCCCTAGACCAAATGATGACCTGATTTCTACTACTAGTACTAAGTGCATCCCTAGCTCAAACACAAATCAAACTCCTAAAGCTAACCAAAACTCCTTTTGGCTTTGTTTAATTCTATTTTTGACAATCTTGACATAGTTCATTAGAGTAAAAAGGTTCAAGGGCTACAGGACAGTGGGTAAGGCTATTATTTCCACATTCTCTTCTTTGACTGTATGTGGGGGTAAAAGGGGAGGGAGATAAAGGGAGAAGTCGCACCCAGTCTCCACCGGACCCCAGGTCCCTGATGGGGGGCATGCTCAGAGGGTCCTGCTCAAGTGGGTGTTTTGTTTGTTTGTTTTTTCCCAAGTGGTTTAGAGAGTTCAACAGTCATGAATTGCTGCCAATCTTGCAACTGCAAGTACGATGAGGTCTCTGAAGCATACACTGATTGACACAGTCCATCTTCGAGTCTGCGTTTGCCCAGGTTTTCACTGCCAATACATGGCTGAGGTGGGTGATTGACTTGTTCTGTCTTCTGTCTTTTCTTGGTTAGGATTCTGAGTCCAACATTTTGATTGGGGAGGTCTCCAAAGAAATTTTGTGTGAGGTATTCCCAGTCCAGTTTCTTGAATGTACTAGCAAGTGCAGGGCCCGGCACAGCCCGTCAGCCCGCTCAGCTGGTTGTTGCAGTTCCTGGGTTGGTTCTGTTTTCAGTCCCGACTTCCACTGGAAACAATGGGTGTTGCAGTCCAGCCTGATGCTGCCCAGCACAGGTTCGGCCATCATTCTTGCTTCACTCACATAACTTCTGTGGCTGTTCTGATGACAGGGGGCATTCTGATTGGCTGCATCTCAAAGACCTCACAGGACTGTGTGGCCCTATAAGCTGTCCAATCAGCAGCTGCCTGGTCATAGCAGCCCAGAATCCTGTAGCCTCAGCATTCTAGAAGAGCCATGGTGACAGCCTCCTCTGCATGGTGGAGAAAAAATGGGTGAGTGGCTCAAGCTCTGCTTTCTCTGGTCTTTCTTCCCCACAGGCCCTGGAAATGAGGATTTTCAGGCTCCATGGAAGCCAGCAGAGCGTGAGTGTGTGTGGTTGGGTTTCCGTTGAGTGTGAGTTTGGAAATCCGCTGAAAATGTAGTGAAGCCTAGGGCCTTTTCAACACTGGTAGTGTGAAAGCATTTCACTTTTCTGTCAGTCAGAATGCTTGTGCCTCTCCGATGAGCCAAACGGATCCTAGCTCCCCATTAAATGTAGTGTGTGGAAAAGCATTTGGATTGTAGAAGAGCCAGGTCAAGCTGATTTCCATAGGCAGACATTACATGACATTTCCTGTCATGGCTCTCAGTGAATTTTCTCTAGTGCAGTCCAGTGTCATGCAACTGGGTCACCATAGTGCAAAAGGGGTCAGTACAAGGATCAGGTGAGGTTCGATGTTGTGGTTAGGTGTAGGGTTAGAATCAGGGTTATGATTTTATCTAGAGATATGATAGTGTTTATGTCAAAGCCTAGATTTAAGGTTAGGACTGATTTTCTTTTCAAGTTTATGTTAGGCCTATGTAAGTTATTAGGAATAGATCTAGGAATAAGTTTAGATGTAATTAGGGTTAGGGGTAGAGCTAATGCTAAAGGTTAGGTTTAGTAGTGACATAAATTTTAGGATTGAGATATGACTTATTGTTAGCCCAGTGGTTAGGGTTTTGGATAAACTTACAAATAGAATTAGGTACAGACCTATGTTTTGTATGTTGCTTTAAGCAGGATTCCCATTAGGATTTTTTGGGGGGGATAGATTAATGTTTGGATTAGTGGCAGATACAGAGTCTTGCTGTATTTCTGGTTCATACTTAGTTTTCATTAGTGTTGGATTGAAGGTTATTGTTAGGATTGGTGTAAGGACTATGTGGCTTTAGAATAGAGTTAGGGTTACAATTAATGTGAGGATTAAAGCTTGGCTACATTTCGGGTTAAGATGCTGTTTTGTGTTTAGTTTTATGGTTAGGTTAGAGTCAATGGTAGGATTACTCTGCTTAGAGCTAGAGTTCATACTGGGGGAGGGCTAATGCTAGCGCTAAAGTTCTGCTAGGGTTAAGGTTAGGACACAATCTAGTGTTAGGTTTATGATTAAGGTTTGGCTACATTTGGATTTAGGTTTTGTGTTATAATTAGGGTAATGATTTGGCTTCGCATTAGGGTAAAGATTCGGGTTAGCATTAGGGTTAGGTTTAGATATACAGCTAGGGTAAGGTTCAGTATTAATGATAGGCTTAGTTATGTCTACATCTGTGTCAGGGTTGGAGTCAGGGTGAGGGCTATGCATTATGCCTAGTTTAGGGTTAGAATACCATGTATGATTGGGACTAGAGCTAGAGCTAGTGTCGGAATTCGGGTTAGAATGATGGCAAGGATTAGGGAAAATCATCATTTCTGGCTTAGGGTGTGTTGTAGGGTGTGATTAGTATTAGTGCTAGGCTATTAGATAGGGTCTGGGTAAGGGCTATGTCTAGGTGTAGGGTTAGGTTAATGCCTGGGTTTGAATTATGTTAATATTAGTGCTGGAGCGAGATTCGGAGTAAGAGTAGAGTTATTCCAGGATTAGTGTTACGATTCAGGCTTGATTTATACTTAGTAAGATTAGGATCATGGTCATGGCAAGAGTTAGGGTTCTTGTTAGTAGCTGAGTAAGAATTATGCTGGGTCTGGCACAATAGCCTAGCAGTAAAAGTTCTTGCCTTCCATGTGCCGAGATCACATTTGGTGCCAGTTCTAATTGCAGAAGGGCCGCTTCCCATCAGCACCGTGACTGTGTTCTGGGAAAGCAATCTGGTATGGCCCAAAGCTTTGGGTTGCTGCACCCATGTGGAAGACCTGTGAGAGGCTGTGTGCTCCTGGCTTCAGATTGCTATGGCTATGGCAGTTATGGCTGCTTGGGGAGTGAATCATCAGATGGAAAATTTTCCTCTCTGTCTCTCCTGCTTTCTGTATATCTGACTTTGAAATGTAAAGAAAGAAATTATATAAAAATGAATTAGGGCAAGTTCAGATTGAATTTTTGACAAGGGTCAACTTCAGTGTTAGGATTCGGCCTACAGCGTGCCTGATGATTACAGCTGTAAAAGTCAAGAGACTGAGTTAGCATTACAGTCAGTGTTAGGCTTAGGAATAATGCTAAGGTTGGTTGTAGGTTTAGAGGTAGGTGTGGAAGGAGATTGAGGGTTAGGGTCAAGTTTAAGGCTGGAGATTGAGATAGAGCTTGGGTTATTTCTTGAGGTGATTATTATTTTTGTTTAGGATTAATGACAACCAAATCTTAACTCTCATCTAGCCCTAATGTGAGCACTAACCATAACCCTATCGTTAACCCTAAACTATTTCCAATTCTAAATCTAACCCTGAATCTAAGTCGAGTCCTACCCCTTGCCCAAGTTCTAACCCTTAATCCTATAATGAATCCTACTGTATCTCTGACCCCAGCACTATCCAAAGCTCGAATTCTAAATCTAACCCTAATAATTATGCCCTAATGCAAGCTTTAGCCCTGCCCTAATCCTAAAGATGGGTTTACCTTGAATTAAAGCTCTAAGCATAATACCAAATAAGTCTTAGATAATGGCCCTCTTCCTGTCCTAAACCTGACACTTCCCCTGACATTAACCTTAGCTCTAACCTGAACCCTCACACTGAGTTTCAACCAACTGCAGTCCTAGCCCTAACACTAATCATAGCTCTAAATCCTTTTACTAACTATTGCCCTAGTTCTAATGTTATCCTCTCTGTATAACCATTGAGGTATCCCTAATGTTAACCATAACATGAGCACCAATCATAGCCATAGTTGTAACTGTAGTCCTGCTTTTCCTCCTAACTGAAATGCTACCCCTACTCTACCCTAAGAATAACATCAAGTCATAGCCATATCACTAACACTAACCTTAACCCTAAAATTAATATCCATCATCACTCTACTCCTAACTCTAGCTCTTTTTTTTTTTTTATTACAAAGTCAGACATACAGAGAGGAGGAGGAGAGACAGACATGAACATCTTCCGTCCCATGATTCACTCCCCAAGTGAGCCGCAACGGCCGGTGCTGTGCTGATCCAAAGCCGGGAGCCAGGAACCTCTTTCGGGTCTCCCACATGGGTGCAGGGTCTCAAGGCTTTGGGCCATCCTTGACTACTTTCCCAGGCCACAAGCTGGGAGCTGGATGGGAAGTGGAGCTGCCGGGATTGGAACTGGCACCCATGTGGGATCCCGAGTGCATTCAAGGCGAGGACTTTAGCCACTAGTCCATGCTGCCGAGCCCTCTAGTTCTAACCTTAACTTCAACCTTAGCACTTGCCTTCACCCTAGGCCGAATGCTAACACCAGTCTTAAACCTAGTGACAATGTAGCACTCACCCAAACTTTGACACTAGCCCATTCCTGACACTATGTTTCCCTAACCTTAACTGTAATGCTAACCCTAATGCCAATCACATCTCTAGCCATAATCCTAACGCTAGTCTTAACTTTTACTATAAAACTAGCCCTAATTCTAATCTTAACCCCAACATTAATACTTATCATAGATCTATGCTTTGACTTAACCCTGTGCCAAACACTAACCTTAATCCTTGTCCATCTCTGCTGCTCACCCTAACCATAGTCCTACACCAATCATGATCCCAAGATTTTTAAAACAATGTAACTCATAATCTAAATATGAACGTTCAAGCTCAACATAATGCCAAGCAGAGTCATAGCTCCAAGTGTCACACCAGACCCAAACACAACACTAAAGATTCCCTTCATCCTGAACCAGCCGGGTTCCTGAAACAAATCTTCCCTGAGGCCAGCCCTTTCTGGAACTCTAAGCCAAGCCCTAGACTTTACCTGATCATACCCCTAGACCAAATGATGACCTGATTTCTACTACTAGTACTAAGTGCATCCCTAGCTCAAACACAAATCAAACTCCTAAAGCTAACCAAAACTCCTTTTGGCTTTGTTTAATTCTATTTTTGACAATCTTGACATAGTTCATTAGAGTAAAAAGGTTCAAGGGCTACAGGACAGTGGGTAAGGCTATTATTTCCACATTCTCTTCTTTGACTGTATGTGGGGGTAAAAGGGGAGGGAGATAAAGGGAGAAGTCGCACCCAGTCTCCACCGGACCCCAGGTCCCTGATGTGGGGCATGCTCGGAGGGTCCTGCTCAAGTGGGTGTTTTGTTTGTTTGTTTTTTCTCAAATGGTTTAGAGAGTTCAACAGTCATGAATTGCTGTCAATCTTGCAACTGCAAGTACGATGAGGTCTCTGAAGCATACACTGATTGACACAGTCCATCTTCGAGTCTGCATTTGCCCAGGTTTTCACTGCCAATACATGGCTGAGGTGGGTGATTGACTTGTTCTGTCTTCTGTCTTTTCTTGGTTAGGATTCTGAGTCCAACATTTTGATCGGGGAGGTCTCCAAAGAAATTTTGTGTGAGGTATTCCCAGTCCAGTTTCTTGAATGTACTAGCAAGTGCAGGGCCCGGCACAGCCCATCAGCCCACTCAGCTGGTTGTTGCAGTTCCTGGGTTGGTTCTGTTTTCAGTCCCGACTTCCACTGGCACCAATGGGTGTTGCAGTCCAGCCTGATGCTGCCCAGCACAGGTTCGGCCATCACTCTTGCTTCACTCACATAACTTCTGTGGCTGTTCTGATGACAGGGAGCATTCTGATTGGCTGCATCTCAAAGACCTCACAGGACTGTGTGGCCCTATAAGCTGTCCAATCAGCAGCTGCCTGGTCATAGCAGCCTAGAATCCTGTAGCCTCCGCATTCTAGAAGAGCCATGGTGACAGCCTCCTCTGCATGGTGGAGAAAAATGGGTGAGTGGCTCAAGATCTGCTTTCTCTGGTCTTTCTTCCCCACAGGCCCTGGAAATGAGGATTTTCAGGCTCCATGGAAGCCAGCAGAGCGTGAGTGTGTGTGGTTGGGTTTCCGTTGAGTGTGAGTTTGGAAATCCGCTGAAAACGTAGTGAAGCCTAGGGCCTTTTCAACACTGGTAGTGTGAAAGCATTTCACTTTTCTGTTAGTCAGAATGCTTGTGCCTCTCCGATGAGCCAAACGGATCCTAGCTCCCCATTAAATGTAGTGTGTGGAAAAGCATTTGGATTGTAGAAGAGCCAGGTCAAGCTGATTTCCATAGGCAGACATTACATGACATTTCCTGTCATGGCTCTCAGTGAATTTTCTCTAGTGCAGTCCAGTGTCATGCAACTGGGTCACCATAGTGCAAAAGGGGTCAATACAAGGACAAGGTGAGGTTCGATGTTGTGGTTAGGTGTAGGGTTAGAATCAGGGTTATGATTTTATCTAGAGATATGATAGTGTTTATGTCAAAGCCTAGATTTAAGCTTAGGACTGATTTTTCTTTTCAAGGTTATATTAGGCCTATGTAAGTTATTCGGAATAGATCTAGGAATAAGTTTAGATGTAATTAGGGTTAGGGGTAGAGCTAATGCTAAAGGTTAGGTTTAGTAGTGACATAACTTTTAGGATTGAGATATGACTTATTGTTAGCCCAGTGGTTAGGGTTTTGGATAAACTTACAAATAGAATTAGGTACAGACCTATGTTTTGTATGTTGCTTTAAGCAGGATTCCCATTAGGATTTTTTGGGGGGGATAGATTAATGTTTGGATTAGTGGCAGATACAGAGTCTTGCTGTATTTCTGGTTCATACTTAGTTTTCATTAGTGTTGGATTGAAGGTTATTGTTAGGATTGGTGTAAGGACTATGTGGCTTTAGAATAGAGTTAGGGTTACAATTAATGTGAGGATTAAAGCTTGGCTACATTTCGGGTTAAGATGCTGTTTTGTGTTTAGTTTTATGGTTAGGTTAGAGTCAATGGTAGGATTACTCTGCTTAGAGCTAGAGTTCATACTGGGGGAGGGCTAATGCTAGCGCTAAAGTTCTGCTAGGGTTAAGGTTAGGACACAATCTAGTGTTAGGTTTATGATTAAGGTTTGGCTACATTTGGATTTAGGTTTTGTGTTATAATTAGGGTAATGATTTGGCTTCGCATTAGGGTAAAGATTCGGGTTAGCATTAGGGTTAGGTTTAGATATACAGCTAGGGTAAGGTTCAGTATTAATGATAGGCTTAGTTATGTCTACATCTGTGTCAGGGTTGGAGTCAGGGTGAGGGCTATGCATTATGCCTAGTTTAGGGTTAGAATACCATGTATGATTGGGACTAGAGCTAGAGCTAGTGTCGGAATTCGGGTTAGAATGATGGCAAGGATTAGGGAAAATCATCATTTCTGGCTTAGGGTGTGTTGTAGGGTGTGATTAGTATTAGTGCTAGGCTATTAGATAGGGTCTGGGTAAGGGCTATGTCTAGGTGTAGGGTTAGGTTAATGCCTGGGTTTGAATTATGTTAATATTAGTGCTGGAGCGAGATTCGGAGTAAGAGTAGAGTTATTCCAGGATTAGTGTTACGATTCAGGCTTGATTTATACTTAGTAAGATTAGGATCATGGTCATAGCAAGAGTTAGGGTTCTTGTTAGTAGCTGAGTAAGAATTATGCTGGGTCTGGCACAATAGCCTAGCAGTAAAAGTTCTTGCCTTCCATGTGCCGAGATCACATTTGGTGCCAGTTCTAATTGCAGAAGGGCCGCTTCCCATCAGCACCGTGACTGTGTTCTGGGAAAGCAATCTGGTATGGCCCAAAGCTTTGGGTTGCTGCACCCATGTGGAAGACCTGTGAGAGGCTGTGTGCTCCTGGCTTCAGATTGCTATGGCTATGGCAGTTATGGCTGCTTGGGGAGTGAATCATCAGATGGAAAATTTTCCTCTCTGTCTCTCCTGCTTTCTGTATATCTGACTTTGAAATGTAAAGAAAGAAATTATATAAAAATGAATTAGGGCAAGTTCAGATTGAATTTTTGACAAGGGTCAACTTCAGTGTTAGGATTCGGCCTACAGCGTGCCTGATGATTACAGCTGTAAAAGTCAAGAGACTGAGTTAGCATTACAGTCAGGGTTAGGCTTAGGAATAATGCTAAGGTTGGTTGTAGGTTTAGAGGTAGGTGTGGAAGGAGATTGAGGGTTAGGGTCAAGTTTAAGGCTGGGGTTTGAGATAGAGCTTGGGTTATTTCTTGAGGTGATTATTATTTTTGTTTAGGATTAATGACAACCAAATCTTAACTCTCATCTAGCCCTAATGTGAGCACTAACCATAACCCTATTGTTAACCCTAAACTAATTCCCAATTCTAAATCTAACCCTGATTCTAAGTCGAGTCCTACCCCTCGCCCAAGTTCTAACCTTAATCCTATAATGAATCCTACTGTATCTCTGACCCCAGCACTATCCAAAGCTCAAATTCTAAATCTAACCCTAATAATTATGCCCTAATGCAAGCTTTAGCCCTGCCCTAATCCTAAAGATGGGTTTACCTTGAATTAAAGCTCTAAGCATAAAACCAAATAAGTCTTAGATAATGGCCCTCTTCCTGTCCTAAACCTGACACTTCCCCTGACATTAACCTTAGCTCTAACCTGAACCCTCACACTGAGTTTCAACCAACTGCAGTCCTAGCCCTAACACTAATCATAGCTCTAAATCCTTTTACTAACTATTGCCCTAGTTCTAATGTTATCCTCTCTGTATAACCATTGAGGTATCCCTAATGTTAACCATAACATGAGCACCAATCATAGCCATAGTTGTAACTGTAGTCCTGCTTTTCCTCCTAACTGAAAACCTACCCCTACTCTACCCTAAGAGTAACATCAAGTCATAGCCGTAGCACTAACACTAACCTTAACCCTAAAACTAATATCCATTATCACTCTACTCCTAACTCTAGTTCTTTTTTTTTTTTTTTTTTTATTACAAAGTCAGACATACAGAGAGGAGGAGGAGAGACAGACATGAACATCTTCCGTCCCATGATTCACTCCCCAAGTGAGCCGCAACGGCCGGTGCTGTGCTGATCCAAAGCCGGGAGCCAGGAACCTCTTTCGGATCTTCCACATGGGTGCAGGGTCTCAAGGCTTTGGGCCATCCTTGACTGCTTTCCCAGGCCACAAGCTGGGAGCTGGATGGGAAGTGGAGCTGCCGGGATTGGAACTGGCACCCATGTGGGATCCTGAGTGCATTCAAGGCGAGGACTTTAGCCACTAGTCCATGCTTCCGAGCCCTCTAGTTCTAACCTTAACTTCAACCTTAGCACTTGCCTTCACCCTAGGCCGAATGCTAACACCAGTCTTAAACCTAGTGACAATGTAGCACTCACCCAAACTTTGATACTAGCCCATTCCTGACACTATGTTTCCCTAACCTTAACTGTAATGCTAACCCTAATGCCAATCACATCTCTAGCCATAATCCTAACACTAGTCTTAACTTTTACTGTAAAACTAGCCCTAATTCTAATCTTAACCCCAACATTAATACTTATCATAGATCTATGCTTTGACTTAACCCTGTGCCAAACACTAACCTTAATCCTTGTCCATCTCTACTGCTCACCCTAACCATAGTCCTGCACCAATCATGATCCCAAGATTTTTAAAACGATGTAACTCATAATCTAACATAATCAACATAATGCCAAGCAGAGTCATAGCTCCAAGTGTCACACCAGACCCAAACACAACACTAAAGATTCCCTTCATCCTGAACCAGCCGGGTTCCTGAAACAAATCTTCCCTGAGGCCAGCCCTTTCTGGAACCCTAAGCCAAGCCCTAGACTTTACCTGATCATACCCCTAGACCAAATGATGACCTGATTTCTACTACTAGTACTAAGTGCATCCCTAGCTCAAACACAAATCAAACTCCTAAAGCTAACCAAAACTCCTTTTGGCTTTGTTTAATTCTATTTTTGACAATCTTGACATAGTACATTAGAGTAAAATGGTTCAAGGGCTACAGGACAGTGGGTAAGGCTATTATTTCCACATTCTCTTCTTTGACTGTATGTGGGGGTAAATGGGGAGGGAGATAAAGGGAGAAGTCGCACCCAGTCTCCACCGGACCCCAGGTCCCTGATGTGGGGCATGCTCAGAGGGTCCTGCTCAAGTGGGTGTTTTAGTTGTTTGTTTTTTCTCAAGTGGTTTAGAGAGTTCAACAGTCATGAATTGCTGCCAATCTTGCAACTGCAAGTACGATGAGGTCTCTGAAGCATACACTGATTGACACAGTCCATCTTCGAGTCTGCGTTTGCCCAGGTTTTCACTGCCAATACATGGCTGAGGTGGGTGATTGACTTGTTCTGTCTTCCGTCTTTTCTTGGTTAGGATTCTGAGTCCAACATTTTGATTGGGGAGGTCTCCAAAGAAATTTTGTGTGAGGTATTCCCAGTCCAGTTTCTTGAATGTACTAGCAAGTGCAGGGCCCGGCACAGCTCATCAGCCCGCTCAGCTGGTTGTTGCAGTTCCTGGGTTGGTTCTGTTTTCAGTCCCGACTTCCACTGGAACCAATGGGTGTTGCAGTCCAGCCTGATGCTGCCCAGCACAGGCTCGGCCATCACTCTTGCTTCACTCACATAACTTCTGTGGCTGTTCTGATGACAGGGAGCATTCTGATTGGCTGCATCTCAAAGACCTCACAGGACTGTGTGGCCCTATAAGCTGTCCAATCAGCAGCTGCCTGGTCATAGCAGCCCAGAATCCTGTAGCCTCAGCATTCTAGAAGAGCCATGGGGACAGCCTCCTCTGCATGGTGGAGAAAAATGGGTGAGTGGCTCAAGCTCTGCTTTCTCTGGTCTTTCTTCCCCACAGGCCCTGGGAATGAGGATTTTCAGGCTCCATGGAAGCCAGCAGAGCGTGAGTGTGTGTGGTTGGGTTTCCGTTGAGTGTGAGTTTGGAAATCCGCTGAAAATGTAGTGAAGCCTAGGGCCTTTTCAACACTGGTAGTGTGAAAGCATTTCACTTTTCTGTCAGTCAGAATGCTTGTGCCTCTCCGATGAGCCAAATGGATCCTAGCTCCCCATTAAATGTAGTATGTGGAAAAGCATTTGGATTGTAGAAGAGCCAGGTCAAGCTGATTTCCATAGGCAGACATTACATGACATTTCCTGTCATGGCTCTCAGTGAATTTTCTCTAGTGCAGTCCAGTGTCATGCAACTGGGTCACCATAGTGCAAAAGGGGTCAGTACAAGGATCAGGTGAGGTTCGATGTTGTGGTTAGGTGTATGGTTAGAATCAGGGTTATGATTTTATCTAGAGATATGATAGTGTTTATGTCAAAGCCTAGATTTAAGGTTGGGACTGATTTTCTTTTCAAGGTTATGTTAGGCCTGTGTAAGTTATTAGGAATAGATCTAGGAATAAGTTTAGATGTAATTAGGGTTAGGGTTAGAACTAATGCTAAAGGTTAGGTTTAGTAGTGACATAACTTTTAGGATTGAGATATGACTTATTGCTAGCCCAGTGGTTTGGGTTTTGGATAAACTTACAAATAGAATTAGGTACAGACCTATGTTTTGTATGTTGCATTAAGCAGGGTTCGCATTAGGATTTTTTGAGGGGGATAGATTAATGTTTGGATTAGTGGCAGATACAGAGTCTTGCTGTATTTCTGGTTCATACTTAGTTTTCATTAGTGTTGGATTGAAGGTTATTGTTAGGATTGGTGTAAGGACTATGTGGCTTTAGAATAGAGTTAGGGTTACAATTAATGTGAGGATTAAAGCTTGGCTACATTTCGGGTTAAGATGCTGTTTTGTGTTTAGTTTTATGGTTAAGTTAGAGTCAATGGTAGGATTACTCTGCTTAGAGCTAGAGTCAATACTGGGGGAGGGCTAATGCTAGCGCTAAAGTTCTGCTAGGGTTAAGGTTAGGACACAATCTAGTGTTAGGTTTATGATTAAGGTTTGGCTACATTTGGATTTAGGTTTTGTGTTATAATTAGGGTAATGATTTGGCTTCGCATTAGGGTAAAGATTCGGGTTAGCATTAGGGTTAGGTTTAGATATACAGCTAGGGTAAAGTTCAGTATTAATGATAGGCTTAGTTATGTCTACATCTGTGTCAGAGTTGGAGTCAGGGTGAGGGCTATGCATTATGCCTAGTTTAGGGTTAGAATACCATGTATGATTGGGACTAGAGCTAGAGCTAGTGTCGGAATTCGGGTTAGAATGATGGCAAGGATTAGGGAAAATCATCATTTCTGGCTTAGGGTGTGCTGTAGGGTGTAATTAGTATTAGTGCTAGGCTATTAGATAGGGTCTGGGTAAGGGCTATGTCTAGGTGTAGGGTTAGGTTAATGCCTGGGTTTGAATTATGTTAATATTAGTGCTGGAGCGAGATTCGGAGTAAGAGTAGAGTTATTCCAGGATTAGTGTTACGATTCAGGCTTGATTTATACTTAGTAAGATTAGGATCATGGTCATAGCAAGAGTTAGGGTTCTTGTTAGTAGCTGAGTAAGAATTGTGCTGGGTCTGGCACAATAGCCTAGCAGTAAAAGTTCTTGCCTTCCATGTGCCGAGATCACATTTGGTGCCAGTTCTAATTGCAGAAGGGCCGCTTCCCATCAGCACCGTGACTGTGTTCTGGGAAAGCAATCTGGTATGGCCCAAAGCTTTGGGTTGCTGCACCCATGTGGAAGACCTGTGAGAGGCTGTGTGCTCCTGGCTTCAGATTGCTATGGCTATGGCAGTTATGGCTGCTTGGGGAGTGAATCATCAGATGGAAAATTTTCCTCTCTGTCTCTCCTGCTTTCTGTATATCTGACTTTGAAATGTAAAGAAAGAAATTATATAAAAAATGAATTATGGCAAGTTCAGATTGAATTTTTGACAAGGGTCAACTTCAGTGTTAGGATTCGGCCTACAGCATGGCTGATGATTACAGCTGTAAAAGTCAAGAGACTGAGTTAGCATTACAGTCAGGGTTAGGCTTAGGAATAATGCTAAGGTTGGTTCTAGGTTTAGAGGTAGGTGTGGAAGGAGATTGAGGATTAGGGTCAAGTTTAAGGCTGGGGTTTGAGATAGAGCTTGGGTTATTTCTTGAGATTATTATTATTTTTGTTTAGGATTAAGGACAACCAAATCTTAACTCTCATCTAGCCCTAATGTGAGCACTAACCATAACCCTATCGTTAACCCTAAACTAATTCCCAATTCTAAATCTAACCCTGATTCTAAGTCGAGTCCTACCCCTCGCCCAAGTTCTAACCCTTAATCTTATAATGAATCCTACTGTATCTCTGACCCCAGCACTATCCAAAGCTCAAATTCTAAATCTAACCCTAATAATTATGCCCTAATGCAAACTTTAGCCCTGCCCTAATCCTAAAGGTGGGTTTACCTTGAATTAAAGCTCTAACCATAATACCAAATAAGTCTTAGATAAGGGCCCTCTTCCTGTCCTAAACCTGACACTTCCCCTGACATTAACCTTAGCTCTAACCTGAACCCTCACACTGAGTTTCAACCAACTGCAGTCCTAGCCCTAACACTAATCATAGCTCTAAATCCTTTTACTAACTATTGCCCTAGTTCTAATGTTATCCTCTCTGTATAACCATTGAGGTATCCCTAATGTTAAGCATAACATGAGCACCAATCATAGCCATAGTTGTAACTGTAGTCCTACTTTTCCTCCTAACTGAAAACCTAACCCTACTCTACCCTAAGAGTAACATCAAGTCATAGCCGTAACACTAACACTAACCTTATCCCTAAAACTAATATCCATTATCACTCTACTCCTAACTCTAGTTCTTTTTTTTTTTTTAATACAAAGTCAGACATACAGAGAGGAGGAGAGACAGACATGAACATCTTCCGTCCCATGATTCACTCCCCAAGTGAGCCGCAACGGCCGGTGCTGTGCTGATCCAAAGCCGGGAGCCAGGAACCTCTTTCGGGTCTCCCACATGGGTGCAGGGTCTCAAGGCTTTGTGCCATCCTTGACTGCTTTCCCAGGCCACAAGCTGGGAGCTGGATGGGAAGTGGAGCTGCCGGGATTGGAACTGGCACCCATGTGGGATCCCGAGTGCATTCAAGGCGAGGACTTTAGCCACTAGTCCATGCTTCCGAACCCTCTAGTTCTAACCTTAACTTCAACCTTAGCACTTGCCTTCACCCTAGGCCGAATGCTAACACCAGTCTTAAACCTAGTGACAATGTAGCACTCACCCAAACTTTGATACTAGCCCATTCCTGACACTGCAGATTTCCCTAACCTTAACTGTAATGCTAACCCTAATGCCAGTCAAATCTCTAGCCATAATCCTAACGCTAGTCTTAACTTTTATTGTAAAACTAGCCCTAATTCTAATCTTAACCCCAACATTAATACTTATCATAGATCTATGCTTTGACTTAACCCTGTGCCAAACACTAACCTTAATCCTTGTCCATCTCTACTGCTCACCCTAGCCATAGTCCTACACCAATCATAATCCCAAGATTTTTAAAACAATGTAACTCATAATCTAAATATGAACGTTCAAGCTCAACATAATGCCAAGCAGAGTCATAGCTCCAAGTGTCACACCAGACCCAAACACAACACTAAAGATTCCCTTCATCCTGAACCAGCCGGGTTCCTGAAACAAATCTTCCCTGAGGCCAGCCCTTTCTGGAACTCTAAGCCAAGCCCTAGACTTTACCTGATCATACCCCTAGACCAAATGATGACCTGATTTCTACTACTAGTACTAAGTGCATCCCTAGTTCAAGCACAAATCAAACTCCTAAAGCTAACCAAAACTCCTTTTGGCTTTGTTTAATTCTATTTTTGACAATCTTGACATAGTTCATTAGAGCAAAAAGGTTCAAGGGCTACAGGACAGTGGGTAAGGCTATTATTTCCACATTCTCTTCTTTGACTGTATGTGGGGGTAAAAGGGGAGGGAGATAAAGGGAGAAGTCGCACCCAGTCTCCACCGGACCCCAGGTCCCTGATGGGGGGCATGCTCAGAGGGTCCTGCTCAAGTGGGTGTTTTGTTTGTTTGTTTTTTCTCAAGTGGTTTAGAGAGTTCAACAGTCATGAATTGCTGCCAATCTTGCAACTGCAAGTACGATGAGGTCTCTGAAGCATACACTGATTGACACAGTCCATCTTCGAGTCTGCGTTTGCCCAGGTTTTCACTGCCAATACATGGCTGAGGTGGGTGATTGACTTGTTCTGTCTTCTGTCTTTTCTTGGTTAGGATTCTGAGTCCAACATTTTGATTGGGGAGGTCTCCAAAGAAATTTTTTGTGAGGTATTCCCAGTCCAGTTTCTTGAATGTACTAGCAAGTGCAGGGCCCGGCACAGCCCATCAGCCCGCTCAGCTGGTTGTTGCAGTTCCTGGGTTGGTTCTGTTTTCAGTCCCGACTTCCACTGGAACCAATGGGTGTTGCAGTCCAGCCTGATGCTGCCCAGCACAGGCTCGGCCATCACTCTTGCTTCACTCACATAACTTCTGTGGCTGTTCTGATGACAGGGAGCATTCTGATTGGCTGCATCTCAAAGACCTCACAGGACTGTGTGGCCCTATAAGCTGTCCAATCAGCAGCTGCCTGGTCATAGCAGCCCAGAATCCTGTAGCCTCAGCATTCTAGAAGAGCCATGGGGACAGCCTCCTCTGCATGGTGGAGAAAAATGGGTGAGTGGCTCAAGCTCTGCTTTCTCTGGTCTTTCTTCCCCACAGGCCCTGGGAATGAGGATTTTCAGGCTCCATGGAAGCCAGCAGAGCGTGAGTGTGTGTGGTTGGGTTTCCGTTGAGTGTGAGTTTGGAAATCCGCTGAAAATGTAGTGAAGCCTAGGGCCTTTTCAACACTGGTAGTGTGAAAGCATTTCACTTTTCTGTCAGTCAGAATGCTTGTGCCTCTCCGATGAGCCAAATGGATCCTAGCTCCCCATTAAATGTAGTATGTGGAATAGCGTTTGGATTGTAGAAGAGCCAGGTCAAGCTGATTTCCATAGGCAGACATTACATGACATTTCCTGTCATGGCTCTCAGTGAATTTTCTCTAGTGCAGTCCAGTGTCATGCAACTGGGTCACCATAGTGCAAAAGGGGTCAGTACAAGGACCAGGTGAGTTTCGATGTTGTGGTTAGGTGTATGGTTAGAATCAGGGTTATGATTTTATCTAGAGATATGATAGTGTTTATGTCAAAGCCTAGATTTAAGGTTGGGACTGATTTTCTTTTCAAGGTTATGTTAGGCCTATGTAAGTTATTAGGAATAGATCTAGGAATAAGTTTAGATGTAATTAGGGTTAGGGTTAGAACTAATGCTAAAGGTTAGGTTTAGTAGTGACATAACTTTTAGGATTGAGATATGACTTATTGTTAGCCCAGTGGTTAGGGTTTTGGATAAACTTACAAATAGAATTAATAACAGACCTATGTTTTGTATGTTGCATTAAGCAGGATTCGCATTAGGATTTTTTCGGGGGGATAGATTAATATTTGGATTAGTGGCAGATACAGAGTCTTGCTGTATTTCTGGTTCATACTTAGTTTTCATTAGTGTTGGATTGAAGGTTATTGTTAGGATTGGTGTAAGGACTATGTGGCTTTAGAATAGAGTTAGGGTTACAATTAATGTGAGGATTAAAGCTTGGCTACATTTCGGGTTAAGATGCTGTTTTGTGTTTAGTTTTATGGTTAGGTTAGTGTCAATGGTAGGATTACTCTGCTTAGAGCTAGAGTTCATACTGTGGGAGGGCTAATGCTAGCGCTAAAGTTCTGCTAGGGTTAAGGTTAGGACACAATCTAGTGTTAGGTTTATGATTAAGGTTTGGCTACATTTGGATTTAGGTTTTGTGTTATAATTAGGGTAATGATTTGGCTTCGCATTAGGGTAAAGATTCGGGTTAGCATTAGGGTTAGGTTTAGAAATACAGCTAGGGTAAGGTTCAGTATTAATGATAGGCTTAGTTATGTCTACATCTGTGTCAGGGTTGGAGTCAGGGTGAGGGCTATGCATTATGCCTAGTTTAGGGTTAGAATACCATGTATGATTGGGACTAGAGCTAGAGCTAGTGTCGGAGTTCGCGTTAGAATGATGGCAAGGATTAGGGATAATCATCATTTCTGGCTTAGGGTGTGCTGTAGGGTGTAATTAGTATTAGTGCTAGGCTATTAGATAGGGTCTGGGTAAGGGCTATGTCTAGGTGTAGGGTTAGGTTAATGCCTGGGTTTGAATTATGTTAATATTAGTGCTGGAGCGAAATTCGGAGTAAGAGTAGAGTTATTCCAGGATTAGTGTTATGATTCAGGCTTGATTTATACTTAGTAAGATTAGGATCATGGTCATAGCAAGAGTTAGGGTTCTTGTTAGTAGCTGAGTAAGAATTGTGCTGGGTCTGGCACAATAGCCTAGCAGTAAAAGTTCTTGCCTTCCATGTGCCGAGATCACATTTGGTGCCAGTTCTAATTGCAGAAGGGCCGCTTCCCATCAGCACCGTGACTGTGTTCTGGGAAAGCAATCTGGTATGGCCCAAAGCTTTGGGTTGCTGCACCCATGTGGAAGACCTGTGAGAGGCTGTGTGCTCCTGGCTTCAGATTGCTATGGCTATGGCAGTTATGGCTGCTTGGGGAGTGAATCATCAGATGGAAAATTTTCCTCTCTGTCTCTCCTGCTTTCTGTATATCTGACTTTGAAATGTAAAGAAAGAAATTATATAAAAATGAATTATGGCAAGTTCAGATTGAATTTTTGACAAGGGTCAACTTCAGTGTTAGGATTCGGCCTACAGCGTGGCTGATGATTACAGCTGTAAAAGTCAAGAGACTGAGTTAGCATTACAGTCAGGGTTAGGATTAGGATAATGCTAAGGTTGGTTGTAGGTTTAGAGGTAGGTGTGGAAGGAGATTGAGGGTTAGGGTCAAGTTTAAGGCTGGAGATTGAGATAGAGCTTGGGTTATTTCTTGAGCTTATTATTATTTTTGTTTAGGATTAATGACAACCAAATCTTAACTCTCATCTAGCCTTAATGTGAGCACTAACCATAACCCTATCGTTAACCCTAAACTAATTCCCAATTCTAAATCTAACCCTGATTCTAAGTCGAGTCCTACCCCTCGCCCAAGTTCTAACCCTTAATCCTATAATGAATCCTACTGTATCTCTGACCCCAGCACTATCCAAAGCTCAAATTCTAAATCTAAACCTAATATTTATGCCCTAATGCAAACTTTAGCCCTGCCCTAATCCTAAAGGTGGGTTTACCTTGAATTAAAGCTCTAAGCATAATACCAAATAAGTCTTAGATAAGGGCCCTCTTCCTGTCCTAAACCTGACACTTCCCCTGACATTAACCTTAGCTCTAACCTGAACCCTCACACTGAGTTTCAACCAACTGCAGTCCTAGCCCTAACACTAATCATAGCTCTAAATCCTTTTACTAACTATTGCCCTAGTTCTAATGTTATCCTC